>NC_047536.1:19536052-20142590 GCF_012275295.1 Melopsittacus undulatus
CTATCACAACCAACTTTACACCCTACAATGACAACCTGGATAGAACCTCTCTGGAAAACACGTCTGCTGACAGGCTGCACAAAAGCATCAGTGTCAGAACACTGCTCCCCAACCGAAATGCCTGCTCTCACGGATGGTTCTGGGAACCATCAGTACACATGTGTGGTTTGAAATAAAGACACTGCCTTTGATGCCACAGCTAAATTTTACCTCTACTAGTCCGTTGAAAAGCAGCCTGTGCTGTAAAATCAAATCCTGACCAGCTCTGCACATGTACATACGTTAAACAGTGCTGCACACCCGACATAGGAGCACGGAGTGATGGTGCTGGTAGTCATGAGCACACACAATTTGGAAAGGTGGCAATGCCTTTGCTGTCAGAACTTACTTTTACAGGGACATGAACCTCTGCATCGAACCTGTGGTGAAAAACATGTCTGCTGACATGCTGCACAAAAGCACGGGTGTCAGAACTCTCCTCCACAATTGAATTGTCTGCACTCACAAATGCTGTTGGGATCCATCAGTACAGATGTATGCTTTGAAATAAAGACACTGCCCTTGATGACACAGCTAAATTTTACCCCTAATCGTTCATGGCTAAGCAGCCTGTGCTGTGAAATCATATCCTGACCAGCTCTGCACATTGTACGGACACTTAAACAGTTCTGCATTCCCAACATGGCAGCACGGAGAGAATGTGCTGGGAGACATGAGCACACACTATTTGCAAAGGTGGCACAGCCTTTGCTGTCACAACCATGTTTTACAGCCACATGAGCCTCTGTGCTGGAAAACAAGTCTGCTGACATACTGCACAAAAAGCATCAGTGTCATAACAGTGCTGCACACCCGACATAGCAGCACGGAGAGACTGTGGTTGGCGGCATGAGCACACACTATTTGCAAAGGTGGCACTGCCTTTGCTGTCACAACCAACTTTTTCATCTACATGAGAACCTGGATAGAACCTGTTCTGGAAAACACGTCTGCTGACAGGCTGCACAAAAGCCTCAGTGTCAGATCACTGCTCCCCAACCGAATTGCCTGCTCTGACGGATGGTTTTGGGAACCACCAGTACACATGTGTGCTTTGAAATAAAGACCACTGCCCTTGATGCCACAGCTAAATTTTACCCCTGTTCGTTCATTGCAAAGCAGCCTGTGCTGTGAAATCATATCCTGACCAGCTCTGCACATGTACGGACACATAAACAGTGCTGCACTCCCAACATAACAGCACAGATAGATGGTGCTGGGCGTCATGAACGCACACTATTTGCAAAGGTGGCACTGCCTTTGCTGTCACAACCTACTTTTACACCTACATGAAAACCTGGATAGAACCTGTTCTAGAAAACAAGTCTGCTGACATACTGCACAAAAGCATCAGTGTCATAACAGTGCTGCACACGCGACATAGCAGCACGGAGACACGGTGGTTGGCGGCATGAGCACACACTATTTGCAAAGGTCGCACAGCCTTTGATGTCACAATTAACTTTTACACCTACATGAGCCTCTGGATAGAATCGTACTGGAAAACAAGTCTGCTGACATACTGCACAAAAGCATCGGTGTCAGAACTCTGCTCCACAATTGAATTGTCTGCACTCACAGATGATGCTGGGATTCATCAGTACACATGTAAGCTTTGAAATTAAGACACTGCCCTTGATGCCACAGCTAAATTTTACCCCTATTCGTTCATTGCAAAGCAGCCTGTGCTGTGAAATCATATCCTGACAAGCTCTGCACATGTACGGACACATAAACAGTGCTGCACTCCCAACATAACAGCACAGATAGATGGTGCTGGGCGTCATGAACGCACACTATTTGCAAAGGTGGCACTGCCTTTGCTGTCACAACCTACTTTTACACCTACATGAAAACCTGGATAGAACCTGTTCTAGAAAACAAGTCTGCTGACATACTGCACAAAAGCATCAGTGTCATAACAGTGCTGCACACGCGACATAGCAGCCCGGAGAGACGGTGGTTGGCGGCATGAGCACACACTATTTGCAATGGTGGCACTGCCTTTGCTGTCACAACAAACTTTTACATCTACTTGAGAACCTGGATAGAACCTGTTCTGGAAAACAGGTCTGCTGACAGGCTGCACAAAAGCATCAGTGCAGAAAACTGCTCCCCAACCGAATTGCCTGCTCTTACGGATGGTTCTGGGAACCATCGGTACACATGTGGCTTAAAAAATAAAAACAATGCCCTTGATACCACAGCTTAATTTTACCTCTACTAGTCCCTTGCAAAGCAGCCTGTGCTGTGAAATCAAATTCTGACCTGCTCTGCACACGTACATACGTTAAACAGTGCTGCACACCCGACATAGGAGCAGGAAGAGATGGTACTGGTAGTCATGAGCACACACAATTTGGAAAGGTTGCACTGCCTTTGCTGTCAGAACATACTTTTACACGTACATGAACCTCTGCATCGAACCTGAGGTGGAAATATGTATGCTGAAATGATGCACAAAAGCACCCGTGTCAGAACTCTCCTCCACAATTGAATTGTCTGCACTCACAAATGCTGTTGGGATCCATCAGTACAGATGTATGCTTTGAAATAAAGACACTGCCCTTGATGACACAGCTAAATTTTACCCCTAATCGTTCATGGCTAAGCAGCCTGTGCTGTGAAATCATATCCTGACCAGCTCTGCACATTGTACGGACACTTAAACAGTTCTGCATTCCCAACATGGCAGCACGGAGAGAATGTGCTGGGAGACATGAGCACACACTATTTGCAAAGGTGGCACAGCCTTTGCTGTCACAACCATGTTTTACAGCCACATGAGCCTCTGTGCTGGAAAACAAGTCTGCTGACATACTGCACAAAAGCATCAGTGTCATAACAGTGCTGCACACCCGACATAGCAGCACGGAGAGACTGTGGTTGGCGGCATGAGCACACACTATTTGCAAAGGTGGCACTGCCTTTGCTGTCACAACCAACTTTTTCATCTACATGAGAACCTGGATAGAACCTGTTCTGGAAAACACGTCTGCTGACAGGCTGCACAAAAGCCTCAGTGTCAGATCACTGCTCCCCAACCGAATTGCCTGCTCTGACGGATGGTTTTGGGAACCACCAGTACACATGTGTGCTTTGAAATAAAGACACTGCCCTTGATGCCACAGCTAAATTTACCCCTGTTCGTTCATTGCAAAGCAGCCTGTGCTGTGAAATCATATCCTGACCAGCTCTGCACATGTACGGACACATAAACAGTGCTGCACTGCCAACATAACAGCACAGATAGATGGTGCTGGGCGTCATGAACGCACACTATTTGCAAAGGTGGCACTGCCTTTGCTGTCACAACCAACTTTTACACCTACATGAAAACCTGGATAGAACCTGTTCTAGAAAACAAGTCTGCTGACATACTGCACAAAAGCATCAGTGTCATAACAGTGCTGCACACGCGACATAGCAGCACGGAGACACGGTGGTTGGCGGCATGAGCACACATTATTTGCAAAGGTCGCACAGCCTTTGATGTCACAATTAACTTTTACACCTACATGAGCCTCTGGATAGAAATCGTACTGGAAAACAAGTCTGCTGACATACTGCACAAAAGCATCGGTGTCAGAACTCTGCTCCACAATTGAATTGTCTGCACTCACAGATGATGCTGGGATTCATCAGTACACATGTAAGCTTTGAAATTAAGACACTGCCCTTGATGCCACAGCTAAATTTTTACCCCTATTCGTTCATTGCAAAGCAGCCTGTGCTGTGAAATCATATCCTGACAAGCTCTGCACATGTACGGACACATAAACAGTGCTGCACTCCCAACATAACAGCACAGATAGATTTTGCAGGGAGTCATGAGCGCACACTATTTGTAAAGGTGGCACTGCCTTTGCTATCACAACCAACTTTTACACCTACATGACAACCTGGATAGAACCTGCTCTGGAAAACACGTCTGCTGACAGGCTGCACAAAAGCATCAGTGTCAGAACACTGCTCCCCAACCGAAATGCCTGCTCTCACGGATGGTTCTGGGAACCATCAGTACACATGTGTGGTTTGAAATAAAGACACTGCCTTTGATGCCACAGCTAAATTTTACCTCTACTAGTCCGTTGAAAAGCAGCCTGTGCTGTAAAATCAAATCCTGACCAGCTCTGCACATGTACATACGTTAAACAGTGCTGCACACCCGACATAGGAGCACGGAGTGATGGTGCTGGTAGTCATGAGCACACACAATTTGGAAAGGTGGCAATGCCTTTGCTGTCAGAACTTACTTTTACAGGGACATGAACCTCTGCATCGAACCTGTGGTGAAAAACATGTCTGCTGACATGCTGCACAAAAGCACGGGTGTCAGAACTCTCCTCCACAATTGAATTGTCTGCACTCACAAATGCTGTTGGGATCCATCAGTACAGATGTATGCTTTGAAATAAAGACACTGCCCTTGATGACACAGCTAAATTTTACCCCTAATCGTTCATGGCTAAGCAGCCTGTGCTGTGAAATCATATCCTGACCAGCTCTGCACATTGTACGGACACTTAAACAGTTCTGCATTCCCAACATGGCAGCACGGAGAGAATGTGCTGGGAGACATGAGCACACACTATTTGCAAAGGTGGCACAGCCTTTGCTGTCACAACCATGTTTTACAGCCACATGAGCCTCTGTGCTGGAAAACAAGTCTGCTGACATACTGCACAAAAGCATCAGTGTCATAACAGTGCTGCACACCCGACATAGCAGCACGGAGAGACTGTGGTTGGCGGCATGAGCACACACTATTTGCAAAGGTGGCACTGCCTTTGCTGTCACAACCAACTTTTTCATCTACATGAGAACCTGGATAGAACCTGTTCTGGAAAACACGTCTGCTGACAGGCTGCACAAAAGCCTCAGTGTCAGATCACTGCTCCCCAACCGAATTGCCTGCTCTGACGGATGGTTTTGGGAACCACCAGTACACATGTGTGCTTTGAAATAAAGACACTGCCCTTGATGCCACAGCTAAATTTTACCCCTGTTCGTTCATTGCAAAGCAGCCTGTGCTGTGAAATCATATCCTGACCAGCTCTGCACATGTACGGACACATAAACAGTGCTGCACTCCCAACATAACAGCACAGATAGATGGTGCTGGGCGTCATGAACGCACACTATTTGCAAAGGTGGCACTGCCTTTGCTGTCACAACCTACTTTTACACCTACATGAAAACCTGGATAGAACCTGTTCTAGAAAACAAGTCTGCTGACATACTGCACAAAAGCATCAGTGTCATAACAGTGCTGCACACGCGACATAGCAGCACGGAGACACGGTGGTTGGCGGCATGAGCACACACTATTTGCAAAGGTCGCACAGCCTTTGATGTCACAATTAACTTTTACACCTACATGAGCCTCTGGATAGAAATCGTACTGGAAAACAAGTCTGCTGACATACTGCACAAAAGCATCGGTGTCAGAACTCTGCTCCACAATTGAATTGTCTGCACTCACAGATGATGCTGGGATTCATCAGTACACATGTAAGCTTTGAAATTAAGACACTGCCCTTGATGCCACAGCTAAATTTTACCCCTATTCGTTCATTGCAAAGCAGCCTGTGCTGTGAAATCATATCCTGACAAGCTCTGCACATGTACGGACACATAAACAGTGCTGCACTCCCAACATAACAGCACAGATAGATGGTGCTGGGCGTCATGAACGCACACTATTTGCAAAGGTGGCACTGCCTTTGCTGTCACAACCTACTTTTACACCTACATGAAAACCTGGATAGAACCTGTTCTAGAAAACAAGTCTGCTGACATACTGCACAAAAGCATCAGTGTCATAACAGTGCTGCACACGCGACATAGCAGCCCGGAGAGACGGTGGTTGGCGGCATGAGCACACACTATTTGCAATGGTGGCACTGCCTTTGCTGTCACAACAAACTTTTACATCTACTTGAGAACCTGGATAGAACCTGTTCTGGAAAACAGGTCTGCTGACAGGCTGCACAAAAGCATCAGTGTCAGAAAACTGCTCCCCAACCGAATTGCCTGCTCTTACGGATGGTTCTGGGAACCATCGGTACACATGTGGCTTAAAAAATAAAAACAATGCCCTTGATACCACAGCTTAATTTTACCTCTACTAGTCCCTTGCAAAGCAGCCTGTGCTGTGAAATCAAATTCTGACCTGCTCTGCACACGTACATACGTTAAACAGTGCTGCACACCCGACATAGGAGCAGGAAGAGATGGTACTGGTAGTCATGAGCACACACAATTTGGAAAGGTTGCACTGCCTTTGCTGTCAGAACATACTTTTACACGTACATGAACCTCTGCATCGAACCTGAGGTGGAAAATATGTATGCTGAAATGATGCACAAAAGCACCCGTGTCAGAACTCTCCTCCACAATTGAATTGTCTGCACTCACAAATGCTGTTGGGATCCATCAGTACAGATGTATGCTTTGAAATAAAGACACTGCCCTTGATGACACAGCTAAATTTTACCCCTAATCGTTCATGGCTAAGCAGCCTGTGCTGTGAAATCATATCCTGACCAGCTCTGCACATTGTACGGACACTTAAACAGTTCTGCATTCCCAACATGGCAGCACGGAGAGAATGTGCTGGGAGACATGAGCACACACTATTTGCAAAGGTGGCACAGCCTTTGCTGTCACAACCATGTTTTACAGCCACATGAGCCTCTGTGCTGGAAAACAAGTCTGCTGACATACTGCACAAAAGCATCAGTGTCATAACAGTGCTGCACACCCGACATAGCAGCACGGAGAGACTGTGGTTGGCGGCATGAGCACACACTATTTGCAAAGGTGGCACTGCCTTTGCTGTCACAACCAACTTTTTCATCTACATGAGAACCTGGATAGAACCTGTTCTGGAAAACACGTCTGCTGACAGGCTGCACAAAAGCCTCAGTGTCAGATCACTGCTCCCCAACCGAATTGCCTGCTCTGACGGATGGTTTTGGGAACCACCAGTACACATGTGTGCTTTGAAATAAAGACACTGCCCTTGATGCCACAGCTAAATTTTACCCCTGTTCGTTCATTGCAAAGCAGCCTGTGCTGTGAAATCATATCCTGACCAGCTCTGCACATGTACGGACACATAAACAGTGCTGCACTGCCAACATAACAGCACAGATAGATGGTGCTGGGCGTCATGAACGCACACTATTTGCAAAGGTGGCACTGCCTTTGCTGTCACAACCAACTTTTACACCTACATGAAAACCTGGATAGAACCTGTTCTAGAAAACAAGTCTGCTGACATACTGCACAAAAGCATCAGTGTCATAACAGTGCTGCACACGCGACATAGCAGCACGGAGACACGGTGGTTGGCGGCATGAGCACACATTATTTGCAAAGGTCGCACAGCCTTTGATGTCACAATTAACTTTTACACCTACATGAGCCTCTGGATAGAAATCGTACTGGAAAACAAGTCTGCTGACATACTGCACAAAAGCATCGGTGTCAGAACTCTGCTCCACAATTGAATTGTCTGCACTCACAGATGATGCTGGGATTCATCAGTACACATGTAAGCTTTGAAATTAAGACACTGCCCTTGATGCCACAGCTAAATTTACCCCTATTCGTTCATTGCAAAGCAGCCTGTGCTGTGAAATCATATCCTGACAAGCTCTGCACATGTACGGACACATAAACAGTGCTGCACTCCCAACATAACAGCACAGATAGATTTTGCAGGGAGTCATGAGCGCACACTATTTGTAAAGGTGGCACTGCCTTTGCTATCACAACCAACTTTTACACCTACATGACAACCTGGATAGAACCTGCTCTGGAAAACACGTCTGCTGACAGGCTGCACAAAAGCATCAGTGTCAGAACACTGCTCCCCAACCGAAATGCCTGCTCTCACGGATGGTTCTGGGAACCATCAGTACACATGTGTGGTTTGAAATAAAGACACTGCCTTTGATGCCACAGCTAAATTTTACCTCTACTAGTCCGTTGAAAAGCAGCCTGTGCTGTAAAATCAAATCCTGACCAGCTCTGCACATGTACATACGTTAAACAGTGCTGCACACCCGACATAGGAGCACGGAGTGATGGTGCTGGTAGTCATGAGCACACACAATTTGGAAAGGTGGCAATGCCTTTGCTGTCAGAACTTACTTTTACAGGGACATGAACCTCTGCATCGAACCTGTGGTGAAAACATGTCTGCTGACATGCTGCACAAAAGCACGGGTGTCAGAACTCTCCTCCACAATTGAATTGTCTGCACTCACAAATGCTGTTGGGATCCATCAGTACAGATGTATGCTTTGAAATAAAGACACTGCCCTTGATGACACAGCTAAATTTTACCCCTAATCGTTCATGGCTAAGCAGCCTGTGCTGTGAAATCATATCCTGACCAGCTCTGCACATTGTACGGACACTTAAACAGTTCTGCATTCCCAACATGGCAGCACGGAGAGAATGTGCTGGGAGACATGAGCACACACTATTTGCAAAGGTGGCACAGCCTTTGCTGTCACAACCATGTTTTACAGCCACATGAGCCTCTGTGCTGGAAAACAAGTCTGCTGACATACTGCACAAAAGCATCAGTGTCATAACAGTGCTGCACACCCGACATAGCAGCACGGAGAGACTGTGGTTGGCGGCATGAGCACACACTATTTGCAAAGGTGGCACTGCCTTTGCTGTCACAACCAACTTTTTCATCTACATGAGAACCTGGATAGAACCTGTTCTGGAAAACACGTCTGCTGACAGGCTGCACAAAAGCCTCAGTGTCAGATCACTGCTCCCCAACCGAATTGCCTGCTCTGACGGATGGTTTTGGGAACCACCAGTACACATGTGTGCTTTGAAATAAAGACACTGCCCTTGATGCCACAGCTAAATTTTACCCCTGTTCGTTCATTGCAAAGCAGCCTGTGCTGTGAAATCATATCCTGACCAGCTCTGCACATGTACGGACACATAAACAGTGCTGCACTCCCAACATAACAGCACAGATAGATGGTGCTGGGCGTCATGAACGCACACTATTTGCAAAGGTGGCACTGCCTTTGCTGTCACAACCTACTTTTACACCTACATGAAAACCTGGATAGAACCTGTTCTAGAAAACAAGTCTGCTGACATACTGCACAAAAGCATCAGTGTCATAACAGTGCTGCACACGCGACATAGCAGCACGGAGACACGGTGGTTGGCGGCATGAGCACACATTATTTGCAAAGGTCGCACAGCCTTTGATGTCACAATTAACTTTTACACCTACATGAGCCTCTGGATAGAAATCGTACTGGAAAACAAGTCTGCTGACATACTGCACAAAAGCATCGGTGTCAGAACTCTGCTCCACAATTGAATTGTCTGCACTCACAGATGATGCTGGGATTCATCAGTACACATGTAAGCTTTGAAATTAAGACACTGCCCTTGATGCCACAGCTAAATTTTACCCCTATTCGTTCATTGCAAAGCAGCCTGTGCTGTGAAATCATATCCTGACAAGCTCTGCACATGTACGGACACATAAACAGTGCTGCACTCCCAACATAACAGCACAGATAGATTTTGCAGGGAGTCATGAGCGCACACTATTTGTAAAGGTGGCACTGCCTTTGCTATCACAACCAACTTTTACACCTACATGACAACCTGGATAGAACCTGCTCTGGAAAACACGTCTGCTGACAGGCTGCACAAAAGCATCAGTGTCAGAACACTGCTCCCCAACCGAAATGCCTGCTCTCACGGATGGTTCTGGGAACCATCAGTACACATGTGTGGTTTGAAATAAAGACACTGCCTTTGATGCCACAGCTAAATTTTACCTCTACTAGTCCGTTGAAAAGCAGCCTGTGCTGTAAAATCAAATCCTGACCAGCTCTGCACATGTACATACGTTAAACAGTGCTGCACACCCGACATAGGAGCACGGAGTGATGGTGCTGGTAGTCATGAGCACACACAATTTGGAAAGGTGGCAATGCCTTTGCTGTCAGAACTTACTTTTACAGGGACATGAACCTCTGCATCGAACCTGTGGTGAAAAACATGTCTGCTGACATGCTGCACAAAAGCACGGGTGTCAGAACTCTCCTCCACAATTGAATTGTCTGCACTCACAAATGCTGTTGGGATCCATCAGTACAGATGTTATGCTTTGAAATAAAGACACTGCCCTTGATGACACAGCTAAATTTTACCCCTAATCGTTCATGGCTAAGCAGCCTGTGCTGTGAAATCATATCCTGACCAGCTCTGCACATTGTACGGACACTTAAACAGTTCTGCATTCCCAACATGGCAGCACGGAGAGAATGTGCTGGGAGACATGAGCACACACTATTTGCAAAGGTGGCACAGCCTTTGCTGTCACAACCATGTTTTACAGCCACATGAGCCTCTGTGCTGGAAAACAAGTCTGCTGACATACTGCACAAAAGCATCAGTGTCATAACAGTGCTGCACACCCGACATAGCAGCACGGAGAGACTGTGGTTGGCGGCATGAGCACACACTATTTGCAAAGGTGGCACTGCCTTTGCTGTCACAATCAACTTTTTCATCTACATGAGAACCTGGATAGAACCTGTTCTGGAAAACACGTCTGCTGACAGGCTGCACAAAAGCCTCAGTGTCAGATCACTGCTCCCCAACCGAATTGCCTGCTCTGACGGATGGTTTTGGGAACCACCAGTACACATGTGTGCTTTGAAATAAAGACACTGCCCTTGATGCCACAGCTAAATTTTACCCCTGTTCGTTCATTGCAAAGCAGCCTGTGCTGTGAAATCATATCCTGACCAGCTCTGCACATGTACGGACACATAAACAGTGCTGCACTGCCAACATAACAGCACAGATAGATGGTGCTGGGCGTCATGAACGCACACTATTTGCAAAGGTGGCACTGCCTTTGCTGTCACAACCAACTTTTACACCTACATGAAAACCTGGATAGAACCTGTTCTAGAAAACAAGTCTGCTGACATACTGCACAAAAGCATCAGTGTCATAACAGTGCTGCACACGCGACATAGCAGCACGGAGACACGGTGGTTGGCGGCATGAGCACACATTATTTGCAAAGGTCGCACAGCCTTTGATGTCACAATTAACTTTTACACCTACATGAGCCTCTGGATAGAAATCGTACTGGAAAACAAGTCTGCTGACATACTGCACAAAAGCATCGGTGTCAGAACTCTGCTCCACAATTGAATTGTCTGCACTCACAGATGATGCTGGGATTCATCAGTACACATGTAAGCTTTGAAATTAAGACACTGCCCTTGATGCCACAGCTAAATTTTACCCCTATTCGTTCATTGCAAAGCAGCCTGTGCTGTGAAATCATATCCTGACAAGCTCTGCACATGTACGGACACATAAACAGTGCTGCACTCCCAACATAACAGCACAGATAGATTTTGCAGGGAGTCATGAGCGCACACTATTTGTAAAGGTGGCACTGCCTTTGCTATCACAACCAACTTTTACACCTACATGACAACCTGGATAGAACCTGCTCTGGAAAACACGTCTGCTGACAGGCTGCACAAAAGCATCAGTGTCAGAACACTGCTCCCCAACCGAAATGCCTGCTCTCACGGATGGTTCTGGGAACCATCAGTACACATGTGTGGTTTGAAATAAAGACACTGCCCTTGATGACACAGCTAAATTTTACCCCTAATCGTTCATGGCTAAGCAGCCTGTGCTGTGAAATCATATCCTGACCAGCTCTGCACATTGTACGGACACTTAAACAGTTCTGCATTCCCAACATGGCAGCACGGAGAGAATGTGCTGGGAGACATGAGCACACACTATTTGCAAAGGTGGCACAGCCTTTGCTGTCACAACCATGTTTTACAGCCACATGAGCCTCTGTGCTGGAAAACAAGTCTGCTGACATACTGCACAAAAGCATCAGTGTCATAACAGTGCTGCACACCCGACATAGCAGCACGGAGAGACTGTGGTTGGCGGCATGAGCACACACTATTTGCAAAGGTGGCACTGCCTTTGCTGTCACAACCAACTTTTTCATCTACATGAGAACCTGGATAGAACCTGTTCTGGAAAACACGTCTGCTGACAGGCTGCACAAAAGCCTCAGTGTCAGATCACTGCTCCCCAACCGAATTGCCTGCTCTGACGGATGGTTTTGGGAACCACCAGTACACATGTGTGCTTTGAAATAAAGACACTGCCCTTGATGCCACAGCTAAATTTTACCCCTGTTCGTTCATTGCAAAGCAGCCTGTGCTGTGAAATCATATCCTGACCAGCTCTGCACATGTACGGACACATAAACAGTGCTGCACTCCCAACATAACAGCACAGATAGATGGTGCTGGGCGTCATGAACGCACACTATTTGCAAAGGTGGCACTGCCTTTGCTGTCACAACCTACTTTTACACCTACATGAAAACCTGGATAGAACCTGTTCTAGAAAACAAGTCTGCTGACATACTGCACAAAAGCATCAGTGTCATAACAGTGCTGCACACGCGACATAGCAGCACGGAGACACGGTGGTTGGCGGCATGAGCACACATTATTTGCAAAGGTCGCACAGCCTTTGATGTCACAATTAACTTTTACACCTACATGAGCCTCTGGATAGAAATCGTACTGGAAAACAAGTCTGCTGACATACTGCACAAAAGCATCGGTGTCAGAACTCTGCTCCACAATTGAATTGTCTGCACTCACAGATGATGCTGGGATTCATCAGTACACATGTAAGCTTTGAAATTAAGACACTGCCCTTGATGCCACAGCTAAATTTTACCCCTATTCGTTCATTGCAAAGCAGCCTGTGCTGTGAAATCATATCCTGACAAGCTCTGCACATGTACGGACACATAAACAGTGCTGCACTCCCAACATAACAGCACAGATAGATTTTGCAGGGAGTCATGAGCGCACACTATTTGTAAAGGTGGCACTGCCTTTGCTATCACAACCAACTTTTACACCTACATGACAACCTGGATAGAACCTGCTCTGGAAAACACGTCTGCTGACAGGCTGCACAAAAGCATCAGTGTCAGAACACTGCTCCCCAACCGAAATGCCTGCTCTCACGGATGGTTCTGGGAACCATCAGTACACATGTGTGGTTTGAAATAAAGACACTGCCCTTGATGACACAGCTAAATTTTACCCCTAATCGTTCATGGCTAAGCAGCCTGTGCTGTGAAATCATATCCTGACCAGCTCTGCACATTGTACGGACACTTAAACAGTTCTGCATTCCCAACATGGCAGCACGGAGAGAATGTGCTGGGAGACATGAGCACACACTATTTGCAAAGGTGGCACAGCCTTTGCTGTCACAACCATGTTTTACAGCCACATGAGCCTCTGTGCTGGAAAACAAGTCTGCTGACATACTGCACAAAAGCATCAGTGTCATAACAGTGCTGCACACCCGACATAGCAGCACGGAGAGACTGTGGTTGGCGGCATGAGCACACACTATTTGCAAAGGTGGCACTGCCTTTGCTGTCACAACCAACTTTTTCATCTACATGAGAACCTGGATAGAACCTGTTCTGGAAACACGTCTGCTGACAGGCTGCACAAAAGCCTCAGTGTCAGATCACTGCTCCCCAACCGAATTGCCTGCTCTGACGGATGGTTTTGGGAACCACCAGTACACATGTGTGCTTTGAAATAAAGACACTGCCCTTGATGCCACAGCTAAATTTTACCCCTGTTCGTTCATTGCAAAGCAGCCTGTGCTGTGAAATCATATCCTGACCAGCTCTGCACATGTACGGACACATAAACAGTGCTGCACTCCCAACATAACAGCACAGATAGATGGTGCTGGGCGTCATGAACGCACACTATTTGCAAAGGTGGCACTGCCTTTGCTGTCACAACCTACTTTTACACCTACATGAAAACCTGGATAGAACCTGTTCTAGAAAACAAGTCTGCTGACATACTGCACAAAAGCATCAGTGTCATAACAGTGCTGCACACGCGACATAGCAGCACGGAGACACGGTGGTTGGCGGCATGAGCACACATTATTTGCAAAGGTCGCACAGCCTTTGATGTCACAATTAACTTTTACACCTACATGAGCCTCTGGATAGAAATCGTACTGGAAAACAAGTCTGCTGACATACTGCACAAAAGCATCGGTGTCAGAACTCTGCTCCACAATTGAATTGTCTGCACTCACAGATGATGCTGGGATTCATCAGTACACATGTAAGCTTTGAAATTAAGACACTGCCCTTGATGCCACAGCTAAATTTTACCCCTATTCGTTCATTGCAAAGCAGCCTGTGCTGTGAAATCATATCCTGACAAGCTCTGCACATGTACGGACACATAAACAGTGCTGCACTCCCAACATAACAGCACAGATAGATTTTGCAGGGAGTCATGAGCGCACACTATTTGTAAAGGTGGCACTGCCTTTGCTATCACAACCAACTTTTACACCTACATGACAACCTGGATAGAACCTGCTCTGGAAAACACGTCTGCTGACAGGCTGCACAAAAGCATCAGTGTCAGAACACTGCTCCCCAACCGAAATGCCTGCTCTCACGGATGGTTCTGGGAACCATCAGTACACATGTGTGGTTTGAAATAAAGACACTGCCTTTGATGCCACAGCTAAATTTTACCTCTACTAGTCCGTTGAAAAGCAGCCTGTGCTGTAAAATCAAATCCTGACCAGCTCTGCACATGTACATACGTTAAACAGTGCTGCACACCCGACATAGGAGCACGGAGTGATGGTGCTGGTAGTCATGAGCACACACAATTTGGAAAGGTGGCAATGCCTTTGCTGTCAGAACTTACTTTTACAGGGACATGAACCTCTGCATCGAACCTGTGGTGAAAAAACATGTCTGCTGACATGCTGCACAAAAGCACGGGTGTCAGAACTCTCCTCCACAATTGAATTGTCTGCACTCACAAATGCTGTTGGGATCCATCAGTACAGATGTATGCTTTGAAATAAAGACACTGCCCTTGATGACACAGCTAAATTTTACCCCTAATCATTCATGGCTAAGCAGCCTGTGCTGTGAAATCATATCCTGACCAGCTCTGCACATTGTACGGACACTTAAACAGTTCTGCATTCCCAACATGGCAGCACGGAGAGAATGTGCTGGGAGACATGAGCACACACTATTTGCAAAGGTGGCACAGCCTTTGCTGTCACAACCATGTTTTACAGCCACATGAGCCTCTGTGCTGGAAAACAAGTCTGCTGACATACTGCACAAAAGCATCAGTGTCATAACAGTGCTGCACACCCGACATAGCAGCACGGAGAGACTGTGGTTGGCGGCATGAGCACACACTATTTGCAAAGGTGGCACTGCCTTTGCTGTCACAACCAACTTTTTCATCTACATGAGAACCTGGATAGAACCTGTTCTGGAAAACACGTCTGCTGACAGGCTGCACAAAAGCCTCAGTGTCAGATCACTGCTCCCCAACCGAATTGCCTGCTCTGACGGATGGTTTTGGGAACCACCAGTACACATGTGTGCTTTGAAATAAAGACACTGCCCTTGATGCCACAGCTAAATTTTACCCCTGTTCGTTCATTGCAAAGCAGCCTGTGCTGTGAAATCATATCCTGACCAGCTCTGCACATGTACGGACACATAAACAGTGCTGCACTCCCAACATAACAGCACAGATAGATGGTGCTGGGCGTCATGAACGCACACTATTTGCAAAGGTGGCACTGCCTTTGCTGTCACAACCTACTTTTACACCTACATGAAAACCTGGATAGAACCTGTTCTAGAAAACAAGTCTGCTGACATACTGCACAAAAGCATCAGTGTCATAACAGTGCTGCACACGCGACATAGCAGCACGGAGACACGGTGGTTGGCGGCATGAGCACACATTATTTGCAAAGGTCGCACAGCCTTTGATGTCACAATTAACTTTTACACCTACATGAGCCTCTGGATAGAAATCGTACTGGAAAACAAGTCTGCTGACATACTGCACAAAAGCATCGGTGTCAGAACTCTGCTCCACAATTGAATTGTCTGCACTCACAGATGATGCTGGGATTCATCAGTACACATGTAAGCTTTGAAATTAAGACACTGCCCTTGATGCCACAGCTAAATTTTACCCCTATTCGTTCATTGCAAAGCAGCCTGTGCTGTGAAATCATATCCTGACAAGCTCTGCACATGTACGGACACATAAACAGTGCTGCACTCCCAACATAACAGCACAGATAGATTTTGCAGGGAGTCATGAGCGCACACTATTTGTAAAGGTGGCACTGCCTTTGCTATCACAACCAACTTTTACACCTACATGACAACCTGGATAGAACCTGCTCTGGAAAACACGTCTGCTGACAGGCTGCACAAAAGCATCAGTGTCAGAACACTGCTCCCCAACCGAAATGCCTGCTCTCACGGATGGTTCTGGGAACCATCAGTACACATGTGTGGTTTGAAATAAAGACACTGCCTTTGATGCCACAGCTAAATTTTACCTCTACTAGTCCGTTGAAAAGCAGCCTGTGCTGTAAAATCAAATCCTGACCAGCTCTGCACATGTACATACGTTAAACAGTGCTGCACACCCGACATAGGAGCACGGAGTGATGGTGCTGGTAGTCATGAGCACACACAATTTGGAAAGGTGGCAATGCCTTTGCTGTCAGAACTTACTTTTACAGGGACATGAACCTCTGCATCGAACCTGTGGTGAAAAACATGTCTGCTGACATGCTGCACAAAAGCACGGGTGTCAGAACTCTCCTCCACAATTGAATTGTCTGCACTCACAAATGCTGTTGGGATCCATCAGTACAGATGTATGCTTTGAAATAAAGACACTGCCCTTGATGACACAGCTAAATTTTACCCCTAATCGTTCATGGCTAAGCAGCCTGTGCTGTGAAATCATATCCTGACCAGCTCTGCACATTGTACGGACACTTAAACAGTTCTGCATTCCCAACATGGCAGCACGGAGAGAATGTGCTGGGAGACATGAGCACACACTATTTGCAAAGGTGGCACAGCCTTTGCTGTCACAACCATGTTTTACAGCCACATGAGCCTCTGTGCTGGAAAACAAGTCTGCTGACATACTGCACAAAAGCATCAGTGTCATAACAGTGCTGCACACCCGACATAGCAGCACGGAGAGACTGTGGTTGGCGGCATGAGCACACACTATTTGCAAAGGTCGCACAGCCTTTGATGTCACAATTAACTTTTACACCTACATGAGCCTCTGGATAGAAATCGTACTGGAAAACAAGTCTGCTGACATACTGCACAAAAGCATCGGTGTCAGAACTCTGCTCCACAATTGAATTGTCTGCACTCACAGATGATGCTGGGATTCATCAGTACACATGTAAGCTTTGAAATTAAGACACTGCCCTTGATGCCACAGCTAAATTTTACCCCTATTCGTTCATTGCAAAGCAGCCTGTGCTGTGAAATCATATCCTGACAAGCTCTGCACATGTACGGACACATAAACAGTGCTGCACTCCCAACATAACAGCACAGATAGATGGTGCTGGGCGTCATGAACGCACACTATTTGCAAAGGTGGCACTGCCTTTGCTGTCACAACCTACTTTTACACCTACATGAAAACCTGGATAGAACCTGTTCTAGAAAACAAGTCTGCTGACATACTGCACAAAAGCATCAGTGTCATAACAGTGCTGCACACGCGACATAGCAGCCCGGAGAGACGGTGGTTGGCGGCATGAGCACACACTATTTGCAATGGTGGCACTGCCTTTGCTGTCACAACAAACTTTTACATCTACTTGAGAACCTGGATAGAACCTGTTCTGGAAAACAGGTCTGCTGACAGGCTGCACAAAAGCATCAGTGTCAGAAAACTGCTCCCCAACCGAATTGCCTGCTCTTACGGATGGTTCTGGGAACCATCGGTACACATGTGGCTTAAAAAATAAAAACAATGCCCTTGATACCACAGCTTAATTTTACCTCTACTAGTCCCTTGCAAAGCAGCCTGTGCTGTGAAATCAAATTCTGACCTGCTCTGCACACGTACATACGTTAAACAGTGCTGCACACCCGACATAGGAGCAGGAAGAGATGGTACTGGTAGTCATGAGCACACACAATTTGGAAAGGTTGCACTGCCTTTGCTGTCAGAACATACTTTTACACGTACATGAACCTCTGCATCGAACCTGAGGTGGAAAATATGTATGCTGAAATGATGCACAAAAGCACCCGTGTCAGAACTCTCCTCCACAATTGAATTGTCTGCACTCACAAATGCTGTTGGGATCCATCAGTACAGATGTATGCTTTGAAATAAAGACACTGCCCTTGATGACACAGCTAAATTTTACCCCTAATCGTTCATGGCTAAGCAGCCTGTGCTGTGAAATCATATCCTGACCAGCTCTGCACATTGTACGGACACTTAAACAGTTCTGCATTCCCAACATGGCAGCACGGAGAGAATGTGCTGGGAGACATGAGCACACACTATTTGCAAAGGTGGCACAGCCTTTGCTGTCACAACCATGTTTTACAGCCACATGAGCCTCTGTGCTGGAAAACAAGTCTGCTGACATACTGCACAAAAGCATCAGTGTCATAACAGTGCTGCACACCCGACATAGCAGCACGGAGAGACTGTGGTTGGCGGCATGAGCACACACTATTTGCAAAGGTGGCACTGCCTTTGCTGTCACAACCAACTTTTTCATCTACATGAGAACCTGGATAGAACCTGTTCTGGAAAACACGTCTGCTGACAGGCTGCACAAAAGCCTCAGTGTCAGATCACTGCTCCCCAACCGAATTGCCTGCTCTGACGGATGGTTTTGGGAACCACCAGTACACATGTGTGCTTTGAAATAAAGACACTGCCCTTGATGCCACAGCTAAATTTTACCCCTGTTCGTTCATTGCAAAGCAGCCTGTGCTGTGAAATCATATCCTGACCAGCTCTGCACATGTACGGACACATAAACAGTGCTGCACTGCCAACATAACAGCACAGATAGATGGTGCTGGGCGTCATGAACGCACACTATTTGCAAAGGTGGCACTGCCTTTGCTGTCACAACCAACTTTTACACCTACATGAAAACCTGGATAGAACCTGTTCTAGAAAACAAGTCTGCTGACATACTGCACAAAAGCATCAGTGTCATAACAGTGCTGCACACGCGACATAGCAGCACGGAGACACGGTGGTTGGCAGCATGAGCACACATTATTTGCAAAGGTCGCACAGCCTTTGATGTCACAATTAACTTTTACACCTACATGAGCCTCTGGATAGAAATCGTACTGGAAAACAAGTCTGCTGACATACTGCACAAAAGCATCGGTGTCAGAACTCTGCTCCACAATTGAATTGTCTGCACTCACAGATGATGCTGGGATTCATCAGTACACATGTAAGCTTTGAAATTAAGACACTGCCCTTGATGCCACAGCTAAATTTTACCCCTATTCGTTCATTGCAAAGCAGCCTGTGCTGTGAAATCATATCCTGACAAGCTCTGCACATGTACGGACACATAAACAGTGCTGCACTCCCAACATAACAGCACAGATAGATTTTGCAGGGAGTCATGAGCGCACACTATTTGTAAAGGTGGCACTGCCTTTGCTATCACAACCAACTTTTACACCTACATGACAACCTGGATAGAACCTGCTCTGGAAAACACGTCTGCTGACAGGCTGCACAAAAGCATCAGTGTCAGAACACTGCTCCCCAACCGAAATGCCTGCTCTCACGGATGGTTCTGGGAACCATCAGTACACATGTGTGGTTTGAAATAAAGACACTGCCTTTGATGCCACAGCTAAATTTTACCTCTACTAGTCCGTTGAAAAGCAGCCTGTGCTGTAAAATCAAATCCTGACCAGCTCTGCACATGTACATACGTTAAACAGTGCTGCACACCCGACATAGGAGCACGGAGTGATGGTGCTGGTAGTCATGAGCACACACAATTTGGAAAGGTGGCAATGCCTTTGCTGTCAGAACTTACTTTTACAGGGACATGAACCTCTGCATCGAACCTGTGGTGAAAAACATGTCTGCTGACATGCTGCACAAAAGCACGGGTGTCAGAACTCTCCTCCACAATTGAATTGTCTGCACTCACAAATGCTGTTGGGATCCATCAGTACAGATGTATGCTTTGAAATAAAGACACTGCCCTTGATGACACAGCTAAATTTTACCCCTAATCGTTCATGGCTAAGCAGCCTGTGCTGTGAAATCATATCCTGACCAGCTCTGCACATTGTACGGACACTTAAACAGTTCTGCATTCCCAACATGGCAGCACGGAGAGAATGTGCTGGGAGACATGAGCACACACTATTTGCAAAGGTGGCACAGCCTTTGCTGTCACAACCATGTTTTACAGCCACATGAGCCTCTGTGCTGGAAAACAAGTCTGCTGACATACTGCACAAAAGCATCAGTGTCATAACAGTGCTGCACACCCGACATAGCAGCACGGAGAGACTGTGGTTGGCGGCATGAGCACACACTATTTGCAAAGGTGGCACTGCCTTTGCTGTCACAACCAACTTTTTCATCTACATGAGAACCTGGATAGAACCTGTTCTGGAAAACACGTCTGCTGACAGGCTGCACAAAAGCCTCAGTGTCAGATCACTGCTCCCCAACCGAATTGCCTGCTCTGACGGATGGTTTTGGGAACCACCAGTACACATGTGTGCTTTGAAATAAAGACACTGCCCTTGATGCCACAGCTAAATTTTACCCCTGTTCGTTCATTGCAAAGCAGCCTGTGCTGTGAAATCATATCCTGACCAGCTCTGCACATGTACGGACACATAAACAGTGCTGCACTCCCAACATAACAGCACAGATAGATGGTGCTGGGCGTCATGAACGCACACTATTTGCAAAGGTGGCACTGCCTTTGCTGTCACAACCTACTTTTACACCTACATGAAAACCTGGATAGAACCTGTTCTAGAAAACAAGTCTGCTGACATACTGCACAAAAGCATCAGTGTCATAACAGTGCTGCACACGCGACATAGCAGCACGGAGACACGGTGGTTGGCGGCATGAGCACACATTATTTGCAAAGGTCGCACAGCCTTTGATGTCACAATTAACTTTTACACCTACATGAGCCTCTGGATAGAAATCGTACTGGAAAACAAGTCTGCTGACATACTGCACAAAAGCATCGGTGTCAGAACTCTGCTCCACAATTGAATTGTCTGCACTCACAGATGATGCTGGGATTCATCAGTACACATGTAAGCTTTGAAATTAAGACACTGCCCTTGATGCCACAGCTAAATTTTACCCCTATTCGTTCATTGCAAAGCAGCCTGTGCTGTGAAATCATATCCTGACAAGCTCTGCACATGTACGGACACATAAACAGTGCTGCACTCCCAACATAACAGCACAGATAGATTTTGCAGGGAGTCATGAGCGCACACTATTTGTAAAGGTGGCACTGCCTTTGCTATCACAACCAACTTTTACACCTACATGACAACCTGGATAGAACCTGCTCTGGAAAACACGTCTGCTGACAGGCTGCACAAAAGCATCAGTGTCAGAACACTGCTCCCCAACCGAAATGCCTGCTCTCACGGATGGTTCTGGGAACCATCAGTACACATGTGTGGTTTGAAATAAAGACACTGCCTTTGATGCCACAGCTAAATTTTACCTCTACTAGTCCGTTGAAAAGCAGCCTGTGCTGTAAAATCAAATCCTGACCAGCTCTGCACATGTACATACGTTAAACAGTGCTGCACACCCGACATAGGAGCACGGAGTGATGGTGCTGGTAGTCATGAGCACACACAATTTGGAAAGGTGGCAATGCCTTTGCTGTCAGAACTTACTTTTACAGGGACATGAACCTCTGCATCGAACCTGTGGTGAAAAACATGTCTGCTGACATGCTGCACAAAAGCACGGGTGTCAGAACTCTCCTCCACAATTGAATTGTCTGCACTCACAAATGCTGTTGGGATCCATCAGTACAGATGTATGCTTTGAAATAAAGACACTGCCCTTGATGACACAGCTAAATTTTACCCCTAATCGTTCATGGCTAAGCAGCCTGTGCTGTGAAATCATATCCTGACCAGCTCTGCACATTGTACGGACACTTAAACAGTTCTGCATTCCCAACATGGCAGCACGGAGAGAATGTGCTGGGAGACATGAGCACACACTATTTGCAAAGGTGGCACAGCCTTTGCTGTCACAACCATGTTTTACAGCCACATGAGCCTCTGTGCTGGAAAACAAGTCTGCTGACATACTGCACAAAAGCATCAGTGTCATAACAGTGCTGCACACCCGACATAGCAGCACGGAGAGACTGTGGTTGGCGGCATGAGCACACACTATTTGCAAAGGTGGCACTGCCTTTGCTGTCACAACCAACTTTTTCATCTACATGAGAACCTGGATAGAACCTGTTCTGGAAAACACGTCTGCTGACAGGCTGCACAAAAGCCTCAGTGTCAGATCACTGCTCCCCAACCGAATTGCCTGCTCTGACGGATGGTTTTGGGAACCACCAGTACACATGTGTGCTTTGAAATAAAGACACTGCCCTTGATGCCACAGCTAAATTTTACCCCTGTTCGTTCATTGCAAAGCAGCCTGTGCTGTGAAATCATATCCTGACCAGCTCTGCACATGTACGGACACATAAACAGTGCTGCACTGCCAACATAACAGCACAGATAGATGGTGCTGGGCGTCATGAACGCACACTATTTGCAAAGGTGGCACTGCCTTTGCTGTCACAACCAACTTTTACACCTACATGAAAACCTGGATAGAACCTGTTCTAGAAAACAAGTCTGCTGACATACTGCACAAAAGCATCAGTGTCATAACAGTGCTGCACACGCGACATAGCAGCACGGAGACACGGTGGTTGGCAGCATGAGCACACATTATTTGCAAAGGTCGCACAGCCTTTGATGTCACAATTAACTTTTACACCTACATGAGCCTCTGGATAGAAATCGTACTGGAAAACAAGTCTGCTGACATACTGCACAAAAGCATCGGTGTCAGAACTCTGCTCCACAATTGAATTGTCTGCACTCACAGATGATGCTGGGATTCATCAGTACACATGTAAGCTTTGAAATTAAGACACTGCCCTTGATGCCACAGCTAAATTTTACCCCTATTCGTTCATTGCAAAGCAGCCTGTGCTGTGAAATCATATCCTGACAAGCTCTGCACATGTACGGACACATAAACAGTGCTGCACTCCCAACATAACAGCACAGATAGATTTTGCAGGGAGTCATGAGCGCACACTATTTGTAAAGGTGGCACTGCCTTTGCTATCACAACCAACTTTTACACCTACATGACAACCTGGATAGAACCTGCTCTGGAAAACACGTCTGCTGACAGGCTGCACAAAAGCATCAGTGTCAGAACACTGCTCCCCAACCGAAATGCCTGCTCTCACGGATGGTTCTGGGAACCATCAGTACACATGTGTGGTTTGAAATAAAGACACTGCCTTTGATGCCACAGCTAAATTTTACCTCTACTAGTCCGTTGAAAAGCAGCCTGTGCTGTAAAATCAAATCCTGACCAGCTCTGCACATGTACATACGTTAAACAGTGCTGCACACCCGACATAGGAGCACGGAGTGATGGTGCTGGTAGTCATGAGCACACACAATTTGGAAAGGTGGCAATGCCTTTGCTGTCAGAACTTACTTTTACAGGGACATGAACCTCTGCATCGAACCTGTGGTGAAAAACATGTCTGCTGACATGCTGCACAAAAGCACGGGTGTCAGAACTCTCCTCCACAATTGAATTGTCTGCACTCACAAATGCTGTTGGGATCCATCAGTACAGATGTATGCTTTGAAATAAAGACACTGCCCTTGATGACACAGCTAAATTTTACCCCTAATCGTTCATGGCTAAGCAGCCTGTGCTGTGAAATCATATCCTGACCAGCTCTGCACATTGTACGGACACTTAAACAGTTCTGCATTCCCAACATGGCAGCACGGAGAGAATGTGCTGGGAGACATGAGCACACACTATTTGCAAAGGTGGCACAGCCTTTGCTGTCACAACCATGTTTTACAGCCACATGAGCCTCTGTGCTGGAAAACAAGTCTGCTGACATACTGCACAAAAGCATCAGTGTCATAACAGTGCTGCACACCCGACATAGCAGCACGGAGAGACTGTGGTTGGCGGCATGAGCACACACTATTTGCAAAGGTGGCACTGCCTTTGCTGTCACAACCAACTTTTTCATCTACATGAGAACCTGGATAGAACCTGTTCTGGAAAACACGTCTGCTGACAGGCTGCACAAAAGCCTCAGTGTCAGATCACTGCTCCCCAACCGAATTGCCTGCTCTGACGGATGGTTTTGGGAACCACCAGTACACATGTGTGCTTTGAAATAAAGACACTGCCCTTGATGCCACAGCTAAATTTTACCCCTGTTCGTTCATTGCAAAGCAGCCTGTGCTGTGAAATCATATCCTGACCAGCTCTGCACATGTACGGACACATAAACAGTGCTGCACTCCCAACATAACAGCACAGATAGATGGTGCTGGGCGTCATGAACGCACACTATTTGCAAAGGTGGCACTGCCTTTGCTGTCACAACCTACTTTTACACCTACATGAAAACCTGGATAGAACCTGTTCTAGAAAACAAGTCTGCTGACATACTGCACAAAAGCATCAGTGTCATAACAGTGCTGCACACGCGACATAGCAGCACGGAGACACGGTGGTTGGCGGCATGAGCACACATTATTTGCAAAGGTCGCACAGCCTTTGATGTCACAATTAACTTTTACACCTACATGAGCCTCTGGATAGAAATCGTACTGGAAAACAAGTCTGCTGACATACTGCACAAAAGCATCGGTGTCAGAACTCTGCTCCACAATTGAATTGTCTGCACTCACAGATGATGCTGGGATTCATCAGTACACATGTAAGCTTTGAAATTAAGACACTGCCCTTGATGCCACAGCTAAATTTTACCCCTATTCGTTCATTGCAAAGCAGCCTGTGCTGTGAAATCATATCCTGACAAGCTCTGCACATGTACGGACACATAAACAGTGCTGCACTCCCAACATAACAGCACAGATAGATTTTGCAGGGAGTCATGAGCGCACACTATTTGTAAAGGTGGCACTGCCTTTGCTATCACAACCAACTTTTACACCTACATGACAACCTGGATAGAACCTGCTCTGGAAAACACGTCTGCTGACAGGCTGCACAAAAGCATCAGTGTCAGAACACTGCTCCCCAACCGAAATGCCTGCTCTCACGGATGGTTCTGGGAACCATCAGTACACATGTGTGGTTTGAAATAAAGACACTGCCTTTGATGCCACAGCTAAATTTTACCTCTACTAGTCCGTTGAAAAGCAGCCTGTGCTGTAAAATCAAATCCTGACCAGCTCTGCACATGTACATACGTTAAACAGTGCTGCACACCCGACATAGGAGCACGGAGTGATGGTGCTGGTAGTCATGAGCACACACAATTTGGAAAGGTGGCAATGCCTTTGCTGTCAGAACTTACTTTTACAGGGACATGAACCTCTGCATCGAACCTGTGGTGAAAAACATGTCTGCTGACATGCTGCACAAAAGCACGGGTGTCAGAACTCTCCTCCACAATTGAATTGTCTGCACTCACAAATGCTGTTGGGATCCATCAGTACAGATGTATGCTTTGAAATAAAGACACTGCCCTTGATGACACAGCTAAATTTTACCCCTAATCGTTCATGGCTAAGCAGCCTGTGCTGTGAAATCATATCCTGACCAGCTCTGCACATTGTACGGACACTTAAACAGTTCTGCATTCCCAACATGGCAGCACGGAGAGAATGTGCTGGGAGACATGAGCACACACTATTTGCAAAGGTGGCACAGCCTTTGCTGTCACAACCATGTTTTACAGCCACATGAGCCTCTGTGCTGGAAAACAAGTCTGCTGACATACTGCACAAAAGCATCAGTGTCATAACAGTGCTGCACACCCGACATAGCAGCACGGAGAGACTGTGGTTGGCGGCATGAGCACACACTATTTGCAAAGGTGGCACTGCCTTTGCTGTCACAATCAACTTTTTCATCTACATGAGAACCTGGATAGAACCTGTTCTGGAAAACACGTCTGCTGACAGGCTGCACAAAAGCCTCAGTGTCAGATCACTGCTCCCCAACCGAATTGCCTGCTCTGACGGATGGTTTTGGAACCACCAGTACACATGTGTGCTTTGAAATAAAGACACTGCCCTTGATGCCACAGCTAAATTTTACCCCTGTTCGTTCATTGCAAAGCAGCCTGTGCTGTGAAATCATATCCTGACCAGCTCTGCACATGTACGGACACATAAACAGTGCTGCACTGCCAACATAACAGCACAGATAGATGGTGCTGGGCGTCATGAACGCACACTATTTGCAAAGGTGGCACTGCCTTTGCTGTCACAACCAACTTTTACACCTACATGAAAACCTGGATAGAACCTGTTCTAGAAAACAAGTCTGCTGACATACTGCACAAAAGCATCAGTGTCATAACAGTGCTGCACACGCGACATAGCAGCACGGAGACACGGTGGTTGGCGGCATGAGCACACATTATTTGCAAAGGTCGCACAGCCTTTGATGTCACAATTAACTTTTACACCTACATGAGCCTCTGGATAGAAATCGTACTGGAAAACAAGTCTGCTGACATACTGCACAAAAGCATCGGTGTCAGAACTCTGCTCCACAATTGAATTGTCTGCACTCACAGATGATGCTGGGATTCATCAGTACACATGTAAGCTTTGAAATTAAGACACTGCCCTTGATGCCACAGCTAAATTTTACCCCTATTCGTTCATTGCAAAGCAGCCTGTGCTGTGAAATCATATCCTGACAAGCTCTGCACATGTACGGACACATAAACAGTGCTGCACTCCCAACATAACAGCACAGATAGATTTTGCAGGGAGTCATGAGCGCACACTATTTGTAAAGGTGGCACTGCCTTTGCTATCACAACCAACTTTTACACCTACATGACAACCTGGATAGAACCTGCTCTGGAAAACACGTCTGCTGACAGGCTGCACAAAAGCATCAGTGTCAGAACACTGCTCCCCAACCGAAATGCCTGCTCTCACGGATGGTTCTGGGAACCATCAGTACACATGTGTGGTTTGAAATAAAGACACTGCCCTTGATGACACAGCTAAATTTTACCCCTAATCGTTCATGGCTAAGCAGCCTGTGCTGTGAAATCATATCCTGACCAGCTCTGCACATTGTACGGACACTTAAACAGTTCTGCATTCCCAACATGGCAGCACGGAGAGAATGTGCTGGGAGACATGAGCACACACTATTTGCAAAGGTGGCACAGCCTTTGCTGTCACAACCATGTTTTACAGCCACATGAGCCTCTGTGCTGGAAAACAAGTCTGCTGACATACTGCACAAAAGCATCAGTGTCATAACAGTGCTGCACACCCGACATAGCAGCACGGAGAGACTGTGGTTGGCGGCATGAGCACACACTATTTGCAAAGGTGGCACTGCCTTTGCTGTCACAACCAACTTTTCATCTACATGAGAACCTGGATAGAACCTGTTCTGGAAAACACGTCTGCTGACAGGCTGCACAAAAGCCTCAGTGTCAGATCACTGCTCCCCAACCGAATTGCCTGCTCTGACGGATGGTTTTGGGAACCACCAGTACACATGTGTGCTTTGAAATAAAGACACTGCCCTTGATGCCACAGCTAAATTTTACCCCTGTTCGTTCATTGCAAAGCAGCCTGTGCTGTGAAATCATATCCTGACCAGCTCTGCACATGTACGGACACATAAACAGTGCTGCACTCCCAACATAACAGCACAGATAGATGGTGCTGGGCGTCATGAACGCACACTATTTGCAAAGGTGGCACTGCCTTTGCTGTCACAACCTACTTTTACACCTACATGAAAACCTGGATAGAACCTGTTCTAGAAAACAAGTCTGCTGACATACTGCACAAAAGCATCAGTGTCATAACAGTGCTGCACACGCGACATAGCAGCACGGAGACACGGTGGTTGGCGGCATGAGCACACATTATTTGCAAAGGTCGCACAGCCTTTGATGTCACAATTAACTTTTACACCTACATGAGCCTCTGGATAGAAATCGTACTGGAAAACAAGTCTGCTGACATACTGCACAAAAGCATCGGTGTCAGAACTCTGCTCCACAATTGAATTGTCTGCACTCACAGATGATGCTGGGATTCATCAGTACACATGTAAGCTTTGAAATTAAGACACTGCCCTTGATGCCACAGCTAAATTTTACCCCTATTCGTTCATTGCAAAGCAGCCTGTGCTGTGAAATCATATCCTGACAAGCTCTGCACATGTACGGACACATAAACAGTGCTGCACTCCCAACATAACAGCACAGATAGATTTTGCAGGGAGTCATGAGCGCACACTATTTGTAAAGGTGGCACTGCCTTTGCTATCACAACCAACTTTTACACCTACATGACAACCTGGATAGAACCTGCTCTGGAAAACACGTCTGCTGACAGGCTGCACAAAAGCATCAGTGTCAGAACACTGCTCCCCAACCGAAATGCCTGCTCTCACGGATGGTTCTGGGAACCATCAGTACACATGTGTGGTTTGAAATAAAGACACTGCCTTTGATGCCACAGCTAAATTTTACCTCTACTAGTCCGTTGAAAAGCAGCCTGTGCTGTAAAATCAAATCCTGACCAGCTCTGCACATGTACATACGTTAAACAGTGCTGCACACCCGACATAGGAGCACGGAGTGATGGTGCTGGTAGTCATGAGCACACACAATTTGGAAAGGTGGCAATGCCTTTGCTGTCAGAACTTACTTTTACAGGGACATGAACCTCTGCATCGAACCTGTGGTGAAAAACATGTCTGCTGACATGCTGCACAAAAGCACGGGTGTCAGAACTCTCCTCCACAATTGAATTGTCTGCACTCACAAATGCTGTTGGGATCCATCAGTACAGATGTATGCTTTGAAATAAAGACACTGCCCTTGATGACACAGCTAAATTTTACCCCTAATCGTTCATGGCTAAGCAGCCTGTGCTGTGAAATCATATCCTGACCAGCTCTGCACATTGTACGGACACTTAAACAGTTCTGCATTCCCAACATGGCAGCACGGAGAGAATGTGCTGGGAGACATGAGCACACACTATTTGCAAAGGTGGCACAGCCTTTGCTGTCACAACCATGTTTTACAGCCACATGAGCCTCTGTGCTGGAAAACAAGTCTGCTGACATACTGCACAAAAGCATCAGTGTCATAACAGTGCTGCACACCCGACATAGCAGCACGGAGAGACTGTGGTTGGCGGCATGAGCACACACTATTTGCAAAGGTGGCACTGCCTTTGCTGTCACAACCAACTTTTTCATCTACATGAGAACCTGGATAGAACCTGTTCTGGAAAACACGTCTGCTGACAGGCTGCACAAAAGCCTCAGTGTCAGATCACTGCTCCCCAACCGAATTGCCTGCTCTGACGGATGGTTTTGGGAACCACCAGTACACATGTGTGCTTTGAAATAAAGACACTGCCCTTGATGCCACAGCTAAATTTTACCCCTGTTCGTTCATTGCAAAGCAGCCTGTGCTGTGAAATCATATCCTGACCAGCTCTGCACATGTACGGACACATAAACAGTGCTGCACTGCCAACATAACAGCACAGATAGATGGTGCTGGGCGTCATGAACGCACACTATTTGCAAAGGTGGCACTGCCTTTGCTGTCACAACCAACTTTTACACCTACATGAAAACCTGGATAGAACCTGTTCTAGAAAACAAGTCTGCTGACATACTGCACAAAAGCATCAGTGTCATAACAGTGCTGCACACGCGACATAGCAGCACGGAGACACGGTGGTTGGCGGCATGAGCACACATTATTTGCAAAGGTCGCACAGCCTTTGATGTCACAATTAACTTTTACACCTACATGAGCCTCTGGATAGAAATCGTACTGGAAAACAAGTCTGCTGACATACTGCACAAAAGCATCGGTGTCAGAACTCTGCTCCACAATTGAATTGTCTGCACTCACAGATGATGCTGGGATTCATCAGTACACATGTAAGCTTTGAAATTAAGACACTGCCCTTGATGCCACAGCTAAATTTTACCCCTATTCGTTCATTGCAAAGCAGCCTGTGCTGTGAAATCATATCCTGACAAGCTCTGCACATGTACGGACACATAAACAGTGCTGCACTCCCAACATAACAGCACAGATAGATTTTGCAGGGAGTCATGAGCGCACACTATTTGTAAAGGTGGCACTGCCTTTGCTATCACAACCAACTTTTACACCTACATGACAACCTGGATAGAACCTGCTCTGGAAAACACGTCTGCTGACAGGCTGCACAAAAGCATCAGTGTCAGAACACTGCTCCCCAACCGAAATGCCTGCTCTCACGGATGGTTCTGGGAACCATCAGTACACATGTGTGGTTTGAAATAAAGACACTGCCCTTGATGACACAGCTAAATTTTACCCCTAATCGTTCATGGCTAAGCAGCCTGTGCTGTGAAATCATATCCTGACCAGCTCTGCACATTTTACGGACACTTAATCAGTTCTGCATTCCCAACATGGCAGCACGGAGAGAATGTGCTGGGAGACATGAGCACACACTATTTGCAAAGGTGGCACAGCCTTTGCTGTCACAACCATGTTTTACAGCCACATGAGCCTCTGTGCTGGAAAACAAGTCTGCTGACATACTGCACAAAAGCATCAGTGTCATAACAGTGCTGCACACCCGACATAGCAGCACGGAGAGACTGTGGTTGGCGGCATGAGCACACACTATTTGCAAAGGTGGCACTGCCTTTGCTGTCACAACCAACTTTTTCATCTACATGAGAACCTGGATAGAACCTGTTCTGGAAAACACGTCTGCTGACAGGCTGCACAAAAGCCTCAGTGTCAGATCACTGCTCCCCAACCGAATTGCCTGCTCTGACGGATGGTTTTGGGAACCACCAGTACACATGTGTGCTTTGAAATAAAGACACTGCCCTTGATGCCACAGCTAAATTTTACCCCTGTTCGTTCATTGCAAAGCAGCCTGTGCTGTGAAATCATATCCTGACCAGCTCTGCACATGTACGGACACATAAACAGTGCTGCACTCCCAACATAACAGCACAGATAGATGGTGCTGGGCGTCATGAACGCACACTATTTGCAAAGGTGGCACTGCCTTTGCTGTCACAACCTACTTTTACACCTACATGAAAACCTGGATAGAACCTGTTCTAGAAAACAAGTCTGCTGACATACTGCACAAAAGCATCAGTGTCATAACAGTGCTGCACACGCGACATAGCAGCACGGAGACACGGTGGTTGGCGGCATGAGCACACATTATTTGCAAAGGTCGCACAGCCTTTGATGTCACAATTAACTTTTACACCTACATGAGCCTCTGGATAGAAATCGTACTGGAAAACAAGTCTGCTGACATACTGCACAAAAGCATCGGTGTCAGAACTCTGCTCCACAATTGAATTGTCTGCACTCACAGATGATGCTGGGATTCATCAGTACACATGTAAGCTTTGAAATTAAGACACTGCCCTTGATGCCACAGCTAAATTTTACCCCTATTCGTTCATTGCAAAGCAGCCTGTGCTGTGAAATCATATCCTGACAAGCTCTGCACATGTACGGACACATAAACAGTGCTGCACTCCCAACATAACAGCACAGATAGATTTTGCAGGGAGTCATGAAGCGCACACTATTTGTAAAGGTGGCACTGCCTTTGCTATCACAACCAACTTTTACACCTACATGACAACCTGGATAGAACCTGCTCTGGAAAACACGTCTGCTGACAGGCTGCACAAAAGCATCAGTGTCAGAACACTGCTCCCCAACCGAAATGCCTGCTCTCACGGATGGTTCTGGGAACCATCAGTACACATGTGTGGTTTGAAATAAAGACACTGCCCTTGATGACACAGCTAAATTTTACCCCTAATCGTTCATGGCTAAGCAGCCTGTGCTGTGAAATCATATCCTGACCAGCTCTGCACATTGTACGGACACTTAAACAGTTCTGCATTCCCAACATGGCAGCACGGAGAGAATGTGCTGGGAGACATGAGCACACACTATTTGCAAAGGTGGCACAGCCTTTGCTGTCACAACCATGTTTTACAGCCACATGAGCCTCTGTGCTGGAAAACAAGTCTGCTGACATACTGCACAAAAGCATCAGTGTCATAACAGTGCTGCACACCCGACATAGCAGCACGGAGAGACTGTGGTTGGCGGCATGAGCACACACTATTTGCAAAGGTGGCACTGCCTTTGCTGTCACAACCAACTTTTTCATCTACATGAGAACCTGGATAGAACCTGTTCTGGAAAACACGTCTGCTGACAGGCTGCACAAAAAGCCTCAGTGTCAGATCACTGCTCCCCAACCGAATTGCCTGCTCTGACGGATGGTTTTGGGAACCACCAGTACACATGTGTGCTTTGAAATAAAGACACTGCCCTTGATGCCACAGCTAAATTTTACCCCTGTTCGTTCATTGCAAAGCAGCCTGTGCTGTGAAATCATATCCTGACCAGCTCTGCACATGTACGGACACATAAACAGTGCTGCACTCCCAACATAACAGCACAGATAGATGGTGCTGGGCGTCATGAACGCACACTATTTGCAAAGGTGGCACTGCCTTTGCTGTCACAACCTACTTTTACACCTACATGAAAACCTGGATAGAACCTGTTCTAGAAAACAAGTCTGCTGACATACTGCACAAAAGCATCAGTGTCATAACAGTGCTGCACACGCGACATAGCAGCACGGAGACACGGTGGTTGGCGGCATGAGCACACATTATTTGCAAAGGTCGCACAGCCTTTGATGTCACAATTAACTTTTACACCTACATGAGCCTCTGGATAGAAATCGTACTGGAAAACAAGTCTGCTGACATACTGCACAAAAGCATCGGTGTCAGAACTCTGCTCCACAATTGAATTGTCTGCACTCACAGATGATGCTGGGATTCATCAGTACACATGTAAGCTTTGAAATTAAGACACTGCCCTTGATGCCACAGCTAAATTTTACCCCTATTCGTTCATTGCAAAGCAGCCTGTGCTGTGAAATCATATCCTGACAAGCTCTGCACATGTACGGACACATAAACAGTGCTGCACTCCCAACATAACAGCACAGATAGATTTTGCAGGGAGTCATGAGCGCACACTATTTGTAAAGGTGGCACTGCCTTTGCTATCACAACCAACTTTTACACCTACATGACAACCTGGATAGAACCTGCTCTGGAAAACACGTCTGCTGACAGGCTGCACAAAAGCATCAGTGTCAGAACACTGCTCCCCAACCGAAATGCCTGCTCTCACGGATGGTTCTGGGAACCATCAGTACACATGTGTGGTTTGAAATAAAGACACTGCCTTTGATGCCACAGCTAAATTTTACCTCTACTAGTCCGTTGAAAAGCAGCCTGTGCTGTAAAATCAAATCCTGACCAGCTCTGCACATGTACATACGTTAAACAGTGCTGCACACCCGACATAGGAGCACGGAGTGATGGTGCTGGTAGTCATGAGCACACACAATTTGGAAAGGTGGCAATGCCTTTGCTGTCAGAACTTACTTTTACAGGGACATGAACCTCTGCATCGAACCTGTGGTGAAAAACATGTCTGCTGACATGCTGCACAAAAGCACGGGTGTCAGAACTCTCCTCCACAATTGAATTGTCTGCACTCACAAATGCTGTTGGGATCCATCAGTACAGATGTATGCTTTGAAATAAAGACACTGCCCTTGATGACACAGCTAAATTTTACCCCTAATCGTTCATGGCTAAGCAGCCTGTGCTGTGAAATCATATCCTGACCAGCTCTGCACATTGTACGGACACTTAAACAGTTCTGCATTCCCAACATGGCAGCACGGAGAGAATGTGCTGGGAGACATGAGCACACACTATTTGCAAAGGTGGCACAGCCTTTGCTGTCACAACCATGTTTTACAGCCACATGAGCCTCTGTGCTGGAAAACAAGTCTGCTGACATACTGCACAAAAGCATCAGTGTCATAACAGTGCTGCACACCCGACATAGCAGCACGGAGAGACTGTGGTTGGCGGCATGAGCACACACTATTTGCAAAGGTGGCACTGCCTTTGCTGTCACAACCAACTTTTTCATCTACATGAGAACCTGGATAGAACCTGTTCTGGAAAACACGTCTGCTGACAGGCTGCACAAAAGCCTCAGTGTCAGATCACTGCTCCCCAACCGAATTGCCTGCTCTGACGGATGGTTTTGGGAACCACCAGTACACATGTGTGCTTTGAAATAAGACACTGCCCTTGATGCCACAGCTAAATTTTACCCCTGTTCGTTCATTGCAAAGCAGCCTGTGCTGTGAAATCATATCCTGACCAGCTCTGCACATGTACGGACACATAAACAGTGCTGCACTCCCAACATAACAGCACAGATAGATGGTGCTGGGCGTCATGAACGCACACTATTTGCAAAGGTGGCACTGCCTTTGCTGTCACAACCTACTTTTACACCTACATGAAAACCTGGATAGAACCTGTTCTAGAAAACAAGTCTGCTGACATACTGCACAAAAGCATCAGTGTCATAACAGTGCTGCACACGCGACATAGCAGCACGGAGACACGGTGGTTGGCGGCATGAGCACACATTATTTGCAAAGGTCGCACAGCCTTTGATGTCACAATTAACTTTTACACCTACATGAGCCTCTGGATAGAAATCGTACTGGAAAACAAGTCTGCTGACATACTGCACAAAAGCATCGGTGTCAGAACTCTGCTCCACAATTGAATTGTCTGCACTCACAGATGATGCTGGGATTCATCAGTACACATGTAAGCTTTGAAATTAAGACACTGCCCTTGATGCCACAGCTAAATTTTACCCCTATTCGTTCATTGCAAAGCAGCCTGTGCTGTGAAATCATATCCTGACAAGCTCTGCACATGTACGGACACATAAACAGTGCTGCACTCCCAACATAACAGCACAGATAGATTTTGCAGGGAGTCATGAGCGCACACTATTTGTAAAAGTGGCACTGCCTTTGCTATCACAACCAACTTTTACACCTACATGACAACCTGGATAGAACCTGCTCTGGAAAACACGTCTGCTGACAGGCTGCACAAAAGCATCAGTGTCAGAACACTGCTCCCCAACCGAAATGCCTGCTCTCACGGATGGTTCTGGGAACCATCAGTACACATGTGTGGTTTGAAATAAAGACACTGCCTTTGATGCCACAGCTAAATTTTACCTCTACTAGTCCGTTGAAAAGCAGCCTGTGCTGTAAATCAAATCCTGACCAGCTCTGCACATGTACATACGTTAAACAGTGCTGCACACCCGACATAGGAGCACGGAGTGATGGTGCTGGTAGTCATGAGCACACACAATTTGGAAAGGTGGCAATGCCTTTGCTGTCAGAACTTACTTTTACAGGGACATGAACCTCTGCATCGAACCTGTGGTGAAAAACATGTCTGCTGACATGCTGCACAAAAGCACGGGTGTCAGAACTCTCCTCCACAATTGAATTGTCTGCACTCACAAATGCTGTTGGGATCCATCAGTACAGATGTATGCTTTGAAATAAAGACACTGCCCTTGATGACACAGCTAAATTTTACCCCTAATCGTTCATGGCTAAGCAGCCTGTGCTGTGAAATCATATCCTGACCAGCTCTGCACATTGTACGGACACTTAAACAGTTCTGCATTCCCAACATGGCAGCACGGAGAGAATGTGCTGGGAGACATGAGCACACACTATTTGCAAAGGTGGCACAGCCTTTGCTGTCACAACCATGTTTTACAGCCACATGAGCCTCTGTGCTGGAAAACAAGTCTGCTGACATACTGCACAAAAGCATCAGTGTCATAACAGTGCTGCACACCCGACATAGCAGCACGGAGAGACTGTGGTTGGCGGCATGAGCACACACTATTTGCAAAGGTGGCACTGCCTTTGCTGTCACAACCAACTTTTTCATCTACATGAGAACCTGGATAGAACCTGTTCTGGAAAACACGTCTGCTGACAGGCTGCACAAAAGCCTCAGTGTCAGATCACTGCTCCCCAACCGAATTGCCTGCTCTGACGGATGGTTTTGGGAACCACCAGTACACATGTGTGCTTTGAAATAAAGACACTGCCCTTGATGCCACAGCTAAATTTTACCCCTGTTCGTTCATTGCAAAGCAGCCTGTGCTGTGAAATCATATCCTGACCAGCTCTGCACATGTACGGACACATAAACAGTGCTGCACTCCCAACATAACAGCACAGATAGATGGTGCTGGGCGTCATGAACGCACACTATTTGCAAAGGTGGCACTGCCTTTGCTGTCACAACCTACTTTTACACCTACATGAAAACCTGGATAGAACCTGTTCTAGAAAACAAGTCTGCTGACATACTGCACAAAAGCATCAGTGTCATAACAGTGCTGCACACGCGACATAGCAGCACGGAGACACGGTGGTTGGCGGCATGAGCACACATTATTTGCAAAGGTCGCACAGCCTTTGATGTCACAATTAACTTTTACACCTACATGAGCCTCTGGATAGAAATCGTACTGGAAAACAAGTCTGCTGACATACTGCACAAAAGCATCGGTGTCAGAACTCTGCTCCACAATTGAATTGTCTGCACTCACAGATGATGCTGGGATTCATCAGTACACATGTAAGCTTTGAAATTAAGACACTGCCCTTGATGCCACAGCTAAATTTTACCCCTATTCGTTCATTGCAAAGCAGCCTGTGCTGTGAAATCATATCCTGACAAGCTCTGCACATGTACGGACACATAAACAGTGCTGCACTCCCAACATAACAGCACAGATAGATTTTGCAGGGAGTCATGAGCGCACACTATTTGTAAAGGTGGCACTGCCTTTGCTATCACAACCAACTTTTACACCTACATGACAACCTGGATAGAACCTGCTCTGGAAAACACGTCTGCTGACAGGCTGCACAAAAGCATCAGTGTCAGAACACTGCTCCCCAACCGAAATGCCTGCTCTCACGGATGGTTCTGGGAACCATCAGTACACATGTGTGGTTTGAAATAAAGACACTGCCTTTGATGCCACAGCTAAATTTTACCTCTACTAGTCCGTTGAAAAGCAGCCTGTGCTGTAAAATCAAATCCTGACCAGCTCTGCACATGTACATACGTTAAACAGTGCTGCACACCCGACATAGGAGCACGGAGTGATGGTGCTGGTAGTCATGAGCACACACAATTTGGAAAGGTGGCAATGCCTTTGCTGTCAGAACTTACTTTTACAGGGACATGAACCTCTGCATCGAACCTGTGGTGAAAAACATGTCTGCTGACATGCTGCACAAAAGCACGGGTGTCAGAACTCTCCTCCACAATTGAATTGTCTGCACTCACAAATGCTGTTGGGATCCATCAGTACAGATGTATGCTTTGAAATAAAGACACTGCCCTTGATGACACAGCTAAATTTTACCCCTAATCGTTCATGGCTAAGCAGCCTGTGCTGTGAAATCATATCCTGACCAGCTCTGCACATTGTACGGACACTTAAACAGTTCTGCATTCCCAACATGGCAGCACGGAGAGAATGTGCTGGGAGACATGAGCACACACTATTTGCAAAGGTGGCACAGCCTTTGCTGTCACAACCATGTTTTACAGCCACATGAGCCTCTGTGCTGGAAAACAAGTCTGCTGACATACTGCACAAAAGCATCAGTGTCATAACAGTGCTGCACACCCGACATAGCAGCACGGAGAGACTGTGGTTGGCGGCATGAGCACACACTATTTGCAAAGGTGGCACTGCCTTTGCTGTCACAACCAACTTTTTCATCTACATGAGAACCTGGATAGAACCTGTTCTGGAAAACACGTCTGCTGACAGGCTGCACAAAAGCCTCAGTGTCAGATCACTGCTCCCCAACCGAATTGCCTGCTCTGACGGATGGTTTTGGGAACCACCAGTACACATGTGTGCTTTGAAATAAAGACACTGCCCTTGATGCCACAGCTAAATTTTACCCCTGTTCGTTCATTGCAAAGCAGCCTGTGCTGTGAAATCATATCCTGACCAGCTCTGCACATGTACGGACACATAAACAGTGCTGCACTCCCAACATAACAGCACAGATAGATGGTGCTGGGCGTCATGAACGCACACTATTTGCAAAGGTGGCACTGCCTTTGCTGTCACAACCTACTTTTACACCTACATGAAAACCTGGATAGAACCTGTTCTAGAAAACAAGTCTGCTGACATACTGCACAAAAGCATCAGTGTCATAACAGTGCTGCACACGCGACATAGCAGCACGGAGACACGGTGGTTGGCGGCATGAGCACACATTATTTGCAAAGGTCGCACAGCCTTTGATGTCACAATTAACTTTTACACCTACATGAGCCTCTGGATAGAAATCGTACTGGAAAACAAGTCTGCTGACATACTGCACAAAAGCATCGGTGTCAGAACTCTGCTCCACAATTGAATTGTCTGCACTCACAGATGATGCTGGGATTCATCAGTACACATGTAAGCTTTGAAATTAAGACACTGCCCTTGATGCCACAGCTAAATTTTACCCCTATTCGTTCATTGCAAAGCAGCCTGTGCTGTGAAATCATATCCTGACAAGCTCTGCACATGTACGGACACATAAACAGTGCTGCACTCCCAACATAACAGCACAGATAGATTTTGCAGGGAGTCATGAGCGCACACTATTTGTAAAAGTGGCACTGCCTTTGCTATCACAACCAACTTTTACACCTACATGACAACCTGGATAGAACCTGCTCTGGAAAACACGTCTGCTGACAGGCTGCACAAAAGCATCAGTGTCAGAACACTGCTCCCCAACCGAAATGCCTGCTCTCACGGATGGTTCTGGGAACCATCAGTACACATGTGTGGTTTGAAATAAAGACACTGCCTTTGATGCCACAGCTAAATTTTACCTCTACTAGTCCGTTGAAAAGCAGCCTGTGCTGTAAAATCAAATCCTGACCAGCTCTGCACATGTACATACGTTAAACAGTGCTGCACACCCGACATAGGAGCACGGAGTGATGGTGCTGGTAGTCATGAGCACACACAATTTGGAAAGGTGGCAATGCCTTTGCTGTCAGAACTTACTTTTACAGGGACATGAACCTCTGCATCGAACCTGTGGTGAAAAACATGTCTGCTGACATGCTGCACAAAAGCACGGGTGTCAGAACTCTCCTCCACAATTGAATTGTCTGCACTCACAAATGCTGTTGGGATCCATCAGTACAGATGTATGCTTTGAAATAAAGACACTGCCCTTGATGACACAGCTAAATTTTACCCCTAATCGTTCATGGCTAAGCAGCCTGTGCTGTGAAATCATATCCTGACCAGCTCTGCACATTGTACGGACACTTAAACAGTTCTGCATTCCCAACATGGCAGCACGGAGAGAATGTGCTGGGAGACATGAGCACACACTATTTGCAAAGGTGGCACAGCCTTTGCTGTCACAACCATGTTTTACAGCCACATGAGCCTCTGTGCTGGAAAACAAGTCTGCTGACATACTGCACAAAAGCATCAGTGTCATAACAGTGCTGCACACCCGACATAGCAGCACGGAGAGGACTGTGGTTGGCGGCATGAGCACACACTATTTGCAAAGGTGGCACTGCCTTTGCTGTCACAACCAACTTTTTCATCTACATGAGAACCTGGATAGAACCTGTTCTGGAAAACACGTCTGCTGACAGGCTGCACAAAAGCCTCAGTGTCAGATCACTGCTCCCCAACCGAATTGCCTGCTCTGACGGATGGTTTTGGGAACCACCAGTACACATGTGTGCTTTGAAATAAAGACACTGCCCTTGATGCCACAGCTAAATTTTACCCCTGTTCGTTCATTGCAAAGCAGCCTGTGCTGTGAAATCATATCCTGACCAGCTCTGCACATGTACGGACACATAAACAGTGCTGCACTCCCAACATAACAGCACAGATAGATGGTGCTGGGCGTCATGAACGCACACTATTTGCAAAGGTGGCACTGCCTTTGCTGTCACAACCTACTTTTACACCTACATGAAAACCTGGATAGAACCTGTTCTAGAAAACAAGTCTGCTGACAGGCTGCACAAAAGCATCAGTGTCATAACAGTGCTGCACACGCGACATAGCAGCACGGAGACACGGTGGTTGGCGGCATGAGCACACATTATTTGCAAAGGTCGCACAGCCTTTGATGTCACAATTAACTTTTACACCTACATGAGCCTCTGGATAGAAATCGTACTGGAAAACAAGTCTGCTGACATACTGCACAAAAGCATCGGTGTCAGAACTCTGCTCCACAATTGAATTGTCTGCACTCACAGATGATGCTGGGATTCATCAGTACACATGTAAGCTTTGAAATTAAGACACTGCCCTTGATGCCACAGCTAAATTTTACCCCTATTCGTTCATTGCAAAGCAGCCTGTGCTGTGAAATCATATCCTGACAAGCTCTGCACATGTACGGACACATAAACAGTGCTGCACTCCCAACATAACAGCACAGATAGATTTTGCAGGGAGTCATGAGCGCACACTATTTGTAAAGGTGGCACTGCCTTTGCTATCACAACCAACTTTTACACCTACATGACAACCTGGATAGAACCTGCTCTGGAAAACACGTCTGCTGACAGGCTGCACAAAAGCATCAGTGTCAGAACACTGCTCCCCAACCGAAATGCCTGCTCTCACGGATGGTTCTGGGAACCATCAGTACACATGTGTGGTTTGAAATAAAGACACTGCCTTTGATGCCACAGCTAAATTTTACCTCTACTAGTCCGTTGAAAAGCAGCCTGTGCTGTAAAATCAAATCCTGACCAGCTCTGCACATGTACATACGTTAAACAGTGCTGCACACCCGACATAGGAGCACGGAGTGATGGTGCTGGTAGTCATGAGCACACACAATTTGGAAAGGTGGCAATGCCTTTGCTGTCAGAACTTACTTTTACAGGGACATGAACCTCTGCATCGAACCTGTGGTGAAAAACATGTCTGCTGACATGCTGCACAAAAGCACGGGTGTCAGAACTCTCCTCCACAATTGAATTGTCTGCACTCACAAATGCTGTTGGGATCCATCAGTACAGATGTATGCTTTGAAATAAAGACACTGCCCTTGATGACACAGCTAAATTTTACCCCTAATCGTTCATGGCTAAGCAGCCTGTGCTGTGAAATCATATCCTGACCAGCTCTGCACATTGTACGGACACTTAAACAGTTCTGCATTCCCAACATGGCAGCACGGAGAGAATGTGCTGGGAGACATGAGCACACACTATTTGCAAAGGTGGCACAGCCTTTGCTGTCACAACCATGTTTTACAGCCACATGAGCCTCTGTGCTGGAAAACAAGTCTGCTGACATACTGCACAAAAGCATCAGTCATAACAGTGCTGCACACCCGACATAGCAGCACGGAGAGACTGTGGTTGGCGGCATGAGCACACACTATTTGCAAAGGTGGCACTGCCTTTGCTGTCACAATCAACTTTTTCATCTACATGAGAACCTGGATAGAACCTGTTCTGGAAAACACGTCTGCTGACAGGCTGCACAAAAGCCTCAGTGTCAGATCACTGCTCCCCAACCGAATTGCCTGCTCTGACGGATGGTTTTGGGAACCACCAGTACACATGTGTGCTTTGAAATAAAGACACTGCCCTTGATGCCACAGCTAAATTTTACCCCTGTTCGTTCATTGCAAAGCAGCCTGTGCTGTGAAATCATATCCTGACCAGCTCTGCACATGTACGGACACATAAACAGTGCTGCACTGCCAACATAACAGCACAGATAGATGGTGCTGGGCGTCATGAACGCACACTATTTGCAAAGGTGGCACTGCCTTTGCTGTCACAACCAACTTTTACACCTACATGAAAACCTGGATAGAACCTGTTCTAGAAAACAAGTCTGCTGACATACTGCACAAAAGCATCAGTGTCATAACAGTGCTGCACACGCGACATAGCAGCACGGAGACACGGTGGTTGGCGGCATGAGCACACATTATTTGCAAAGGTCGCACAGCCTTTGATGTCACAATTAACTTTTACACCTACATGAGCCTCTGGATAGAAATCGTACTGGAAAACAAGTCTGCTGACATACTGCACAAAAGCATCGGTGTCAGAACTCTGCTCCACAATTGAATTGTCTGCACTCACAGATGATGCTGGGATTCATCAGTACACATGTAAGCTTTGAAATTAAGACACTGCCCTTGATGCCACAGCTAAATTTTACCCCTATTCGTTCATTGCAAAGCAGCCTGTGCTGTGAAATCATATCCTGACAAGCTCTGCACATGTACGGACACATAAACAGTGCTGCACTCCCAACATAACAGCACAGATAGATTTTGCAGGGAGTCATGAGCGCACACTATTTGTAAAGGTGGCACTGCCTTTGCTATCACTACCAACTTTTACACCTACATGACAACCTGGATAGAACCTGCTCTGGAAAACACGTCTGCTGACAGGCTGCACAAAAGCATCAGTGTCAGAACACTGCTCCCCAACCGAAATGCCTGCTCTCACGGATGGTTCTGGGAACCATCAGTACACATGTGTGGTTTGAAATAAAGACACTGCCTTTGATGCCACAGCTAAATTTTACCTCTACTAGTCCGTTGAAAAGCAGCCTGTGCTGTAAAATCAAATCCTGACCAGCTCTGCACATGTACATACGTTAAACAGTGCTGCACACCCGACATAGGATCACGGAGTGATGGTGCTGGTAGTCATGAGCACACACAATTTGGAAAGGTGGCAATGCCTTTGCTGTCAGAACTTACTTTTACAGGGACATGAACCTCTGCATCGAACCTGTGGTGAAAAACATGTCTGCTGACATGCTGCACAAAAGCACGGGTGTCAGAACTCTCCTCCACAATTGAATTGTCTGCACTCACAAATGCTGTTGGGATCCATCAGTACAGATGTATGCTTTGAAATAAAGACACTGCCCTTGATGACACAGCTAAATTTTACCCCTAATCGTTCATGGCTAAGCAGCCTGTGCTGTGAAATCATATCCTGACCAGCTCTGCACATTGTACGGACACTTAAACAGTTCTGCATTCCCAACATGGCAGCACGGAGAGAATGTGCTGGGAGACATGAGCACACACTATTTGCAAAGGTGGCACAGCCTTTGCTGTCACAACCATGTTTTACAGCCACATGAGCCTCTGTGCTGGAAAACAAGTCTGCTGACATACTGCACAAAAGCATCAGTGTCATAACAGTGCTGCACACCCGACATAGCAGCACGGAGAGACTGTGGTTGGCGGCATGAGCACACACTATTTGCAAAGGTGGCACTGCCTTTGCTGTCACAACCAACTTTTTCATCTACATGAGAACCTGGATAGAACCTGTTCTGGAAAACACGTCTGCTGACAGGCTGCACAAAAGCCTCAGTGTCAGATCACTGCTCCCCAACCGAATTGCCTGCTCTGACGGATGGTTTTGGGAACCACCAGTACACATGTGTGCTTTGAAATAAAGACACTGCCCTTGATGCCACAGCTAAATTTTACCCCTGTTCGTTCATTGCAAAGCAGCCTGTGCTGTGAAATCATATCCTGACCAGCTCTGCACATGTACGGACACATAAACAGTGCTGCACTGCCAACATAACAGCACAGATAGATGGTGCTGGGCGTCATGAACGCACACTATTTGCAAAGGTGGCACTGCCTTTGCTGTCACAACCAACTTTTACACCTACATGAAAACCTGGATAGAACCTGTTCTAGAAAACAAGTCTGCTGACATACTGCACAAAAGCATCAGTGTCATAACAGTGCTGCACACGCGACATAGCAGCACGGAGACACGGTGGTTGGCGGCATGAGCACACACTATTTGCAAAGGTCGCACAGCCTTTGATGTCACAATTAACTTTTACACCTACATGAGCCTCTGGATAGAAATCGTACTGGAAAACAAGTCTGCTGACATACTGCACAAAAGCATCGGTGTCAGAACTCTGCTCCACAATTGAATTGTCTGCACTCACAGATGATGCTGGGATTCATCAGTACACATGTAAGCTTTGAAATTAAGACACTGCCCTTGATGCCACAGCTAAATTTTACCCCTATTCGTTCATTGCAAAGCAGCCTGTGCTGTGAAATCATATCCTGACAAGCTCTGCACATTGTACGGACACTTAAACAGTTCTGCATTCCCAACATGGCAGCACGGAGAGAATGTGCTGGGAGACATGAGCACACACTATTTGCAAAGGTGGCACAGCCTTTGCTGTCACAACCATGTTTTACAGCCACATGAGCCTCTGTGCTGGAAAACAAGTCTGCTGACATACTGCACAAAAGCATCAGTGTCATAACAGTGCTGCACACCCGACATAGCAGCACGGAGAGACTGTGGTTGGCGGCATGAGCACACACTATTTGCAAAGGTGGCACTGCCTTTGCTGTCACAACCAACTTTTTCATCTACATGAGAACCTGGATAGAACCTGTTCTGGAAAACACGTCTGCTGACAGGCTGCACAAAAGCCTCAGTGTCAGATCACTGCTCCCCAACCGAATTGCCTGCTCTGACGGATGGTTTTGGGAACCACCAGTACACATGTGTGCTTTGAAATAAAGACACTGCCCTTGATGCCACAGCTAAATTTTACCCCTGTTCGTTCATTGCAAAGCAGCCTGTGCTGTGAAATCATATCCTGACCAGCTCTGCACATGTACGGACACATAAACAGTGCTGCACTCCCAACATAACAGCACAGATAGATGGTGCTGGGCGTCATGAACGCACACTATTTGCAAAGGTGGCACTGCCTTTGCTGTCACAACCTACTTTTACACCTACATGAAAACCTGGATAGAACCTGTTCTAGAAAACAAGTCTGCTGACATACTGCACAAAAGCATCAGTGTCATAACAGTGCTGCACACGCGACATAGCAGCACGGAGACACGGTGGTTGGCGGCATGAGCACACATTATTTGCAAAGGTCGCACAGCCTTTGATGTCACAATTAACTTTTACACCTACATGAGCCTCTGGATAGAAATCGTACTGGAAAACAAGTCTGCTGACATACTGCACAAAAGCATCGGTGTCAGAACTCTGCTCCACAATTGAATTGTCTGCACTCACAGATGATGCTGGGATTCATCAGTACACATGTAAGCTTTGAAATTAAGACACTGCCCTTGATGCCACAGCTAAATTTTACCCCTATTCGTTCATTGCAAAGCAGCCTGTGCTGTGAAATCATATCCTGACAAGCTCTGCACATGTACGGACACATAAACAGTGCTGCACTCCCAACATAACAGCACAGATAGATTTTGCAGGGAGTCATGAGCGCACACTATTTGTAAAGGTGGCACTGCCTTTGCTATCACAACCAACTTTTACACCTACATGACAACCTGGATAGAACCTGCTCTGGAAAACACGTCTGCTGACAGGCTGCACAAAAGCATCAGTGTCAGAACACTGCTCCCCAACCGAAATGCCTGCTCTCACGGATGGTTCTGGGAACCATCAGTACACATGTGTGGTTTGAAATAAAGACACTGCCTTTGATGCCACAGCTAAATTTTACCTCTACTAGTCCGTTGAAAAGCAGCCTGTGCTGTAAAATCAAATCCTGACCAGCTCTGCACATGTACATACGTTAAACAGTGCTGCACACCCGACATAGGAGCACGGAGTGATGGTGCTGGTAGTCATGAGCACACACAATTTGGAAAGGTGGCAATGCCTTTGCTGTCAGAACTTACTTTTACAGGGACATGAACCTCTGCATCGAACCTGTGGTGAAAAACATGTCTGCTGACATGCTGCACAAAAGCACGGGTGTCAGAACTCTCCTCCACAATTGAATTGTCTGCACTCACAAATGCTGTTGGGATCCATCAGTACAGATGTATGCTTTGAAATAAAGACACTGCCCTTGATGACACAGCTAAATTTTACCCCTAATCGTTCATGGCTAAGCAGCCTGTGCTGTGAAATCATATCCTGACCAGCTCTGCACATTGTACGGACACTTAAACAGTTCTGCATTCCCAACATGGCAGCACGGAGAGAATGTGCTGGGAGACATGAGCACACACTATTTGCAAAGGTGGCACAGCCTTTGCTGTCACAACCATGTTTTACAGCCACATGAGCCTCTGTGCTGGAAAACAAGTCTGCTGACATACTGCACAAAAGCATCAGTGTCATAACAGTGCTGCACACCCGACATAGCAGCACGGAGAGACTGTGGTTGGCGGCATGAGCACACACTATTTGCAAAGGTGGCACTGCCTTTGCTGTCACAACCAACTTTTTCATCTACATGAGAACCTGGATAGAACCTGTTCTGGAAAACACGTCTGCTGACAGGCTGCACAAAAGCCTCAGTGTCAGATCACTGCTCCCCAACCGAATTGCCTGCTCTGACGGATGGTTTTGGGAACCACCAGTACACATGTGTGCTTTGAAATAAAGACACTGCCCTTGATGCCACAGCTAAATTTTACCCCTGTTCGTTCATTGCAAAGCAGCCTGTGCTGTGAAATCATATCCTGACCAGCTCTGCACATGTACGGACACATAAACAGTGCTGCACTCCCAACATAACAGCACAGATAGATGGTGCTGGGCGTCATGAACGCACACTATTTGCAAAGGTGGCACTGCCTTTGCTGTCACAACCTACTTTTACACCTACATGAAAACCTGGATAGAACCTGTTCTAGAAAACAAGTCTGCTGACATACTGCACAAAAGCATCAGTGTCATAACAGTGCTGCACACGCGACATAGCAGCACGGAGACACGGTGGTTGGCGGCATGAGCACACATTATTTGCAAAGGTCGCACAGCCTTTGATGTCACAATTAACTTTTACACCTACATGAGCCTCTGGATAGAAATCGTACTGGAAAACAAGTCTGCTGACATACTGCACAAAAGCATCGGTGTCAGAACTCTGCTCCACAATTGAATTGTCTGCACTCACAGATGATGCTGGGATTCATCAGTACACATGTAAGCTTTGAAGTTAAGACACTGCCCTTGATGCCACAGCTAAATTTTACCCCTATTCGTTCATTGCAAAGCAGCCTGTGCTGTGAAATCATATCCTGACAAGCTCTGCACATGTACGGACACATAAACAGTGCTGCACTCCCAACATAACAGCACAGATAGATTTTGCAGGGAGTCATGAGCGCACACTATTTGTAAAGGTGGCACTGCCTTTGCTATCACAACCAACTTTTACACCTACATGACAACCTGGATAGAACCTGCTCTGGAAAACACGTCTGCTGACAGGCTGCACAAAAGCATCAGTGTCAGAACACTGCTCCCCAACCGAAATGCCTGCTCTCACGGATGGTTCTGGGAACCATCAGTACACATGTGTGGTTTGAAATAAAGACACTGCCTTTGATGCCACAGCTAAATTTTACCTCTACTAGTCCGTTGAAAAGCAGCCTGTGCTGTAAAATCAAATCCTGACCAGCTCTGCACATGTACATACGTTAAACAGTGCTGCACACCCGACATAGGAGCACGGAGTGATGGTGCTGGTAGTCATGAGCACACACAATTTGGAAAGGTGGCAATGCCTTTGCTGTCAGAACTTACTTTTACAGGGACATGAACCTCTGCATCGAACCTGTGGTGAAAAACATGTCTGCTGACATGCTGCACAAAAGCACGGGTGTCAGAACTCTCCTCCACAATTGAATTGTCTGCACTCACAAATGCTGTTGGGATCCATCAGTACAGATGTATGCTTTGAAATAAAGACACTGCCCTTGATGACACAGCTAAATTTTACCCCTAATCGTTCATGGCTAAGCAGCCTGTGCTGTGAAATCATATCCTGACCAGCTCTGCACATTGTACGGACACTTAAACAGTTCTGCATTCCCAACATGGCAGCACGGAGAGAATGTGCTGGGAGACATGAGCACACACTATTTGCAAAGGTGGCACAGCCTTTGCTGTCACAACCATGTTTTACAGCCACATGAGCCTCTGTGCTGGAAAACAAGTCTGCTGACATACTGCACAAAAGCATCAGTGTCATAACAGTGCTGCACACCCGACATAGCAGCACGGAGAGACTGTGGTTGGCGGCATGAGCACACACTATTTGCAAAGGTGGCACTGCCTTTGCTGTCACAACCAATTTTTACATCTACATGAGAACCTGGATAGAACCTGTTCTAGAAAACAAGTCTGCTGACATACTGCACAAAAGCATCAGTGTCATAACAGTGCTGCACACGCGACATAGCAGCACGGAGACACGGTGGTTGGCGGCATGAGCACACACTATTTGCAAAGGTCGCACAGCCTTTGATGTCACAATTAACTTTTACACCTACATGAGCCTCTGGATAGAAATCGTACTGGAAAACAAGTCTGCTGACATACTGCACAAAAGCATCGGTGTCAGAACTCTGCTCCACAATTGAATTGTCTGCACTCACAGATGATGCTGGGATTCATCAGTACACATGTAAGCTTTGAAATTAAGACACTGCCCTTGATGCCACAGCTAAATTTTACCCCTATTCGTTCATTGCAAAGCAGCCTGTGCTGTGAAATCATATCCTGACCAGCTCTGCACATGTACGGACACATAAACAGTGCTGCACTCCCAACATAACAGCACAGATAGATGGTGCTGGGCGTCATGAACGCACACTATTTGCAAAGGTGGCACTGCCTTTGCTGTCACAACCAACTTTTACACCTACATGAAAACCTGGATAGAACCTGTTCTAGAAAACAAGTCTGCTGACATACTGCACAAAAGCATCAGTGTCATAACAGTGCTGCACACGCGACATAGCAGCCCGGAGAGACGGTGGTTGGCGGCATGAGCACACACTATTTGCAATGGTGGCACTGCCTTTGCTGTCACAACAAACTTTTACATCTACTTGAGAACCTGGATTGAACCTGTTCTGGAAAACAGGTCTGCTGACAGGCTGCACAAAAGCATCAGTGTCAGAAAACTGCTCCCCAACCGAATTGCCTGCTCTTACGGATGGTTCTGGGAACCATCGGTACACATGTGGCTTAAAAAATAAAAACAATGCCCTTGATACCACAGCTAAATTTTACCTCTACTAGTCCCTTGCAAAGCAGCCTGTGCTGTGAAATCAAATTCTGACCTGCTCTGCACACGTACATACGTTAAACAGTGCTGCACACCCGACATAGGAGCAGGAAGAGATGGTACTGGTAGTCATGAGCACACACAATTTGGAAAGGTTGCACTGCCTTTGCTGTCAGAACATACTTTTACACGTACATGAACCTCTGCATCGAACCTGTGGTGGAAAATATGTCTGCTGAAATGATGCACAAAAGCACCGGTGTCAGAACTCTGCTCCACTAAGCACTAAGAAGGGTAACTGCTTGCCTGGACTCTTCTCATCCTTTAGACACAAAAAGCGACAGGCAGCCCCCACATTGCTGCAGGGCCCCTTCAGAGCTGCCTGTTACTGCAGACACTGGTACCAGGGGCAGTTGTTTGTAACATGTTGAGAAAGGATGCATTCAGAAGCATTGTCAACACACTGGAGAGCTGGAACATGCCACCTCCAGCAATGTATTTGTACTCCCTTGCTCCACAAACAAGAGGACCAGAATCAGCTTTGTTATTTAAGCCTCTCTTCCCTCTCGCTCTCTTCCTCATTCCAGACAGCTCACTGACAGCAGTGTTTTTGCTCAAGTGCAGCCCATGACAGCCAGCATCAGGAGCCAGGGAGGAGGCAGTATGGCACTGACACCCAAAAACCACTGAGCAGTCAGGAGCTGGCAGGTCAGCAGCCAGGTCTGCCCAGAAACAAGACACTCAAGGCAGTGTGTATGCTGAAAGCAGGCAGGCAAGAGGAGAGGTTATTCACATGGCTGTTTTGTCCAGCAGCAGATAAACACAGAGCTCTCTAAGGTTACTTCTCAGTGAAAACTGCTCACATAGATGGCCAGGAACTCCATGAAGTGACATCTCAGAAGGATGCACCCACACATCTTAGTGCCCAACTTCACCAAGTGCTTGAAAATCACACTAGAAATCCTGTTCCAGACAAGAAAAACACTTTTTACGGCAGTAGCGATCACAAGCAGCTGGCTGCAAATAGGCCTGCTGCCAACCTGATCTTTGCCAAGCTCTTTGCATTTCAGTTGCAATAGAAAGCTAAAACCCACTGTGAGAGAAACCAGAGATGCGACTCTAACTAAAACCTAGCCAGTGACAGCTACTTCAGATGTAAGTAGGTTTCAACTCCAAACTGGAATGCAGTGCTCTTTTGTTAACTGCTTTCTCCACTTTTGTTTACAATTCTGAAGCAAAGGCAACTTCCTTTGTATAACTGAAGCAAAGGGAACAGAGAACAGCAGCACAGTCAGGATACAGAGCTAAGATGCACTTTGAGAATTTTCACATCAAAACACTTTAGATTGAAGAAAAATTACTCAGAACTTTCCTGGCAAATTCCATGGATAACTCCATACTGAGAAAGAGGGGGAGACATCGCCAGGAAGACTCCTCAGCTGGGGCCCTTACCGACTTTACTTCACCTCCAGAACAAGAACCTTGTTCTGCACTTCTTGCTGTGACCAAAATTACCATCCCTAAGGAGGAACTCAAGTACAGGGCTTACAAATGAGGAAGCAAACAAAGCATGCCACCATTTGCACCACGTGTCCACTCCCGGGCTGAACTTCTCTACCACTTCACATCACAGCTCCCTGCAAACAGGCCCATCCCCGAGCAACAGGGAGGGCCAGCACAGGGTTATTTGCTGTCACAAATGGGATACTGTCACTGATGCTTCTCTCACAAACATATCATAGAACCACGAGGTCAGAACAGCACAGCATAGCATTGCATGGGATGGCATAGCATGGCATAACACAACATGGCATAGTACAGCACAGCAGAGCACAGACCAGCATAGCATAGAATAGTTCATTAGGAAGGGACCTACAACATCCACCTAGTCCAACTGCCTGACTAATTCAAGGCTGACCAAAAGTTAAAGCATTGTCCAAATGCCTCTTCAACGCTGAGAGCATCGGGGCATCAACCACCTCTCTAGGAAGCCTGTGCTCCCTGAACACCCTCTGTGTGAAGAAATGCTTCCTTCTATTATGTGTGAACCTCCCCTGACTCCCAGGTGTCCTGTCCCTGGATCCCAGGGAGAAGAGATGAGCACCTCCCTGGGATTTTAGTTCCTGACAACAGTTCTGCTTCTCTTTGTTTACCAGCATGAGTGTAAACTCAAACCAGTGTTCATAAACAAAGCAAGTATGCATTCATTTAGCCTTGTGGATTCCCTGGCATGCCTGGATTACATTTCTAAGTAACATCTTGCCATAAGGTGACAGAAATGTCTCCAAAAAAAAAAACCCTGAAAAAAATGAAAAAACTCTCAAGTCTGAGGGAAGATACCCTTAGAACTGGTTAAAGTAAATGAAACATAGAGCAAAACCATCCCCTTCCTGTCTGCTCTGACTGTACCTAGTTTGGGCTCTGGGTAACCATAGGTGGACGCCTCGCATCTCTCTTTACAAGTGTTGTCTGTCTCATCGTAAAAGCACTGCAGCCTCAGGTGCTTCTGGTGGTGGAGCCACACTTGGCGTGATTCTTAAAGCCAACTTACATCTGGTCTGAAGTGGGGGGTTTGGTTTTTGTTTTTTTTCTAATACATATATTTCTAGATGTGTTTCAGAGCAGAATCTGGATCTTAGTGTGGTGAGAGTAAATTCCTGGAAAGCTTGCCAACTATTGCTGCACAGTTGTCCTGGGTTCAGCTCTCACAGTTCTTTTTCTGCATCCTAGTCACCAACTTAAAGAGTTCAGATATTTTTATAAAGGATGCACAAAAGCTTTTATTATTTCTTCATTGTCTTACACTTTGGGGGTTTGTCGTTTTGCTTTGTTGGGGGGGGTTGTTTGTTTCGGTTTTGGGGTTTTTTTCCCAATTCTTGTACAGTATGTCATAAAAATTTACCGCAAACCAGGTTTTGTCCAAACTGATTTTATTCGCAACTGATGAGGAATTTAAGAGAGACAATAAGCAAGCAGCGCTGGGTGTGCAGGGGAGTCTCCGCTCCACCAGCAATGCACACCCCCTCCCACAGGTTCTGTCCTTTTATATCCTTTTTCCTCCGATGTACGTGTCCTTCTTGTTCTTATCTTCGCATGTGGTGCTTGCTGCCGGAGGCTGTCCCAGTGGTCATGGGGATGAAGATAAGCTATCTTCCTTCTGACTTTTGTTTTAGTTTCGGCCTATCTACTTGACACATCCTGGCAAGCTACCTTCCCCCCTTGAAACTTTATCTAGTTTCAAGGTATCTTCTTGACACATCCTGGCAAGCTACCTTCCCCCCTTGAACCTTCACCTAGTTTCAAGATATCTACTCGTCCTTGTTTGAATATCACATGCCTGAGGTTACAATATCTGCGTACGCAAATATTGGGTGGTTACAGTGGGTTTTCTTTTAAACAATATTCTAAAGTTTACAAAAGTGTTCTGAATTCTACTATATAGTTCTTATGGCACTTAACTCATGAAAAAAAAAGGATTATTCCATTATTTCTTCTTCCATTTTTTTTTTATATCAAGTGCAATGGTTATAGGCAAGTTAATATTGGTTACAGATGGATTATATTTAGATATCGTCCTACATTCTACACCGTGATAGCTCTAAATATACAAAATAAAATGTTTATTCTACTGTCTTTTCCTCATATCGAGCGCAATGGCTACAAGGGTTTCTAAGCTGTTGGCACGAATCATAACTATATTTCTTACAAGTATGTCATGGGTTCAGCCGTGGCAGTCATTTTTCTCCTTCTTGTAGCTGGTGCAGTGCTGTGTTTTGACTTCTGGGCTGGGAACAGTTGCTTGATAGTGAGCATGTTTTGGGGGTGTTTATGTTCAAGGCCTTTGTTTTTGTTCAAGTGCCTTTTGTTCAAGGCACGTGTTCTGCCAGGGAGGAGGGGAGGCCAGAAGGGAGGAGAGACAGGACACCTGACCCAGGCTAGCCGATGAGGTATTCCATACCATAGCACGTGATGCCCAGGATGCATACCGGGAGAGAGAGAGAGCAGGAGGGGGAGAGTTCTGGAGGAAAATGGAGGAGGGAGCGTGCGGTGCTTGGCCGGGCAGGGTGGAGTGAGTTATGGATCGGTGGCTGGTGGGGTGTTGTATTCTTTTCGCTTTTTATTGGCTGTATCATTATTATTGTGTTATGCCTTAGCTATTAAACCGTTCTTATCTCAATCTGTGAGGGCTACATTCTTTGGATTTTCCTTCCTAACTCTCAGGGAGTTGGGGGACTTGGTTTAAACCACGACAAACACTCAGCCAGAGACTTGTGTCAGTAAAACACACAAATATTCAATAGATGGGATCAACAGAAACGTCTTGGTTTCATGCAAAATACTGAAAATGCCAGCTGTCATTAAAAAGAGTTAAAACAGAAACATTTCCAGTAATATTGAAATACACAAAAATATGCATGTAAATTTACAGATTAAAAGATCTATGGACTTATTTCATTTCTGTGGCTTAGAAAAAAGAAAACATTACATTTATAATCCCGGCTTTCCCTTGAACTTTGAGGGGCTTTTCAGCATTGCCATGTAACCTCTGTATTTCACCTCAAGAGAAACAGCTGCTTATGCGTGTAGCTGCCACAAGGAAGTCCTCAGGCCACTAGTCAGGAATGGGCCACAGTGTTTGCAGACAGCTACTAGTGACGTGCAGCTTTTACAAAAAGCACAGAAACAGCTGTACAAATTCACATTACTAACTATAGGCAGACAGATCTCGAACATGGCACCAACTTCAATTGTGCACATCTGGAACCACCATGAACTAAAGATGATCGGGCACTATCTGCACAACACAAAGTCACACAGGACATATTCTAGCATATGCAGCAGGAAATACCATGCATTACTAGGCATAAATCCCAACATTCACATCAGAACTGGGCAAATTGATGGCGTGACTCAGTTTTCACTATGATGAAACAGTACATTTGAATTACAATCTGTACTATGTTTTACTGGGAGACAGATGAAGTTAATGTTTGGAAAATTAATACAAGGCTACATTGTTCAGAATTCAGTGCAGCGTGTAGAAAAAAAGGGTGAGATTGGGTTTTAACGTACTGCTTCTGATGTTCTGCTCACTGGCTCAGTTCGACTTCTAGGAGGAGGCAGAAAGGTGATCAGAACTTAAAATAAAGCACTTGTACCCAACAGAAAGCACCGAAAATCAATTATAAAACCCGAACATCAAAACATTACGTTCTGATAGTCTACTGAATATGGACATTTATTTGTATACACAAACTGTTATCTCTTGGTCATTCAGCACAACTAAGAAAACCTCCAAAATCCCATTTCTACTTTGTCGTAAGTCAGACTTACAGATACAGAACACAACTGTGCAATAGAAAGCCCTCAGATATTTTCTCTGCCACCTAAGTATCAAATATATCAAGTCTGTACTACAGTTTCGTGTTCTTAAATAATCAACCCTCAAACTATTAAGGTAACTTCAGGCAATCTGTACATCCCTAGTATTACAAACAGGTGTCACATACAGTACTTTAGTTTCTATGGCAGAACAGTGATAGTCCCAACACCTCAAAGGCCAAGTTTACTTCAGTGAAAAAAAAAAAGTCAGTCATCTGACAAAGAAATAACAAAACTGTCAGCATCTTAGTCTTTAGAACAGTGTTTCCTTGTGGAAGCCCCAGTACTGTGTTCAGGTATCTACCATACTTAGCCGTGAAAGTGCCAAAATATTAGCCATGTTACATACACTGTACTGACTAAAACTAGTAGTAGAAATGTCACCTGAAAGAAGCTGCTCCTGGGATTTTGCGTGACTGAGGAGCCCTGGGACAAAAAAAAAAAAAAGTCTTAATTGCCAGAATTTGTTTTACGATAATGCTGCAGTATTTTAAGAAATACTTATTCCATCTGAAAACTTACTGCGATTCCACATACTCACTGACCAAACATTAAGCACTCTACCCCCTGTTTCTGCAATGTTTCCAGCTGCAGGAATAGAAAGCTGATTATTGATAAATTTTCGATGCTAGAAGATCAGTGCCATTCTTTCCTTAGCCCCACATACAGGTAAAACAGCATCAGGAGGATAGCCACCAACTTTTGGTAATGTGCTAAGTTGCTTACTGAGTTTCAGGTTTGAAAAGGATTAACTATTCTTTCACTGCACTTGCACAAGAGGCAATACACTTTATGACACTGTTCTTTTCCTCTTGCCCAAAACAGACACTGAATTTAGGAAACTAATAGGAATCACTTTTGAATGGAACTTCTTGTTTGCATGGTTTGCCAGCTGGCAAGCATCATAGCCAGTATGCAAGCCCCACGCATTTGGGGCATAAGAATACCTGACATATCCTGTCCCTCTCCCCCAAATGCAAGAAAAAGTCAAACACTAAGAATCAGACTCTTCTGAGACAGGAGCAAATTTTAAGTTTACACTACACTGCAGAACTGTCTTCGCTATAAAAGCCATAAAAGCAAACACATATAACAAGGAATCTCTTCATGCAGACAAAACAGGATCTACAACTTGGCTCTCAGAAAAATTAACCCCAAGAACCAACTCCATGGAATCATTTTAAAAGTTTCCATTGTTGCAGTTTGAACCCCATATCCCAGCAGGCCTAAAAACGTAAGTCTGCTTCGGGACCGATACATGAAAATCCACCCAGTGACTACAAAAATTAACAGAAGCTTTAGCAAGAAAGATACAATCTGAATGCCTCATATGCGCTGAAACAGTTCACACACTGAAACCAACAGCAAAGAATGCAATGCTGTGTGGACACTTACATAACGTGTTTTGCTGGTAGCTTTAACCCCTCCAACAGGAATTCTTTTAACGATTACCAATGAGTTTTTAGGAATCAGGGCACCTTACATGAAGTAAGGCAGGGATTTCCACTAAATCTATTTGGTGACAAACTTCCTGACTCCCAGACAAAGGTAGAAGACTGTGAACTAAAAGGACCTGAGTTGTCATACTCCCTCTCTTGTTCTGCTTTCTGACGATGTATGTCTCTTCTCACTGTTGTGTGACCTTATGAACTCAACTTAGGCCTTGAACAGTGAACAGTACAGTGTGACCCTGATGATTAAAAGAAAAGGAGGGACTGTCAGGAAAATCTCTTTCCCTAACTATTGTAGCAATTGGTCTTTAGAGTATGAAGCTGTACGAACTTTCTTCAGGTCTATACAGTTGACACTGTAAACTGCATAGCTGTGGTTCAGTCAGCACAACTAAAGAACACCAGCTCACTGCAAGGGGAAGAACAGCCCCAGCTCTGAAGAAGAAAGGATACCTCTGCACTACCCAGAACAGAGCAGCAGCCCAGCCCCTCCCACATCCCACTGAAACTCTCCCCTCACCTTGCAGCAGAGATAAGGTATGGCAGCAAGACCAGTTGCAGGGATATCTTGCTCAAGAAAGAAGCAGATGGATAACAACGCCACACAATTAGAGCTGCTTTGCAAAACAGCAGTATATGTGTGTGTTGAGTAGGCGTTGGTCAAACCACTGAAGACTTGAAAGGTGTAAGAATCATGTGTAAGAATCACAGCCTGTTTAGTCTAGAGAAGAGGAGACTGAGAAGGGATTGTCATTAATGCACAGAAATATCTGAAAGACAGGTGCCAAGAGGATGGTGCCAGACTCTTTTCAGTGCTACCCAGTGACAGGACGAGGAGCAATGCCCATGAACTAAAGCACAAGTTTCATCTCAACATGAGGAAGAACTTCTTTACACTGAGGGTGTCAGAACACAGAAACAGGCTGCACAGGGGCGCTGAGGAGTCCCCCTCTGTGGAGACATTCCAAAACCACCCAGACACATTCCTGTGTAACTTGCTCTGGGTGGCCCTGCCTTGGCAAGGGGTTCAACTGGAAAATCTCCAGACTTCACTTCCAACCCTAACAACTCCATGATTCTGTAAAACCACATTCAGGATGCCCCAGTTTCACTGGTACAACTCATGGCCATGAACAGAGGATTACTCTCAAATTTCTCTATTTTGTGTCCTAGCCTCTCTCCTTGAATAGCACATGCCAGCTCAAGAATTTTTAGACTCTTACTCCTCTCCCCATTCTGAAGGCGTCCTCCAAGGCATTGCCCCTGTCAAGGTCCACAAAAGCCTTCTGTTCATGGGGGGAAACTTTACCTCCATCATCACACTGTCCTCTCAGGAAATGATCACTAAGGAAGGACTCTCACTGAAAACATAACTTGAATAGGACTGCTGTGGGATGTGGGTCAGGTTGGCTATGGGGACTGGGCAAGCCATTCTGTGGTGAACTGGAGACAGCAGGGGGAAGTCGAGGGTAGCCAGTTACCAGTGCTGGGGCTCAGCAGGCTGCAGGACACACACACAAATTCCCAGCTGCTCACCAGTGCTGCTGATAGACATCAGGGTTTCTTGAGTTGCCACTGCTGGTCAGAAGGCTACATGCAGCCAAACATCTGGCTGCGTGATGAGGCCTAAAGCAGAAAAACACAGTTAACAAAAGCATCCACGTGCACAAGGGAACCCTCTGGCTTCTCCCCAGAAAAATCAACTGCATCCTTAGATGCATGATTTAAGGAGACAGAGGCTTCAGCAACAAGCCCAAGAACTTCTGACCTGTGCACCTAGCCACCTATTTTCAGTGCATGTTGCAAATGCTCTAAGGCAGCTCACTACCCCGATCCAGGTTTTAGAAAACTGTGCAACTACAAACCTCCTCCACTTACACCCTGAGCCACAGAAAAGCCCACAGAGGGCAATGGGAATGTGTTAACACCCTGATTAAGACATTCACTGCTCACTGTGCTGCTCCAGGTAGTTGCACTGGCATGAAAGGGCACATTGTACTGTGGGACCGGAAGGCAAGGGGCAAAAGGTAACACCGAACTCCTTAAACAAGCAATGCCACCATGGTCTCTGCATCATGCAGTGTCTTTTCTGAGATCTCAAAGAAGCACCCATAGCTAATATGCCTCCTGGGACAGTGTGCAAAAAAAGCCTCTACCGGAGCATAAAACGGGATCCTTACTGGGCTCTCACTGAAAGTCCCCCACATCTCCAGGCTGGTGGGATATCACCAGCACATCCACACCTTTGATGTTTGGGGTCCCCTACAAAGATGGTTTTCATTCTGTCACATCCTCCGAGCTTTAGCCCATGGCAAGACCAGAGAACGTTCACGAAAGCACCAGCACGCAAGTACACATCCTCATCACAGACCACTTGCCCCATTACCAAAGCGAGTGATGCCGTCAGTATACTTGCAGCTCAGGGTCTCATGATCATCAGCACCAGCAAAGTCAGTTGGAATTGAAGACAGGAAGAAAACCAGATGCAATCAGTCCGATTTCGTTCAAGCTCAGGCACGTTCAATTTCACATTCACTGCAATTCACAGCAGGTCCCAGGCAACCCTCCAGATCCCAATGCCACCCCTGGGCAGGGGACAGAGAGGGAAAGATGAGGAAAGGGAGCAGGACACCAATTCTCCTAGAAAAGCAAAGGCAGCAGGACAGGTGAGAGAGAGGGAAAATGGGACAGGAAGGCAGGACAAAGGCAAAGACAGGCAAAAATAAGAGATGGGCCGCAGGACAGAACTGGAGGTAAGAAAGCCAGGGCTGGGCAGGAGGACAGAGAGATGGAAGGAAAAAACCACACTGTGCTGCGACTGAGAAATAGGAGCAACAGAGAGCAGGACAGGGTAGTGGTGGTGAGGAGCCCTAAGAGGAAGTATGACAGAAAAATGGGGAGACAGGGCAAAGACAGGGAGCAGGACAGAAACAGAGAGAAAATCAGAGGGATGGAGCAGGGCAGAGGTGGAGAAAGAAGGGAAAGAAGAGAAAGGCAGCAGAACTAAGGGAAAGAGAGAAAAGAGCAGGGACAGAATGCAAGACAAAGTAATGAAACAGAAAATCCTGATGGGCTTCAGGCTCAAGATGAAAGAATGAAAAAAATGGGGAGAGCAGGCCAGAATGACAGAGAGAGAAGCAAGAGAGAGCAAGGCAGCACTGGAGGACAAAACCAACTGCTGGGCATCAGGTCAAGAGTGGGAGAAAGAAAAATTCCAGAGCCAGAGGGAAAGAAGGCACAGCCAGCTGGACAGAGAGGCTGAGCAAGAAACGATGGGACAGGGAATGGGCCAGAGAAAGAAAGAAAGACAAGAAAAAGGGAAAGGACATGAGAAGAATAAAAGGGTAGGGATCTGCACAGAGATGGAGAAAGACACAGCAGGGAAAGAGGAAGAGGCAAACAGTGGGAGGGAGCAAGGCAGAGAGAAGTAAGGACTACGGGATTGACAGAGATCATCAAAAGACGTGGTGGGTAGAGAAAAAACGAGTGGGTAAAAAAAAATAGGGGCAGGGAGAGCTTCTAGCAACACCAAGCTGTGTGGTTCAGTCGATACGCTGGAGAGAAGGAATGCCATCCAGAGGGACCCTGACACTCCTGAGAGGTGGCCAATGCCAACCTCATGAAGTCCAACCAAGCCAAATGCAAGCTCCTGCACCTGCGTCAGAGCAATCACAAATATTGATTTGGCATCACAGATCAATAATGTGAGAAGGACCCCAGGGATCAACATCCTTGCCAGCGGCTGGGGCACTGACATGACCCAGGAGCTCCAGGTCTGTTGTTCCACTTTCATGCCTGATTAAACATAATAAAATAAATAAAATCAATCCTTTTCCCTGTCTCGATTCAGGCAAGGGAACACCTCTGTTGGAGGAATGCAAGGGAATGGAAGCAAATAAAGTGTAAAATAGAACAACAACCCAGAGTTTCTGCAGCTTCTCAGGAACCCACGGCATTGGGAGGGGGTTCCTCTCCCAAGTGGCATTCGGTCTTGGGATTCTTGAATCCATGTCCGTTAATTTTCCAGATTTCTCCTTCTGAACAAAAGTTGTACAGCTCAAGACGGCTGCTACTGCAGAAGCTTCAAAGGGACCACAGCCAGGGCACAGCCAGGGACATGGAGATCCATATGGAGAGGAGGCTCCAGCAAAACTCCCTCCTGGGGTCTCCAGCTCCAGACCATGGGCTCTACAGCCAGCAGGAAGTTTGGCCTCTGAGACACTTATATGGAAACAAAGCAGAGAATTCAAATGAACATGAAAATGAAGTGGGGCTTTTCCCCACCTTGTGGTGCCTATTATTCATGAGTCCCAGGACAGCCAGGCTGGGCTGGTAACTCCAACACCAGGAGCTCCATTTCCAATTATAAGCTAATTGTCCTTTTACTCATTAACTCTGCTAGGGCTTGTTCAGTTTCCTTGGTATTTGGCTGCCCCTAAATCTTCAAGAAATGCTCTGCACCACAGGACAGTGAGCGCTGTGTTTACACCATTAGAGCAGCAGTTAATGCTTCCCAGACTCAACCCTTTAGGGGCAGCTTCCAAACATCTGTGCTGGTCTCACACATCAACTTCTCCAGCAGACCTGGCCTGCTCAGGGCTCCCAGCTCCTGTAAGCTCCAGGCAGAAGATGCAATTCTGGGCTTAGTTTTGTAAAGTCACCCAGGGCAAGAATGGCCCAGCCTGCTAAAGCTCAAACAGGGCATGATTTTATGATGATTTCTCCTAAAATAACCAGATGGGAGCTGCTGAAGCCAGGCTTTCAGCCCACTGGTACCAGACCTTTTCCCAAAGCAAACATTACAGCACCAAGAAACAGAAATGTAAATTAGTTCATGGATTTGCCATGGCCCTAAGTTTGTAGAAATTTAAAATTAGCTGGGCTTCCAAAACTTCCTCATTTCCCAGGATCACAAGTTCATTGACAAGTTTCTTAGCAAGGATTTGTTTTACTCGACATCCAACATAAGCCACAACTTGAAGTTATGTTCATATAGCCCTGTTCTTTTCCCACCCTCAAAAGGACTGGGGACAGCAGCCCCAGTAAAAACCTTGAACAGGCACCCCCACCAGCAGCAGACTTGCCATGCCTGCTTTCAAACAACAGCATAGCACAGCCCAGCTGCAAACACAGCTCACGTGGAGACCTGTTCTGTGCTGATTGCAGAATTGGTTTGGTTGGAAGGGACCTTAAAGCTCATCCAGTTCCAACCCCTGCCACGGGCAGGGACACCTTCCACTAGAGCAGCTTGCTCCAAGCCCCTGTGTCCAACCTGGCCTTGAACACTGCCAGAGATGGGGCAGCCACAGCTTCTCTGGGCACCCTGTGCCAGTGCCTCAGCATCCTCCCAGGGAAGAGCTTCTGCCTAAGAGCTCATCTCAGTCTCCCCTGTTCTGGCAGGTTCAAGCCATTCCCCTTGGCCTGTCCCTACAGGCCCTTGTCCCATGCCCCTCTCCAGATTTCTTGTAGCTCCTTTAGGCACTGGAGCTGCTCTCAGGTCTCCCCTTCAGGAGCTTTCTCTTGTCCAGGCTGCCCCAGCCCAGCTCAGCCTGGCTCCAGAGCAGAGCTGCTTCAGCCCTCGCAGCATCTCCATGGCGTCCTCCAGACTCCCTCCAACATTTTCATAGCCCTCTTGTGCTGTTGCCCCAGAGCTGGATCAGGACTGTGGGGGCGGGGGAGGATGTCATCTCCCCAGAGTGCAGCAGAGTGGCAGAATCCTCTTCCTCGGCCTGCTGCTCATGCTCCAGGGATGCAGGAGCAGCACACAGGGGGGTTCTGGGCTGCAAGCACACGCTGTCAGGTCCAACAACCTGAAGCATCTCATCAGAGAGTCAGTTTCCCCAGCACCTTTCCAATTGCAGATGTTCAACATATTGCTACAATCACCCCTTTTCATCCTTGGCTTTGTCAAAAGAGGACACCGCACTACAGCTGCAACTCTGGAACAGTACATGAATGCAGTTCTGACTTCCAAAGTAAGGGTAACAGAAGAGGTTCTGCTACATCCCATATTCAGTGTTCTTTCCAGCCTCTCGGTCTCTGCAGCCTCCATCCACTCCTGTAGCTGTGCAGAAATCTCAGCCACACTAAGCTCAAACACAGTGGCAGCTCCCCATAAAATAACCAAACAATTTCTAAACAGATGATTAATCCACTAAGGCTGGGGGGAACCATCCCTTTTTCCCTATACAAAGAGGCTAACACAAATTCAGCAACATGCCAGGCAAGTGATTGCACCTGTAGAACAGTGCTCTGCTGCATCTCAGCACCACCCAGCACAACACTGCCTCTTCCTCCGAGCACTCCAGGGCCCTGGTAGAGTCAGAGTCTGAGTGACAGGGTGATGTCAGCACCATCATTTATTTGAAGAGGGAGCACAGCTCTGAGGAGAAGCAACTGATACTCCCATTCTGCAGCATGCTAGGACATAACAGCCCCACAGAAAGCAAGGGGCCACCTCCCAATACAGGTCACCCCAAAGCACATCTTCCACAAGCACACAACACCCTCCCCCTCCTCCCAGAGGGAAGGGGGACCACTCCATCTCCTAGGGAAAGTCAGGAGACACCAGACATGCAGGAACCTTCACAGAAGCCATTCCCAAGGTACTGGCACGAGATCCAGGCAGGCTGAGAGGTGAGGCCAGGCCGGCCTCCACTGCCTGCTGCACACACTGCTCTGAGGTGGAACGCCGTTGTCTGCTGCTGCTTCTGCCGAGGTCTTGCAGACAGAGGTCTTGTGGTTTGCTCTCCAACCCTGCCTCCTTGCTCCCCAAACTTGCATTCCACACATCAGCCAGCAGTTAGCCCAATTTATTATAATATAGAGCTACCTGGGAACAGAAAGGAAAAAATCCACCCCACACTAAGGCCTGGCACAGGAGAGCTTTTCCCCATGGTTCCTCCTCCACTTATAGAAAAAAAAAATAAAATAAAAAAAGTAAAACAATCCTTCATTATAAGATTAAGGTCCTTGATGTGTGAGTCTGTTTCAACATGCCCAAAAACTGTCGAGCTTTCTCCTGCATGAAGAGTTGGTCTCTGGTTCCACCACAGGCTACCACTTTCCAAGCCCTGGTCATCTACAGAGAGAAAAGAAAGCAAGTGTACAACACAGTGAGGGGAGAGGACAAACATTATGTCAACTTCCTTTCTTTAAAGACTGCAAAGATAAATAAACTATTATCTGCTATGCAAGAGAAATAAAATATTTGCCTTAGGAACACCCATCTTTCAACCAGGAGGAACTTGCACACTGCCAGTTCCTGATCTCAGCTGAGGTGGTGATTTCAAGCAAAGGAAGGTTACATTCAGGAGCTTCCCAGCAAAATGCTCCATTTCAGAACAAGTCTCGTGCCCTTTTGGGGCTTGTCCCTACCTGACTTGAGACAAAACCCACAAAGCACAACCTAGCTAATGCTCCTTGTATGGAAGAGATTCCAGAGGGATATAAGGAATCCAATAACAACTTTGGGGGTTATTCCTAACCAGTTAAATTCCTACAGGACATGGTCAGCCCAGGTCTAGATTAGTCAAAGACCATCCTTAACTGCAGTTTAGTGCCTTCAGTTTCAGCACAAAGGAACATCTGAAAACCCAGGTGTGCTTCAGTCACTGCATGCAGAAAGGGCACCCATGACACGGTTTTGCACTCCAGGAAAAACCTGCAAAGTATCTGATAAATGCAGCCAAGAGCCACAAGGTCCTCATCTGGAAATACTCACTGACATGCACTGCAAGGTACCAGAGTTTGAGCTTCAGCGCTTGCAGTAAGAACAGCCTGCGCAGCCAACAGCATGGCTTTGGGTTCAGCCAGGGCTAGATAAGCTTAATAAATAAAAAAATGCCACTGCTGGCAACACCAGTCCGGTACAATAAAACTCAAGAGCCCTGCAATACCATAGACAGCTCTGCTGCTCTTGGGCAATGGAGTTTCACTGCATATCTGTACTGTAACCACACAAACTGCCTTACTGTCACCATCAAGTCAGACCCAAAGCTTTATTTATGCAGATATATTAGCTCTGAGAGCAATGACCCTACACAGGACAGGAGAAGACATGGAAGTGTTTAAGTAGGGTTTGAGAAGGGGAAGGATTTACTCTGGCTGAGGAGTACTTATTTGTCAGAAGAAAGAGCTTTCACAACAGCTCAAATCCAGGGACAGATGCAACCCCCTTACTGCAGTGTTTCATTAGGACTGAGCCAATGTTTTTCAGTGAAGACAACACTACATTAGATCTTCCTGGGATGTGAAAACCGCCCACTCTAGTCCCTAGTTACAGTTTCACAAACACACACACACACACACACACCCCAAGCAGAGCACATATTTCCACCCTCATTCAAGCTACAAGAGAGCCTTGATGACTTGGCCCAAGCAAACACCAGCACGATCATGGTCCAAATCCCCTTCTACACTGGCTAGCAAAGCAAGGATACCCCACACACACTTATGCACCCTACCTGAAAATACTTCAAGTGGCAAAGATTGTAAGGAGAGCACGAGAAACTGTTTATGCCCCAGAGGGCATTTATAGGTTGCGGTGAGTCTAGCTCAACCCAGATAAAACTGTGTGGAACACGGCAGCAGTAACACTACCAATGCCAGCATAAGCCACAAGGTGGCACACTGTACTCATCACCGGTTCAAGTAAACGGCAGGATAAAGCCAACTTCTGCTGCCTATAGTATGCAGCACTGCAACCTAGAAACACCCTAAAAATTACAGGGGTGAGAAACACATTCTGGAGCTTCAACCCCTTGCTCCTCCTCCTGAGGAGGGGGAACAAGGGTTGCCCTAGCAGCTCACCTCTGACTGAGGGAGGAATAGTTGCAGGGCTTACCGGTGCTGGTGGTCTGAAATGGCTGGGCATTTTCCTGCAGGACATTTTCTCTGGCTGCACTTGCACAAAGGCTCTGTTGAGCAAACCACTGTCGTTCTTCCTGCTCGAGGAGGAAAGGTTTAGGGACCTTGCCAAGAAATTCACAGGCTGCAAAAAGGAAAGAAGTTAATTTGTCTGAACAGTGCTGCTATATGGCCTGGCCAGAAGACCAGCTAACAACTCCAGCCCTTCATCCACATTCACATGGGCTGCTCAAAGGCAGCTCTAGGTGGCAAAACTCCCATCACTCCCTTGCACAGGGTTTCACTGTGAGGGTGCTGAGGCACTGGCACAGGGTGCCCAGAGAAGCTGTGGCTGCCCCATCCCTGGCAGTGTTCAAGGCCATGTTGGACACAGGGGCTTGGAGCAAGCTGCTCTAGTGGAAGGTGTTCCTGCCCGTGGCAGGGGTTGGAACTGGAGGGTCCCTTTAGCTTTAGGGTCCCTTCCACCTCAAACCAGTCTGGGATTCTGTGATTCTTTGGAGCAGAAGCTTACTCTGCCCCTGCTCTGAGCACAGCACCCCTCACCTGAGCTCTTTTGAAGCAGACAGTCTTGGGGAGGGCAGGTGTATTTTGTGTCATATCTTCATCCACAATATCTAGCGCCAGAGATTTCCGGACCTTCTTGATGGGACTCCTGCGCAACTGGGGGGCACAGTGAAGCAAGTGTCAGCGTGAAGCAAATGTCAGCATGAATCAACCTGTGAGCTGCCATCTTCACAGCCCAGGGTGCACACCAAGCTCATGTCAGCCCAGATCTGCACTGCTCTAACATCTTCCCACCACATGGCACAGCAACTTCCAGAGTGCCTCCTGGCACCAAGAGACACTGATTTATAAGAGGAAGCCTCTTCCAGTAGGAAAGAAAGGCCATCAGAACTGAACCAAAAGACACTGCATACATGCCCACAGCCTTCTGCAAGCCAACTTTTCACAGATGCTCTAAGTGTGCTGTGGTGTCTCCTATGGGTTAGGGACATGGGTCTCTCCTAGCATGCCCCAAGCTCAGCGTAAACAAGAACAAAGCTGGCAGGATTTTAAGCAGGCCTTAGCCTCAAGCACCTCTTGCTGATTAAAAGACAGCAGCCACAGGCCAAAAAGTTTGGGCATCAACAGCAGTCTGAACAAAGCCAGCAAGACACCCCTAAACAGCACAGAGCAGCTCAGCCACAGGTACTCGATGTAAAACCAGCTCACTCCTTGTTTCCTCCTCTGTTTCTCAGGCTTCACATCATCCTCTATGATAAGTTCGATGCCAGCTTCACTTCGGAGCACCTCTTTCAAGTCTTCTTCCAAGTGAGGAGTCTGGGGCTGGTGTGAAAAGGCAGAGAGAGAACATAAGACAGTCAAAATCTGTATGCTGGGCAGACCCACAGGTATTTCCCTCAAGGTATAATAGGGTGACAGGAGCACACAGTGGGAGGACAAACACAACTTATTTACTCCCCAGCTGGAACAACGAGATTTCTGCTAGCCTGACAGATTTACAGGCTCTCCAAGCATGAGAGGCTCTTCTCAGCTGAACCCCAAAGCGCCACCAAGAGACCAGTGTGCACAAAAGGCCTGAGATGCTGGAAACTGCCATCCCTACAACACCCACATTAGGAGACCCAGTTCCTCTGGGATGCCTAGGTAGATTGTTTCCTTGATTTCCCTTAAGCTCATCAGTAGTCAAGCACTGCAGCCTGATTCAAGGGCAGGTTTTGGCATTTTTAGCTGGTTTATGGAGGAGCTGAAAGTCCTGTGGCTACTTACCATGACACGTTCACCATGACAAGGTCCCCATCATCCCTCCTACCTCAGCCTGCCACTACAAAACTGCTCTGTTCAGCAGTTAATAGCAAGCTCCCAGCTCTGCTGCAATCGACCCCGTATCCCCTTTGTATTCATTCTGCTTCTGCCATCAGCAAGTGGCAGACCTGCCCAATAATTACCAGAGGCCTGATTGGTCCATATTTCTCCAGGGCATTTTTGAAAGGTGTGGGGGTGTGAGGTGTGTTGTCCACCACATACTTCTGATCTGGTGTGACAAACCTGGAAGCAGAAAAAAACAAAGGATCAGATTTGCTGTAACCCACACAAAATAAATCCGTCCTTCCAAGCCCTGCATAATATGAGCCACCTGCAGAGTTTCATGTGGAAGGAGCAGCAGAAGCCATCCTCTGCTGCCTGGACTGTCCCTAGGGTGCAAACAGGGCAAAATAGGAGCTTTTAGCAGGGAAAATAATCCTCCAGACATGTCAGCTCTACTGCTCCATCCTACCAGCTATGAAGCACACTTGTCAGAAATCAGTAAACACCCTGACACAGGCAACACACAGCTCAGTAGCCCAGCCTTATTTTGCACTGCTTCTGCTGGTGGATCTGCTCAGGCACAGCCTGGGCTTGTGACAGAGCTGGAAGAGCAGAATTCCTGGGTGTAAATGCACTGAGAGCAGCCCAGCCAGCTCACATCACCTGGGTGGAGAAGCTGCTCTGGGCCATGCCAACAGCAGAGCGGTTTTGCTAACACACCCAGAACCCCCTAACACTGCTGCTTCAGTCCACCAGCAAAGCACCACCTGTGCAGACCATCCCTTCTCACCCACCTGGTACAGTGCCCTGGGTAACCATCGACCTAGAGTGCCCCTCAGGTCAGGCAAATCAGAGGGTACAGAGCTCAAGGGATGGATCTTAACAGCTCTTGTTAAAGAAATCAAATCCCTTCCCTGCTGGCACACACAGAAGGAAGCAGGGCTCACAGCACAGCAGCATTACGCAAACAAAGGCAACACAGAAGGCAACAATCCACCCAGCAGCCAAGCACAATGATGGTTACTGGGCTATTGCTCCAATCAGCCTGGACACTCGATCCCTGCAGCTCAGAGAAGAGCAGTCTTTGGGGGAAATGCTGCTTTAAGGAAGTCCCCTGGCCCTCTCTCAGCTGTGCCAGTACAAGTCTGCTTGAACTGGACCAAACTCCTCTGTGGAAAAGGACAATGCTCGGGAGCGGAGGAGGAAAGGACTTACGCTGAGTTCTTCTGGAGCAGAGGGGTCTTGTCCCTGTGCAGAGGAGTGGTGACAATCACCTTCTGGCTACACACAGGTGTGGAAGTCAGAGATGGGTTCTCCAGTTCAAGTGTATCCTGTTTGGTCCAAAAGTTTAAGAACTGCAAAGCACAGGAAAGAAAGAGAAGACAGTCTTAAGCATTTCAGCATAGTATCACCAGTCATTACTTTTTCTTAAATACAGGGGGAAAACCTGAAATACGGACAATCCTCCTACACTGAGTAGCACAAGACTGATCAGTCCCAGTATAAACCTTGATGACTTTCACAGTCCTGTGCATGGATACACATGTGAAAGTTGCCAGAAGGTGCCTCACACCTCTAAAGGTTATTTACTTCCCATAAGAGATGAACTGACACTACTACAAGCATCTATAAAGTGGAAGAGAAGTCTCTCCTTACACTAGTCCAGATAAGGCCAAGGAAAATGGTAAAGGAGGAGTAAACCCAGCCCACCAAAGGTCTATTCTGGCTCAGGCTGATAAATGTGAAGGAAGACACAAGTGTGGACATAAAACAGCATTCAAGATAACAGATTTTGCATTGAGCCATCTTCAGCCTGAACTGTGAGAAAACTACAAACTATCTCATCTCAGCTGGGATTTTACTTCATGAAAGCTAAAAAGTGACAATTTTACTCCCATAAGGGATGAGGCTTATACCCAAGAACCCATCAGGAGAGAAGAGCTCTGTGTTACATTCATTGATGGCAGAAGCTCAGCCTATGAGGCAGGACATGCTGTTTGCCTTCTCAGTTTCACTCGAGGCCTTTCACACTCTACAGAGCTGCACATTTCAGGTCCTGCTATGGTATCTCAGTTCTTGCTGGCTTTGCATTTGAGGTCATAGTATCTCAGACTCATTTAGGTTGGAAGGAACCTTAAAACTCATCCAGCTCTAACCCCTGCCACAGGCAGGGACACCTTCCACTAGAGCAGCTTGCTCCAAGCCCCTGTGTCCAACCTGGCCTTGAACACTGCCAGGGATGGGGCAGCCACAGCTGCTCTGGGCACCCTGTGCAAGCGCCTCAGCACCTTCACAGGGAAGAGCTTCTGCCTAAGAGCTCATCTCAGTCTCCCGTTCTGGCAGGTTCAAGCCATTCCCCTTGGCCTGTCCCTACAGGCCCTTGTCCCAAGCCCCTCTCCAGGTTTCCTGCAGCCCCTTTAGGCACTGGAGCTGCTCTAAGGTCTCCCCTTCAGGAGCCTTCTCTTGTCCAGGCTGCCCCAGCCCAGCTCTCTCAGCCTGGCTCCAGAGCAGAGCTGCTCCAGCCAGCTCCACATGCCTCTCCTGTTGGGGGGGGCCGCAGAGCTGGACACCAGACTGCAGGGGGCCTCACCCTCAACACAGGTATCAGAACTCCCTGTAGTACTTTTCCCTGTACTGCCCTGGGCTGCAGAAATGGCAGAAATAAAGGCACAGCTAGGCAGGGTCTGAACAACAGAGCAGCTGTGGGAACCGTGCTGGAGAGCACAACAGCCTTTATTCTATTCTATAGACAGAACTCCACTATATCAATATGTGAAACACTAGTGGGTTTGAACACCACAGTGCTCAGAGATGATGTATGCTGGGAGAACGGTTGGACGCAGTGATCCTGAAGGTCTTTTTCAACCTGGCTGATTCCGTGACTGATCTTTCAGCCTTTGTCATGACTCCTACAGTGTCCACAAACGTGGTGAACAGAGTCCCTTTTGCAGTGAACACAAGACCAGGAGCATTTTCCTGACCACAGCAATCAAAAGATCTGCACAAGGCACATGGTGCTGAGTCTGCCTGTGTGACTTAACTGGAACCAAACAGGGAAAGCCACTTGTCACTGTTGCCACTCTACTACCCACAGCTAGCAGCAATGCCCTGGGACAAAAGCAGCCCTGGGACAGAAGCAATCCCGCAGTGGGCGGGCATGTACATCTGCACAGTGGTGCTTCTTTATCATAGTGAGCACATGCCCTGCCCACCACTCAGGGTGGCTGAGACTTCCTGATGCTGCAAGCACTCCCAGAGGCAGGCAGAAGCTGCTGCTCCACAGGAAGGGCAGCACTTAAGACAAGCAGTGCCAGTACGCAGGCTCTACATCTTGTTTTAGCAAAGAGACATACGCTGCACACTGGCACTGGCTCAGTTCAAGGGAGGAGAAGCACGAAACTGACAGAGCTGCTGGGAACATGTAGTATTAAGGCTAGTAGATAGAGCATCAACATGCTTATTAGCTCACAACCAAGCCCATGCAGAGGAGCGGCTGGACTGGGCTCTGCCATTGCTCCATACCTGAGATGGAGAGAAGGGCAGTGTCTTGACAGGGGTGCTCTTTGGCGTCATACTGTTGCAGGAATCAATGAAGGAAAGGCTGGTGCTGGTGACGTTCTCTGTGACTGGGGAGAGCGTGATCTTCCTCTTCTTCTGTCTCTTCAGCACCGAGGGTGGTGTGCCAAAGCTCATCTCTGCATGTGGCGAGATGGGGATGAGCTCTCCTTTGCTGCTCTTGCTGAGATCAGAGATGGTGTGGCCATCCAGGCGGTATTCGGTCACATTGGGCAGGGACGATGCTGGTTTGCTGGGGGTTTGCCTCACCGGGCTGCTGTTGCTGCTGCTGCTGGCAGAGGGCTCCTCAGGCAGGTCAAACTGGGTCAGATCACACCACCCATCTGGGTCCTGCTCACAAGGGAAACCATCAGAAGCAGCCCAGGAAGGAAAGCAGATGTGAACTGGGAGGTGAAATAAGTGAGGTGGGGGGAGTGATGCGAGATTGCACCAGCTTTCGCAATAAGCCTGGCTAGTGGAAAGCTCAAGCCCTCCTCTCTACTGCCAGCACAGCTGAGAACATGAGCAGGGAACTGACGCAACTGAAAGCTGTTGCCTGTGCATAGGGCAGATTTCTTCTATTTACAGAAGGTTGGTTTCCCAGTTCAGTTCATAGCACAGCTGCACAAAGAGCTGCTCCCACACACAGAGGGGACAAAGAAGCTGGGAATAGCTCTGGGGACAGGGGCTGAATGAAGTGACTGTCACCTAACACCAAACCATAGTCTTTGGCACATCAGCACAGCTGGACACAGGGCTCAGCTGAAAGCAGACTAAAAATAACCAGACCAGTTTAGAGATCATCTGCTTCAAAGCTCAACCCTACCAACAGCCAAAGTACCATTCAAGCAGGCCCTTAAGGACCCCCAGATGGGCCATTAAGCCTTGGGAAAGGACTCTGTCCTCCTGTACAAATGCAAAGTGGATCTTTCAGAGATAATCAGCTCATAAGCTCCTCAGGCAGGCTGGGTGCTTCAAAGACATCTTCCCTCTGAGGGCAGCAAAGACAGCCTCCTGAACTGGCATACCTGTCACCCTAGGGACCTCCAGCACTGCCTGACTGGCCCAAAATTACTAGTTTCAGTAAAGCCACATCCATTGAAATCAAACCGTGTCATCATCCCAGTGTGAAGGAGTCTGTCCTGCACACTACAAGTGGGCCTGGCCTACTCCCCGTCTGTCCTGTTCTATCTCATCCCATAATAGGAGGAAAAGGAAAGTCAAGAAGCACAGGCCTGAACCCTTAGGAAAGGGAGAGCTGGTGACACTGCCTGATAAAGGAGGGTTGAGATCAGGTTTACGAGCATCTACAGCCTCTGACACCAGCAGAGCCCACGCACAAGGACATCAACCTAGGAGAATTTGCAAGTCCAGAGCAATATTCACAGAGTTGGCAAGGCCTAATCTAGCCCTAGCAAAGAGACAGGTTTCACAGCACACAGTGGGAAGGCCACAAGCCAGTGACAGACCCAGTCCTCCTCAGGATGCCTAGTCGTGAGCAAGGGGAAAGGATGAGATTCAGTCTCTCAACATTGCCTGGAAAAGCACTGATTGTTACTTACAGATTCAATCATGTCCAGAGCTTCACTGAAGGCTGGTCCAGATGCTGGGTACAAATAGTTGGCAGCTTCAACAACCCATTTGTATGGTGATGTGACAAGCGAAGAGGTATCCTCAGGTACCACATCATCTGGAGTCCCTTCAGCATTATGCTCTGCCAGTTCCGTGGCTGGCAGCTCTGAGTGCAGCTCCTGTACACCTGCCACTTCATCATCACTGGCGTCCTCTTCCTTTATTTCAGAGATATTGACAGGCCATTTGGGCAGGATGCTCTTTGCACATACAACAAAGGAAGTCCAACCTTTAGTACAAACTAAGGGAATAAGTATCCTAGAGACAAAGAGCATTCCTGGACATCCCTGGACACATTCTGCTCCACCTGCTTTCCCACCAGCCATTCAGTTTGTTTCCCATTCCTATTCTTCCTCACTGCTCTGTCCCACACACCATTCAAACAGAAGTCCATAAAGGATAAACATGTTTAATTAAAGGTTTTACTTAACAGTATCCCAGGAGAAAGTTAAACATAGGCTAAGCAGGCAGCACTAATTCTGCACTTCCTAATTCCCAAGAGCCTGCCTCGGAAAACTACATTTTTCCTTCATGAAAAAGGTGTACTTTCCCTGCTTCATTTTTCTTATCAGAAAGGAAAAAAACAACTCTTCATCATACCTCCCCCATTGTCTGGAGCAGCCTCCTTCCACCAGCGACAGCACTACATGGCCAAAACAAAAATAATCTGTCTCTGAGATAGATCTGATACTGGAGTTGGCAAGATACCAGCACTAGCACACTGCTGTTCTCCGCCTGGATAACACACTCAGGCTCACATTACACCTCTGGCTCCTAGAGGGAGAGATCTCCCAAGAGCCAGTCTCTTGGAAAAGGCTGGGAGAAGGCACAGACTCTTTCTGAAGACACCAGGCTGTGCCAAAGGCAATGTGAGATGCAGGAGGGTGGATAAACAGCTCTGACCTGGCAGAACAGGGGACTGGCCCAGGTGCATGCTGCAAATGTGCTGGTGCAGTACCTGGCTCCCAGATTTTGTCTGACTTTGGCTCTCCTTCTCATCCACCTCCACAAGTAAGTAGAGTGACCTGGACTCCTTAGTTTCATTGAGGAAGCCTCCTGTGTCTACCTTTCGCTTGATGGTGGAGTTCCAGTGATTCTTCACAGCATTGTCAGTCCTGCCAAGAGATCAGAAGGAAAAAGAAGTCACCATTTACAGCAACTTTAAAGCACATCTAATAGCTCCTACATGCTCTCCAGCACCATCCTTGAGCTCAACACATGGATTTCCACAGGCCACCCAGCTGTGAAGGCACCAGTGAGCAAAGAAGTCCTACCTCCCAGGCAGCAGCTTGGCAATCTCCGCCCAACGATTCCCCAGCACCTTGTGGGCCTCAAAAATGATGCGATCCTCCTCCTCTGTCCACGAGGACTTCTTCACCTCAGGGTTTAGGTGGTTATGCCACCGTTCCCGGCACTGCTTGCCTAACCGCCCTTTCAGGTGCTTGGCTATCAGGGTCCATTGTTTGGTGCCGTACTTTTTAACCAGCTCAATTACCTTTGAAGAGAGCAGGAGGAAAATAAGGAAATAGAACAAAGGAAGGGAACTTCAATACAGCCATCTTCAAGCTTTGCTCTTCACCTCTCTTGGGATCAGGTAGAGCCACTCAAGAGAAAGGCCCCTTCGGAGAAAAAGCTGCAGGGAACCAGCACTGACAATCAGATGTACCAACACTTGAGAGAGCAACGGTTCAGCCAGATTTCTAAGAGAGGCTGTTTCCATGCAGACATTTTGCCACATGGCATGTGTGAAGGCAGAGGACTGCCCACAGAAGCTGGGGTGCAGATGGGGCACTAGGGGCAGAGGGCCCCAGATGGAGAAACACAAGCCCATTTCTGAGTGAGGGCCAAGTCCCACATGCTCCAAGGCTCCTCTGCCTTCCCTCTTTCCAAGGACAAGGCCACATGAAAACAGTCCCCCACCAGCTCTGCACTGGTCTGCCCACTGGGTGCAGCCTCTCTCTAATAGTGTGCTACAGCAAGGACATGCCAGGGCTCCAGCTCCATGCCCTGCTAGCATCAGGATGCACAGTAAGAACTCCAAAGCATAAACAAGCCACATTCACATAAGAGCCATACACTTCATCACTTCTGCTTGAGGCTCAAGTGCAAATGCTTCTGAGCACGGAATCTGTTCTGAGCCCCTGCAATATGTCCACAGCACAGTCAGGATGAAACAATTTACTGCCTGTAGTGTTCTGCCCACAAAAATCATAGAACTATAGAATGGTTTGGGTTGGAAGGGACCTTAAAGCTCATCCAATTCCAATGCCTGCCACGGTCCAGTACTTACATGGTGCATTCAGTTCCAACACCTTCCACTAGAGCAGGTTGCCCCAAGCCTGTGTGTCCAACCTGGCCTTAAACACTGCCAGGGATGGGGCAGCCACAGGTTCTTCAGGCAACCTATGCCACTGTCTTACCACATTCACAGAGAAGATCTTCTTAATGTCTAATCTAAATCTCCCCTCTGTCAGTTTGAAGCCATTCCCCCTTGTCCTGTCATTACCACCCCTTGTCAAAAATCCCTTTCCAGATGTCCTGTGGGCCCTTTGGGCACTGAAGGACTGTTATAAGGTTTCCCCAAATCTTAGAGAAGAGGCTGAAAAACTCTCAAAGAGCATTTGTACTCTGGCCAGCTGTGCTCAACTGAAAGGTGCTGGTAGATAGGTGATACCACAGAGCTTTTAGCTCATAACAAATGTTCCTACTTCAGACTCTTGATTATCAAGCACAGAAAGATGGACCAAAGACACCAAACTGAGGCACAGGCAAAGGAGCTGGAGTGCTTGCAGGGCAAAGCAATATGCTGAGTCAAGGGAAAGTTGAAGCCTGGCCTGGCCAGGATGGGTGGCAGAGTCAAGACATGCAAAGGGAAGAGCAAAGCAGGCAGCGACAGCTCTGTTGTAGGAAGGCAGAAGGACATAATGAGAAGCTTCTCTATGGTGTGCTTAACATAAAACACATGAGAGGCAAGGAGGACTGCAACAGCCTGTAATGGGATCAAAAGGGAAAGAAAGAGGGGAGCAGAAGTGTTACAGAGAATCTGCCAAAGTAGGACATTTAGCAGCAAAAAAACTTGGTAGAAGTTAGAATTCATTCCAGTTTCTCTTAAGTCCATCAAGATGAGCCTGAGCTGGCCCCTTCTCAGTTCATTCTGGAATCAGCAGAGAAAGAGGCTCACAGAAATCAGTTCACCTAGCAGGCACGGGAAATAACAGTTTTCTTTTCTCTTAGATCCAACACGGCCAGTGGACATCTGCCAGCAGACAGATGAATTCCCTTTTCTGCTCCCTCACTTGGTAGCCTACTGTACCAGCACCGTGTGTGAAAGGGAATGATGCTTAGCTGAAGAGGTCTAGACCTGCTCTTGCACACTGCAGCCATGGTTGCATTAGGCTGCCCAGAACAAGTCAGACTGCCACTTTAACCATTATCCACCTTTGGAAAAAACTATGTACAGTTTACTAAAAGACCCAAGGGTCTTTCACCTTCTTCCTCTTCCCAGACAGTCACAGTCCAACACTTAAATCCTCTCAGCCCTGACCTACCTTTTGGTCCTCCTCTTTGGTCCAAGGGCCCTTAACCAAGTCTGGATTCAACACTCGCAACCACCGGTACTGACATTGCTGATCACTGCGGTTCTAGGAAAAGACACAAGAATAGCCACGTGTTTGACTGGAGGCTCCAACAACACCTATAGCACTTACAGACTACACACACAGACTGGCCCACAGGAAGCCTGCAGAAGCACATGGAGAACACATACTATGACTAGGGCACAGAAGCGTCAATTTCTCACCCCACCTCAAACAAACTTGCCTTTGAAAGGCCTCTTTACAAGAAAGATGCCTCCCTGCTCTGCAGGGGCACCAATTCACAGCCTGGGGCTTCAGTCACAGAGCAGAGTTCCACTGTGTAAGGTGCTCCACAGACACAGAGAACCAGCAATGAGCACAAGAAACAACATGCAAATACTGACATTCCCATCTGAGAAAGGGGTCACTTACAGGAAAGTGACTGGCCAGGAACTTCCAGTCATTCTGCCCATAATGTCTTACTAACATCTTCAGTTGCTCATCCTGCAAAGAACAAAGACATCCACTAAGGCAACACCCACCGGAGGCACCCCTAGGCTGACAGCATCGAGAATGAGCTAGATCTTTTAAACTGTCAAGAAGGGATTTTTCTGGCATTCTGCATTCGGATGACAAAGATAGCTCGCACCATCCTTTAGCAGTGCTCCAGTACATGGAACCCAACTGGAATACACTGTCTGTTTCTGGACTCTGTACTAGGGTGAGCTCATACAGGGAGTAAAACAAGCTCAACTCTGTTCCAGTACAGTCTGGTCCAAATCCTGTGGCCAAGACTACCTCTTATCCAGCCCCAGTACAACCCTGACCAGACAATCTATTTCCCAGCTCAGCCACTGCTCTTGAATGCCCAAGACAGCTAAATGGTTTAAGTGTACCAGCACCAGTCCAGTGGTTTACTGTCTTTCAGCACTATGAGGCTCCACAGCATTTCTCTTACAAACCTAGTTAATAGTCCAGGTGTGGGGTACAGCTCACAAAAAGCCTTGCCTGTGTGCTCCAGCTGGACAAACAGAAGCATTAAATTACTCCCTGTCCCACACGAGCCCAAGGCTTTGATCCCTGCATAAGACCACCTTAGCTGGTGTTCATACCCCAGAGGAAACAGGACATCTTTCAGTTTTCACATAGAACAAACATGGAGGATCTGGGAGGCCAGAAGATAACATATTCCAACTAATTTCAGTCTCTCAGCCAGGATGCCTACGCCATGATCCCAGTAGTCTCAACACCCCCTTCTTTTGCTAGAAAAAAAAGGAGAACATTTTCACACTCAGCTTGCTGGAGGTCTCAGCCATCCTCTGGAACCTCTCTGCTGACCAGAGTGCTGCAGGCACCAGCTCCTTTCCTCAGGGCTCACAAGCTTAAGCTAAAGAGGTTGGTGCTGCTCTTGTTCTCCAGGCTACACTTCAGACCCCCCCCGAGTCCCCTGACCTCATCAAGACCTCGGCTCACACCAGCAGAACAGACAAAAGGTCTTCTCCAGTAGCAAGACACCAGGAGGTGGCGTCATGGCTGGCAGGTGAGGACTGGGGTGGAGGCACCCAAGCCCCAGATGCCATGCCAGAGGCCTACCTCAAGGTACCTGCTCTCAGCTAGTGCCAAGCCTCTAGTGCCAAGCTAGTGCCATTCACCTCTTCTTGTGTCCACTTGACTTTGCACCTGCCATCCCGCTGCTCTGGTACATCCTGGTCAGTGTCCTGGTAATGCAGCTCATCCTGGTCCTCACTAGAGATAAATAAATGAGAATTATAATTATCACCTCTAGTAAAAAGACAGCAGAGCTCCAAAAGCAACATGCACTTCCCAAAAGCAGAGCCTTGGTTCTATTCTATTCCAGCACTGTGCCCCGAAAACCTCACATTGACACCCCAAGTTTAAAGCACTCCCTCAGCTTTGGACTCTCAGTGCAAACCAGCAATTTTTATGCTGCTGGGAGCAGGGGAAGGCACATTTATCTTGATTTCCTTCCCCTTCTGCCTCTCTGGAAAGGCTAGGGACTGGCACCATTTCCCCTCCTTACAGCTCACCGACCTCCCGGCCTGCTGGACTAAAGAAAATGGATAGGAGCAGTGCACACACCACCCCTCCCTCCAGCTCTGCCCATTGCCTGCAGTAGCGGCTCAGACGTGCCCTACCGCTGCCCTGCTCCCGGGGAGTTAACGCCAGGCCCACATCCCGCTCACAGATAGAGCCAAGCAGAGCCTTTAGAGCGGGGCCTGAAGAACACGGAGGCCGGGGTGCGAGGCCGCGGCCCTTCCGCAGCCCGCCGGAGAGCGGGAACGGCCCTCCCGGGGCGGATGGCTGCTCGGAGCGGGGCAGGAGGCGGCAGGCTGGGTTCCGGGACAGCGGCACTCACCCGCGGCGCGACATGGCGGGACCGGGCGGCGGCGACGACGGCGCTTTCCTATCTCGCGCCAACGGCGTCCCCCGCCGCGCGGGGCCGGGCCGCGCATGTGTACTGCCACAGCCCGCCCGCACAAAGACGCGCGCCCGGAAGAGCGCCTGCCCACCCCGTCCCGAGGAGCTCCCGGCAGTCCTAGAGCCCGTCCGTCCCGTCTCCGAACATCCCAGTGCCTCTTCCAGCAGGCAGCCCTGGGCGCAGGGCAGGATTCCGTACCCCCCCCCCCCCTCCCCTCCGACAATATCCTCAGCAGGCCTCCGGGAATGCGGTTTGGGGTGCAAAGGGAACCCCTAAGGACGTGGCCTGGCTTAGCTCCGGGAAGGGGTTTGCTTCCCCATGGCCACCCCATGCCCCCACCGCGGGACCCCCGGCAGCCACTGCCTGCCTCAAATCGGACAGAAAAATAAGAATCAAATACCTCCTACGCACTGCTTCGGCAGTACCGCTCGCTCCGGGGATGCGCTCCGGGCTCAGCACAGGCCTGGCACGTTCTAGAAGAGAGGAGAGGCAGTCAGTGCAGAAAAGCTCAGCTCTGCTCTGGTCCAGCAGCCGGCAGCGGCACTGCCACCCTGTCACTGTCATCCTGGCATGCAGTGTAGGAGCAGCTCCCCGGAGACAGCCAGCCCTGAACACCCCACGCCTTCACACACCTGCATTTTGGAGCCCTGCTGCTCGCATGCTGCCTGTGCACAGAAAGCACACACCATAGCCAACATCCGTGTTCAGCCTGCATGCATGGATGCTCCTCTGCCAATACTTAACAGCAAACACAACAAAACCGAAGAGAGATCATACAGTCACAGACTGGTTTGTGTTGGAAGGGTTCTTAAAGCTCCTCCATTTCCAACCCCTGCCACGGACAGGGACATCTTCCACTGGAGCAGCTTGCTCCAAGCCCCTGTGTCCAACCTGGCCTTGAGCACTGCCAGGGATGGGGCAGCCACAGCTTCTCTGGGTACCCTGTGCTGGTGCCTCAGCACCCTCACAGGGAAGAGCTTCTGCCCAAGAGCTCATCTCAGTCTCCCCTCTGGCAGGTTAATGCCATTCCCTTTGGCCTGTCCCTCCAGTTGCTTGCCCAAAGTCCCTCTCCGGATTTTCTGCAGCCCCTTTAGGCACTGGAACTGCTCTCAGGTCTCCCCTTAAGGAGCCTTCTCCTTTCCAGACTGACCCAGCCCAGCTCTCTCAGCCTTTCTCCAGAGCAGAGCCCTTGCAGCATCTCCGTGGCCTCCACTGTGGACTTGCTCCAACAGCTCCATGTCCCTCTTTGTGTTGTTGGCCCCAAAGCTGGATCAGGACTGCAGCAGTGGGGGGTCTCACCAGAGTGGACTCATTTGTTGTGGACCCTGCCTGAGTGCTGGTCTAGGGAAGAAGGCTCTGTGTGTCATCTTCCTTCTTCTGCTGATACAGAGGCAGTAGCAGATGACCACAGGCCATGGGCACACTCCTCTACTCTCCAGGGCTGGTCAGTGACCAGCTACAATAAACCAGGCCCTTGCAGGAATCTGTCAACCTCCAGCAGTTGGCCATGGCTGACCCTCATTGCCCCTAGGCTTAAAAAGAAGCAAACAAAAGCCCCTCACTCTCCCATACTAACTTTATTGGGCAATTAGCCTATTAATGAAGTATCAGAAGTATAAAACCCCTTAAAGTAACACAAGTAATAAAGGCTCAAGGTTTTGAGGGGTGTTTCTGCAGAAGCTGGGGGTAAGCAGTGCTTTTAGTCCATTCTTTTGGTATGTAGCTTTCATTTCTCTAACATTTCTCATAAACTGATGTATTTAAGTTACCTTTAAGGGAAAAAGTACTTTAGATTTTAAATAAAACTTTCCTTCTTTCTGACCATACATCTCTCCTTTGCAGTAAATTTAAGAGCTTTTTATTGCTTCTTTCAATGTGTTCAGTGTAAAAATGTTTTTGGACCGCAGTGGCTGTCTTCTCCTTCCCTCTCCCCTTTAGGGGTGCCTGGAAGGCAACTGCTGACTGAGCTGGTGGTGAGAACCTCCATCCCTCCCAGGTAGAGGGGGGAGCAATGTATGGCATTGGGTCTGCCTGGAGGACCTCCCCATGAGGACCTCCCTTGGTGCCCTGTGTGGGCTGTGGGACCCCTTCAGGTCTGGAGCAGGGGAGTATCATGTGTGGGACTAAGATAAGATGAAAGATGCTACTCAGCCTCTCCCATCATAAATAGAGCCTGGGTTTAGCCTCCCCCCCTCCCCCCCAAAGGGACTTGAGGAATGAGGACAATTATGATCTTTAAGCAATAAGCTGGCTGTGGTGCAACTGACCTGTTCTACAAGACAGTAACAGGCCAGATGACCACCTACCTATCCTGGAGCCTGCTCAGCTCCTTGATCTCCAAAGCAAGCTGAGAGCGGTCCTGCTACTCCAAGCATACAATTTGCTAGTGAACAGCAATGAACAGTAACCTCTTTATTCTGACAGGGATGTGCTGATCTCTATAAACCTGACAATGGTGGGACTTTGCATCATGCTGTCCACCAAGAAGCATGGTACCAACATCCTGACCATAAAGGAAATCCTAGAAAATGCGTTTGTTGCAGTACCCCTCAGCCATACCCATTCTGCTGTCTGCACTTATCACATGGACTCCAGCAGTGCTTCCAAACCAGACACATGGGGCCTTCCCATGGCCTTGGACAACATAACAAAGGGCAGTTCTCCATGTGTTGTTAAGCAGAGTCTCTGAGGAGCTGTGGGAAGCCTAACCTGCACAGCCTGATCCAGGGCATCTCTGACCTCAGCCTCATCTGCTTCTGCAGCCCCACCACAGGGAGGCTGCCTTTGACTTGTCCACTTTGCCTGGGGAGCACCACAGCAGAGCTGGCTGCCTGATGGATGCGCTGCTGCTGCACAACACCTCAATGCCATGCAAGAAAGAAAAGCATTCCAAACCCCTGGGGAGCCTGCTCTCCAAGAGCACGGAGCTCACCAGTGACCTCTCAACCCCTGGGAAGCTGCCAGCAGCCACATGGAAGATCTCTGGAATAAAAGCCCCCCTGGGTATCAGGCTGTCCCTGGATGTGAGTACCGAGGAGTTGAGGTTCCTGATATGCTCCAACCCAGACACACCATCTCTGGAGATCTCTCAGGGAATTTCTCTGTCTTGGCCTAGTGCCTTCAGGAGGCCACCTGCATTGACCTGCACATCTGACACCCCTGATGCCCAGCTGAAGGATCTGGACCCTGTCCCTGTGTTTCTGCATCAGGCTCCATGAGGCTCCCCCAGCTCCTCACTGCAGTGGTGGCCCGCGGGGTGACCCCTGTGGGGTGACTGCCCGTGGACCCGCCCCCCTCCTCCCCGACCACTGACTTCTGTATGAATTCAATAAAGGTATGAGCTTCACCCCGTGCCTGGTCTCTACTACTCCCGGCCTAAGGCTGAGCTCTGCTACATGCGGGCGCTGAGCCGGCTGGGGCCCTGCTACCGGCAAGCACAGCTGCCTCCAGCACCTTCCCCACCCGTGAGGAGAGCCCGGGCTGATCCCGCGGCCTCTCTGCGCCGGAGACTGCCGCGGGGCCGCCACGGACCTCCGGGCCCGGCTGAGGAAAGGCAGACGTCGCGACAAGATGGCCGAGTCCCGGGCGGGGAGCCCCCGGCTGTGCTCCCGCGGCGCGGCCCCGCCCGCCGTTACCTGTCGGAGAGGCCCGGGAGGTCTTGGCGAAGGACAGGGACCGGAGCCCGGCACTGGCCTCTGCCGTCCGGCCATGGCGGCGCTGCCCACGGGATGCTCGGGCAGGAAGGCGGCGCGGCTGGGGATCCCTCTTCTGGCACGCGGGGAGAAAAGCATCCTGAGCGTCGGGGACCGGCCGGGCAGCGGCACCGCAGCACCGCGCCGCTTGGCACGGGGAAAGTTGCTGCCACCCGGGAGCACCCGCGGCCTCCGTCCTGGTTCATCCTCGCCCCAGCTGCCGGCCCGAGATCGCTCTGCATCGCCCGCAGCCCGGGCTGGGAAGAGGAACCAAGCCTTCCCCAACAGCCCCTGACCCGCAGTTTCTTGCTCTCCTGTCAGAGCTCCCCACCTCGCACAGCCTGTTCTTCCCTCTCCTGTGGCTGCTTGCGATAGCCACAGACCTGGGGAATTACTTGTTAAAACCATGGCCTAGGGCCTTTATGGTTTGCTTAAGAGCCAATATATGCTGCTCCCTCTTCTTCTAGGGGTAGATTAAGAGAAGAGCAGCCACAGAATCATCACTGAACTATAGAATGGTTTGGGTTGAAGGGACCTTAAAACTCATCCAGGTCCAACCCCTGCCACAGGCAGTGACACCTTCCACTAGAGCAGCTTGCTCCAAGCCCCGTCCAGCCTGGCCCTGAGTCACTTCTATTACACTCACATGACCAAACTCAGCACTTCTGTTTACCAAATAACAGTTTAAATACTTCCAAAGGGACAAAGGGATAACTTTGAAAGAGATGCAAGCTATTTCCTCCACATGCATTTCACACTAGAACTTCCGGCCAAAAAAACATCTATTCAGTGAAAAATCTGTTCTTTTACTTCAGCTGTAAGAGGCACTACAGACAAATAGTACACGGAATTGCTTGTATTCTTGGGCTGCCCAGCTGACTTCTTTCTAAACCACATTACATCAGGAAAAGGCGACAACTCAAGAGAGAGGGCGCAGTATTTATAGTTTGAACTACTGTCCTGGGTTCCGCTGTAAGTTATTTTTCTCCTTCCTAGTAGCTGGTGCAATGCTGTGCTTTCAATTTCAGTCTGAGAACAATGCTGGTAACACACTGATGTTTTAGTTGTTGCTCAGTAGTGCTTTTCAGTCTCATGACCTGCCAGTGAGGAGCATGGGAAGCTGGGAGGAAGCAGAGACAGGACACCTGACCCCAAAGTAACCAAAGCTGTATTCCATACCCCAGCACATCATGTCCAGGATAGAAATGGGGAAAGTCACCTTGAAGGCCCAGATCACTGCTTAGGTTTGGCTGCTGATCAATTCTATTGGGCATTAATTCTGTTTATTGGTTTCTTTCCCTTTCCCTTTATAGTTTCATATTCTCTCATTATTTCTCTTATCATTATTAGTTTTGTATTATAGTCTAGTTATCAGACTGCTCTTATATCAGCCCCTGGGGTTTACATTCTTCCCCTTCTCTTCCTCATCCCTCTGGGAGGATGAGCAATGATGGGAGGGAGGGAGCGAGCAGCTGGGTGGTTAGAGTCACCAGCTGGGCTTAAACCATGACAACTGTAAACACCACAGGACAGTATGAAATAGATCCATAATGAGCAAGAGCATCACATGGTTGTTTAGTTCAACTACAGCCTGGGCAGGGGAGTGTTTGGCATTGATACTGCAGAGGGAAAATTAAGAGTATCATGTAAATCTGTGGCTGCAATATGCAAAGTATTCTGTGTGACAAACAACCATGGCCTTAAAGAAAAGTAAATGGAAAAGAAAAATATCAAAGATGCTGCTATGAAAAAGGCATGCCTGCAGTGTAACAATATAAAACCACCTCTGCTAACCTTGTCTGAACATGTCTCCACTGGTCAGTAATTTTGCTGGTGCTTTGGGACACCTCTGGAAAAACCTGTACCAAGCTGGCATATGAAGCAGTGTAAAATGTAGGATGAATGATGAACAAATCTCTTGCAAAAAAGCAGCTTTGATGTTGAAAACCATGGCAGAAGAAGATAAAGCCCAGGTGTCACACAGGCCACATAGAAGACTTGTGTAGGGGAGGAATTTATGTTTAGCAGTTCAACTATCAAATTGACATCCAAAACGTGGTGTAAAAGTGCAATCCTACAAGTCATTGCAACAAAGACACTCAGTATTAATGATGCTGACAAATCTTTTGTTCTCGTTAATCATACACTTGGCTCTAGTTTGGCTGTGCACTGAAGCTTCAACATTTCATGGTCAGTAAATTGCACTTGACTTTCCGCTCTTGTGCATTATCTAGCTCACTATCTCTGGTTAGAGATCATGTAATTGTAAGCAAAAATATTCCTGAGTTTCTGCAAGTACCACATTTTCTTAATAATAATCATTTGAATCTTAAATTCTTTTCCAACCTAATGCTGTCTCACTTTATTTCAAAACAATGTAGTTACAGTCTTATGTGAGACAGCAATCTGCAATAGTATTACTGCTTACTTTCAATTCTTCCCTTCTGTAACAAACACACCTCTCCTTGGTTCAGTTTGGCAGAGACAACAGGAGATGCCTCAGGGTGACAAACAGGCATTATTATTAGAAGCTCCTGTATTTATGGCTGTATTTTCTTTTGCACATTTCACCAACCAGAAGAACAATCTTTCCCCCAGTTAAAGGCTATGTGTACAAACAGAATCCACAGTAAACTTTACTACAAGAAAATAAACACCAGACCCAGGAAGAAGGAGCCAACCCACATTTTCTTTGTACAAGTTCTTTTTACAGTTTTAATAAAGAAGTAGAAAAATAGAAAATTACTTGGAAGTGCTTTCAAAGTACAAGTTCTTCCACAAAAGGCATTAATTATCCAACTACACATAAATTATTCAAATATTCAGCAAACTACTGAGATGGTCCCAATCAGTAGTGAACATGGAGGTTGTAAAAAAATAAACCAAAAAAAAACCCAAAGCAAAAGTATATTTTGACTAAAATGCCTGTCTCAAACTAAGGAAAGTCACATCTCGGTTACCATTCTGGAATCCAGCTTCACTCATGTCAGTATCATGTTCCTTACGAAAGGGAAAAGGAGAAAAAAAAAATAATTAACAATACAGTAGAAACTGATCTGATCTGATTTTTTGCTGAATTAGACTATTTGAGAAATAGGGAATACTTGTTAGTACAAATGGAAGATCTGCTGATAAGCTCCAAATTTTGAAGCAAACTTATTAAGAATTATTTCTACATACAGTAGCACCTGTGAGTAACACTGCTGGTTTTGCATCCACACTGTAGCCCTAGGGAGCCCTGTGACCATTCATGAGGGCACACTGCTTTTACTCCATGCACTACTGATGAACTGTATTTAGCTGAAATTATCAAAACTATACTTGCACAACTATACTTGCACATATTAATCCTCCAATTAAAATAAGTGACAGAATTAATAAACTGAGCACTACACATTCTACACAGATCAACAGTCCACACTTCACTGGTCTAATTTATTGTACAACAAACATCTTAACACCTCACTGTACCTCTTGCCTGTGAGAAGCATAGCTGCTACAAAGATGCATCAGCCCAGTGCTGATACTATCAACTATTCACTTGTAATGCTGTTATTGAAAATACCTGGTTCAGTTTCTTAAACTCAACCACTCGGAAAAAGATGTGCTCCAGGATATGCTTGGCATCTTGCTTCTCCTTTGGGAGTTTACTTGTTACTCCTAAGATATCACCACATTTTCGTACATAGAACTCCAGGTCATCATCAGTACCTAAACAAGCATCCCAGAGAAGGCGGCAGTTGAATATCACACATCTCTGTATTAACTGAGCAAAAGCTTACTACAAATCTCTGTTTGGTGTTGGCATTCTGGGATCTTAAGTTCTATAACTAAGGTGAGTGGACTAGCCATGACGTACTCCATCAGTACTACTCCAGCTAGTACTTTCTCATCTTGTTTGGACTTAAGGTGTATTTAGAATAATCTTCACGTTTTAACTTCAAAGCATAAAAATAATAATTAGCAAGGGCGCACAGCAATTCATGCATGATATGGGAGACAGCAGGCAGAAATGTAATAAAATGTTATGTAAGAAACAAAGTAAAAAGGCATGGTACACAAAGTCCTATTAGCAATTTCCAAGACCTTCCAGTTTTACAGTTCAGAATGATAGTAGTGGATTTTCATAAATGAGGCTCAATGTTTAAAATCAGATACAACAATATTTCCCCCAAAATTTGGACTTTCTATAGAAATGTATAAACAATCAGTCTTTCTGCTTACATCTGTTTGTAATCTCTGCAAGACGAGCTTTTTCAGAAGAAAATGTTTCATCTAAGTCAAACAGCTCCAGAGGGGGGGGAGGTAATTCTCTGAAAGCAGGTGGAAAAACCTTGAAGAGAAGAATTTGCATGGTTTATTGACATATATTTTTTTTCTACACATCTCTAAAAGAACAGTTTGGGACTTAGAACGGACTTAAGAAATCTTTTGTAAAGTCAAATGCAACCCCAAAGCCCACAGTACAAAGGGACCACTCTTCAAAAATTCCATTTATATGTTGTAAAAATAACTGAATATTCCAAAATAGTCAAGTATGCCACAGTCATCACCCAGCATCACAGCTAGACATACTACATCAGCAGTTTGCTTCTAGTTTTGCTCCATGAGACCCAGGTGATGGCTGAGGGAGCTGCGGTTCTAAGCTCACCGTAACACCTTAATCTGGAAACATACATCACATTCATTCTGGTAAGAGTATTTTCTTTTGCATGCAATCACCACATATGCCACAAGGCTGGATGAGGCTTTGAGCAACCTGGTCTAATGGAAGGTGTCCCTGCTCCCTTGAGGGAGTTGGGACAGGATAAGCTTTAAGGTCCCATCCAACCCAAACCATTCTACAATTCCGCGAAGGTGGTCTTGTGTTTTTTAATAGCAGCACATGAGGCTAGTTGCACCTCTGCAACTACAAGGATCTCAGTGATTATCTTCCTCAGTTGCAAAGGTAAGGAAGAACAGAGCCATGATGGCAAAACTATGTTGTTGTTGCCAGCCCAAATCTCTGCTGGTAAAAGTTTGGCCAGCCCTTGCTGTAAAAGACCAACACTCCACTTTTTACCTCCCCAGAGGATTTGGAGATGAAAGAAGAGTGGCCAGCTTGGCTCCTCCCTAAGCAGCAGTTAGCACAACTTATACCAACATTGCCTTCTAAACTATAACGTTTTTTTCTCTGACAGCAAAGGCCGAACCAGCATCTCACAAAACTGGAAGAAGCTGAAGGTTTATACACACAAGACATTCTGCTCTGGTACCAGGTGTTACATTTTCAAGTTCTATCGATAAAATTAGAAGTGTAAATCAGTGCTCTTCCCTAACTTCCCAAAAATAATAGTCCTGCAATGTATTCAACTCCAAAGTGATTAATTATTACTACAGCATTTCCCACTATTTGGGTTTTGGTTTGTTTTTTTTTTTGGTGGGGAGGGACTGTTATTTTTTATGTTGGGATTTTTTGGGGGGCTGGTTCTCCTTTTTTTTGTGTGTGGTTTGTTTTTTTGGGCTCTTAAGAACTATGTATACAACACATGAAACAAGGGTTCTCCATGGCTGTGTTAGCCAGGAGATTACTCACAGCTGGTTGGAGGACAGGTAGTGGAGTCTCAAACTGAGGCTGAATGAGCTGGAGAGGTTCATGTTTCACATTCAGCTGTTCATAAGCTCTGCAGCACAGAAAAAGACCAAGTGTGAGAAAAGAAATTACAACATCTATTTCCACTTGCAGGCTAGAGAGATGCAGAGTCTCTACGACATTATGCACAGTCACAGCATAATACCTCAGGAGTATCTGATTTTAGAAGGACCCCAGAGAACTTATCATGAGTAATAACTGACTTCTACAGCAAGCAAATTAGTTAAAATTACAACAAAGAATAATGATAAATTGATATGTAACGTGATAAAAAAATAAAGGTACTGCACCTCTATAGTTAAAACAACTTTTAAATAGAGGCATCAGGACAAAGTGATCCCGTTCGAAAACAGCAGGCCTGGGACTTCAAAAAGACTTTTGAGGAATCCCACTAGCAAAAACTATCTAAAAAATGTTACAGGATCAGGAGATCTCACATCTAGTGAAAATACAAAAAATACAGAGTAAGAAGAAAGAGTGTCTGCAGCAGAGTGGAATTTAATGGAATCTGTTTTAAGGCTGCTGCTACTTAATGTGTTCATACATGAGCTGGGCAACGAAGGATTTATGAGGGACAAAGCTGCCAGCAATACAGACCTGGTAAAACAGTAGCAAGCTTCAGACATAATTATTGGAAAATGCCATTCAATAAATGCCAAGTAATTAAAAATGGAAAAATAATCAGCTCTTGGTTATCACTCCAGAAAGTGCTCAACATCACTGCAGATAATTCTCCTAAAATATCAGTTCACTAAATCAGCAGTAGTCAGAAAAAGAAATAAACAACATCAGAAACTACAGCTAAGACAAGAAGCAAGAGAAAATATCACTGTCACACTTGTACAGTCAATCTTCTGGTACGTCCATATTCAGAATGCTGCCCAGAGCTCAGTCCCATCTGCTTTTAAGCACGAACAGAAAATGCATAATATGGAATGGAAAAGGAAAGGTAAAGGAACAAGAATTGAAAGGAAAGGAAATCACAGCTGCTGACTTGATAACTGAAGGAAGGGCAGTTGTATCCATCTGATAAAGGGACATATCAAACAGCTTTGTGAAGTCTCTTGGATTCTCATCTCCTTCCTGCAGACAGACTCGCAGTTGCTCAGACAGTGCGGCTGTATCTGGGAGCATGGTATAGTCTGAAATCTGAAAACATACACTCAGATACGCACACTTATGGTTTAAGAAGTCCAATCCATTTACATAGTCTCTCTCTAGTTTATCTCTCACCTAAAGTCTCATTTAGAAATAATTATTTCACTTTTCACCAGGTAGGACCCTTCGAAGCACAGCTTATTAGACTAGGAATCTGCACAAGTATTCCCTCAGCTGTAAAGCTGCTTGCCACAGGGCCACTGTTACTTCTTTGGAATTAAAAGAAGCAGCTTACTAGCCACTGTGCAAGACTGTTGCTCTTTTTATGTATACAGAGGATAAAATTTTATCCCATATGGTATTTCCAAATAAAAATAGTATTTGCATATGTCAGTTATAAAGCCCCCAACAAAACCAATTAAAATTGACAACAAGTTGATCCCTATCCATACACAGAAAATCTGCCTTCACTTCATGCACAATCTTGTTTGAGGACTCACAGGAAAGACTTTCACAAATGAAATCTCATAAAGAATAGCAACCTAAGTCTAAGAGAGACAATGCCATTACTTTTTATGCCTAAACTATCTACTCAGCATTTGACCCTGAATAAAGGGTCTGCAACAGCAGCCACCATGCAGCTGTGAACCATTTTCTGCTAAAAACACAGTTTGTGAAAACTGGTGCTGCTACATCCTTACGATGGATCTCTTACCTCAGGATCCTCCTTATTCATCTGATTCAAATGGATATCTGATGTTGTGAGCCATTGGAAAAGCACATCCTGGAGAAGGGCAAAACTTAATTTCAGGAGGTTTCAAGTAATCTTATATTATGCTTAAACATTCATATTAAATCCATTCCATAACATACTATTAAAAAGAAGGGAAAAAAAGGGTACTATATCAAAGAATATCTATGGGGAAAATAAGAACTTGATTTGTATTTACATATGGAAGCAACGAGCCACAGCAATGTGCATGTACAAGGTGCATACTTCCAAAAACACCTCAGCAGGAAACTCCCCTTCTTACATAGCAGGTGACATATGCCACTTTGGAAAGCGCATTACAACCTTCAGGTATCAGGAGCCATATATGTAAAGGTTTATTATTAATGAGTGGCCATAATGAAGCACTAAAGAAGCTAAGAAAAAGCAGTAAACAAAAAACTCCAGCAAATTACTTTAATATTAATAACTAAAGAAGTGAACAGAAGTAGGAAAAACTTTTCAAAGTCCTACAAGATAAATAAGAAACTCCATCTTTAAAAGCGTCTTCCTGTTAGTTGTGCTGTGACAACCTCCTCAGGAGGTTAGTTCTGGGTTAGAATCTCCATACTGAATTCATTTCAAAGCTATCTTGCTCTAACATGAAGCTTGTGAGTGAGCCTGTTTTTTGGTTTTTTTTTGGGGTGGAGGTGTTGTTGGGGTTTGTTTTTTTTTTTTTAAAGAAAACCTTAAGGAAAAATAAAAAAAAACCAAACTCCCAAACTCAGACCAAAATAAACAAACAAAAAACCCAAAACAAACAAAAAACTTACCATAATCTTCCCATTTTCTTCTTTATCTAAATATTGATCACTGAACATGTGGGAAGAGCCCAATGCTGCCATTTTTCCACCCTGATTCTATCAACAAAGAATAATAAAATAGCAAAAAATCCTTCCAGATCTTCCAAATCACAGTTTTGGAGAAATTGTTAATGCCACCTAATTAGAAAGTGATTTAAAGAAGCAAAGAAATAGGAAATCTCGGAATAAGCAGTAGCAAAGCAGTTTCAAACTTGGCAAGCTCACAGGAGCACGACACAGCAGCATTCTAAGTGTTTATGCTGTTATGGTTCACAAATTTATTAAAAATACTGATCTGCATTACGTAAGAGTAGACAGAGAACTGACCGAGCCTTAAGAGGATACTCATGAGACATCTTTGGAATTCTTCTCCAAGATTACCCTTAATCCTTCCAGGAAGACATACACAAGAAACCGTAAGTTTTCAAGAGGACAAGGAACCCTGTAATGCTCCTGCACCATGAAACTCATCACATGATATAACCATACATACTGCTATAACAAATTTGAAGATACCTGAAACAAAGCTCCAGTTTGTTCAAAAAAATGTTTGTTTTGTACTCCTTGTTTTGCAAAGTTTTAACCCAAGTTCTACATGCCTTACCCATGACAGCACTTTCAGTTGCTATTCTTTACTGTATCTCTTTTTCATTCCAAAATCTTGTTTTCCTTCTACCAAGTTTCTCTGCTCTGCCTGAGAACTTCTGTCTCTGCCTTCATCTTCTACCCTTGTGCTTAAAATTTCCTTGAGGTAGACAGGAAAAATGATGCCACCTATTTGACATTCATGTCACAGTAGTAGATCAAAGGAAGAACACTTCAGTAACCAACTCATGAACTTCACATTACATAGATTTCACTTGCAGCATAATGTAGTTGCTATAATTCTCATAAGAAAGCACTCCTCTCCATACACATTAGGTGGAGCACAGGAGGCCCCACATAAACAGGCACAGTCTTGAAGAACATCAACCAGCAAGGCTATAATCCTGGTAGAGTTCTCATACAGAATCATGGAATGGTTTGGGTTGGAATGGACCTTAAATATTACTCAGTCTCTGCCATGGGCAGAGACACCTTCCACTGGACCAGGTTGCCCAAAGCCCCATTCAACCTGGCTTTGAACCCATCCGATCTGGCCAAATCTCATCTAACCTGGCCTTGAGTTAAGGCTTTGCAGAACTTAGATGACTTATCTTGCAAAAAGACAACCTCATCATTAATGCACATAACCTCAGACTATCATGGCTTCAAAACTAGGCACGAGCCTGGGGAGTCCATTGGATCTATGTGCAAATACTGTGTGCATGGAGGGATTTTTATTATATCTTACTCTGACAGCTGCAAACAAAATGCAAACAGTAAGTGTACTTGTACATTCACTTCATGCTGCTGTATTTTGTTTGTTTATGGACTTTATTCAGTCACAACATGAGGGAGATGAACTTGGGCATCCTTACATGCCCAAATAACAAAGATATCAAAAAAACATAGTAGCCTTAGAAACTCAGCTACATAGTAAAAATATGTTAATGTATTTACCTTTGTCAACGATATTAATCCTTTGTTTGCACTTATTAATTACTATTAGATTTATGGTTGGGTTTATAAGTTAACCAGGACAACATCTACTGGTTCCAAGGTGACAGTCCTCTTCCTTAACATAATATGGTGTATTGATGAAACTAACTATAATCTCACTTAATAACTGAATGGTAAAGGAGTGGGCAAAAAAACTCAAATTTCAAAGAACTAAAAATATCCATCTATCAACCAAAGAATATAAACTTTGCTGGCCATCAAATTATCCTCTGAACCCCATGCAAAGAAGTTTACCATAAAAGAGACAGGCTCATCAGGAGTTTGCAGATACATCAGAACCATAGAATCAGATGGATTGGAAAAGACCTTTAAGATCATCAAGTCCAGTTGTTCTCCAGCACTGCCAAGGCCACCACCAGCCCATACCAATGAGGGCCTCATCTACACAGTTTGTAAACATTTCCAGGGACAGTGACTCCAGCACTGCCTGGGCAGCCTATTCCAAGGCCTCAGCACCCTTTTGGTGAAGTAATTGCTCCTCATCTCCATCTAAACCTCCCCTGGCATGGCTTGAGGCCATTTCCTCTCATCCCATCCCTTGTGCCTTGGGAGCAGAGACTAGCCCCCTCCTGGCTCCATCCTTCTGCCAGGCAGCTGTAGAGAGCAATAAGGTCCCCCCCCCCGAGGCTTCTCTTTTCCAGACTAAATGCCCCTCCAGGGTCCTCATCACACTTGTGCTCCAGATCCTTCACCAGCTCCACTGCCCTTCTCTGGCCCTGCTCCAACACCTCAATGTCTGTCTTGTAGTGAGGGGCCCAGAGCTGAACACAGGATTCTGCATGTGGTCTCACCAGTGCCCAGTACAGGGGGACAATCACTGCCCTGGTCCTGCTGGCCACACTTATGCTGATACAGGCCAGGATACTGCTGGCTTTCTTGGCTACCTGGTCATACTGCAGGCTCATGTTCAGCCAGCAAGAACTTGGTCTGTAAGTACTCCCAGAAGACACTAACAATTCCTAGGGGGGGTAGGAGAATGCATGGTTTTTTATATGCAGAATCATACCTCATGCTGATAGAAAGCAAGAATAGGCCTGTTGAGTGGGAAGCAGACAGATCCTGTTGACAGAATAGCCACTGCTGGCTTCATCACATTCAGTGTGGCACCAAATGGATACACAAAAGTGAGAGCTCTGCAGAAAATACAGGAACTCTTTAAGTATCTGCATGGATCAGGTAGGCATAAAACTCAGTCTGTTTGCCTGAACAGGTAACTGTAACTGTGGGCTAGTGCTGAAATGTCAATGCCTTCCAAGAATTATATCATTATAATGATATTTCAGTCTCTCCTACAGGTTTTTCCAGGTTGATGATTTGTCTTCAATAAGGAACAAAGAACACTCTCGATTTCTGTTAGGACACTCTTGTCCCTGAGGGATATTTAACTCACAGATGAATATATATTCTGGAATAAAATTTAAAACAAAACAAAAAAAAAACCCTGAAAAATCAGCCCAAAATGGTTTCACACTTACATTTTTCCTTGTAGTCAACCACATGATCATTTAGTTCTAGGAAATAACTAGCAAGGAAGAATACAAACATTTATAGTTACAGAAAAGCTGTATTCTTCTCAATGCCTTTTCTCTCCTCTGTAGCACAAAGGGATGGAAAACTAGAAACTGCAAGAAATATTTATCTTACTCTGGCTTAAGACTCTTCAAAAACATGTAGGGCTGCTCATGCCTGTAGCCAGACCAACCCTTATTGAGAGGTTACTCGTATTTACATTGTTTAATCAAATTCAATTCCACAGAATAGGGACAAAAAAGATCCGGTTGTGAGAGTAAGAATTCCCTTCAAAATCTGTCACTCCTGCTCCTTTGCTGGTTATCAAGAGCTACTAAACAGATCTTCCTTTCCAGATAAAGCCTTGAGGAGCAAGAAGCTGAGAGAGAAATACATTTGGAAAACCTCAACACAAGCACAATATACTCCTGGTAGGTTACAAACTGGGTAATTCTGAGTTATTCACAGTATTTTCACATCAGCTTCCTCAAGAGAAAACACTTACTGTGAGTCACGTCTGCTTCCATCTTCATCTATTGTCTCAAGCACTGTTTTTCTTGCAGATTCACTGATTCCCCTACAAGATGTTGAAAAGCAAAACTTACTGAAAACAATACGGATTGTAAGAGTTTAAAGATTTATATACCCCAAATATTTACCTATTCAAAACTCCATCAGAGATTAGTGCTTCTTTTGGGTGGTAGTACTTGTAATACACATTTCGTACTACAGCATCTTGAAGAAAGAAAAAGATTAAGTAATTTACATCTTAGCTGATCAGTGTGCTAGATACAGCAATGAAAAATGAGTTTAGCTCTTGGATTTCCTGAGTGTTTGCTTCTAACATCAGAAAGTTGATATGTGGCTCCCAAAAGGACACAAATCAGCCTTCACTACTGTTTCCTTTTGGACATCCAGATTTAGATTAAGAATGTATCTGCAAGTTCAAATAAAAATATTAAAAATAAGCACATCTCCTGCGTCTTCTGCAAAGCAGAAGAGGCAAAAGGATCCAGTAAAGAGTATGTATCAAGTTTTATAAGCGGCAGGGTACTGGAACTAAATGATCTTGAAGGTCCCTTCTAACCCAAACCACTCTACGATTCTAAGTTAGTTCTTTTTTTATACATCTTACAAAAGCATGACGAATCAAACACTATTGATGCAAAAAAGGGTTAGTCTAGATGCCACCAAAGACCCTGAAAATATTTTATGTACAATTGTATGTATTTTATAGTTGCTTTGTTTGGGTATTTTTCCATATTGGCAGTGGAAAAACTAATGAGTGGCATTTTATTGGTCTGCTAAAGAAAAGGACCACTGTTTTTTCAGTGTGAGTGATTGAATCCAATAAAACATACGGAAAAATATTTTAAATAAGTGGCTTTTTATCCAAGAAATGTCACTAGAATTAATTTTTGTTAGTAAATACCATTAAAAGTACTAGATCAAAGGAAGGGAGATGGCTACGTTATTAAGGCATTCTGCCCATGGAAAGCCATTAGTGTGCTCCAGTATTACACTGACAGGTATATCTAGATTTCAAGAAAAAAAAAAATCTTAGACCAATATGTACTTTGTGAGAGGGATCCGCCTGGCTTACATCTACAAAGGCTGTACCTGCTCTTTAGATTTTGCTGAGAACAGATGAACAAGAGCTATCAGTGAGCCCCATTACCATTATTGAAAACAATCCCATACTCTTCTAGCAAAAAGTTAATATTTGTGCCGTATTGGGACTCGCCACCTTCTCTCAGCATCACCAGGATGGCTCCACCATCCTCCAGGAATTTCTTCAGAACGGAAAACTGGAAAACAACAAAGAACAAACATGTGAAAAGCTACACAAAAGACTGCAGGAAGTTATAAGGAGAGGACGGAACGCGAATGATTCTGACCATTTGCAATTCACTTACTCTGTGAGAAATTCATATTTCAATTGGTGTAGATTCATTTAAAGCAGTACAATGCAAATTCTTCTGGGCTGTTCTTTTCTATTCCACATTAAGCAAATCTTAAAACATACTTAATTTGCAGACAACTACTGACTTCTTACCTCAGCAGCACTGAACTTCTCTTTTGGGCCTGCTGTAATCCACAATTTTACCCCAAACAGTTTCTCAGATGTGATCTCATCTTTTAAGCTGTAAATAAAGACACATATTATTCTTGGATCTAATCCTGGGCTACAGTTTTTCTCTCTTTATATAGTTAGGTTTTTTTTTTAAAGGACTGCCAAACACAAAGCAAATAATTTCAGTCACTTTGCATCTTTTTTAAAGCTGACAAGCAAAATCAATCCTTACAAATTTCAACCCACTAAAAGGTAAAGCTCCTCTAACAAAGTATGGTGGCAGGTCCAGTACTGGCATAAACTGCCACATCTGCTATTAAACTTGCCCTCTAATGAGCTTCCCCATATTCTTTTCTTATTTTTTAGTTTTTGCTCTGGGCACATTTTGTAGTGCACAGAGAGGCAATATCATATGTACAAGGGCTGCTATGTTTTTATCTCAAAGATTTAAGTCAAGATAGGCTCAAAACCTATAATTTACACTCCATCTCTTCCACAGATCATAGAAACCCAGTGGGCTTTGGGTTGGAAGGGACCTTAAAGCTCATCCAACTCCAACCCCTGCCACGGGCAGGGTCACTTTCCACTGGAGCAGTTTGCTCCAAGCCCCTGTGCCCAACCTGGCCTTAAACACTGCCAGGGATGGGGCAGCCACAGCTTCTCTGGGCACCCTGTGCCAGCGCCTCAGCATCCTCACAGGGAAGAGCTTCTGCCTAAGAGCTCATCTCAGTCTCCCGTTCTGGCAGGTTAAAGCCATTCCCCTTGGCCTGTCCCTACAGGCCCTTGTCCCAAGCCCATCTCCAGGTTTCCTGCAGCCCCTTTAGGCACTGGAGCTGCTCTGAGGTCTCCCCTTCAGGAGCCTTCTCTTGTCCAGGCTGCCCCAGCCCAGCTCTCTCAGCCTGGCTCCAGAGCAGAGCTGCTCCAGCCCTCACAGCAGCCCCGTGGCCTCCTCTGGATTGGCTCCAACAGCTCCACGTCCCTCTTGTGCTGCTGCCCCAGAGCTGGATCAGGGCTGCAGGGGGGTCTCCCCAGGGCACAGCAGAGGGGCAGGATCCCCACCCTGAGCTGCTACTCACACTCCGGTGGTGCAGCTCAGAACGGGGGGTGTTGGGGTTCTAGGCTCCAGAGCACACTGAAGCCAGGCCATGGGGAGCTTGTTATTGACCCACACCCCCAAGTCCTGCTCCTCAGGGCGGCTCCATCCAGTCTTCCCCAGAGCGTGTTTGTGCTTGGGACTGACCCAATCCAGGGGTAGGACCAGATACCACAGCTGGCAGATTCAGTCATCAATGCACAAGGGAATTGCAGCTAATGACACAGAGCGCAGTCACTGCAAAAAAAGATCTTTGCTTAAGATACCCATTCCCAAAAACTATTTGGGCACTCAAAAAGGACCACATACATCTTAGGATCTCTGCCGGTAAACCAGGGCGGTGGGGGTGAGGAGCCCAGCCGCTTCCCTCAGGTGCGGCCCATCAGCTGAGCTGGTCACGACACTGCTCCTCACCTCTGAACCTTCCAGTTACCGCGAAGCCTTTTCCGCAGGGATTTGTAACCGCTGGCGAGAGTGAAAGCCTCCCCTTTGGACGCATTGAAGACGATGGAGTTCCGCAGGCCCCCCTCCATGTGGTGATCCGGGGCTGACACAGGATGCACCGAAGGACGGCAGCTCCAACCACGCGAAGTGAACCGAACCTAAGCCCCCGCGCCCACTTTCCTGATGGAGGGAGCGCGCACACAGCAATCGCCCACCACCACCTGGCAACGCGAGGCAGCGGAGGCGCATGCGCGGGGTGTATCACCCCGAAGGCTAAAGCGCTGCGACGGATTGCTCCATTCGCCGGCAGGGAGGGGGGCCAGGGCGATACCACTGCGACAGACTTGGGGGGAAACGGCGCTCCGCGCACCGTCCTACCGGGCTGGGCACTTGTCCCAGGTCCGCCCCGCCTCTCGTTTCCGTCAGGTTGAGGCCGGCTCAGGGCAGCGCCCAGCCTTGGCCGCTCAGCGCTTGGGGCCAGCCCCCGCCCAGCCTGGCCCTGGCAGCTGCGCAGGGCCGGCTCGTATCCCCTCCAGCAGCAAGCTGCTGGGCCATAGGACCAGCCAAACCCAGTGCTGAGAGCCTGAAAGGGGAATGCTTTAGTTATTTAAGCTGAAAAAGTCCCAGTAACTCCGCGTGCAGGCACGTGTCGGGCTCCATCCGCGCTACAAACCAGCGGCAAATGCACCGCTCCCCTCAGCCCCCCTTACCCGCGGAGCAGATGTGGCAGGACGGGCATGTGTGCGCTTTAGTACAAACCACACTATAGCGCAGATGCCTGCAGCAGGTACAAGGTAACTGGTAAAACAAACGACTGCTCCAGGACAAGCATCACATAGCTTTCAGGAAACCCTGTGTTTGGACCCATGGGGCCATGAGCAGCTTATAGCTGATGAAGCTCATGAGCTTTTCCAACCCACAGCAACAGAACAACTTTAGAAAAAGTCAAAAGTGACACCAAGTGAGTACACCAGCATTTAAATTAAGGCAAAATAACATATTTGTCGTAGGTTGCTGAGCCCAGAATGCTGTTCTGCATCAGTGGCACATTCAGAGAATGCAGGGCCTCATCAACGTGTGCTGTCCTCTGCTCCACCGTGCTTCAGGTCATGCTTGTTTCAGGAGTGTTTGTGTGCCTCAGGCCTGTGTACCATGAAAGAAGTCCCCACCCCAAGCCAGATTTGGCCAGAAGCTTAGTTTTGTTTTTTTCCAAGCAGCTTGCCCTTTCCTCCCACAAATTGGCTTCTACTTAACAGCCTTCATGGTCGCTTCTGCACAGTCCACTTAAAGGAAAGAAGCCAGAGCTGTTGGTAGTCCTAAGAGTTTTCCTCACTACTGGGGAGGAGAGGGGAGCCCCTTTGACACAGGTTAGTGCCACACGAAAGATTAAAAAAAGAGTGGCCAGTTTCAGGCACACAGCTGTTGATGTGAGTGATGGTACATACCTCTACCAGAAATACAACCACAGAATGAATACAGTTCTGCCAACTAGCACAAGACAGTCTAGGGGGAAATCATATGAACCAGTGTCTCATTTTTCCTACCAGGGAAGAAACAGTTATTTAGTGAGAAACTCAAACAGCAAAAGTTAAGAACTCACGGTTCCATCCCAGCCAGTTAGTGTGTTAGTCCCAATTTCCTTAAATCATGAGCAAAAGGACAGAACCAAAACCAAGAAAACCCACACCCACAACCCCCCCCAACCCACAAACAAAACCAACACCCCCCAAACATAAAACCCATTCAGTTAAAAATCTGACTTCTCAAAGCCTTTGTAAAACCTAGATACCCTCTTCAGTCGGTGCATAAGAAAATCCTAAAAATGCATCTGAGGCACTGGAGGTGCTGGCTGCTATGTCAGGCGTGTGGGTAATGGAGGTGGAGATAGCTTCTTGAGTGAACTCTGGATCAAAGTGTTGCAGATCAGCTGGGCCAGCCTAAGCCAAGGAACAGACACACACAGTCACTTCAAGTGAGCAGATCCCAGCCAGCCACTTGTATTCAGTCTAACACAGCTGCTCTTCCAAGAGAGTCAGCACCTCTGCCTCTATAGTTCCTAACCTGCATTTCAGCACCCCTTGGTATCAGTGTAAGACATCTAGAGAGGATTCCTTTCGTATCACTATAACAAATACCAAAAGAAATACCCACTTACCACATTTGGGTTGAATGGAGGAGTTATCCTCTTGTGGTACAAGTCATCCCAGTTTATTGGGCTGAAGAATACATGATTCTTTATCTCAAGCTGCATATAAAGTAAAGGGTGAAAAGTCAGTCTTCTGCCAATGCTTCTTTTCCAGCGCCTGCTAGTTGGTTTCATAGGATTAAGTGGTTGAAGCTACTACATTATCCACATAAGGGTCATGTAGCAAACCCTTAACACTTAAGGGTCATGGGTCCAGTAATCCCTTGAAGGGAGATGACAGTCACACACTGTTTGCAACCATACTTTCCCTTTGGAAATCCAAGTCAAGCCCATATATTCTTCGGAGGCTGAAGAGACATCAAACTGCATGGAACACTTTTTCCAAGGCAGTACTGCTGTCATGAAAGAAAGGTTCAGAACAGAAAGGTTTCCTACCCATCCTCCCTCCTGATCATAATGGAGGCCACCTACAAAGTCTGACTTGGCACCCAGCCTCCTCTTCTGGTCCTTGTGGAGAAGTCCCTGGAGAATGTCACAAGCTGCCACAGTCTTACTTCCTTGGATCTGGAGTGGCTTGTGCAGAATGTTATCGTACATCTGAGACACATCCCGGCTGTAAAAAGGAGGCTAATTTGAAAGAGATGAGAAGCAGCCATGTGAAATATGAGCTACTGCAATGAATGGCAGGTCAAAACAAGTCCTGCAGCAAGCACATGAGGGAGACCTGCCATATCGCTGTTAAGAGGGGCAATGGTGTGCTGAACTATGTCATCTAACTCTGGATTCAGCTGCCTGTGACAGGTACCACGTGAACATCAGACCAACCTGACACCACTACTGTCAAAGTTGATTTCTCCACCATAGAGAAATTCTCACCAGGGAGTTCCCAGCCCAGGTTTAGTGTGACATGTCCCTGCCCATGGCAGGGGGATTGGACCTGGATGATCTTAAGGTCCTTTCCAACCCTAACCATTCTATGACTCTATGTAAAGTAAAAACTGATTGCTTCCAAACTTACCAGTCCAAACAGCATTTCATAGAGGACAGCTCCTAGGCACCACCAGTCTACTGTCCTGTCATATGGCTGCTTCTTTAGCACCTCAGGAGCCAGGTACTAAGAAGAGTCAGCAGCAAATATTTTAGTTAGCTTACAAAGGAAGGGCTTTGTCCTCATAAGTATGTAAACCTGACTGCAATTCAAGCTCAGCAAATGCATTAGGAAACACATAGATCCATTTACTGCTATGCTTTGATATACTCTCCATTTGATTTAGAGCAAAGAGTTTGAAAGCCACCTACCAAACCCCACAAAGTGTTTTTATGGGTTACAGAAGGCTCTTTTCCTATAGAGGACTAGTACAAGGATTTGCCGTGTACCACAACTTAACCATCAAACCCATCCTGCACTAGCACATTACACCTTTAGGAGGCTCCCGTGGTTTTGAGAAGGCTGCAGTTTCCAGTTCCCCGAAAGCCTGTCAAAAGCAGCAAGACTGCCAGCAACCGCTACCGAGAGCAACGGACAAGAACTGAAGCAGCACGTTGAGCCTGGTCTCCCACAGGATTATCTCTGTGTACTAATCAGGCTCCCACCAAAAACCACACCCCTCCCCCCCCCCAAAAAAAAAAAAAAAACCAAACACAGAAAACAAACCAAAAAAACCCCATACGACAAACAAAGGAACGCAGGGACAGGCCAAGGGGAATGGCTTTAACCTGCCACAATAGGGGAGACTGAGATGAGCTCTTAGGCAGAAGCTCTTCCCTGTGAGGGTGCTGAAGCACTGGTACAGAGTGCCCAGAGAAGCTGGGGCTGCCCCATCCCTGGCAGTGTTCAAAGCCAGGTTGGACATGGGGCTTGGAGCAAGCAGCTCTAGTGGAAGGTGTCCCTGCCCATGGCAGGGGTTGGAGCTGGATGGGCTTTAAGGTCCCTTCCAACAGAAACCAGTCTCCAATTCTGTATGGTTTTATTGGAACAGTCCTGCTTGGTTCATGCCTTACTATTGTACAAGTGGGTCCATACTGAAAGCCAAGGGCTACCACCAGGAGATTCCTGCCCACTTCTACTCAGCTTGAATACTGGAAGTTACCTTTGTTTACAGACCCTTCTTTATGCTGTCTGAGGAAGTACAGTAGAACAGCTATATTACCTAGGCCAAAACACTACCAAAATCCTCAGCTCAGTAAATAGCAGGGGAAAAAAAGCCTCCCAAGAAGACAAATCTGAGACAGGTTTTAGCAAACCCTAACTGAGGTGTTGGAAAAAAAGGCATTTCCTCTCCTCCCCTCTGAGCAGTGTCCACATTCCAGATAAGAGGCTGGTACTCTCATCTGCACATGGTGTTTTGCAGCTCCTGCATACCAAGGACAAACAGAAGAGCACAGCAAGGTCCTATGTGTGCCAGTACGAACCGGCTCCCTGTTCTGCAGCTCCAGGGTATCAGATTAGGTAAACAGCCTGCTTGCAGGCTTTCTCCTGGGCTCCCAGGGTAAAGGCTGTCTCCGCAGCCACCTCAAACAGCCCCAGTTTCACAAGACTGCCATTTCCAGTGCAGGGTTCCCTACCCCAATAGCACAGTTGTCCCAGGTAAAACCGTTGAGTAGAGATGGCCTTATCTGAACTCCAGCTTCAGGCTGACAACCTCAGAGAGCCCACAATGGTCTAATTCACAGAGCCCATATTTTGGGATGCTGAGCCCCCACACAAGTCAGACCCAGAGCAGCAAGTCTCTGAAAGCTTTCAGCCCCACGTCACAGGGAAACCCCAGCACATGCTGTACCTCAGGAGTGCCACAAAAAGTAGAAGTTGTCTCCTCTTGCTCCATGCCTTCTTTGCAGAGTCCAAAGTCTGTCAATACTACATGTCCCTAGAAAAGAGAGAGGAGTTTCAGCTTGACCCTCTTTTTCTAGAGAGGAGACAGGATTGCCACACATTGGCCTTCACACTGCATCTCATGTATGTTTTGACTCCCCACTGCTCATCTACTTCCCCTCTCTCATGTTCTGGACATCTTATAACACAAGTATGGGAGTTGATAGAGAAAGTTGAACTGAGATTAATTTATTTGTCTACAACTGTATAGCTATGAGGAGATCCAGCACTGCAGTGCTTTGCCACTGCTTTATCCCAGAGCCAGTTTGTATAGTGATCACCACCAGCATAGCAGCAGTGACATGCACTTAGCACCCCGATCCTTACCCCCAGGTCAGGCCCCAGCTTTTGGGAGTAAGCTGTGGGCCCTGGGTGTGCAGTTTTGCAGAGCAGAAGCTCACCCCCTCCTGCATGACCTGTGCAGAAGGGCAGTAGTGCATACATACAGAATACATGCAGTAAAGTGAGCTACAGCCCAGCTTGCAGGACCATACTCCTGTTTATGGGCCTGATGGTTTTAAAGCCAGAAGGCAGGCAGCACAATTTGTGAATATACCTGACAATCCAGGAGAATGTTCTCAGGTTTTAAGTCCCTGCAAGACAAAAAATGCTGTTTGAGGAGATTTGGCCAGATATTTAGAGAAGCCAGATCTGAAACAGCATCAGCTAAGAACAGGAGCTAACAAAACTTCCCAATCCAATTCACCAGTGTTCCCCAAGTATAGACTCCCGTCACTGCCAGAGATCAATACAGACACAGGCAAACGTAGCAAGACCCTTCATACAGGATCAGGTTTTAGCCTGCATATCTATGCATAAATTGCTACAGAGCGACAAATTCTTGCTTATTGAGCCAGGTTTATTCTAGATCTTTACACTTCACCCTTCTCTCTCCTTTTCACTATCAGGCTAGGAATATTTATTGCCCATCAGACCCATGCAGACAGCACCCCTCTTGCAGGATAAAGTGCCAACAGCACTATCTTGTCAGAATAGTTGATTTTCCAGCCACTCCAGTCCTGCATTTTGCAGGGCCATACGGACTCCCGTTTCCTCCCCAGCGCTGTGCACAGCTGGGCTGAGCAGAGTTGGTGACCATGCTCTCCCTGGCAGTACCTTACCTGTAAATGATGTTTAAGGAATGCAGGTATCCAATTGCACTAGCAACTTCTGCAGTGTAGAATCGGGCCCGGGGTTCACGGAAACAGCGCTCCCTTTGCAAGTGGAAGAAAAGCTACAGGCAGATGAGAGAGTGGATCATTTCTTCTCTAAAAAACCTGAAGGATACCTGGAGCAAGCCTGAAACCCAGCTACTCAAGTGAAAACTGATTTGCAGCAAGTAGCACATGAACAGCACCAAATAAGCCCAAACCAGGTGACTTTAAACAATCTAAACACCTTTCTAGAAATTGCTTCATTTGTCTTCTTCTCAGTTAAGAATTCATTCCCCCACAAATGGTCATCTGCCGATCTAATTAAGCTTCCTAGCTTGCTGCAAGCCACAGCCTGATTATAGTCCTAGTATGGCTATGAGAAGCGGTGCATGCATAGATCTGAATCCATTAAGATCCTCCATACATGTTGTCTTTGGGCAAGACATCCGTGTTAACATCATCTCACAGCCAGTTTCAGGTATCACAAGGGAAAAAAAAAAAAAAAAAAAAAAAAGAACTGGAAAGAGGTTTTTACACACAAAAAAAAGAAATCTAGCAAACTGCAGTGGCATCACCTAAGCATTAGCCTAGCATCCAGAGCTTGCCCACAAGTGAATTTTCCCTGGAGCTCACCAGCATCAGTATTTTCCGTATTCTCCATAGGATTTTAAAACACCCCTAGCAGTCTCTTTTCTCAGTATCCTTGCCTTGGGATTCAGGTCATAGGCAGCAAGATTTCACACAGATTACAGGTGAGATAGTGTCCAGGGTTCAGCTGTAAGTTATTTTTCTCCTTCCTAGTAGATGGTGCAATGCTGTGTTTTCAATTTCAGTCTGAGAACAATGCTGGTAACACACTGATGTTTCAGTTGTTGCTCAGTAGTGCTTACCCTGATCAAGGACTTTTCAGTCTCATGATCTGCCAGCAAGAAAGAGCATGGGAAGCTGGGAGGAAGCAGAGACGGGACACCTGACCCAAAGTAACCGAAGTGGCATTCCATACTACAGCACATCACATCCAGGATAGAAATGGAGGGGAGTTACCCAGAAGGCCCAGATCACTGCTGGAGTCAGTCTGGGTATTGGTCGGTGGGTGCTGAGCAATTGTATTGGGCATCACTTGTGTTTATTGTTTAGTTTTCCCCTTTTAGTTTCATATTCTCTCCCCTTGTTATTTCCCTTATTATTGGTGGTAGTAGCACTGGTTCTGTGTTACGCCTTAGTTACTGGACTGTTCTTATCTCAGCCCATGGAAGTTACATTCTTTCCATTCTCCCCTCCATCCCTTTGGGAGCAGGGGGAAAGAAGGGGGAGAGTGAGCGAGCAGCTTCCTAGTTCTGAGTTACTGTCTGGGCTTAAACCAAGAGAGACAGCATACCACTACTCCTGGCTTGTTCTTGGTAGCAGTTAAAGGAACACTGTACTTCAATATCTTTACCTTGTGACAAGAAACAGTTTTAGGCAATAAAGCAGCATGTTTGGGAAGGACCAAGGGTTGAAATAAAGCCTGTAAGTGCACTCACCTCTCCTCCATTTACATAGTCAAGCACAAAGTAAAGCTTCTCCGAGGTCTGGAAAGAGTAATGGAGTCCCACAAGGAAGGGGTGCTTGACATTTTTCAGGAGCACATTGCGTTCTGCCATGATGTGGGTTTGCTATCAAAAAGCAGGCATGGCATTAGAGTTTCAGGCAAGGGTCCAGTCTGCCATAGGGGCTCACTGCTGTTTTCAAAACAGGTGGAAGTTTCAGCCCCAGGAAGGAAACTGCTCTCTGCTGTCTGACCTGCATCATCTCAGTTCTTATCCATGTTCCCAGGGCACAGAGAAATGCATGTTTAGCATGTGAGTTGTCTACATGAATATCAGCCACAAGATACCTCAATTACATTACTAGGATGACTCATATGCTGATCACCACTTACAGAATTAACCAATGAGAGCTGACATACCTCCTTTTTCTTTAGGATGGTTTTCTTATGCAAAACTTTCACTGCATAAAAAGTCCCATCACACTTGCGTTTCACCAGAAGAACCTGCAACAGAAGGTCCTGTTAATGGACTTCAGTCTCACCTTCTGTTGGGTTAGTGCTTCCGCATTAGCTCCTCACTTGTATGAGTGACTATACACAGACTATAGCTTCAGAGGGTCAAGTACAAAGTTATAAGACATAGCTCCAGTCCTCCAATTTCACAGTGCTTTCTCATTACCAGAAGAAAGCACATGACATACCCACATACACCTTTTACATATCTAGTAGAAAATAGTTTTGGAGCATCTGCAGACAGCCCTATTTAAAATGGATCCTTGCTATCTCAAAGTACAGATTTGCCTGGAGAATTGTTTCTAGCTGAGCAAGTTTGAAGCTTATTTTGAATCAAGTACTGCTCCTTGCCATCATCACCCTGAGCATAAGATACCTCACACTTGTGTCCTTACAGAGATTGCAGGACAGCACAAAGAATGGACTATGAAGACTTATCTCCAGTCTCTTCTGTTCCCAGTCACACTCAGAACAAGCTCTTCAAGAGAGGTACAAGCAAAGGACACAGCTAGAGAGTCCTTCAGCAAGAAAGTTCTTTCTAAGTTACCTCTAAAGAACTCCAGCCCAACTGTACAAACCCACTTACTTTTCCAAAGCTTCCTTTGCCAATAACCTTCAGGAAGTCGAAGTCTGTTGGTTTGGCACTGTCAGGCAAGAATGAAACAAGTTAATGTTTCTGGGAGAGAAAGACACAAGACCAACGCTGCCATCAGGGCAGAGTTCCTTTTAGGAGCCACCAGTGTTTGTGGAAGGGATTAAAGGGCACCAGATGGGTGACTCTCACCCTGGCCAGCATTGGATTCACACTGCCTACATCAGTGCAGCCGGCAGAGGGTGAGCAACCCCTCAAACTGCTGCTAAGCACTGCAGCAGAGAAAAGCACCTGGGGGACCAAGTAGCACCTTTATAGGGGACACAGTTTATCCCTGTTTCTAGAGAAAGGTAGTCATGGAGCCATCAGGGATGAGGAACATCTTCCCTTACTACCTCTGAAGAGATACAGAGCAAGGGACTGCAGACTTGGACAAGATGATTATGGTAACAGGGACCAGCTGTAGCTGAATGTCTTGAAACCTCGTGCATTGCTGATACACATGGTATTAAAAGCCAAGTAATGCAATTGTTAAGATTTTGCAGACACCACCCATGCAAGACATGGGGACCAACTACGTTCCCCTACCAGATCTTTTCACTGCATGCCCCACCACCCTACCTGGCTTTTGCAGGGAGCTTACTTTGGGTTAGCAGAAGGTCCAAGGTTGATGTTGTCAGTTGGTGTTGGAGGCTAGAGAGGATAACAATAATATTAGTCACAAGGACCATGCTGCAGGTTGTGCTTTCCTTCCTTCAAAACAGTATCACTTGCAGAGTTATTAAATACCCATTAGCAAGAGACACAGCAGATGCTTTGGCAACTGAAGTGAGGGGGAAAGGAGAACAAAGCTATGCACTAAAGCTGTATAATTCCCAAGCTAGAAGCAATACTAAAGTATGTGCTGAAGTCCTCATCCCATACATGCACAAATAAAAACTACTAAACAACTGCTTGGCCCCAGCTTGAGTTTTTTAGGACCTGCTGTGCTGTGACAGAGGAACGCCACTGTGGGTCTCAGTTGCTCACCACAGCACTGAGATACCAAGCCATTCCCTACTGCCTGGGCTAAGCAAGAAGCTCTCTGCTCAGCTCATAGAGGAATGCTCCTGCATCAGGACATAAGCATTGCCCCCAGACCCTGCAGCCCTCTCCCCACTCCTGCTGAGCCCCAAAACTGCCAAGTTGGGAGCCTTGGAAGTGGCCTTATGCACACCCAGCACCACAGAGATGCAGCCTTTCTCTTCTCAGTGACAGAGATACATACCCACATGGTCTTCCTCCTCTCCCTGTTCCCCAGGAATCTTCCCTTCCCCAGACTCTGGGAGCATTTTGCCTCGTGCAAAAGTCTATATAGGTCCTCTCTGCTCTCATTTTACCTCCACCCAGCATAATCCACAGGGAAAAGGCGGCAGCAAGACTCCTGGCAGGCTAACACAAGCTCTCCTCCTTGCTTTTCTCCTACAGGCACTAGCCCCTCTGCATCCCCAAGGTGAAGACTTGCTGGCTCAGAGCCATGATCTCACCTGGGTGTTTTTATCTGGACTCCGGGAATGATCCATTAAAAAGGCAACTCTTTCAGCACTTGGGGAAAGAAGAGCAAGCCAATATTGAAAAGAAAATCCAAGAGAGAAACTACTCCCCTGCATCACAGGATACCTCAGCAGAGACCCCCCAGCTACCCCTTTGGTAGCACTGCTGCTCCTAAGTGGTGAGGATGCATATGCTCTGGGGGAGACAGGGAACAGTGGATACACACATGCTGACAGGAGGTTGGAGTGAGGGGTGTGAACAAGCAAAAGCATATTAGATGCCAGTTAGCCCTTGATTTGCAATAGCAGAAACTGGTCAGGGGACTAACACATGAAGGGCAGCACAGCCCCAGCAGCAGCATAGCCCCAGGGCTAGAGGAGGTTGCAGCTCTCCTGGACAGGACAGGCCCCTCTTGAGGCAGATGCAGTCCCTGTCCCCGTGCACAGAGGCCCCGCTGCTCCCAGCCCTGCCACCCACCGAGTGTCCCACAGGGCAGTCAGGGGGGTCCAGCCAGGTCTGACCACCGCATCCCCATGCTGGCAGCAGCTGGGGGCTGTTCCACTACCCAGGGCAGACCACAGCCACCTGGGACTGCTGACAGCCCAGGGAAGAGGCACTGGCCATACCAGTGAGTGGCGGCATTAAGGCACAGGGCACTCATCTACCCAGTGCAGCTGCTGGAGCAACACTTGGCAGTTCAGATTTGCCCTGCTCCAGCATCAGTGGGGAGAGCTGGGCCCTGCCACCCCAGGGCTTCCTCCCTTAAAAGTAAAGGGTTCCCCCCCCAACTCCTTGCAAAAGCCAGGATTAGAGGTGATGGAGGGGGGCAGGAGGGCAGAAAAAGAAACCCCTCCCCACTGTTCCCTTCTCCCCTGCCCCAGAGCTTTGTCCATAGTCCCTCAGCTCCACAAAGCTCCCATACACAGCAGGGATACTCTGAAAACTCTCACTCTTCCATCTGCCCTGCCCCTTCCAAAAGGGGGGCCTGAAGATGCCACCAGCCTCCCCGCATCTCACCTGTGAGTGCTCCCTCTCTGCACCCCCATGCACAGACCCCAGGCCATCCCCGAGCCCCCTCGTCGGCAGCCAGGCTGGCAGCAGGCGCTGGCAGCTGTCCCCAGGCACTGCCCACATCTGCCCAGTGCCAGCCAGCTCCATCCACCGCCAAGCCAGCGCAGGGGCTATTGGGCTGAGCTTTTAAAGGGCTCTCATCCCTGGAAGGCTTTCATACTCACTACAAGCAGAGCCTGGAGCTGGAGGCTTTGATGGTTTGTCCTATCCTCTCCTGGCCGTGCTTGATGAGTTCTGTGAGGAAAGTTGGAGCACCAATGCCGATTAGCTGGCAGCACAATCACAAGTGCACAGAGACACGTTTGTTCTTCACTGACCTTGCTCTTCTCTTCACAGCTGCCCTCCTCCCCCTTCCACTAAAGTACTAAAATAACCAGGAAATTATAGGAACCAGGACAGCTTCCCTCCCAGCCCCACCAGGAGCCCACAATAGCTCACAGGATGGGGATCAGTGCCACAAAACAGACTCTCCTGTGGCAGAGGGAGCTTGGGCTAAAGAGCCACTGTTGCCTCCCTGAGCCACCTTGGGTATCCCAGGGAGACAAGGTGAGTGCTCACAAGGATCGTGTACCAGGGTAGTCACACACTTGGAACATCCCCTGCCCCTTTCACTCAGGCCTCTGGAAGTAATTAGGGACAAGAATGAAACCTTTCAGGGCCCTGCAGGAGGTAACCAACACACACACACACCCCACACCATACCAAGGAACTGACTTGCCCGAGGGCACATAGCCAGAGCCAGAAGCTGGGATTCCCACCACAGAGCATCCCTTCCGCTCAGCTGTGCAGTTGGTTGCCACCAACCATTGTCATCACCACCACTGCTCCCTTCAGAGAAAGGCAAAGTCATCATCCTGCTCACGACTACACAGGCTGAGCAAGAGAGAAGCCTGAGAAGTGCAGCCTGTACAGAGGGGTTCCTGGGTTTGGTTGGAAGTAGATAACAAAAAATGCCAAAACTCATTTTCACTCCCTGGCTCTGCCCTAGTTTTGCTGCTGGAAGGAAAGAATCAAAACATTCACAGAAACAGGAAACATGCCTCCCCCCCCCCCCCATCCCTCTAAAGAAAAAACAGAGGGCAGAGGGGGGCCTTTACACACAAGTTGTAATCTGGGAGTAGCTCTTCTACAGACCAAGGAACTGCTGGCACCAACTGCCAGCCCTATCTCCCCAGGCAAGGGGCTTGTAGAACAAGAAGTTTCCAGGTGAGCACAAGCCCATTTACATCCTGTTCCTAGGATCTGCAAGATGGAGGGACCTGCACTTCAGAGAGACACTAAGCCAGGCAGCAGGATCTGTGTGCAGATCTGACAAGGAGCCAAAAACTAGGCTGTAGCTTTAGAGTTTCTGAATGGATATGAAAGGGAAAGCAGGAATTCAAAGAAAAGCCACGGAGCATTCAGTGAGAGCTCATAATATCAGGCTTGTCCGAGACCCTGACTTTGCCCTGCAGCAGGTACAGACGCTTGCCCTAGCAGGGACAAATGCATGCAGCATCCAGACAGACCAACCCCATATACTCCCACTGGATATAGTTCTTATTTCCCTGAGAGTCTGGCTCACTGACTGAAGGTCATACATTGCCCGCCTTGGGACTGCAGGTAGCCCACAGGCTGCTGGACAGGCTGGCTACAACCACAATCACCACAGAGGGACATCAGCCACACTTCCCAGAGCAGGCAGCACTCACTCAAGGCTCAGTGCTGGGCAGGAGGGTGGCACAAGTGATGGCCAGGGGTACATAGGGACATGTGGAACAAACCCCAAGGTGCAAGTGGCAGCAACATTTAGAGGGGTGAGGGCTCCCATCCCTTCCCAAGACCCTCTCTCCTTAGCAACCCAACCAAGCCTGCACAGTTCAATGCCTCATCTCACTCCATACATGCAGGCTCCAGCTAATGCAGCCTGTTCACTCCAAATCTGAACTCTCACAAGTTCGGCTTTAGCTTGCTGCTACTGACACTGTTCTGATCCTAGATTCAGGGAAAATAATGGCTTGGGCACAGGTTGACATCTTGGGCAGCATGTGGACAAGCCATAAACACATCAATCTGAGCTCAGGGCAGAATGCAGGACAAGTCCCAACTTGCCCAGAGGGGCTTGGATCAGTAAGCTTGGGCTTGCAGCCCCCAGGGGCTTTCTCCAGTACTGCAGCCTAGCAGCCTATCCATGCTTCCCTCCACCAGCCCCATTCTGCTCCATTCTTGGTCCCTGCTGACCAAGAGCAGCATTTTCCGACAAATGCTATTTCATTAAATGTACTTACTCTGGGGTGAGAGTCTCTTTATGTACCAAGCACACTTTTAGGATATGTACATCCCCATCCCTTACCATTTTCTATTCAGGCCGAGAACCTCCTTCCCCAGCCTGAGTCCACCTTTAAAGCCAAGTGAGTTTCTGGTTTAAATCTCCGAAGCAATAGAATAAGCTTTTCCTTATCATTAACAAATGCTACTCTCTAAAATACAGAGATTTCCCGGGTGCACAAACACTGAACAACAGAATCAGATATAGGTCATGAATATACGCTGGAATCCTTGGTTATCCATGCCTGGCTGCATCCCTCCTCATGCTTGCTGGGGTGGCAGGGATGCTCCAGGCATGACCAGGGCCACAGAGAGCATCAGCAAGTGTGTCTAGGAGTTCTCCGATAAGAGGTAACTGTTACATATCACATCCCACCCTCCTCCTCAAAGACCATTTCACTCCCAACACCTTGACCAGAGGCATCTCCCCACCAGCAGGCAACCACTCACACAATATAAAGCAGCTACTTACAAGTTGAAGCAATTACTGCAGCTAAAATCTCCCCGACACCAAACATCCCTCAGTAACATACATTGTCTTCCCAGCACAGCACAAGCAGCTCCCTCTTCCTTCAACAGTTCTGCCAGTGGTGACCCACATTCCCATGCCAGCCCAGCACTATTTGCTGCAAACACATTACTAATGCAATGCGTACCTTGCACGGAGAAGCAACCTCATAGACTCGTCATCTGCAAGCTGCCTCCCACCCTCCTCCCTGATGTCACCGCTCTCAGCTTCATTGACTACCTAACCTAGATTGCAAACCCCTCCAAGCAAGCGCCTCATCCTCTACCACTCTGGGAAGGGCTAGTTGCCAACATGGACAGGCAAGGAGACAGAGCAGACTGTCACTGGGACAGTAAGCAATGCTTTGGAAGAAGCACAGGTTTTGGAATGGCAAGATTGAGAGAGAAACACCTAAGGCAGCCCACAGCCTTCATCCAGCCCAAGGGCTGCAGCCAACATATGAGGGAGACACCCCTCCTATATACACAGGCTTTTACTCACCAAAAATACCCCCAAAACTCAAGCTTTCCCTTGCTAAAGATCTAAGGGGTAGCTCCAGCGCCGCTCAACTCCATTTTCATAGAGCCCTGGAATGTCTTGGGTTGGAATGGACCTTAAAGCTCATCCAGCTCCAACCCCTGCCACGGGCAGGGACACCTTCCACTAGAGCAGCTTGCTCCAAGCCCCTGTGTCCAACCTGGCCTTGAACACTGCCAGGGATGGGGCAGCCACAGCTTCTCTGGGCACCATGTGCCAGTGCCTCAGCATCCTCCCAGGGAAGAGCTTCTGCCTAAGAGCTCATCTCAGTCTCCCCTGTTCTGGCAGGTTCAAGCCATTTCCCTTGGCCTGTCCCTACAGGCCCTTGTCCCAAGCCCCTCTCCAGGCTTCCTGCAGCTCCTTTAGGCACTGGAGCTGCTCTGAGGTCTCCCCTTCAGGAGCCTTCTCTTGTCCAGGCTGCCCCAGCCCAGCTCAGAGCTGCTCCAGCCCTTGCAGCTCCATGGCCTCCTCTGGACTCCCTCCAACATTTTCATATCCATTGGGACACTTCAGCACACAGCAAGTCAGGAAAAAGTCAGGAAAGATTTTAAAGGACTTCTCCACTTGTGGAAGATTACTTAGCTGCACTCCACAGAGCTCTTGGCTCATCACATTTTCTCATGCAGATCTTTTCCCCTACACCCCAAGGGCTCTGCAAACCCCAGATTAACAACCCCAGCTCTAGCTCACAAACAACACTCCAGATTTTAAAGAACAACTCCATGCAGAGCTGGAAGAGGGCAGCAGGTGGGTTAAGCTCACAGCGCATTGCAGAAAAATAATCCCATGAAAACAGAAAAGAAAGCATCAAACACACCTGGGAGCACATCCACCAGCAGACACTGTATCCTCAAGCATGGGAAGCAGTTCACAGCCAGTGAGCACAGGGATCCCTGCTCCCCCACACTGCCCGTCCTCGCACCAGCCCACCCTGCTGCTGACAGCCACAACACACCAGAAACCCAAGGCTCTTTCCTGAACCTCAGAGGAGAATAGCTTTGCTTCCTGCAGCAGTTCATTTAGTCCACACCACCCCTCCAAACACACAATACCACTGCTGCTAGCTCATGGCAGGCCTTTAAAGAGAGCAGGAAAAGCACATCAGCTGTGGAAAGAGACACCTGCTAGATACACCCAAGGAGTGACAATTTGAGGGAGGGAGGGAGGAATGGTGTCGGATGAGGAGGGAAGGGTGCAGGTGGTGGGAAGGAGCAAATTACATCCTGGCAGGCACTTCAGGTGTGCAGAAGAATTTCTGACATGTTAATAAGCTGAAAATATGTCCTGTCCTGTGTTTTGGAGGAAGGTCAGAAGTGTTATTTGGTTCAGGTCAAACCCAGAAGAAGCTGCTCCTTCCAGTGTCCTTCATCAACCCAGGAAGACGGCAGCCCAGGCTAGACAGGCTGGTGCTTTGCAGTGATATTAAATACAAACATAAACATGGGTGGAAGGGAAAATCTGGTGCTGGAGGCATGTGGTGGTTTGAGAGAGCAGAGACTAAGCTCGGAGCAAAAGGAGGTGTCTGAGAAAGGTTGGTGTCTTCTCTCTTCTTGTTAAAAGTAAAGCAGTTCCTTTTTGGTTCCATTGTTGTTTCCTGTCAAATCTGCCTGCATACAGGTGCAGTGGGGGAAAGCTTGTGGAGTGAGTGCAGTGGGAGGTGCGACTGGGGAAAGCAGAGGTGTGGGCAGCCCTCTCTGCACAGGTCTTTGACCCAGGACTGCAGCTACCAGGAGAAAACCATCTGAAACACTTGATGTGCTCATTGCCATGCATAATAAGGGAAGGGAAGCAGCAAGTTGCTTGAAATGTCATTCTCTCTCAGGTTAAAGCCTGAGGTTTTTCTTCAGCCAACAAACTCAAGCTATGAGTATCATCAGCTTTTAAAAATATCTCCTATTATGTTTTTATTTTCCCTAGTTTTGCCTCTACTTTGAAATGGTCAAGTTTCAGAATACTTTCAGCAGCTAATTCGCATTTTTAAATCAGTATATTCTGCTTTTGTTTCTTTCAATAAAATCTCTTGGTATTATTGACAAAATCTACTTGATTTTATTTTCCACAGAAAGCTATCTTTAATTAAAATCCCATTTTCTATCCAAAGAAGAGGAAGCAGAAGAATCCTGGAAGGAAAATATTTTACCAGCTGGAATCATAGAATTGTAGAATCACAGACGGGTTTGGATTGGTAGGAACATTAAAGCTCATCCAGTTCTAACCCCCTGCCATGGGCAGAGACACCTTCTACTAGACCAGGTTGCTCCAACCTGGCTTTGAATGCATTAAATCTCTACTCTGGAGTGTGGCCAGTAATGATCATAGAATCATAGAATAGTTAGGGTTGGAAAGCACCTTAAGATCATCCAGTTCCAACCCCCCTGCCATGGGCAGGGACATCTCACACTAAACCATGTCGCCCAAGGCTCTGTCCAACCTGGTCTTGAACACTGCCAGGGATGGAGCATTCACTACCTCCCTGGGCAACCCATTCCAGTACCTCACCACCCTAACAGTAAAGAATTTCTTCCTTATATCCAGTCTAAACTTCTGCTGTTTAAGTTTCAACCCGTTACCCCTTGTCCTCTCACTACAGTCCCTAATGAAGAATCCCTCCCCAGCATCCCTATAGGCCCCCTTCAGATACTGGAAGGCTGCTTGCCGCAGAACGGACTCAGTCAGAGATCAATGTGATCAGACTAAAAGCCATTTATTGAAAAGCATTAACTCCTTATATACTATTGCTCACACACACCTACAGCAATTTGGCATATCATGATTGGATACTTGTCTTGAAGACCCTTAGTGACTAACACAGGTGTGAGAACTTGACCTCGAACTTTTGCCAACAATCCACAGTTCTCATAACTCAGTGAATTACAGCTTCTTCTTATCTTGCTTGCTTAGGCTTCCTCGGGCCTCCCATGGCCTTGCTGTATCCCTCGGAGTTATTCAGAGCTCATGTACCAAATAACCATTCTCCTGTGAGAACACTGTCTCCACAGCTGCTCTGAGGTCTCCACGCAGCCTTCTCTTCTCCAGGCTGAACAGCCCCAACTTTCTCAGCCTGTCTTCATATGGGAGGTGATGATAGATACTGGTGGACAAAGCAACGGTTGGGTTGGCTTTGGCCATGCTGCCACCTCCGTTAGTGAGGCTTGCTGACACTCAGGGCTATGCACACCCCCGGTGTAGCTCAGCGCCAGGGGTGTAATGCGGAGCTGCCACCCCCATCGCACTCAGATCACTGCCTGGGCCTCCTGTGGGTCCTGTGGGAGCTCAGTGACACCAAAGAAGGTAGGAGCATTACCCTTTGTTCTCCCCAGGGTGGTGGACGAGGGGTCTATCCAGGCCATGTACATAAAGCCAGCCAAAATCGTCCCTTCTCCTTATGGCAGGGGCAGGAGCTTAGCAGCCAGCACCGGGCATCCTCAGGAAGCAGAGTGTGCAGGTGTCTCTTTGGCTGCAAAGGTGAAGGGCACAGGAGTAAGACTAGGAACAAGCTGCTGGGTGCAGTGCTGGCTGCAGCCAGCCAGGAATGGCTCTGGAACATGGGCCGGCTCCTTCACCCTCATCGGCACAGCACCCACGCAGTGCTCAGCCTGGTGGATATCACCTGTGCTCCACCACCACCCTGATGCCCCTATCCTTGTACTCATCTGGAAAGTGCTTTGGGATGGAGGGCACTGGGAGAGGACTGGGTGGTACTGGCTGATTGATTGACTTTTGTTCAGTTGAAGAAATTTACCCTGCAACTGTTGAATTCGCAGATTTCTGCTCTCGGAAAAGGATTTGGGGGTTTGATGCTTTTGAGGAGCTGAGACCCAATTCATCTTCCTTGTACCCAGAGTCACTGCCCTGGCATCGGAGGCTCCCTCGCACAAGAGAAGACATTCTCTGGAAGCACAGGAAGACATGGGTCACCAGTAAATCCCCAGCGTAGGACAGCTCCTCACCTGGACATTTAACATCAGATGCCATCAGATGCCTGGGGCAGCTGCAGAAGGCTGTGCCTTGGAGATCTCTATAACTACCTGGAGAGGTGTCCTGGGCAAGCAGTTTTCCCTGTGATGGAGGACCTGAGTGGAACAGATAGAATCATGTAAAATCATAGAATGGTTTGGGTTGAAGGGACCCTAAAGCTCATCCAGTTCCAAACCCTGCCAAAGACAGGGACACCTTCCACTGGAGCAGCTTGCTCCAAGCCCCTGTGTCCAACCTGGCCTTAAACACTGCCAGGGATGGGGCAGCCACAGCTGCTCTGGGCACCATGTGCCAGTGCCTCAGCATCCTCCCAGGGAAGAGCTTCTGCCTAAGAGCTCATCTCAGTCTCCCCTGTTCTGGCAGGTTCAAGCCATTCCCCTTGGCCTGTCCCTACAGGCCCTTGTCCCAAGCCCGTCTCCAGGTTTCCTGCAGCCCCTTTAGGCACTGGAGCTGCTCTGAGGTCTCCCCTTCAGGAGCCTTCTCTTGTCCAGGCTGCCCCAGCCCAGCTCTCTCAGCCTGGCTCCAGATCAGAGCTGCTCCAGCCCTCGCAGCAGCTCTGTGGTGATCAGGGTTAGCCTCCAGCATGCTGCCCATCTGAGCAGCCCTCCCCACATGCATGAGGTGAAGCCTTCCCTCTCACCTAGCCCCTGTGCACCCATGGCCATAGCCAGCAGCAGCCTGCAGCCACTCTTGTCACTTGCTCACAGCAGGACACATCAGTGCCAACACAAGGGGCTGCTGAAGTTCAGAGCGCTTGCAGGGCACATGCATTATACAGGTATGCAGGCACACATTCCTAGCTGTGCACCCATTCCACCAGGACTGACCCTGGCCCGTTCTCCTGCCCAGCTGCACGATCCTGAACAAAACTAAACAACTCCAGTGAAACCAGAGACCTGCTGGTCTTGTTGGTCTTCTGTGCAGGATGGTGTCCCCTGATTCCAGACAACATGTCTATGCCAGGAAAACCCCTGCTGGACCTAGGCTCAGTGGTGATGAGCAGCTCCCAGGCAATTTAAGACCTTCTGTGCAAGTGTTCTGCCTGTACTGGACTTGATCAGGTCATGGTGAGAGCAAGGCTACAGAAAGGTGATTTTTCAGCTGAACTGTCATAGTTCAGAACCTCCAGCCATGGCCTGTGCTTGGAAACATTTTCCTTTTCCCCTCAAGGGAGGAAAGCTGTCTTCACTGCCCCAAGCTCTGCACAGGGCAGAGAGCTCTGTGATCCCCACCACCTGAGCCTGGGCCAGTGCCACTCACTCTGGGGAAGACACAGCTTCTGTGGGGCAGGACACATCCACTGTCAACAGGTCCATCGTCTCTACATGCGAGAGGCACTCTTCTCTCTCTATTATAATCCTTTATATGCTATGCAAATATGCTATTTTATAGGGAAATAAGTACTATCTTAATCTCCTTATCTAGGAATACCCATAACCATAATCATAAAAGTATCACTGAAGTGGAACCACACAGTCCTGAGCAATTGGAATTGCAGGGGAAGGTCCAAATAAGATTAAAACAAATATTTCTCTAGAGAGCACAAAGCAAATTTCCATCAACCTGCAGTGAAAGGTGACCTGAAATGTTTGGCTACTCAGTTATCTCTGCTGGGTAAAGAATAGGATAGGATAAGGATAAGATAGTCCTTGTAGGTCAGAGCCTATTTCTTAAGAGGATTCATGAAAGACTAAACAGACTGCTGGTGACCTCGGGGGTTCTTTGAAGTTTTTTCTTTTTTATAGAATCATAGAATAGTTAGGGTTGGAAAGGACCTTAAGATCATCCAGTTCCAACCCCCCTGCCATGGGCAGGGACACCTCACACTAAACCATGTCACCCAAGGCTCTGTCCAGGCTGGCCTTGAACACTGCCAGGGATGGCGCATTCACAACCTCCTTGGGCAACCCATTCCAGTGCCTCACCACCCTCACAGGGAAGAACTTCTTCCTTATAACCAATCTAAACTTCCCCTGTTTCAGTTTGAATCTGTTACCCCTTGCCCTATCACTACAGTCCCTAATGAATAGTCCCTCACCAGCATCCTGTAGGCCCCCTTCAGACACTGGAAGCTGCTCTGAGGTCTCCACACAGCCTTCTCTTCTCCAGGCTGAACAACCCCAGTGTTCTCAACCTGTCTCCATACTGGAGGTGCTCCAGTCCCCTGATCATCCTTGTGGCCTGTTCTGGACTTGTTCCAACAGCTCCATGTCTTTTTTATGTTGGGGACACCAGAACTGCACACAATACTCCAAGTGAGGTCTCATGAGAGCAGAGTAGAAGGGCAGGATCACCTCCTTCGACCTGCTGGTCACACTCCTTTTGATGCAGCCCAGGATACAATTGGCTTTTTGGGCTGTGAGCGTGCACTGAAGCTGGCTCATGTTCATTTTCTCATTGACCAACACTCTCAAGTACTTCTCTGCAGGGCTGCTCTGAATCTCGTCTCTGCCCAGCTTGGAGCTGTGCCTGGGATTGCTCCAACCCCGGTGCAGGACCTTGCACTTGGCATGGTTAAACTTCATAAGATTGGTATCTGCCCACCTCACAAGTGTGTCAAGGTCCCTCTGGATGGCATTCCTTCCCTCTAGCGTATCAACTGAACCACACAGCTTGATGTCATCGGCAAACTTGCTGAGGGTGCACTCAATCCCACTGTCCATGGCACCGACAAAGACGTTAAACAAGACCGGTCCCAACACCGATCCCCAAGGAGCACCACTGGTCTCCAGCTGGACATTGAGCCAATGGCCACAACTCTTTGCATGCAGCCATCCAGCCAGTTCTTTATCCACTGAGCGATCCACTTATCAAACTGATGTCTCCTTTTCCTTTTTTAATTTTTTGTCCTCTCTACATTTTTCTCTGTTTCCCAAGGCCTTGACTGGGCTTTGCCTCAGGCGCTGCCCTTCATTTTGCCAAAGAGCTCCACATGGGCGCTGGGATGTTTCCCCTGTTTTGATAAAAAGAGCCAAGAGGAAGCTGCTCAGGATCAGGTTTGTATTTCAAAGTAGCTAAAGTGGCTTTGAGCAATTCTTGCAACTTTCTGTGCTTCTGTTTCTACAAATATGAATGTGGAAGGATATTACCACTCTTCTTTAAAGCCTTCATGTCTTCAGAGGAATAAATTACCGATATTACTGCCATTAAATTAGTTGTCTGAGACTTTCTTGCTTCTGTGTGTTTTTTATGTGTAAGCACAGTCTCAGTGAATAAATAACACACAGTTGGAAGCAACCTGACTCTAAGGGACACTTCCTCTGCTGCCTGGCCAGCCTTGTGCTTGGGGAAGATGCAGTTCTGCTTCTTCCCCTCTCCTGGACATATCACAGCCTATGTTTTAGAGCCCTTCTTAAAAACCCACCTGTTTGGGGGGGATGAGCACCTCTTTTCTCATGCAGCGCTGGTCAGTCTGATGCAGGGTGCATGCTCAGGAATGTCATCTGCAGCTTAAGCCCTGAGTGTGACCAGCCTGGTGGGGACAAGGACTGTGATGGTTTCCTGGCTGGATTGAGCAGGGCTTAGCAGCTCAGAGATGTCTGGGAGAGCTGCACTGCCTGAAACCAGGCCCCTCACTGCTGGCACAGTGCTGGGTTTGTTAGGAAAGCTGGTGGGCAAAGTGTCCTGGGAATGCCTCCCCTGTGCACCACTCCATCCCCATCCCACCCCATTGAGACCTGCTGGCTCCAGCTCCTCTGCACAACATGCATGTTTTCAACCCTCTTTATCCTAATTGCAAAACCTGCAACTGATGCTGACACAGCTGGAGACTGTCTCCAGCTGAGCTATATATACTGGATCCAGTGAGCAGCCCAGTCAAAAATGGCCAAACATCACTCAAGGCATTGTCAGGATCTGTCAGTCCCTGTGCAAGTGCAAGAGATCCGTGCTGGAATCTGCTGAGCTCATCTCTGTTCTCATACTCTGGCACTGAGCAGGAGCAGCCTCTGGGGATGCCCAGCTAGAAGGATGCTGAGTACAGTACCCTTCAGTTTCACCAGGCCCAGCCTGGCCACAGGGATGGAACCAGGGACACACAACACAGCCAAAGCAACCTGAAATTCCTCAAAGCAAACCTTTCTGTGTGCTGTCAGCAAAAGCCCAGTGCAGCCTAAGCTGCTCCCCAGTGAGCCTATGTGGGACTTTAGACACAAGCAGGGTGATGAAAGCTCCTTGTGATGGAAACTGTGCCTGGGGAAGCACAGTTACTGCAAGGAACCCTTCCACCTAGTATAATATTTTCAGGGGGAACAAGAAGGCTGCTGATCTCTTTGGATTCCTCCATAGCTGTGAAACAAACCCACAGCTGAGTGAATCCAAAGCCCCTCAGACCCTGACCCAGGATCCCTGGGAGCAGCTCTTCTGCTGGCCAGATAAGTCCCTGGCAACAAGGAATGCATCACAGAATCCCAGACTGGTTTGGGTTGGAAGGGACCTGGAAGCTCCTCCAGCTCCAACCCCTGCCACAGACAGGGACACCTTCCACTGGAGCAGCTTGCTGCGCAACCTGGCCTTGAACACTGCCAGGGATGGGGCAGCCACAGCTTCTCTGGGCACCTTGTGCCAGTGCCTCAGCACCCTCGCAGGGAAGAGCTTCTGCCTAAGAGCTCATCTAAGTCTCCCCTGTTCTGGCAGATTAAAGCCATTCCCCTTGGCCTGTCCCTACATCATTTACAAAAACTCTGCTTTTCTCAGAGGGGCTCAGGAAATCACTGAGAGAATGTAAGGTCACAAAAAGTCACTGAAAGATCATCCCAGAGAAAGCAAACCAGCATTACCTGCAGGGAGCGAGGCGTGAGGAGACTCCAGGGCTGCGGCAGCAGGGCTGGCGGGCACTGCCACGCTCCAGCTCGGGAAGCAGTGGGTACCAGCACCCTCTCCCTCCTCTTGTTTTTATTTTGGCGATTCAGTCTGAAGGTCGAAGGAAAAGTCCACAGGAGTGGTTTGTAGTCGGAAGTAAATGATTACCCTGCCACTGCTTGCTGCACGGGGAGCTGGGGTGGGACAGGAAATCCCTTCCTGGGGGGATTAGAAGGCAGCTGGCCAGTGGGGAAGTGCAACGGGTCAGAACAAAGTGCTCAGTTCCCTGGAGGCTGTGCCAAGTCACATGCCAAGTCCTAGCAGAGGTAACTCCTCCCAAATGCCAGCAACACCTCCTGGATGTGGACATGACCCAGTGCTGATCCACCAGCAAGCTGCAGATCTTGGCAGCGAAGGAAGGAGCTGAGTGAGGTGGAGCCTTGTCCCCTGGCAGCACTGCATCTGGGGCAGATCTAGTGACTTCATAGGGCTGGAGCAGCTCTGCTCTAGAGCCAGGCTGAGAGAGCTGGGCTGGGGCAGCCTGGACAAGAGAAGGCTCCTGAAGGGGAGACCTCAGAGCAGCTCCAGTGCCTAAAGGGGCTGCAGGAAACCTGGAGACAGGCTTGGGACAAGGGCCTGTAGGGACAGGCCAAGGGGAATGGCTTGAACCTGCCAGAACAGGGGAGACTGAGATGAGCTCTTAGGCAGAAGCTCTTCCCTGTGAGGATGCTGAGGCACTGGCACAGGGTGCCCAGAGCAGCTGTGGCTGCCCCATCCCTGGCAGTGTTCAAGGCCAGGTTGGACACAGGGGCTTGAAGCAAGCTGCTCCAGTGAAAGGTGTCCCTGCCCGTGGCAGGGGTTGGATCTGGATGAGCTTTAGGATCCACTCCAACACAAACCAATCTGGAATTCTATGATTGATGCTGTGTCCTGGGTTCAGCAGTAGCAGTCATTTTTTCTCCTTCTTAGTAACTAGTACAATGCTGTGATTTTGACTTTCAGCCTGGGAATAGCGCTGATAACGCCGATGTTTTTAGTTATTGCTCAGTAATGTTTACTCTGACCAAGGACTTTCTGAGTCTCATGCTCAGCCAGGGAGGAGGGGAAGCCAGGAGGAAGCAGAGACAGCACACCTGATCCAAACTAGCCAAACAGGTATTCCATACCACAGCACATCATGGCCAGTATATAAACTGGGGGCAGTTACCCAGAAGGGCTAGATCACTGCTTGGTCAGGCTGGGTATCCATTGGTGGGCGGTGAGCGGTTGTATTCTCTTCCCTTGTTATTTTCCTTATCATTATTATTATTGGTGGTAGCAGCAGTGATTTGTGTTATACCTTAGTTACTGGACTGCTCTTATGTCAACTGCTGGGAGTTACATTCTTTTGATTCTCCTCCCCATCCCTCTGGGAGTGGGGGGGGGGGGGAAGTGAGAGAGAGACTGCATGGTCTGATTTATGGCTGGGCTTAAACCACAACATGCTGCCATCAACATAAAATTTTCTGAAACATTTTGGAATACATGATTTGGAGCATTCAAGGTTCATTCAGCCAAGACAGCCGCAACCAAGGTCTCTGGCTCCATGTGTGTGGGAATAAGGCAGAACCATACCTGTCCCTCTGTGAACCCCATTCCCAGTGACAACACGCAGAGAGGAGCTGTCTCAGACCTCACCTCGCTCCAGCTTGTACCGTCAGTCCCACTGGGTGGCACAGCCGTGCGGGCGCTTGAGGATAACAGAGATTGGATATTACCCTGGCGTCTTTGGGAATGAACACAAACAGAGGTCCGTAAAGACACAGAGAGATAAACAAATCTGTTCCCTGCTAGTGCAGAGAGGGCCTTTGTCTTGGTTTCAGAATGAGGTTTAGAGGATTGCTGTAGCACATGACCAGGAGCTACAAAGCTGCAGACAAAAGCCATTTAGAACTGAGATCAGACATCATACTGCTTTGTGCAAATTAAACCTGCTGCTGGTTTGGGATTTATTTTGCCCCTTCTGCTGCATCCCCCACTTCAACGGCTGCCCATCTCCCACAGCACTAGGTTCGTGTAGGCTTTCAGTGGCATCAGCATAGCATCCAAACACTGCTGCAGCAGGCTGAAGGGGGCTTCCTATATTTCAAGCCCAAGTCACAAGGGTTGCACCAACAGCCACGGACAAATTTGGAGGACAAAGCATCAGCTTATTGCTCAGGCTTGCTGAGCAGGCTCGTTTTACAAGCTTGTCGCATGTCAGCTGTGAGTATGCCTTGTCACCCAGCAGGAACACAGAGGGAAGCACTTGAGCAGAACTGACAGCAAGACAAAGCCCACTAGAGCTCTCTGGGTAATCGCTGGCTTTGCCACAGCTCCAGTGAGGCAGGCGCTGGGATGCTGTTTCATCCCTGGGACCCATGCAGCCAGCTGCCAGGCATCACAGGGGAGTCAGAAATGCCTCGCAGAGCCCCACCAGTCAGGCAGCATTGCTGCTTCCTGGGAAGCAGGGGCTAGGCTGTGCCTCGGCAGGACTTGGAGATTTGGGGTGCTCTTGCTGGGGCTGAGGACAGGAGCAAGGAGCCCTTGACTGCCCTGACTTTCCTCCACTGTCACAGAAAAGGCACAAATCACCTTACAGCCCCCAGTACATTCCAAGCAGGAAGCCAGTTCTGTTCACAAGGGGAAAAAAGTGTTGGACTAGGTTTAAAACCTCTGCCAAATTACAGCTTCGTAAAACAGTTTCCATCATCTTGTGCCTTGAACCAGAGAACCGTCAGTCCCTGAAAAGCACGAAGATGAGGGTCAGGTTGGTCACTGAGCATCTCACAGTTGCCTACGAGGAGAGGCAAGCAGAGCTGTGCTACAATGCGGCATGGCAGCAGGCCTGCAGCCCGAGTGAGGAGCACGGAGAGGACAGGACCCTACAACCACTGCATGCAAAGCAGCTGGGAACCACAGATGTGCAGAGGCATGTGGTAACCTGCCCGGGCTCCCCAGCTCTCTGCTTACTCCCAGGATCTGAGGGGTTATCTCGGGGAGAAGGGGGACTGGGTGTCCTCCCATGCTGGTCCCTTCCTAGCACCCGCTGGAGAAAACAGAGCTGGAGCAGAGAGCAGAGCCTCGGGGGAAAGCAGCGGCACCCGTGAGGAAGCAGCCCCTGTCGCAGCTCCACCGGCTGCGTTGCGGGCTGGCTGCTTGTACGGACAGCGCTGTCTGGTGAGGGCGCTGCCCCGCCGCGGGCGGAACCCCCCGGCAGCGCCGGTTCGGCTGCGGGTAACCCCGACGCCGGACAGGGACGGGCGGGATCAACGTGAGGGTGGGGCTAGGGGTGGGCATGGGGGTAGGGACAGGAGTGGGGATGGGGATGAGGGTGATGGGGATGTGGCACAACTGGATACCCCAGGAAAGGGAGCCGGCAAGGAGGGAAATACGGCTAACCGACCCAGATGCCGCCCACACCCACCCGTGGCCCCAACACGGAATAAACTCCGCAGTTCCCCTGCGCTTCCCTTTTGTAGGCTGCCCAGGAAACCGCCCAAAATGCTGGTTTTATTCCGGGGAGGGACATCCCCCCCGCTTGCACACCCTTTGCTGCCAACATCCCCACACCCCAGTACTGCAATGCGGAGCTGGTTTCGGGGGGGGGGGGAGGGTAGCAGACACGGACCATGCAGCTCATATTGGGGCTCAATATGATTTGGGACAGTAAGAGGAGACCCCCGGGGCCCTGGCTTTGCCTGAGATGAGGTAGCAGGGCCGTGGGTACCCCCGTCTTCATCCCTGCTGGGCAGCGGCAAAGGGTGGGCAGCAAATTAATGGTTCTGGCTTTTAAACTGGTGTAAATCGGGGGGGTTTTGATCACAGAGTGAGTTTAGTTCAAGGCAGGAGGTACCCCAGCTCGTTATTTCATTTATCCCACCCTTCCCCATTGCATTTGTTTTGTTTTGGTGGGTCCCTCTTTTACAAGAACAAAAATCTTGAGGTACATCTGCAAACTCCATCTATCCCTGGGAGTCTGAGCTACCAGGTAAAGCAAAGCTGGGGAGAAGGGAGGGAGGGGCTGAAAACAGCTCCCCATCTTTAGGACCACCTCTTCCCAAAATGTACATGTCCTGCCTCTTGCAAACAGCTTAATCTCACCATTGGTGCCCCTCAGGTGTCACCAATGTGAGTGGGTGAGGAGGCTGAACCTTATCTGCCCTGCCCATCTTCCCAGGCCCCATGAACCAGGCCAGCCTCACAGACTATGTCTGCTCTTTATTGTTCCATATATTTATGTATCACATTATATGTTAAAGATAGATTTGTTGGTTTTTTTTTCTGCTATACATTTTTCGTCTTATTTACCACAATGACACCACACATACATTGGAAACAGCTCCACAGATCTGGTAGATTGCACAGAATGAATTGGTTTGTTCCTGTATCCTGAACAATGTCAAATCCAACAATATAGATATATATATTTTTAACTTTTCATAATTTAGAAATGCAATTGTTAAAACAAAATGAAACAAAAGTCACCAAGAAGTGGACTCCAAGATTCCAGCCAGAGGCAAAACATTGTAATTGATGGGAAGTGCCGTTCCTTGATGGGGATTTGGATGGAAGAATTAAGCAGTCCTGACATCCATGTAACTATGCTGTAAACAAGGCAGGTAACTGGCATTGCTGCTTAGCAGCTGCTGCTTGGGCTTTTTGGGCTGGTCAGACCATCTAGCTCTCACCTACGTCCATCTCACACCATGCAGAATGAAGGTCTCTGCTCCCAGCACCCATGCTGGTTTACTTCCATCCATGAGCGCAGTAACCCAATCCAACTGGATCGGCACCTGTGTTTCAGCTCCTGAAACACTGAATTGCATATCTGTAAGTATTGAAAGCTGCAGCTGTTTCCAAACAGGTCCTTTTTGGGTGGCCAAGCTTCAGGCAATGAGTGAGGAGATGGGGGTGGGGAATCAGATAATTCCCTTCAAAAAAATCCTAAATAACAAAAAAAATATATCTAAATCTTAGCTTATTTTAAAAGACAGAAGGGCAAATACTTTCATAGAATCATAGAATAGTTAAGGTTGGAAAGGACCCCCCTGCCATGGCCATGGACACCTCACCCTAGACTATGTTGCCCAAGGCTCTGTCCAGACTGGCCTTGAACACTACCAGGAATGGAGCATTTACCATGTGTTCTTATTTCCTTTAATTTGCAGATTCTATAACATAGAATTTGTTGGATGCACGTAACGAAAATAATGACTCTTTCCATTAAAGGGATGTAGAATTATTTGACTATGCAGATGTTCAATGAGATTCTCTTACAGCAACCAACTCTGGCCCCTCTTTAGTCTTCAGTGTTGGTTCTGAAGGCCTCTATGAGGCCTTCCAAAGAGTGGATGAACCCAGAGACACTGCAGATGCCACCTATAACAAAGATAGCAACATCAAAGAAGACATGGTGCCACAAAAGCTTCCTCCACAAGAGTTTAAGGTGGAAAAGACTAGGGAGCAGGAAACAGAGCCCTGCACCTGTGAGGCTCCCAGTAAGACCCATCAAGAGGGCAAAATGTGGGACATAGATAGCCATGAGCAGGGTGAATACTACCAGGGCACATCTGAGGGTGAGTCCCCAGGATTTGAGCCGCCCATCACCCCCATAGCAGTTGGGAAAAAATGCCCTATTTCCATCTTGGAAAAGGGACCGCTCCAGGACTTCCACAGCAGCAAAGAATGGCAAGGGGTATGAGAGCAAGGCTTTGGCCACCAGGAAAATATTGACTACTGCCCTTATGGTGGATGGCAAGTTGTCTGTAATGACTTCCTTGGTCTCATCAGCCCAGGTCAGATAGGCAACCAAGGCAAAGAGTCCCTTAAGGATGCAAGCTGCTATGTGAGTCCAGTTCATCATGCAGTGAAACTCCTTGGGGTTCTGCATATTCCCCTCCAGGGAAGGCAGAAAGATCTGAGAGGTGTAGCTGAAGACAATAATGCCAATGGAGATGGGAAACTTCTTTACATCAATGTAAAACTTGACTTTGTCCCAGGCCCAGTCGCGTGCCCTGGAGAGGCAGTAGGCAATCACCAAGATGTTGATCACAAAATGTGCCAATGTGCAGAGCAAGCTGAACTTGGAGACTGCCTTGAGGTTCTTCAAGAACGCACAAGGCAGGAGCACTGCCGTGGCAATGATGGACCATGACTTCTGAGAGACTGGCAGGTTAGGAAAGCTGTTGTACATCAGGTTGCCACTGACCACCACATAGAGAATGCAGGTCATAACCAGTTCAATAATCTGAGCCACGTTTACAATCCTGCCTCCAAGGGTGGGGAAGCGGGGTGCACAGCATGCATTTGCTATATCCACATAGGAGTCTCTCACCCTGACTATCTCTCCATCCTCATTCTCTTCATAAAGACAGGCAATAAGGATTTTCCCTGTGTAGCAGCAAACCACTGCAGCAAAAATGATCAGAAAGAGTCCCAGGTATCCACCATGAAGGATGGCATAGGGCAGGCCCAGCACAAACATCCCCTAAAAAGAGACAAAATGGAAATCGTGTTGCTCATCTTGCAGAGGGCATTGGGCACAAACAGTGGCACAGTTGCAGTCACACGCATCATCACTGTCTCACTTCATCATTGCACCCACGCAGCTGGTCACACAGTCACGCCATGCACTGACAGCCACACATCATTGCAGAGCCCCCTTCTCTCTGATGTAGCACCTGCACAGTCCTACCTGCACAATCCCACCCTGGAGCACAGTTTTGGCACTCTGGCTTCACCCCAATACCAATCTCTACCCTCTCAGTGAACCAAGAGCCCAAAGCCAGGGACCCACAGAGGAGCCAGACATGAACCCATCCCTCTGTGGTTCCACACACACCTGAGGTTCCTCCATGCTGGAGCAAACCTGCTGCAGAGACAGGGCTTGGGGCTGTGCATCCCCTCCCTGGCTCTGTGCTCCATTCCAGGGTGGGGGACAAAGCAGAGGCCCGGGGTTGGGGTTTCCCTTTCCTTTTACTTATCTTTTTAACACCCTGTTTTTCCCCCCTTTCCCCTGAGGCAGGTTTGCCATCAGCCCGGCACGGGGGGGGGGGGGGGGGGGTGGAAAGAGGAAGGAGATGGCAGAAGTGGGAATGGGAGCTCTCTGCGGTGCCCGTGGTCGTACCTGGATGGCGTTGGTGACATTCCATCCTGCCTCCCAAGCTGTGATCTTGGGCTTGCCCTGCCCTGAAAGCTCTGGGCAGCCATCCACCTCTTTCATGGCGGAAGGCGGTAGAGGCCCCGTGCCGTCCCGCTGGTAGTGGATGTCCCCTTCCAAGGGTGGCTCGGCGCCCTCCTCGCCGCTGTCGGACTTGAGGATGTCCATCTGCAGCCCCTGTCGATGCTCCATGTCCAGATCGTCGCAGTGGGCAAACCCCACCGCCTCCTCGTCGGTGGCAGCCTGGAAGCCCATCCTTGCGAACATACCACTCATCTTTGCCTGGGACTTGTTGGACACAGAGGTGGCCACGTTGGAAAGCTTGCTGCGGAGGAGAGTGGCCATGGTGGGCTGTCGGACCACGCCGCTGTTTGATGAAGGACAGACCCGACGGGGCGGGCAAGCGGCGGGCCGGCAGACAGGGCCTCAGCGTCTGGCGAGGGTTGGCAGCAGCGGGGACTGCTGAGAGCCGCTACCCCCGCGTACCGGTGTGGTGCGAGCAGTGCCCCGCCGGGCTGCCCAGGGGCATGACACCGCGGCCGGCAGCTGCGGGTCCGCCCCGCGCCCCTCAGCGCTGCTCCGCGCCGCTCCGCCGGGCCCCGCGGCGGGATCGGGGGGTCGAGCCGGGCCCGGATGGATGGGGTGGTCTTTCAGCAGCTGGCGGCTGTCACCAGACGGGCAGCGCAAGTCCCTGGCAGAGCGCACAGCATCTCCATCGCAGTGTGCCCACCTCGCGGAGAGGGAGAGGGGGGAGAATTGCTGCATTTCTGGGGGAGGTACCAGCGCCCTGGCCAAGCCCGGCCCCCCCGCACCCTCCTCCCCCGCCGGGCCAGCAGCGCCGCAGCGCAGATCCCCCTCCTGCGCCTCAGCCCCTGCGCTGCCCACCCTGCCCCACGCTTAGCCCTACACCCTACCCCACAACAGCGTCACGAGCCCCTTCCCCACGAAGAAACAAAAGGTGCCCATTAACGAGGCGAACAAACGGCTCGGCGCCGGTTCCTAACGAAATTTCCCCCCTCACAACCCCTCCCCTTTCTTTTTTCACCCTGCCAAAACCCGCGGCCCCTTCGGAGCTTGGGCATAGCCTTGCGCACTGAGTCCGGCCGCGGCTGCGGAGCGTGGGGAAATTCGCTGGCAATGAGCAGGGCTCAGCTCCAGAGAACGATTCGTCTGATCCGTTGGCTCCGATACCGGGTTCCCACTCCCGTTCGGTGCTCGCAGCCGGGCGACTCTGCCCGCCGACCCGCACCGGCGGGGCTGCATTGCTGCCTTCAAACGGCACTCCCACCTCATGTAGAGAGTCTCCTTCCTTTAAAATAAATACCGATATTTTCGTTTTGCTCACAAACACCGATACTTTTTTTGTAATGAAAAAGCCTGACCGTATTTTTATTTTATTTAAAATATTTCCGAGGTGAGCAGGCAACAGAGCGAACAATGGCAACGAGAACTCCCCGTCCTGTGCTGTGACAACGATCAGCACAGGGTAGCCGGTGGAGCATTGGCATTTTGGGGTACTGTATGTGACAACCCGGCCCCCTCTACGGCCGGGAGACCGTGTGATTCGTTATTTAGAATAAAAACCAAACAGATGTTCATCGGGTTGAGGGGAATCTGTGTTTCTTTTGCTGCTTTGCAAGGCAAAAAAAAAAAAAATCTTTTTAAGCTACAGATGGGCGGGAAAGCCAGAGCTGAATTACTGTGAATGCCGTTATTTGGGGAATGGGGAGGGAGCACTGGGGTTGGACCTGGGAATGGGGCTGGGGATGTGGACGCGGGTGCGGAGGGTCTACGGAATCGCACGGAGGTGGGGAGCGAACCCCGATCTTGGGAAAAAATCCTTCAACATCCCTTTAATTTCTTGACAGAATCCAAAAGGAAATAGGGTGCAAAGCGACTGAAAAGCATTAAAAAAAAAAAGGCAAAAGAAAAAAAGTAAGTTTATATAATACATATAATACATTTGTATATAGAATGTATATTAATGTGTTATCTATTATACATAATATACATATATATTAAAATATGTATTACTTTATTAAATTTTTATCCATATAAATAATACCCACGATGAGGGCTTCTTTATCCCGAGGGGCTGCCGGCTCCTGGTGTGGCAGGGGCAGAGGCTCCCCGCAAAACGGGGCTATTATATAGGAACGGCTCCGGTGTGGGGGGGAGGAAAGGCCGCAGAGAGAAGGGCACCCCTTTCTTCCTGGAGGGATTATCTCATGTCAGTGCACAAATAGGTCGGGAACGCCGAGCGGGACCCGCTTTCGGCCTGGGGCTCGCAGCGTCCTGCCCGCGACGGCGCCCCAACCAGCAGCGATTAACGGGGACATTAAATCCAACAGGGAAGGACGAGGGGCTCTGGCAACCGCCGTTTCGCTTCCTTACAGCCCTGGAAAACGACTGCTCCAATGAACACCTTGGGGGGAATTCAACTGTTTCCATTTTTCTTTTCCAGTTTAGCCCAAGCCAAGTTCATTGTTGTCGAAGCAGTGGAAGAGAACTATTACTGGAGGCTGCAGGGAGCATCAGGAAAGAAAGGACAAAAATTCCCCCGGTGCCTGGGTATTTCCGAAACTCCCCGGCTCTTCCGCAGCCCCCGGTGTCGAGGAGAGAACGGAGGAACCACCACCAGCATCGTGCCGAGGGCTGAGGAGAAGGGCTTTGGGCTGGTGGCTGAGCAACCGGCGTGTTCGAGATGTGCCAGGAGACAGTTCTGGCGAAAATAATAACTAAGAAACCAATCAATCAAAGAAATACATAAAAAACAACAAAACCGAAACAACCCGACTGTGTAAAAATAATAAAAAGAAAATAATCAAAATTAAAACAAATTGCTAAAATTAAAAATAAATAAGAATTAGAAAACAACACAAAAATACTAAAACGAAACAAAGCCCAAACCCCACCACACACAAAAACCCCCAAACACAACCCCCCCAGAACAAAACCATAAACCAAAACCGAACAAAAAAGGAAAAAAAAGAAAACCTCAGTCCCCGCAGGGAGCGTGACCGTAAGCCCAGCCCAGGGATCCCGGCACCTCAGCACCCCGCAGGGCACCGGCTGACACCGAAGCGAACGGGAAACTGGGGGCTTCGGAGGGGATCCTCAGTGATGCCGGAGGGATGAAGTGGAGTTCAGGGGCTGTCACGGTCCGAGAGGTTCAGAAGCTGGGGGGTGGGGTGTCTAGGGTGCCTCTGTGCCCATGCAATGACCCCATGCACGGTTCTAACAGTGGGAGGCAGATCCCGCTCCCGCCGCCGGCGGCCGGTGCCTCGCTGCCCTGTTGGAAACATTTTCCTGGGCATTGCGGGCCACGGGACTGGCTCCGAGAACCAGACCTCTTGCAGCGGCGGCTGGAAGGAAAAGGAATTCCCGAACTTGTACCGGCGGCTAAACCGGAGAGGAAACTCACAGCAAAGGGGGGGGGAAGAGGGGGGGGTAGAGAAGAGGGGCAGAGGAAGAGGGCAAAGCGTAGAGACAGAGAGAGGGGTTGGGGCATTTACCTCTGCTGCCCTGCCCATCGCCTTGCCGGAAGGACGGACGGAGGCAGCCGCGTCTCTCCTGGGCTTCCCGAGGTCGTTAACCCGAGCAGGAGAACAGTGCCAAACCCTCCTCCAAAGGTTAGCGGCTCTCAGGGGGGGCGTTTGAGCTGCAAATCGTTTCGGATGAAGCTAGAAGTAGAGGGCGAGACTGCAGCGAGCCGGGGCCCTCCTGCTGCCTGGTGGGGCTTCTGCGCCAAGTGTTCCCACGGGAGCAGCTCCCCGGGGCGGGCTGAGTGTCTGTCCCCACCCGGAAAGCCCCGCTCCGGTGGGGGCTCGGCTCTCCCGAGCCCTCCGCCCGCGGCACCATAGGTCCAGCTGGTGGAGTGACTCTGTCTTATCTCCGCAAAGTAGGCTCGACGGGTGGGAGGTTGTGTCTGGGTCTTCTGATTAATAAACTGAGGAAAAAGAGCTATTCATGCTCAAAAGTCATTTCAGGAGAGCAGGAAAGAACAGTCCCGGTGCGTTGCCTTCCTACAGCCCCTCTCCAGGCTGTTGGGTGGCACAGGGCAGCGGCAGTTGCATGAAGGTGCAATCCTTTGGAAGCAGGACAAGCTTCACTCCCTCAGTCAGGCTCCCAAACCTCAAAGGGTTTAATTCTCATGGGCTTCAGTGGGATGGGAACTGCCTCAGACAAATCTTCTCTGTATGAAAAAGGGGACTTTCAATTCCAGCGTGCTCAGCTTCATCTTCTTCCGTAATGCTGAAAGCCTGGGTGTTCAACTGCAGGCATGTGACCCCAGGATTCCTGCTCAGACTCCTTCTTTATGGCACAGAATTTCCCCACGCCCCAAACCCTGCAGAGACAAGGCCGGGTGGCACCATCAGCGGAACCAGATGAGAATATTTCCAAGGCCATGTCTGCCCAAAGACCAGCCTGCCCAGAGCAGACCTAGTGCAGTTCAATACAGGCGCTTGCTCTTGCAGAAGCAGCCGCCCCTCCCGGACAAGTACACGTGTACCTAGAGCTGTGATTGCAGGAGTCCGAAGTGGTCCACTGTGCCCCCGGCTGCTGCTAAAAGCACCTCCTGGGTTTATTACCCAGCCTGTCATCATCCGGGATGCCCAAAATCATTCTCTGCTCCCGAGCATGAACGGCTGTGCTGCAGCAAGCTTCATCTCAGCTCTGCCTCCAGTCCCCCTCGGGCACCACGCAGGGGGCTCTGACAGGATAATAAAGAGTCGCACAATATACTATAAAAAGGCAATTAGATAAACTGCTGGATTGGGACCAGCTCCTGTGACCTAGTTAATAGCTCTGGGTATTTCAGAAGGGTAGGAAAGGAAAAGGCATTGGTGTCAGTGCATGATGCAGAGCAAGCGGGTTTTGGAGGGGAAGAAGGGCTACAGAGTGAAATGTGGTGCTCAGAAATACCCTGAGAAAGCAGCCCTAGCACCACACAGTGAAGATCCCTGCCTTGGATCCCACCTTCTCCTCGCCCATGTTTAGAGCACACGTGTCAGTATTTAGGTTGTAAGGTGGAAAGGCTGGATGTAGAATCACACAAGCTGCTGTTCGGCGCTGGATACTGAGGCTGAATTAACTCGCAGTGTGATGTTCAAGACAAAGATGATTTTAGCCAGAATGACAGATACTTTGCTGAAAGATAACTGTAACAGAGTGAAAGCCAAAAGCAAAATCTCCAGGAGAAAGCCTGCAATGGATGTCTCTTCTTTATTTATTTTTTTTACTGAACACAAAATGGCTGCCTAAATTATAGAGACATAAGAAAAAGACAGCAGATAAACGGCTGGGAACATCATAATTTTAGATTAAGAAGTCTTACACTAAGAAAATTCACCTGGAAATATGTAAAAACTAAATAAAGGCTTCTTGATTTAACTGCACTATTTGCAAAATAGATAATTTGTGGTCTGCAATTTGGGAGAGAGCTTGTACATGAATTTCTGTGATTTTCATTTCCCAGAAGAAAAAAGCCCTGATAAACAATTATCACATATAAACTAAAAATTCATTTGCAACTTGACCACAACATATTCTCAAAGACACTTCAATAAGTTGGAATTAATTTTAACTCATAGTTTGTCTTTATTGTTGACATAAAAATTAAGAGATAGCCATTGGTTACTTGCCATGCCAAATTCCTAGCTAACTGCGCAAGTCGTATTGTTCCCACAAGCTTAACAGCATTTTCATTTTATATATATAAAGCTTCATCACTGTCAAATTAAATATTCATATATGTACATGCTCTTCCATTCCATAAGAAATTATTATGGACTAGGAAAGTGGGTACTTTGTAGGTGCTGATATTTTTAACTACATCTCCTTGCATTTTACCCTCTGTTACATAGCCTCCCAGCAAGACTGGTTCTGCCTGAGGCCGGATCCCTGGTTGCTGCAGAAGCCAGTGCCTCAAGAACTACTAGTGGGCATGCAGAGGACTCTCAAACACAGTATGAGGTGAGGTTTTCTGTGTCACCCTCTTCAGCAGCTGACTCAGTAGCACTGGAAGCATTGCTTCCAGGAGCTGAGCTATGTTTCCCTCTGGATCAAGCGATGTCATACTTTGTTTTGCTTGTTGGCGTTCCTTATGCCACAGCAATCTCTTCCTGTGGCATTTCTCAGCTCAGATTTTGACCGTGTCCTTTACATGGCTTTTAATTTTGGCCTCTGACAACATAAAAAAAAATAAAAAACCCAACCAAACAACAAACCACAAAAAAACCCAAAAATAAACAAACAAAAGTCCCAAATGAATTGATGCTGTCGGCATGTGGAGGCTGCACAGCCAATTCTTGCCTCTGTGTGTGAGGCTCCACACAGCAATACGGTGCCCAGGTAGCACCAGCTTCTGGTTTAGGCATACCTGATTTTCTCACCCCAAAACACTGAGCAAGGTCCTGTTAAAGGAAGACACACACAAGCCTATGCCTGCTGCGTTCCCCTGTTAGTCTCGGCTGCATTGCCCAGAATAAAACAAAGTGTGGGCCAGGTTTTCCCAATATGCTGCTCTTGGCTTTTGGATGGGGCTGGGAGATGTTTACAAGAGATGTGATTAACTGTCTGTGGTTTTGACCTGTTTTTATTGAAAATGGACAAAAATGGAGAAGGAAAATGGACAGATGGGGGATGGAACAGGCAGAGACTGAGTCCTCCTAGCATGAAACACCCCAAAGACAAAGCCAGCTGCTGGTGCTGCCCCTCTGCTCTGAGAAGCCCCCACAGCCTGAATGATTAAATGGAAGCAAGAAAAAAGAATACTGGTGGGTTTTTTTGAAAGATAGAGAAAGCATAATGGAAAAAAAAAAAGAAAAAGCCATAAAAATCCTCTCCAGTACTGAGGCTTCATCTGAGAACAGGCTACTTAGGGAGGGGAGATACAGATGAGCTCTTAGGCAGAAGCTCTTCCCTGGGAGGGTGCTGAGGTGCTGGCACAAGGTGCTCAGAGAAGCTGTGGCTGCCCCATCCCTGGCAGTGTTCAAGGCCAGGTTGGACACAGGGGCTTGGAGCAAGCTGCTCTAGTGGAAGGTGTCCCTGTCCGTGGCAGGGGTTGGAGCTGGATGAGCTTTAAGATCCCTTCTAACACAAACCATTCCATGCTTCTGTGATCCTTTTTTGTTACATTGACCCTCCTTTAGTCTTAAAAACCTGTTGCAGTAACAAGCCCACCAAAGTGGTCACAAAGTATGCTGGAGTACTTTCTATACACTAATGCAGGTTTTCTGCTTGCTCTCTCCATCCTTGCTAGCTAGCTCGGGACAACTGCTGGAGGCTCAGTGATGCTCATGGTGGCAGCGAGGCCCTATCCCTCTCTGCTGAGTTCTGCAAATGCATACCAGAATATAAGTTTCACAGGGGAGTCTTAAGCATGTCTTAAGCCTTTAAACTTCGAGAAGATAGGAGTCTGTAGACTCAAAGTATTACTATTAAATGGACACTTCTCATAATCAACGTTTTGGCATCATAACACTATTTTCTTTTAATAGAAAAGCACTTCTTAAGCAATTTAGTTAATTGATTTATGAGAAAAGGAATTTGGAGAGTGTAAAACCTCAGGAAAAGAACAGCAGGGAAGGTCGCTCTGTGATTATCTTCCCCTGTACACATGTAAACTGTGGCTGAGAAAAATTAATAATGAGACTTATATTTGCTACTTCTCACTGAAGCATGTCAGAAAACTGAGTGAAAGAGGTCTGAAAGCCTGGGAGAGGAGAGGGCTGGGTTGTCTGAGAGCAGGACTGTGATTCAGGAACTCTCTTCTAATACTAAACCACCTACTTTTAGGATTAACTTATTAGTTAAACATGTTTTGGTGATTGTACTGGTAGATGATCCATAGCACTTGTTCTTCAAGGCCTCTAAATGGCATTAAATCTACCAATCTGAGCAGAGCACATGCACAGTCTTTCAGGAGGAGCCAGCATTCTTCTTGCCTGGCCAGAGGTCTTTGTCTGATAAAGCTGGACATTTGTTTTGCCAAAACCTTCCTTACATGGAACATGATGGGAAATGAGCAGCTTGGGATCCCAGATTTGTGTAATCCCAGCTTGTGCAGGAAAGTAGACATTAAAGCTTCTTGTTCTCATTTCAGTCACTGGAGCTTTGTCACTGTAGATAAATAATTTAAGCCCCTTTCAGCTCATATCCTAACTGATAACAGCCACAAGTGTCTGGAGTTAAAGTTAAACTAAAGCGATTCACTTTGTATGGTCTCTCTAGTTTGAAATCTTTCCACAAACCAGGGTGTCATTCAGGTCATCTGATGCCAAATTTCCCTCTGATATTCCTAACACCTTGCTGCTGCTGTCCCAGCAGAGCCTTCTGCAGGGATCCCCGCTTCACCCAATGGCTCTGCCTGGCTCCACAAGTTATCCATGCTGAAGATTTATGCACATCCTGGTTCATCCTCCCCACTTCCACTGTTCCTTCTCTTCTGCCACAGGAGGTGTGATTCATGATGTCCCCAGTCCTAACCTAGGCAAGGTGACCTCCAACATCACCCATGGTTTCTCAGTTGTGTTTGTACCCAACCATCAATCTTTCTGAGGAAATTCAGTCTTTAAATGATATTTCTGTTAACCTTCACCATAGAAAGTCACCCAAAAGAGCAGTGGAAGTCAGAGCAACCAAACAGCTGCTATGTGGTCTCTCTGGGGCAACATGAGAGGCTATGGCAGCCAAAAACTGACTGTGACTGCGGGACACTTCTTGAAAGCACAGTTCCAAAGCAGGGAGGAGTTCAGAGCAGCTAACCCCATGTCCCCAGGAGCTCAGATGGTGCCCCACAAGGAGACAAGAGTATCTGCAGAACCATCATTAGAGCTGAAAGCAGGGAAATAAGTCAATAACTTTGTAATCAGTGGCATCTTACTTTTTTTAAATGAACCTGTAGGATGAGGATTTCTCCCCAGTACTCCCCTCTCCTCTTCCCAGACCTCATCTTTCACTTTGCCACGCAATTCCCAGCTGGTCAGTCACCGCCTGCCTCACTCCCTTTTCCATTACACACTTGGCTGAGCTGAGGACGAAAGGGCCCCTGGATTCCAGTGGGAAGGTAATTAATTGACTTTCTGCTCTCGTTGCTATGCGGCAAAGGTGGAAGCCGCAGCAGCTACAGTTCATTTTTAATCCTGTAAGATTAGTCACAAATGGCATCATTACAGAGATGATCAGCTGCCCGCAATAAAGACACCAGCTCAGCTAAGGGGTGTTCTCAGGACAAGGAGGGTTGCAACGAAGAGACCAGGAGCTGTAACACGCACCCTGTTAGCCCATCAGCCAGGTATCAGAATTTGCAACTCCTCTCTTGGGTATCTATCTCATTTTCAACTTAAATCTGTCTGAACCCCCAGGATGGGCAGGGGTCAGAGCCACCACTGCTTTGGTGGCTGATGTCACCCCCAGCTGTGCCCCGCAGTTAGGAGCAAAAAAAAAAAGTGACTTTTTGGAGTTGTGGGTAAAATCAATGGCTGACGGGCATCACCTCCAGAGCGTGAGCAGCAGCTCAGGGAGGGGATCCTGCCCCTCTGCTGTGCCCTGGGGAGACCCCCCTGCAGCCCTGATCCAGCTCTGGGGTAGCAGCACAAGAGGGACTGGAGCTGTTGGAGAGAGTCCAGAGGAGGCCACGGGGCTGCTGTGAGGGCTGGAGCAGCTCTGCTCTGGAGCCAGGCTGAGAGAACTGGGCTGGGGCAGCCTGGACAAGAGAAGGCTCCTGAAGGGGAGACCTGAGAGCAGCTCCAGTGCCTAAAGGGGCTGCAGGAAACCTGGAGAGGGGCTTGGGACAAGGGCCTGTAGGGACAGGCCAAGGGGAATGGCTTGAACCTGCCAGAACAGGGGAGACTGAGATGAGCTCTTAGGCAGAAGCTCTTCCCTGGGAGGGTGCTGAGGCACTGGCATAGGGTGCCCAGAGAAGCTGTGGCTGCCCCATCCCTGGCAGTGTTCAAGGCCAGGTTGGACACAGGGGCTTGGAGCAAGCTGCTCCAGTGGAAGGTGTCCCTGCCCATGGCAGGGGTTGGAACTGGATGAGCTTTAAGGTTCTTCCAACACAAACCAATCTTGGATTCTGCACTGCGTCCAGCTCAGGTGCCTTTCTCTGGTGTGACACCAGTGTCATGCCCTAGGAGGCACAGACTTCGCAAAGATCAGCTTTGTAATGCGGTGGAATGGTGACGTCTACCAAAATTTGTTAGACAATTTTTCAGCTCAAAATACTAGAAACTATTCTGTGGCTGAGACAGAACCACCCACATGCAGAAAATTACACATGTGCTGAAATACATTGTTGAATTTCAGCTCTAGACTTATACTGGTAGTGAATTCCTCTCTCTTTAGCAACAAGAGAAACTGCAAAAATAAAACCATTTTGCTACTGGAAGAAAGACTATTAACCCAGGTGGGTGGTTCCTTTTTAAGCTTTGTAAAGTTTATAGTAAATCCAAGTAAAAACAATTGTTTTGTTAATTGTGCTAAAGAGATTCTTCCTCTTCAAGAGTTACATGTTTGCCTGGTGAATTTCAGCCAAGCTGCTCTTCCCTACCTGCTTAGCTGCTGTTTAAGCCCCTCCTCACTGATTGTGTTCCAGATTTAAAGCAAATTGATACAGAAAAGCTCCCCTGGGGCTGGGGACTCAGGCACTTCAGTATCACACATCTGCCCAGAACTGCTTCTCATGGTGCCCAGAACCTGTGCCAGTGCCTCCCCTCCCGAAGCCAGCAGCAGCCGAGGAAAGGGTGGGCTTCCATGGATAGACTTGACTCTTCAGTCCAAGGCGGTTATTTGGGTGTGTTCATCCATACCCAGCTTCTCACTGCGCTGGAATTTGGAGAATCCATCACGGCTCCCCTGAGTATTCAGCTGCTTCTCTGCAGCCCTCTTGCTTTCAGTGATTTCTCACTTCCCTACTGCACGATGCCTCCAGCCCCAAGTGCCTGATGTGCTATTTGCCTGAGAAGGTCAGCAGCAGAACAAATAATAACTGTCCTTTCTCTGTCTTATGCAGGGCTTTATAAGAATTAAAGTTTTATTTTATGATCAAAATCTGTATCTTGTTTTTTTGGGGGTTGTTTTTTCTTCTTTTTCCCTGATGCCCTGTTCCTCTGGGACTATTTCCTTTAAATTTTGGTACTTTGTGAGCACACACACAAACCCCAGCGAGGTCTAAATCTATGGCTTACTGAAAATATTGCTTTTTACCTGAGATTTCTGAATGTCAGCATCAGCTTAAGATTTTATCCCTTTACACAACTTTTATGGCTTGAAATAAAAGCAAAACTCCTTAATAGGTGCTCCATGGTGCAGGGGTACAAGACAATGCCAACGTTACAAATAAGGAGTGAGGGGTGTCAGGCTATGGACAGACAGTTACAGCAAGTGAGTTACTGCAGCACAGTAAGTTACTACACATCACCCCAGCTGCAGCAGTCAGCTGTGTAGATATTCCTAGCCTCTTCCTGTTGTACAATAAAAGTTGTTGGCTTTAGACATTGCCACTGAAGAACTGATGGATCAAAAGCACTTGCAGGTGCCTTCAAGCCACTCCATATAATCCTCTGCAAGAAGGTCTCGACATGGGGCCAGACCCCATGCTCACATCAATAACCACAGAATAGAATTTTCTGCTTGCCTTGTCCTCCACACCAGGTTCAGCCTCTTTCGCTCATTGGTGTCCTGAGGCAGACTCACCCATGTAGGAGGGCTGATTTCTGGTCAGCCACAGCAGCACTGCATGAGGAATGCACAGGGTCTTGTGAAACATGCAGAGGAAGGATGGAGGAAGGGCCTACTAGCCACAGGGTGAAATCTGTCACTGGAAACAGGCAGAGATCCTCTTGCTTCTGGTCAGGGCCGTCACCTGGAAAGGCACAAGGCTCAGTCCCCAGACAGCATGACAGGAGAGAAGTCTCATTTCACTGAGGTGGTAACTGCTCTGCTGCATGGACCTGAGCACAGGCATCACCTGCAGGGAGCTGTGGTGGGCTCTCAGCTGCAGCAACAGCAGGAGTTGTTAAAGATGTCAGCTTATAGCATGCAGCTGGGTTGAGGTAGAGATTTAGATTCTCCTTTCTGAAATCACTGCAGAGCCTAAAAGTAATCTTTCACTGATTTTTGAGCTCTGTGAACTGCCTTTATCACTATGTGGTATTTACTCTGAAACTTAATGAAGGTGACCTGTATGTCCATGTTGCTTGCAAACAGCTGTTTTTCTGTGACCCTCACAAGCCATGTGGCTGCATAATCAGTGATACAGTGGCATGAAAGTGTGCAGACAGTAGCAGCATCCCAGGAAGCTACTTTCAGATGTTCCCATCCCTCTTTCTATCACTGTGTCCAAGGGATTTCTGCTTGTGTCATAAATAGCACCAATATACTTATCTGGAGAATAGCAGTGCTTCCCCCTTCTCCTCCCTATCTATCAGTCTACTGACAGAAACTGTAATACAGATCAGGAGTGCTCTCTCGAGTGCTGTTGAAAAAAATTCAAAGCTAAAATGTGTTTTACTGTTTGAACATTTAGCACCTCTCACAGACTTCATCAGCTTTGAATTCATGGCCCACGGCACATTTTCTGTGTTTGAAGGGGCATGCAGTGTGTCACAGTGTGCACCCATCTGCACAACCAAGCACTTTCCTACGCCTGTGGAGGAGATGGGGGAGCTGCTGCACAATGCCTCTAATGTGCGATTTGCACCAGCAAAAAAACCCTAGAAATAAATGCCCGAGGCTGTAAGAGGCAGTTCTGAACAGGCACACACCGTTTGGTGGCAAAACATGTGGATATGCCCTGCACATGGACAGACCTGCTGTATGTACAAATGCAGTGGCCACAGTAAGCTGTCTTCTTTCCCATGGAGTTACAGCAGGGTGTGATACGTTTCGTTTGTCTTATGCCTTTAGATTCTCCCCAGGGCACTTTTCTGGAGGTTACTGGGCAGGTGCTGAATGTACAGACACTCATCAACATCTATCCATGCTGACTCCAGTTGTCTCTTTGCTCAGGGAATGACATTGCTCTTTGGGGGCCAATATGGAGGAGCAGCCAGTTCCAACTCACACCTTTCACAACAGTAGATTCAGAGTAATGAACCCAGAACATTTTGCTGTGCTGCTGATATGCTGCGTGGATATTGTTGTGAGGGACCGCCACAAGCTCAGCATACACACACCAAGAGGCTGCGATCATGTAGATAGCAGCAGGAGGCAATGGGGAATTATTCCTTGCCTTATCTCCTTCATTCAGCATGCGTCATCATTTCTGCCATTTCCCAATTCTGCAGGTCCCAAAGGGATATATTTGCCAGTGCTGTTCACCTGATAAGGAGCTCCATCACATGCAGTTGTACAGTTTCTTTACTTGCATACTTTACATAGCCACAACTGTTATTCTTATTTCTTAGATGGAAGAAGATATGGAAGAAAGCACATGCAACTAAATCTAATTAAAATACATGTAGTGGCTGCTGGTGTCACAACACTCACAGTGGTGACCAAAGCGGGAGGCCTGTTACACTAGCATGCCAATTTATGACGAATGCCATGATCATAGGACATTGAATCACAAAATAATTTGGGTTGGAAAGGACCTTAAGATCATTTAGTTCCAGTCCCCCCGCCATCGGCAGGGACACCTTCCATTAGATCATGTCGCCCATTAGATATGTCGCCCAAGCCCCATCCAACCTGGCCTTGGACACTGCCAGGGATTCAGCACTTCTCTGGGCATCCTGTGCCAGGGCCTCACCACCCTCACAGTACAGAACTTCTTCCTTATATTCAATCTTAGAACTTCCCCTGTTTCAGCTTGAACCCTTCATCTCTCATCTTATCACTACAGTCCCTAATGAAGAGTCACTCCCTGCCATCCTTGTAGACCCCGTTAGGTACTGGAAGCTGCTCTGAGATCTCCACACAGCTTCTCTTCTCCAGGCTGAATAGCCCCAACTTAGCCTGGCTCCATACAGTATTTGGTGGGAAGCAGTATGAAAATTTCCCTAGAAAAAATTCCTGCACAAAAAAGGCATGGTGCACATCTCCCTCCCTCTCTCTCCCTTCCCCAAATTTAATAGCAGACTTAGTGTAGGCCTTTTGAGGTGCTACATACAGAGCAGCCCACCCCCAAGGGCACTAGTTTCTCTACCCTACCTGCAACACAGCCCAGTCTGAGCTGAAACTTCTGGCTTCCTCCTGTAATTGCATTATACTGGAAATAAATAGCAGAACAATTAGGGTACTGTAACCTCTTCTCTTGCACATTCCTATGGCCAACCTGATCTTCATTACCACAGGCTCAGACATCAAAAATGAAAAAGCAAGCTAAGAAAAGACTTTATAGCTATGGGCATATGGAAACCTTACTCTATACACATACACATGGGAATATTTCCTCGCTTACCCAGAATATTTACTTTCCTAGAGCCATCAAGATATTCACTGCTATGGAGGATCTCCTGGTAAACACTCTCAGCTAGTGCAGATTGTGACTGGACCCAGTCGAGGTGTCTGTCTTGCAGCACTTGGGATCTATTTCTAAGAGTCCCTGTTTCCCACTTAGCTACAGAACATCAAAGAAAACAAAGGATCAGTTTGTGATATCTCCTCAGCTGGAAATGAGAGAGACTAGCAAAGGAGTTTCTGTCAGCTCAATTAGTGGCCCTTCTTGGGCTGAAGTCCCTGGTTAGCAAATGTGTATGTATCAAAATCAGCACATGCAGTGTTAGGAAACAGCCCTCAGTGTTTGTGCTTGTTCAAAAAACAGAGCCCAGAGGGAAATGACAATGTTATGGAAAGTTAAAGGTCCAAGTCTCATTTGAATTAGAGCTGATGGCTAGGAAAATGCACACCAGGTAGCAGTGGCACACTTTCAGCCTTCCAAAGTTTTCCTCTTTATTGGAAATAGAATAAAAGCAACTTGTAGACATAGAATCATAGAATAATAGAATAGTTATGGTTGGAAAGGACCTTAAGATCATCTAGTTCCAACCCCTCTGCCATGGGCAGGGACACCTCACACTAAACCATATCACCCAAGGCTTCATCCAACCTGGTCTTGAACACTGCCAGGGATGGAGCATTCACAACCTCCTTGGGCAACCCATTCCAGTGCCTCACCACCCTCACAGTAAAGAATTTCTTCCTTATATCCAATCTAAACCTCTGCTGTTAAAGTTTCAACCTGTTACCCCTTGTCCTATCACTACAGTCCCTAATGAATAGTCCCTCACCAGCATCCTGTAGGCCCCCTTCAGACACTGGAAGCTGCTCTGAGGTCTCCACACAGCCTTCTCTTCTCCAGGCTGAACAACCCCAGTGTTCTCAACCTGTCTCCATACTGGAGGTGCTCCAGTCCCCTGATCATCCTTGTGGCCTGTTCTGGACTTGTTCCAACAGCTCCATGTCTTTTTTACGTTGGGGACACCAGAACTGCACACAATACTCCAAGTGAGGTCTCATGAGAGCAGAGTAGAGGGGCAAGATCACCTCCTTCGACCTGCTGGTCACACTCCTTTTGATGCAGCCCAGGATGCAATTGGCTTTTTGGGCTGTGAGCGTGCACTGAAGCTGGCTCATGTTCATTTTCTCATTGACCAACACTCTCAAGTACTTCTCTGCAGGGCTGCTCTGAATCTCGTCTCTGCCCAGCTTGGAGCTGTGCCTGGGATTGCTCCAACCCCAGTGCAGGACCTTGCACTTGTCATGGTTAAACTTCATGAGGTTGGCATCAGCCCGCCTCACAAGCATTTCAAGGTCCCTCTGGATGGCATTCCTTCCCTCCAGAGTATCAACAGAACCACACAGCTTGGTGTCATCGGCAAACTTGCTGAGGGCGCACTCAATTCCATTGTCCATGTCAGCGACAAAGATATTAAACAAGACCGGTCCCAACACCGATCCCTGAAGTCAGGAAAGGAAAAGGTTTGGACAGATAAGATGTGCCTATTTATTCATAGATAAGAAAAAGTCCTTTTTTGTTCTCACTAAAAAAACATAACTAAACACCCAACATCTCTGTCACAGCATGCCTATTTAAGAAACAGCAACACTACACCTTATTTTATTCACAGGTTTTGGGGAAGTTAAATATTTTCTTCTCTACCTCTAAATCACTATGCCCTCAGTATTTCTTCCTGTGCACTCTGATACTATTGCAAGAGGCAGGAGAATTTCTATTGCTTTCAGGGGGAGATGGATCAAGCCCATTGGGAATTTTGGACCTTGTCTCTTGTCTGTTTCAGGCTTGTGTGTTTAAGAATTGGCTTATCATCCAGCCTGCTAATGTTTTCAATTATGTGAAGCCGGATTCAATATCTCTACCTGATTGGGAGGCAGCAGGAGTTGGCTTTTTGTGTTCTCTGACCTAGAGCTGACTCCATTTGCTGCCTATCTGACTAACTAGTGAAGCAGAAAACGCACACAATACAGCACAATTAATGACAGACTCTGAAAAACACACCAGATCCCAGTGGAAAGGAAGAAATAAGGCTCTTACATAGTGAAGGAGTTTGTTGATGATGTTTTTCTATTTATAACATCATAAAGAGCAGGGGGATGAGCCAAGCTTAGAGGAAAAATCTGCCTATTCACTTTTTTTCTAAAATTGGCTTCTTTTATTTTTTTTATAAATTGAAGATTATGATTTGAAAATCTTACCAGCTCTGTGGCCCTGAGGAGTGCCAAGTGGGAGAGGGCTTCTCTGGCCTCTAACAATCTGTCTTGGCAAATATGGCAAAGTGTTTAAATCTACACAAAGAGAAAAATACTCCTTGAAAATAATAGTGAAGTGATATAACTTGCTCCTCTACTTTGCTACATACCACCATTTAACAGGATCTTATGGCAAAGACTTGCATAAAATACATCATAGTTTGACCCTTTACTTCCTTTTGCCCAACCAAACTAAACCAGAATTACAAAGTCACATCTCCTTTCATCCTAAACATTGTGTTTATTGCACCATATTGGAGTCTGCCAACTGTTTATTATTATAGACCTCAGAAAAATGTCAAACCTGGTGCTGTGTTTGTTCTGCTGTTACGCATGTGCAGCCAAACCCTTGGCCCAATACAAGAAGAGACATAGGCAACAGCTACCTCCCATCACTACCACTTCAGATACAACTCAGACTGTACACACCTCTGCAGGAAAATACTAACACTGTGTTAGCAGTCACTAGTTTCATTAAGCTCACTAACGGGATGGGTCTTTTTAATCTCTTGGTCTTAAGCTCTTGCCTGTAAGGTGCTTTCTGACACTGTACAGAAAGAACCAGTATGAGCAGCATAAGTTCATCAGTGTGATGATATTAGAGTGAACAGGACCCAAGGTATCAAAATGAGGTATAATGGGAAAGAATAGACATATGGACCAATCTCAAGACGTTATCTTTGTAAATTGTAGAATCACAGAACCACAGGATGGTTTGTGTTGGAAGGGATCTTAAAGTTCCTCCAGCTCCAATCCCTGCCATGGGCAGGGACACCTTCCACTGGAGCAGCTTGCTCCAAGCCCCTGTGTCCAACCTGGTCTTGAACACTGCCAGGGATGGGGCAGCCACAGCTTCTCTGGGCACCCTGTGCCAGTGCCTCAGCACCCTCACAGGGAAGAGCTTCTGCCTAATGTATGAGCTAAATCTAATCTCTTTCAACTTGAAGCCATCCCATCTTGTCCTGTCCCTACATGTCTTTGTAAAAACAATGAATGTATTGATGTATTTACACTGCTCTTCTTTTCAGGCTACTTTATGAAGTGCAAATCCCACTGCTGCATATTTCAGTGGGGCATAGATAGTCCTTATTAATCTCTCTGAAACACTAGCTGCCACATTTATATATTCAATCAAGATTTTTACTTCATTTTACTTCATTCTCCCTGTAATGCTGCCACGTGCTGTCTATTCTTCCATGGCAAGGATTATTTTACCTGGGCTGTTCTCATATTCCCTTGTCCTCATCCATCACCTGCAACACCTTAGCATAGCACAAGACATTTAGAGGCACCACAGCTAGCATGGGATAATGTGGGTTGCAGTAGTATCTAATCTCTGCCTCTGCTGGCTCATGTAACAGTAGGATCCTCTCTGCAGCATCTTCATCAGTTGTCCCAAGGGGCAAAGATGTATTCACACATCCACAGCATTCATTTTACTTCTTAAAATAGAAATGCTTTTAAAAAAACTGTACCTTGTCCAAGTTTTATAGAGCCAAGAACTCACAGAGTGTTAGGATTATTAAATAGTAGTGATGCTGCCTCCTGAACAAAGATACCTGCACACTTTACAAGGGAAGTGCACAAAGACCATATCCACAGATGCTGGTGACCACTGCAAAATGGACCATGCAAGAGACTGAAAGCATCAGAGTTGAACTTATTCCTGCAACCTTAATTTAGCATCTTTAAGCAGATTCAAAATTCAGCCTTCCAATCAACACACTTCTTTGTGGGTCCTGCTTCACATTGCACTTGGAAAGGGTAAGACTCCACAAGAGAAGAAATAGCAACATTTTCATTCATCTTCCCTGTTCACTCTGTGGCCACAAGCTTCATTCATTGCATAGAGGTAGATGCTATTCTGAATGTATGAGTGTTTGTTTCCCCACAGGCCATTTTTCACGGCGAATAGAGCGATCAGATTTTTCAAGCACTAATAAATATATCTGCACAACAATTCAGTAGGACAAAGCAACATTATTCTCACCTTACCTATGAAGTACAGTGCTCGATTGTATAGTCAGCTTGAAACACACGGGGTATCCTTTTTTCCAGTGGAATTTAATACTCTCTAGCAGCCAGTGCCCTTCAAAATCTAAACCCTATTTGCTTCAATTGCAGACTGGAGGAGTTGGACAACTGAAAATCAGGTCTCAGAGCACCAAATGGTGAAATATTACCATAGCTCCGCACATTCTCTTTAATAAGTAATTTGTGAAAAATAAATATTCTTTAGCTTGATGAGACTTATTTTAATACCAATTTATTTTGTTAATCCCCTCTGGGGAACAGGCAGTGCAAGCACTCAGCACTGTGCCACGCCAGGCTGAGATGAGCAGGAATGTGCTATTTCTCCTCTTTAAACTTCATATCACTTGCACGTTTTGGCAGTGACTTTCTATTTCTCTCCTTTCTAAAAGACCAATAGAAGTCTGGGGGGGGGTTTGCATTTGTTTCTTTTTTGTGCGTGTATTTGGTTTGGGTTTTGGTGGGGTTTTGGGTTTTTTTTGTTGATTGGTTCATTTGTTTGTCTGTTTGTGGTGTTTGATTTGTTTTAAGCTGTTAATTTAGTAATTGATTATTTTAGCACTCCACAAAATTGAAAGTTTTTCAGAAATTCCAGTTCCTCTACTGTTTTTCTGCACTTTCCAGCTGTTTATTAGATAAACATCTCAGTGGATCCAAGTGGTAACACAGGACCTCGTGAGCACTTGCAAATGGATTCTAAATTAATGTTTAAAAGCCTTCTTTTTTTCTAAATGGGAGAGGCTAATGAGTTTTAATTCCTTGGAAGGTCAGCTACTTCAATAAAAAAGCATTTTTCTATTACTGCCAAGTCATTTGTTTTGGAGGCTGGTTTATGTATCTATGTATGCCCCAACCAAAAAGCATTTGATTAAGGCTGTATTTTGTCATAAAGAAAACCAAAAATTATAAGGAATACGGCTTGAGCAGGTTTTACTTTGTAAACATTCAAAAGGAAGGACAGGTGGAATGGAATAAACATAATAGCTGAAGGCCAAAATTTGAGCCTTCCTACTAGCACCCTGGTGTATAAGCAGTTTTCATATGCTCAGAGCAGTAAAAACCCGAAGAAAAGGTTTAGGAACTGCAAGTACAGCAGTGGGGTCTTGGTCCCACACTAAAGCCAAGAATAAAATTTCAGATTTCAATACACAACTTGGGCCCTTTGACATTAACCTTCAGCTCAGTCAAGATTCTGCTCCAAATGATTCCAGTGGACATCACTAGGTAAGGGATAACCAGAGGAGAAGCAATCCCAGGGGGACAAGACACACAGCCTTTTTCTAATTCTCCCTGACCATTCAACAGTAGGAAAGTCCCATTCTTTATTGCTTAAAAAAGTGAAGCCAGAAAAATTAATGTCCCCACCAACATTTTGCCATGCAAAGAGATTCCCGATGCACACAAGGAAATGCTTTTAACAGTTGGGTTTTGTTTTGTTTTGTTTTTTTGCGTGGAGATCTTGCAGCCACTGCAAATCACTTGCTGTTTTGCCCCAAAATAAAAAGGTGGTACCATTACTTGGAGGAACGATGCAGCTCTCTTCAGTCATACGGCAGCCAGAGGAGAATGAGTTATTTCACTAGTTTCCTCCTCCCAGTCTGGAGAGGACTGTTTTCTCCTAACCAAGGCCCCATTCTTTATACAAAATGATCCCCAAGACAAGAGAAATTTTCTCAGTTTCAAGAACAGGAAAGATGACACTTCCGCCTCTTCCCACCTTCCCTGTGAGGGAGCCTGGAACATCAGGTAAATGGGGAAGAGAAGAAAAACCCTTTAAGGAATAGTGTACACTGCAATACAGATTGAGGGTCTGGACAGCCTTCAGCTGCTGATAGAGCACAGGAGAGCCACAAAGAGCACTGTGGGTGGGGACTGAAGCCCTCAATAGTGTAGCAGCAGAAGCAGAAAACAAGGATAGACTTGAGGGAAGGACAATCACTTGAGTTGGGAACACTTCCCCCACTAGAACTCCCTCTTAACAAATGTGGTGTAAATGTGGCCCATTCAAGGCACAGAATCATAGAGCCATGGAATGGTTTGTGTTGGAAGGGACCTTAAAGCTCATCCAGCTCCAACCCATGCCACAGGCAAGGACACTTTCCACTGGAGCAGCTTGCTCCAAGCCCCTGTGCCCAACCTGGCCTTAAACACTGCCAGGGATGAGGCAGCCACAGCTTCTCTGAGCACCCTGTGCCAGCGCCTCAGCACCCTCCCAGGGAAGAGCTTCTGCCTAAGAGCTCATCTCTGGCAGGTTCCCCTTGTCCTGTCCCTACAAGCCCTAGACAAAAGTCCCCTTCCAGATTTCTTGTAGGCCCTCTTTTAGTGTAGGAAAACTGCTACAAGGTGTCCCCTGAGCCTTCTTAAAAAAGCTTTTTCAATGCCTTTTTCAAAGGTATCAAAGCTTTGGTGTTCCTTCCCAAGCACACTATGGCTCATTGCCAGCAAGACTGGGATGAGATGAGACCTTTTGCTTTCTGGTCTCTGCAGGAAATGCTCCAGCAGTAGCTGAGCACAGGTAGAGGTAACAAAGCTGGAAGAGACTGGCTGTGGAGCGGTGATGTGGCACACTTCTCCCACTGTTGCTCATTGTGTGACCACTGCATTCAGCATCTGATGGCCATGGCGAGGACCCTTCATGCAGGCACAAAAGGGTCTGCTGGGTGCCATCCCCTTCCTTGCATAACTGAGGAGCTGCAGGGGAGAAAACCAAAACTAGAAGCCTCAGGAGTGAGATTTATTGCTTGGTTAATAACATCCTTCCCTTACCAATGACCTCAGTGAAGAAAGAGAGGGCTGAGTGGCTTTATCTTTATTCAGTGCCAAGGTCCTTCTGGGACACTTGAATGTGATTGCATCATTTTCAGTGTCAGACTTGATAAGACCCTGATTGTGTTTCCCTGTTTCTCCATGGTGGAAGACTCCCCTGGCAGCCTAGATGCTTAATGGGAGCTGACTGGCTCTTCACTCACCAGTGCTGCTCCCCTTGGCTTCCTGCAGTAGCACATTAACACAACAATTTAACATTGTAATTGCCTTTTAACTATTTATCACTGTGGAAAGGGGTGGGGGGGAATAAATAAATAGAAAAGGAAGATCACAGGCAACTACCCAAGAGATAGCTCAGGAAGGTCTCTGCACCTCCCTTTATTTCTTTTTATAACCAGCCAATGAATTATAGTAATAAACAGCCAACCCGAAAGTATGGCAAATTCCTTGCTCCAGCACAGAAAAAGCACAGTTGAATATATTCAACTTACTCAATTCACAGGACTGATGTGACTGCTACTAAACCACAGGCATATGATAGCAGCTTCAGCAACTCTCACTTCAATCTATTCACACAGCAAAGTCACTACAAAAGTATGTACATTTGGCATATATATATATATATGTAAATTAAGCATAGGATAAATAAAACAAGGAAACTCAAATGAAGTACCCAGTATCAATGACTCAGACTCCATCAATAATTTTGGCAAAGGACAGTTCACTGTGGTTCATAAACTGATTCATCTGTGAGAAAACAGCCTTTTTAACCAAATAGGAGCATAATACATCTGTCACCAATTTATCCAGAGCAATTGTGTCAAGAATAGCATTTATTGTCACTCTCCCTCACATACAACTGGTTGTTATGCTATTTTCATATATATGCAGCAGTTTCTAAAGGAGATTGCATCAGGTCCTCACATAACCTATGTATTTAATCAGCATTAAACAAAAAGGCAGCTATTCCCTTCAGCAATTCTAAGAAAGCTTTTCTTGCTCCTTCTTGTGCTTAAAACGTAGCAGCATCACTGTCTGCTGCAGCTATTTTTAGGTATCCAGACACTTGTAAGGTGCCCATCACAATTTCTAGATGATAATACCTTGTTTTCCTCATGAAATTACAGCAGCCAGAAATGTCACAATAATTTATAAAGTCACAGAGAACATAAAAATAACAATGGTGGCTTTATCTTTTCTGATTGTGAGCAAATACAGGATGAAAAAGTGGTTGCTGATTGATGGGTGTTTGGTAGAGAAAGGTGGGGAATCCACTCAGGTAATGTGGTTATCACCCATGTGTTGGGCTGCACCCTCAGAGCATGAGTAGCAGCTCAGGGAGGGGATCCTGCCCCTCTGCTGTGCCCTGGGGAGACCCCCCTGCAGCCCTGATCCAGCTCTGGGGTATCAGCACAAGAGGGACGTGGAGCTGTTGGAGAGAGTCCAGAGGAGGCCACGGGGCTGCTGTGAGGGCTGGAGCAGCTCTGCTCTGGAGTCAGGCTGAGAGAGCTGGGCTGGGGCAGCCTGGACAAGAGAAGGCTCCTGAAGGGGAGACCTCAGAGCAGCTCCAGTGCCTAAAGGGGCTGCAGGAAACCTGGAGAGGGGCTTGGGACAAGGGCCTGTAGGGACAGGCCAAGGGGAATGGCTTGAACCTGCCAGAACAGGGGAGACTGAGATGAGCTCTTAGGCAGAAGCTCTTCCCTGTGAGGGTGCTGAGGCGCTGGCATAGGGTGCCCAGAGAAGCTGTGGCTGCCCCATCTGTGGCAGTGTTCAAGGCCAGGTTGGACACAGGAGCTTGGAGCAAGCTGCTCCAGTGGAAGGTGTCCCTGCCCATGGCAGGGGTTGGAGCTGGATGAGCTTTAAGGTCCCTTCCAACACAAACCAGGCTGGGATTCTGTGATTACCGGTTCCTCCATGGTCCAAGGCTCGTGCTGTCCTGCAGCCTTTGAAATGTGCCAGCATGTACCTGACAGAGGAGTGGCTGTGGAGGCTACGTAACCTCTGGAATTCCCTATGGCTTCCTCAGTAACCATCATGATGAGCTGTGCTACAGATTCAGTTCCTAGGGAGCCTCACTAGAGTTCATCCCTGGCCACTCTGCCCTGGCCATGGGATGGTAGCAGCTCTGCTGCATGAGCCAGCTGGGCAGGAGGCATAACTGGCTACGGCTGCTGATCCTTCCCTGGGGCAGATGCTCCAGATTTGATTCTTTACCACAACCACATGAGCAGAGTCTGTTGCCTGTATATGTCACTACCAAGTCTAACAAGCGATTACTGAGTCACTTTTCTGCATCCCTGACACTAAAAGCTATTAACAAAAAATAATTTGGTTAATTAAAATATCTGTTCTACTTCTTTTCTCCCCCCTCCCTCCCCTTCCCCCCCCCCCCCCCCCCCCCCCGTAAATCAGTGAGATTTGTTCACCCCTGTGTCAGATCTTAGACATTCCCCAACTTCCCAAGTCATTAGAGGTTCATTTTATTTTGAATCAGACACTCTGCCATTCCCAAGGCTCCTGGTGAGAGGACCATTGGCAGGCTGGGACAGAGGAAGTAGGGGCGGTGGGGACCGGGGGAACATAGGAGGCATTAAACGCAGCGGTTATAGGAGCAGCAGAAGATGCTGTCAGCATAGGCAAGGGGCTGGCTTCTTGCCAGGCTGCTCCATGCTCTGAAAAATAGCAAAGCTAATAACGTCAATTACAGCCCAGCCTCTCTGGGGGAAACTGATGATGCCTTTGTTTATCTGAATCCCAGTGTGAAAGCAAAGGTTGTTTTCTGTCTACAGGGGCATATGCCGTACAGACACCAGAGAAATAAGCAGTCCACATAAGGGAAACAGAGGTCAACTACACTTTCTCCCAAAATTCACCTTAGATGTTGACAGCTTTAAATATGCCTTAAATTCTGGTTCCTTTGGTCTCCCAAATATTTTAATGTGGCAATCATTCACCTGGAGGGTCATTATCAGTGCTTCAGCCTCAGCTGAAACAGGGATGGGCTTTCACTCCCACCTGCTGTAGCTGTACCACGGCCTGTCCATCCACTGCACCATCACTGCAACAAATGGGTCTTACAGCTTTCTAAAAGAAGCCTGGAGCTAGTCTGTATGTGGAGACTGATAACCAACAAATCTATTTTGTGAACATATTAGTTGGACAGGCATGCCTAGAAGGAAAAAGCTGAAGGAAAACAGACATGTCTGTTGAGGCCTCAATATTTGAGACTTAAGCAACATTGTTGGACTTACTGCAGTTTTCCTCTCTGGTTACAAATCTATCCCGTATTCAGGCAATCTGGAAGGATCGTGTAGGGAAAGCACTACCTTCATCCCGAGAAAAGGGACCAGAAAATGCAGTACAGCGGCATTTGTCAGGTTCAACAAAAATACAGCACGTTTTAGAGGAGAGGTCTTTCTACATCACCAGAAAGAAAAATTAACTGCAACGGATTTCATAGAAAATTACTGTCACTGTGAAATTCCTTGTCATATTTAAGCACTTTTCTTGCTGATAAAATGAGCAATGCTTTTGTTTCTGCATGGCTTCCCTCCACCTGACACTGGACACAGAGCCCTGCAGGCTCAGTGCCTCGGTCGGGTCTGCCAGATGGTCCATATGGATGGTCTCACATTGCAGTTTTAATGCAGTTTCAATGCAGTTTCCTGTGCTGCAATGTCATTTTAGTTTTATATGAAAAGACATAGAAAGGCTTATCAGGACCAGCAAAGTCTGTGGTGTTACTCAGATACGAGATGTCCCTCAGCCTGTCCAGCCACCCAAGCAGAGCTGCCACCTAAGGCGCTTGCAGCAATATGCATTCAAGCAACATCTGTATATATTTTAGTGTGAGTGAGTAATGCAAGTTAAATTTTCTGTTTCCTGACAAAGTAGAGGTGAGCAGCCAGCACTCAGGGCCATGGCACAACTCAGCTCTGTGTTCCATATACACACAAAACACAAGCGCTGCTCATCTGCAGTGACATAAATCTGAAAAGACATCTAATAATTCCCAGATCCTACTCACCACATCCTAGATACAGAGAAACAAACCACTTCTTGCTGCTATGTGTCTGTAAAAGTACAGTGCCACACGTTTTTTGCAGCCCAAAGCTGGATGGGTTATGGATAATATGTTACTATGGTGTCTAATATCAAATTTACATGTATTAACTAAAAGGCATCACCCCTTGCAGCAAACAAGGGTGGTGAGGTTATACTGTCGATATGTTTTATTTATGAAAATCAGAATCTAACAAGCAATGTAACAGCTCACATTAGATATCCCTGCCTCAGGCTATGAGTCAAGGCTTTCCTGGGCTAATAGAGCCTTAAAATTTAACCTTCACCTGATATCACATGTGACCAGCTCTTAATAAATTGAAGCAGAAAAACTATGAAAGAAGGAGGGGGTAGTTCTTGTACCTCTGACCATGTTTGTTCACATTAAATAACAAGACATGGAAGGGCAGAGGCTGGAGTCTAGCACAGCCAGGCTAAAACTCACCATGTGCAAACACTGATTTTCATTAACTACAAAGGCATGTTGGGAAATTCATAGGAACCAGTCATACAAGATCCATAAACCAAAGCAGATGTCATTGCCTTGTCCTCACTATGGAGCTGAGCAGCACCTGACCACACTGTGTGTGTATATCTATGTGATGATGTATTGAAAAATGTGGGATCTAAGCATGACGTGAATGGTATGGAATAAGGGGTGGATAATGTCATGGGTTCAGCAGTAGCTCATGCTCTGCCAGTGAGGAGGGAGCACATGGTGCTCGGCCGGGCAGGGTGGAGTGAGTTATGGGTCGGTGGCTGGTGGGGTGTTGTATTCTTTTCACTTGCTGTTTGCTGTATCATTATTATTTGTAGTAGTAAATGGCAGTAGGGGTTTTGTGTTATGCCTTAGCAATTAAACTGTTCTTATCTCAATCCGTGGGGGCTACATTCTTTGGATTCTCCTTCCTAACTCTCCGGGAGTTGGGGACTTGGTTTAAACCACGACACTAAGGTATAACACAAATCACTACTGCTACTACTACTAATAATAATAATGATGAAGGAAATAACAAGTGAAGAGAATACAACACCTCACCACTTGCTGACCAGTAACTCACCCCACCCTGCCTGACCAAGCACCAACCGATACCTCCTCCAAATCCCCAGAGCCCCAGCCCTTCCTGGTAACTCCCCATTATCCTGGGCATAACGTGCTATGGTATGGAATACCTCTTTGGCTAGCCTGGGTCAGGTGTCCTGTCTCTGCTTCCTCCCGGCCTCCACTCCTCCCTGGCAGAGCATGAGGTTCAGAAAGGCCTTGGGCAGAGTAAACATTTGAGCAGTAACTAAAAACATGGGTGCTATCACCACCGTTCCCAGGCCAAAAGTCAAAACAGAGCACTGCACCAGCTACCAAGAAGGAGAAAAACATGACTGCTACTGCTGAACCCAGGACAGTATGTTATTTTTAAACTGAATAATCCAGGGAACATCAAGGTAAACAGTGGCTTGAAAGGGTGCACTTTCCACTCATTAGATACTCCAGCTCAAAATACATGTGTGGGTGATGGACCAAATTACAGTTTGGCCTGTCCTCCTACAGAAGATGTAGTTCTCACCACACCATCTTTAATCTTACCCTTTGCTGAGGAGCTACAGTTTGTCATCCCAGATTGTTGATATCTACAGAGGTGCTGACCAAGTTCTGCAGGGCACCCACATCCCAGAACCTCAGCACTAACAGGGAGGGTGACCCAGACGTGACACCAAGGAACCAACAACCAGCCTGGGGCTCCAAGAGCAGGGAATCTGCAGCACATCCCCTAGAGGGGCGACAAAGCCAAGGTGGAAGTAGAACTACAGCATTCAGTGCCATAGTACAAATGCTGGTGTTACTGGTGCTAGAGGGAGGTCTGACCTGAATGTTGGAAGACTAAGAGGATAACTGTGTGCCACATAACTCCAAATTTAAGCAGCTCTGTGCTTAAAACATAAAGTTCAGCTAGATGTCAATGTGACAGTTTAATGAGCACAATAAATTATACTTCAGTTTCTAAGCTTAGGGAAATTGCAGACAGCAAAGATGTTTCCCCGCCCCCCCCCCCCCCCCCCCCATAAGATGAGAAGGAATGAAAAGAGTGGACAGGGCAGATACTGCTGATGTTTCTGGGAGATGTGTGGGCTCAAGGCTGATTAGCAATTGACAGCGTCCTTTCTGTGTCAGGAGAAGATAAGCCAGGAGTAGAACACTGCAGGCAGCTGATATCAGCAATTCCCAGATCAAGGCTCATGGGGGCTGCAGATGCAGAGCAGGAAGGATTTCCCAGAGAAAATGGTTTGTGATGCTGAATGGTTCTGAAGTTTGTGAAAAGTGCCTTGAGCCTCCTAAACAAAAACATGTTATTGAAATCTTCTTCTCATCACAGGAAATCATTTTGTTTTAACCAGAAAGCAGCATCTCCCAAATTCAAGCCCAGATATGTTTCAAATGTAATCAGCTTCTCCAAATAATGACTCCTCAGCCATCACTTAGAAGCCTAATGGCTTCACACAGGTTTATCCTTGGAAATGTGCACTGCCTCCCCATCCGTTGCCATCACCAGCAAAGGGACACAAGCCTTGTTAAAAAAAAAAGCTTCCAGTTTTAAACCAAAGCTGTCACTCATGAACTCTGGCAGTTTATATGGTGAGGAGGGTGCAGGTGATGGTAAGAACCTCAACGCAGCTCATTCACTTAGCTTTTTTTTTAAATTTTTCTAAAAAAAAACCCCAACCAAGCTTCAGTGTGAAGTTTTAAGTTTAAATGAAGCAGTTTACCTGTAGAGCCACACTTCTCGTTTCTTCCCAAGGCTGCTGTACACATTATTGCAATTTATTTCAGCCCAGAAAGTTCAACAAAATCTGATGCCCCTTCAACACTCCTGCAAAAGATCTTATAAGTTGCACAGTCTGAAATACATCAAAGGAATATTGTTATCCTATGCTATCCACAATACTGGAGAAGGCCAGTGATGTACTCAAGGTTGGTAATGATGTCCATAATAAACCAAAATGAAGTCCAGTCCTTGCAGCTTGTCAGCCTTATCCCAGTCACTCCACACACAGTTCTCTTCCCCTTCCTCGGCTGGTCCGGCTAGGGGAGGATCTCATGAGTCTGAGCTATAACAGGTTTCAGTTTCTTCCTCCTTCTTTGACTCGGTATTTCTGAGATTTTCAAGGAACAACTGCTTGAGCCCAGACACACCCCCTGTGAGCTGGGCTGCATCCGCAGAACGTGAGCAGCAGCTTAGGGAGGGGATTCTCCTCTCTCTGCTGAGCTCTGAGGAGGCCCCCCCTGAAGTCCTGATCCAGCTCTGGGACAGCAGCACAAGAGGGATGTGGAGCTGTTGGAGTGAATCCAGAGGAGCCCATGGAGCTGCTGCGAGGGCTGGAGCAGCTCTGCTCTGGAGTCAGGCTGAGAGAGCTGGGCTGGGGCAGCCTGGACAAGAGAAGGCTCCTGAAGGGGAGACCTCAGAGCAGCTCCAGTGCCTAAAGGGGCTGCAGGAAACCTGGAGAGGGGCTTGGGACAAGGGCCTGTAGGGACAGGCCAAGGGGAATGGCTTGAACCTGCCAGAACAGGGGAGACTGAGATGAGCTCTTAGGCAGAAGCTCTTCCCTGGGAGGATGCTGAGGCACTGGCACAGGGTGCCCAGAGAAGCTGTGGCTGCCCCATCCCTGGCAGTGTTCAAGGCCAGGTTGGACACAGGAGCTTGGAGCAAGCTGCTCCAGTGGAAGGTGTCCCTGCCCATGGCAGGGGTTGGAGCTGGAGGAGCCTTAAGGTCCCTTCAACACAAACTGTGATTCTGTGAAAGCAACAGTTCAGATAATTCAAGTCCCATTCAATTCTAGCCCCAAAGGGTGCTTTTGCAAGGCACCAGTTCAGTTCCAACAAAGAGGGGATAAACAGATACCTTTGGAAGGGGTTTGATCAGCACTGAGGATATAACCACACTCCTGCATCACACAAACTCCTGCTCACCACTGCATAAAAGACAAAGAAGGAGCCCTACCAGCTCCCTGGTTATGCAAATTTCTACAAACCTTTAGCTGTCAATGAAAATAAAGGGACAGAGATTTTCCATGTTTCAAGCAGGACAGTTCTCCCCAGTCGCCTGGGCAGCAGAGGAGTTCTACACTTCAGACAGCTCATTTCTGTGTAATAGCCCTATAATTTAGATATCCAGCCAAGGCCAATGAGGACTCAGTCGACAAAATCACCACATTTTCATCCATTCAGCCTAGCACAGAAACCCTTCTGTAATCCCCTTTTCCTAGCACATTATCTATAATCATAGGCATAATAAAGATTCAATTTGAGCCCTCAGCTGCATTCTCTTATTATTCAGACTGCCGTGTTTTCTGCAGCAATAAACAATTTTCCCCCATTCCAATTTGTACGGATCTGACTTAAAGTTCAAAAAGAGCCTTTTAAGGATTTTGTTGCCCTATGTGGATGCAGCTGGTCTGTAATAAATATAGAAACTTACGGATTTTACCCAAAAAATTGAAGTGCGCAAAGAAACTGGGGAGTACCTGCTTTCTTTGTTCTCCCTAACACCCCTGGAAATCTGACAATTATTTGGATCCATTTGCCAACGCTGTTTTCATCCAAGAGCCCAAATCACATTATCAAGGATTGTCCCAGCATGTGCAGTGTCTTTTTAGTCTGATGCTCTTCCACACTGGAATGTCCACCTAAAGGCTTCATTACTGGAGGTCTGTGTTTCACCTCCTTCCTCTGGTACCTTCTCCAGTACTTTCTGAACAAGCAATCTCTTTAACCAATATCACTGGTGTCAACTATTTAAAAAGAAAGTTGCCAAAACACAAAATTAATCCTTACTGTGTAAATACACGGATTCCCCTTAATTGACTCTTTAAATGCACCTGTGTCAATGCAGGCACTCCAGTGATGTATCAGCTTGCAAGACTGAAAGGTCTATTCTGCCCTAGAGGAATCTGGGCTAACATTTCATAAATTACAATCATGTTTTCCTTTTCTGTTAATATTTTCATTTCAAAGGTCATTACCACACACACATACAAAACAGTGGAAGGGGATGGAAGCTGTTTGAATCCCAGTTTGGGAATCACAGTCACTCCATTGATGATGAAAATCTACAATATTACAACAAAGATATATCTATCCACAGCCAGTGCACTCACCCAGAAGAAGCTCCATTCTTTAGATCTGCACGTGGATGAACATCCAGGCTGTTGCAGCAGGTCCAAGCCACTTCTCTATATGTACATTTGGCAGCTGGTCATCTCTTCTGAAGCTCAGTACTTCACTTGGGCACCCTCATCCTACACTAAGGCAATTAAACTTCAGTCACCAGCCTTGGACACAGAGCAGCTGCAGCCAGTTGTGCTTAGCAGGGTCATACAGGTGATCTCTCTTCTTCCCTGATGAGCAAAGACCAGGCCACACAGAAGCCCTGGACCAGCACCAAAAGAGAGACCCAGCAGTAACTGGGGCACTGTACCTGTTCTGTTGTCCCAGTGTGAACTGGGGTCTCTGATGCCTGAACTCATCTCAGGCTCCCCTCTGGCAGGTTAAAGCCATTCCCCTTGGCCTGTCCCTATAGGCCTTTGTCCAAAGCCCCTCTCCAGGTTTCCTGCAGCCCCTTTAGGCACTGGAGCTGCTCTGAAGTCTCCCCATAAGGAGCCTTCTCTTCTCCAGGAAGAACGGTTAATTCGCTTTCTTAAATATCTAAGGAACATAACATCCTCTCTTACTATTACCATATTAGACTGAGAAGGTTTTTATGGCCCATCTTGGAGGGTGCTAGAAGATTAATGTTAATTAAATAACAAATTTAAAGTTATTTCTCATAATCACAGCTGTGATCTGAATTATTACTTGATGATATTCCCCTTTTTCTTGCTTGCTTGCTGCTTTTGATTGATCATTTGCATTTGCTGGTTTATAATGTGCTTGTATTGTTTCGAACAGAGGCATCTTTTTTGATTTTAACTGCATTGCATTCTCTGGTCAGATGATGGATTAGACTTTCGAGCATACCATAAACACCAGCACATTCTTGCCAGCATGATATGTATCTATATTCCATATTCACTCTTCAGTGTGTCCTGTATTCAATCATTCTTATATTCATTTCTCGTGATATTATTATTATTAGCCTTGGGGAACTTGTTTTATAGGCTATTTAGTTTGAATTAAGCATGTATGTCAGTCATTTCTTGTTTCTAAAAGAATACAGATGATAAATGATGGGATTTACACTGGACTTAGCTTTGGTCTAATTTCCATCTTTACCTATATCTAAGTAATATCACTATTAGCAAAACAAATGACGGATTCTGTATCACAGGCTTCCCTGCACACATTTCTTTTCAGTAGATTCATTAGGCCCAAGTGGAAATTGTTTTTTCTTTCTACCAACTTTCTTGTTTAATCAGGTATGGTCTCAAGAGAAAAAGGTCTGTTTCTGCCATTTTTCCCCCACAGGGCTCACTGCCACTTCCTAAAAATAAATTCAAGGATTGCTGAGTGTACTGTTGGTGCAAACATACATGCAACGCAGAGTCAACGGATCATATCTGCAAGTTATAATGGAATATTCAGATGTATAATCAGATCCTCCCACACATTCCTCTTGATGCAGCTTTGATAGATCTTCATGCTTTATGGCCTTCCCACAGGTTTTGTAGCATAGCACATCTTGGATGATGCAATGTTCAAATTATTCAACATCATCCCTGTGCAAATGACTTTGTTTAGTGTGAGGTATCCCTGCCCATGGCAGGGGGGTTGGAACTAGATGATCTTGGGGTCCTTTCCAATCCTAACTATTCTATGATGCTATGATTCTATGACTGAAACAAATGTCTCTGGGAATTTTCTAAGTGGAACCTTTGTGGCAGAGTGAAGCAAGCTGTTGCCTGTGGCTCTGCACCCTTTTGCAGTGGGAGTGAGTCACTATTCCCTATTTTTGGCTTGAAGCCCATAGATCATAGAATCCCAGCCTGGTTTGTGTTGGAAGGGACCTTAAAGCTCCTCCAGCTCCAACCCCTGCCACAGACAGGGACACCTTCCACTGGAGCAGCTTGCTCCAAGCCCCTGTGTCCAACCTGGCCTTGAACACTGCCACAGATGGGGCAGCCACAGCTGCTCTGGGCACCATGTGCCAGTACCTCAGCATCCTCACAGGGAAGAGCTTCTGCCTAAGAGCTCATCTCAGTCTCCCCTGTTCTGGCAGGTTCAAGCCATTCCCCTTGGCCTGTCCCTACAGGCCCTTGTCCCAAGCCCCTCTCCAGATTTTCTGCAGCCCCTTTAGGCACTGAAGCTGCTCTGAGGTCTCCCCTTCAGGAGCCTTCTCTTGTCCAGGCTGCCCCAGCCCAGCTCTCTCAGCCTGGCTCCAGAGCAGAGCTGCATCTCCTTGCAGCATCTCCGTGGCCTCCCCTGCCCTCGCTTCAACAGCTCCACGTCCCTCTTGTGCTGCTGCCCCAGAGCTGGATCAGGACTTCAGGGGGAGTCTTCCCAGAGCACAGCAGAGGGGGAGAATTCCCTGCCTCTAACTCTACTCAGAATGGTCATGCAGCAGACGTCCTCGTCTGCTTTTTCCCCGTTTACTACACTTCATTGACTTTTATTTACAGTGATTTATACCAAAGTATTTTAGGGTTCTATCCATGTGATTTTGTGGCTTTTTGCTAAAAGTTTCCAACTCATACTAAGAAAAATCACAGTGCTGCATTTACAGCACCCCGACTTTCTGTAGGCATTTGCTGTAACATGACAGCCCTTTGACTCAAGCAGTGTCAGCTGGTGCAGTTGTGTCAGACACCACAGGGCAGAGCCATACATTAGTCAGCCACAGACCTCCAGGAGCAGAAGTGAGCAGCCTGATGTACGGGAGCAGATTATAGAACTATTTTGTCACATCTGCACTGGAAGATTAAAAGCTGTCAAATGATTCTCATAATGGAAATGGGTTCTTTAGTGAGGTGAAGATTGGGATCAGCTGGGATGCCACCACCAAAGCTGTTAAATCTGGCAGACTACCTCCTTTCTATATCATTTTTACATATGAATGCCACTACCTGACCAGACATTATGTTAGGGAAGCCTTAAATCAGATTCAGTTTTTCAGATAGTTTTCCACAGCGTTCAATATGCAGTAGACAAGATATGTGGGAAGAAAGAGCAGGCAAATAAGTCATATCCCTCCAAACCTAAACAGAAAGCAAAGCATTCTGTTCATATTCTGTGAGCCAAAATACAAACAGAAAAAGGAAAACAGAAGCACCCACAACCAGAGGCAGTGCCTGAAAATATTACAAACAGTTCAGATGACAATTCTTGCTCTCTACAACTCTGTAAGTACCATATCAAAGCAAAATGAACCCCCATGCACTGGCAGAATGCCTTTACATCAAAGGAATAAAAAAAAGCAAGCAGTGTTCAGCAGCGCATGCTCCTTGCGGTGACTCAGGCATCCCTTCACTGCACACTGTAATGCAACCCCCAGACTAGGCTGAGGACTTAGTCAAAGCCCCTGCAGTCATACCCATCAAGCCATGATTCGAAATGGCTTTGGGAGCAGAGATGTCCTTGTGAATAGGACTGAAGGAGGATGAGGCATAACATTTTCTTCCCATTTCATCCTTGCCCATGTAAGCAGGCTTTAGGATTTAAATTATTATGGTAGCTTTAAAAAAAATATAACACTTTAACCACGAGAGAAGCAATATTTGTCCCTGTGTATTGCATCTGCACCCTGCGATGGGTATCCACATATGTGTATGCCCACACCTAAGATGTGTGCACTGAACTGGAGAGGTGGAAGGGGTGCGAGCTCAGGATGGCTTATATTTCTGTCTCATTAGCCTGCAAGCTGCAGCACTCTGATGGCAGAGATACTTGCCAGGAGCCCTGATTCATTGGGTCATAGAGATCATGGGCCTTAGGACAGAGGGGAGGAAAAAGGTGGAGGTGAAGTTATTTTTATGTTTGACCTTTCTTGAAGGTCAGGATTTGGGGTTTGTTTCTTCAGAGATCCAGGTCTTGACCACAGAAGCAGCTCTGTTAAAATGCTGCAGCTCTGAGGGAGCATTTGTAGGCACCCCTGCTTGCAGAGTAATGACACACTGAGTGTCACTGCAGATCACTCTCCATTATGAAAAACATCCCCATATTTGTGATAACCATAAAGTCATGAACTGGAAGTGGTGGTTCCCACACTGGCGTATCTTGTGCAGGACTGTCTCACATGGGAGGGACGCCACACTGGAGCAGGGGGAGAGTGAGAGGAGTCCTCCCCTGAGGAGGAAGGAGCAGCAAAGTGTGATGAACTGACCATAAGCCCCATTCCCCATCCCCTACACCACTCTGGGGGGAGGAGGCAGAGAAAATAGGGAGGGAAGTTAAGCCTGGGAGGAAGGGGGGAGAGGAAGGAGGAGGGAAGGTGGTTTTGTGATTTGGATTTATCTCTCACCATCCTCCTCTGATTTGATTGGTAACAAATGAATTACCCGAAGCTAAGTTCATTGTGCCTGTGACAGGGAGAGAGCTGCATCGCCTCCCCCTGCCCTTATCTCAGCCCCCCAGCCCTCTGTTATATTTTCTCTCTCCTGTCCAGCTGAGGAGGGGAGAGATAGAGCAGCTTTGGGAGCACCTGGTGTCCAGCCAGGGCCAGCCCATCACAGCTCCTACCATTGCCCACACAACCACTGGAGACAGCAGCACCACAAGCACCACTGAAGCCCCTATTTCAAATAAGAAACTGTGCCTGTAAGTTCATTGGCAAGCAAAAGACCCTGAGACATTGGTGCATCTCCTTCTGCCAAGCTGGAGAAGGTGGCTAGCATGGGCAGCCTGCTCAGCAGCAGTACCAGGGTCTGCAGACTTGGGAGCTTTGTTTAAGTGGCACAGGTAAATAAAACATATCCTGAATTCCCAGTGTGAGCTCTGAGGAACAGGATGAAGAGCCAGGACTCTGAAGCAGACATTCATGCTGGACACCTGATTATAAACTTACTGTCCAACCAAAACCAAAGCAGAGTCAGTTCAGCCTGGCCAGACAGAGCAAAACCTCCCAGCGGGGATCATGAGGAATGGCAACAACCTACCTGCACGGTTAGTCACACAAGGTACCCTGGGGATAGCTCTGGAATATTACTGAGCCAGAAAACATTTTTATCAAGCTCAGAGTTTTGATCAGTGAAGAGCTTCTATTAGCACAGCACTTCACACCCCACAGAGAAAGGAAGGTGGTATCCTTCCACCAGGGAGAAACCCAAAGGGTAACTTTTCCAACAGAAACCAATTTCCCAGTCCCTGTATATTAACAACAGCCTATCTAGTCCAACTTTCTGATGCTTATTTGCATTTTGAATCTGCTCCCCAGAACATGGTGGATGGAGAAGAAAAAACCTTCCTGAGCTGGAGAAACCAAAATTTCTGTAAGTGGAGCAGGCACAAAGCAAACAACTCAGCTTGTTTCTTCAGCAAGCTCCACAGAATCCCAGCCTGGTTTGTGTTGAAAGGACCTTAAAGCTCATCCAGTTCCAATCCCTGTCACGGACAGGGACACCTTCCACTGGAGCAGCTTGCTCCAAGCCCCTGTGTCCAACCTGGCCGTGAACACTGCCAGGGATGGGGCAGCCACAGCTTCTCTGGGCACCCTGTGCCAGCGCCTCAGCACCCTCACAGGGAAGAGCTTCTGCCTAAGAGCTCATCTAATGCTAAATCTATTCCATGCTTCAAAGGGAGATAATAAAACCTAAAAACACCAAGATCTCTGCTTGTATAGTCACAGGTGCAAGCAGGAGATAGGTGAATGTTGTTACACATTCTAGTTGACCTGCTCAAAGTCCCACGCGGTCTGTAAAAGGTGTTTTCAACAAATAGCATTAACCCACTTTGTTTCCTACAAGATACTGATTTCCAATATTTTTAACAAGTCCTTTGAAACATGCTGTGATGTGTGTATTTATTGCTTGAATAGGTCTGAGGTCTCAGGTGCAGAACACTGCCTGGGGCTGCATGCCTCTCTCCACCAAGAACTTGATTAAAAGAAAAATTCAGACCAATACAGAGAGCACCAGTTTTACTGTTACAAGAAACAGAACTGTTCAGATGAGAGAGCAGCACCATTGTCTCCCTTTTGCCATATACATCTCCACATCCTTACTCGCTGCCAATAGTTCAGCGGGGAAATATAGAATAGAAGAAGATCTGTTTTTTCAAACGAGCCTTTAATTTGACCTAAAGCTACATTATTCTCCACACTCCTGACTGACCTTGCCTCTGTTCTTTTCTTCAAAATGAGCTCTCTTCCATGCAAAATCTGCCACACTGTCTTATTTATTATTGACCCGTCACAGTTTGGAAACATAGCTTAAAATAAATGAGCCTGAATGCTATGTCTGTAGAGTTATTAAACTGCCTGGCACTGAGGAAATTGCTTTTCATAAACATCCTGAGCTCCTATGCTTTTTCTTAAAGTGTTTAATACAGCAACAGTCCTAGTTCATGTGAATCAGTCTGCAAACTGAATTGCTAATGAGAAGGGAAGATGTATTATTGTTCAATATTGAAAGAGTGGAGTTAGAGGACAGACCACAGAAAGGAGTTGCACAATATACAAATGCCATTCTTTTGACTTGCTGTCACTTGATGCACGAGCTAACCAGTGAAAGAAAATGCCTCCACTTTCTCAGTAGGTGCAGCAGCACAGAGGATGTTTCAGGTCTCTTTCATCACTGATCCCAAATCTCACTGTCAGTGCCAGCACCCTTCTGCTGTTGTCTGCACACATACCTGCTATCTGGCAGTACAGATACTAGCAGGCAAACAAAAATAAAAGTAATTTCCAGATTACAGAGAGACAGAACCACAATATTCTTTAGTTATTAATTCTCTATTTAATATCTTCCCCTGGAATCATTCAGGCATTTCCTTTCCATGCTAGCACTGCCTTAGGCACCTGGAGAGGAATGTGCAAGGGTAAGTGCTCCAGTCCATGCAGGTTTGTTTGGAAAACCAGACACATTGTGCAGATGAATGGCACATGAAGAGCATGCTTCCCTGTACCTCGTCACCAAACCTAGAGAGATTTGTTAGGGATGCTCACATGACATCTCAGCAGGTCAGTTCCTCTGTCAGGGCAGACTGCCTCTGCCCCACCACTGCTATTGCACACGATACACCAAAGCTGAAGTGTGAAAATGCTCTTTACACTGCTTCAGTGTGAAATGGCTGGAGATGCAGCTGGAAAGGGAGATGGTGGGATACCCCATCCTACCTGCACACTCAGCAATCCCACTCCTCAGTGTTAAGAATGCACCAGTGCAAGGTTCTGCCACTGGATCGGGGTGATCCCAGCACAATCACAGGCTGGGGTAAACTAGATGGAGCAGCCTGAGGAGAAGGACTTGGGGATGTTGGTGGGGAGCAGCTCCCCATGACCTGGCTTCAGTGTGTGTTTGAGCTCAGAATCCCATGTGTCGTGTGTGTCGTCGTCGTCCCCCCCCCCCCCCCAATGTGCTGGGCTGCACCCACAGAACATGAGCAGCAGCTCAGGGGGGAATTCCCCGTTCAGTGGAAGGTGTCCTTGCATTTAACAGGGGGCTGGGACTGAATGAGCTTTAAGGTCCCTTCCAACCCAAACCAGTCTGGGATTCTATGATGCATGTATTTGTTGTGTCACATAATCATGCTACTCTTCAAAACAAACCTGGACAGTCTCCTTTTACCTCAATCTCACCACCTAGGACTCCAGACAAGAAGCAGGTTGATGAATCTATTTCTTATCAATACATCCAGTGCTCCTTAACGGCCTCACAGGTATTGCAGATTTGAAGGGACTTTGAAGCCTGGTCACTTCTTTAGCCTGAGATTGAGATACAGTAGCAGAACCACTCTCCTTCTGCACTTCAACCTCTACACAGGGCTCAGACGGAAGAGGGAAACAGTCATCCTTCTCACCTGTAATAATCAATGGGATACCAAGGAGGGCGCCTTTACATCAGATCTAGAAGCAACAATGAATTTTCCAGTCCTCATCCCATTTTGAAGCCCAGCAGGAAAAACAGATGAAAAACAGCATCTGAAAACACATACAAACCCTGGATTGTCCTGGGTCCATTTAATGGTGAGTTTGCACCTACATAATGGTAAAATTAGGCAAACACTGTCTGCCACCTCTTTACAAGACGTAAAAGCCAACTGAATCCTTTCAGTAATGAATTCTTATTTGCAGTGTCTCTAAATTGAAGAAAATGAGTGTTTCTTTCTCCTCTTGAAGAGCATGCAGAGCCCCCATCGGGGTTGCTATGCAACCACCTCCTGCACATGGCTGATAACACTCGCTGCATTATTTCCCCGCCTGACTGCACCTTCAGAACAAAGCCAGGCTAATGAAGCTTTCAAATGCTCTTAGCTCAGCCTTTAACAGGTCAACATGGGTTTTTCTTTGCATGTTTGTGACAGTTACATCCCTCCAGCCAGGGGTGTTTCCGGGGCTGGCTGGAGGAAATGCCCAGTGGTGAGCAATGGACAGAATCAGAGAAGAGCAGCAGAACACTCATGCAGCCGGCCTCCAAACCGAAGAGCAGCCACACACATCATGAAACAGGCAGTGATGACGAGGCCCTCCAAAGCATTGAGGCACTGGTACTACAGACCAAGCCAGACATCCTCCAGTTCCCATTTAACCATCACATGTAATACCCTTATCATACTGCAGCTTCTTGCAGGTGGTACAGCAAGGACAAACCTCCCCATGGGCATATGTGGAAACGGACAGGATGAAGACGACTCACCAAGTTAGGCAGTACCAGTCCCTTAAAGCCCTGAGGGACTGTTTTTCTAAACAATCTGTGGAATAAATGTGACTGTGCTTTTCTTACACAGCATGGCTTCAACCTGAAACAGGGGAGACTGAGATGAGCTCTTAGGCAGAAGCTCTTCCCTGGGAGGGTGCTGAGGCGCTGGCACAGGGTGCCCAGAGAAGCTGTGGCTGCCCCATTTCTGGCAGTGTTCAAGGCCAGGTTGAATACAAGGGCTTAGAGCAAGCTGCTCCAGTGAAAGTTGTCCCTGCCCATGGCAGGGGTTGGAGCTGGATGAGCTTTAAGGTCCCTTCCACCCAAACCATTTTATGAAGGGAACTTCCTAAGTGATGATATGGTGATTTTTTTCACCTATCTGACCCTCTTGGTTATTCATACTAGCCAGGCTGGTGAAGCTGAAGGTGTGATTACCTAGGGGATAAAGAAGAAAAAGAGAAGGAAACCAGTAGAAATGGAGGGTGTTGTCCCTGTGTGGGGTGTCGTGGTTTAAACCAAGTCCCCCAACTCCCGGAGAGTTAGGAAGGAGAATCCAAAGAATGTAGCCCCCACGGATTGAGATAAGAACGGTTTAATTGCTAAGGCATAACACAAACCCCCTACTGCCATTCACTACTACAAATAATAATGATACAGCAAACAGCAAGTGAAAAGAATACAACACCCCACCAGCCACCGACCCATAACTCACTCCACCCTGCCCGGCCGAGCACCATGTGCTCCCTCCTCCATTTTTCTCCAGAGCTCTACCCTCCAGCCTTCTCTTTCCCAGTATGCATCCTGGGCATCACGTGCTATGGTATGGAATACCTCATTGGCTAGCCTGGGTCAGGTGTCCTGTCTCTCCTTCCTCCCGGACTCCCCTCCTCCACCTGGCTGGAAAAAACCTTGAACAAAAACACCCTCAAAACATGCTCAAACCATGACAGTGGGGTTTCTGAGTTTGTTTTGCAGGGTTTGGAGGAGATGCAGATACATACAAGTTCTGTTGTCCTCTCTTCGCTTATTCCAAACCTTGCTCTTGGCAGGCTGCAGTAGAAACGTGCTTCATTGGCTTTCTGTCCTTTGCAGGCTGAAGACCAGAGGCTGGTTCCCCTTGTACCTTTGGCTGGATAACCATTTCCATGCCAGGAGGATGAGGTGAGCCTTCATTACAGAATGTACTTTATGTTGGTCCATGTGTGGATGGATGCTTCAAGTTGTGACTGAGCTGCTTGCTTGTGGCTTGTGCTGGAACTGAATCTTTTGAGCCTTGCCCACAGTTTCAAAAGTCCTGAGAAGTATGCTTATGTATAACTCATCTGTGTTATGTCCTGTCTCAGCTCTCTGTAGTGCCTGGACAATGCAGGCAGAGAAAGTTGCTATGATATGAGCAGATAACTGTAGTAAGCCTTCTTTGGACACAAGAGGCAGTCAGAAAGTGGAGTAATTGCATTTGACTTATAACAAACCAGCAGAGCTTGCTCAGGGTTTCAAGAGAGACAATTAAAGATATTGCATTGTTTTCTTCAAAAGGAGAAATAGACCTGGGGGTTCCCTAATGGCCCTCATGATCCTGCACTGAGCTCTCAGAGTGCCTTGTTGTGGGTTGCATTTATTATGAGCCACTTATTATCCCTAATTATTTAGCAGGGGGGAGGTCTCTCAGTAATAGGCAAAGTTGTGGCTTGATGAACACTCAGCTGTCTGTGTTTAAGATAAAATTACTGTAATTAACAAATCGATCAACCCTACTTTCAATTTTTCTGGCTGGGACAGAACAAATGGGGCAAAATAAGACCTATTTAGCACAAAGGTAGAGAAAGGGGTTTGCAGCCCTCAGGATAGGCTTGAAGGACTGCTCTCATGGTTGTTTTTTTTTCCCCACACAACGCTTTTCATGTTAATGTCACATAATTGTCCTTTGTTGGGTAATTTTGTCTCCAACAAAAAGCATTCGTGCTGCACTTTCCTCATCCCAGCATGACAGAGCCAGTGCCTGAACAGGCAGGTGGGTTGTTCTGTTACAACCTAAACCCTGAGCAGGGCTGGGATGGATCCCCTGGGTGCTCTGCTCTTCTGTGACTCTTGTCCCAAGCCCCTCTCCAGGTTTCCGGCAGCCCCTTTAGGCACTGGAGCTGCTCTCAGGTCTCCCCTTCAGGAGCCTTCTCTTGTCCAGGCCGCCCCAGCCCAGCTCTCTCAGCCTGGCTCCAGAGCAGAGCTGCTCCAGCCCTCACAGCATCTCCGTGGCCTCCTCTGGACTTGCTCCAACAGCTCCATCTCCCTCTGCTGCTGCTGTCCCAGAGCTGGATCTGGACTGCAGGGGGGTTCTCCCCAGACTGCAGCACTTACCGTGATAGCTTATTTTCAACACTAATGAAACTGGATCCAAGAGGTTTAATCACATATTTATTGTTTCACTTAATAAATGGATTTTAAATAAAGCATTAAAAAATTGTAAAACAGTTATTAAAAGCCAGCATTCAGAAGTAGGCTGCACATCAGTGACTGAAAAATTCATATTTACTTTTTGGTACAAAGATAGGAAACGAAAATAAAAAAGCATATCCATCATCTGGAAAGAGATCGTTTTTTTCTTTTTTACATTTCCTTCCATGTTTGAGAACTGATATTTGTCTTGTGAGAACCTCCCACCAACCTGTTTTTCACAGCGCTGATTCACATTGTTTGGTGTTGAAAAGAAATCCCACTCATTTGTTGTTTACAGCAGTGGTGATGTAGTGTTTCCCCTTCATGCGCACTGGAAGCCAGTTTGCTTAGAACATCCAGCATATGAGGTGTATAAGAAAATACAGTGTTACGTAATTTACAAGGATGTAATTTAGCTTATGAAAGATCTTTGAGCTTACACTGATACCTTTATGAGTTGGGTATTTCTTACAATATCACATCTCTGGCATTCACTCTTTGCCAAGCTCCATCACTACAACAAAGACTTCCACAAGTGATGAGTGAACAGGTACCATCGATTTTTATGCCTGATTTTTAATGCCTGATTTTAAAACAGCTTGGTCTTTCAAGAGACACAAATCAGCCATCCTCAGGGACAGGAATCAGGTCCTTCTGGGCACAATTTCAGCCCTGTAAAACAGAGGCACCTCAAGAAGCCTTCACACTGGGGCTCTGGGCTGGGAGGTGGGTTCTTTGCAAGTTTCTATTACAGGTACTTAAAAAGAGAGCTATGAAAAGGATCTCAGCACTCAGTGCCATCTGCATCACCTCAACTGAAAAAAAGTAGACTAACACTTTAATATATGCATCATTTCAAGACATCAGTCACTCACACAACATTCACAACAGGTAAGGAAGAATATGGGTTATGGCTCACCTGTTCCTCAACCATCAAGAGAATTTAACCACACAGACAGGCAAACTACAAAATGAGGTTCCCTTATAGTAGAAACTGAGGTTTTGAGTTAATGAACAAGGGTAGCTATACCTCAACCTGGGAGGGGAGGTCCAGACTGCAATGGAAAAAAAAATCATTTAACAAAAGAACTAATACTGGAAATTGTCACCAGTGCAGCTAGGATCTGACAAAGGAAATATTTTGAGTGCAGGGCAGCCCTGCTTCTGCCATGTGAATAAATATCCAACGGTACTTAAAAACAGTATATAAAAAAAAAAGATGTGATTTTCAGAGATGGTGCATGTTCCATCCCCTGGCACTGCATAGTAGGTTTCCTCTCGTGAGGTATTTCAGCATCACCACAAAGGAAAACAACACTTCTGCACACCTCTTCCACAAGTGCAGTCTGATTTGAGGTCGTGCTATGGTTATGCAGTGATGTGAGCTGCAAGCATTCTGCTCTGCTCTCATCTCTCCAGACCACAGAGATCACTATAGTGTGTGGGATAAAAACCTGCCCTCACAGTGGTGAAGGCTCAATTCAGTAACCACTGTGCAACCAGGTACAAGCACGGAGCTCTTTGTTCAGCCACTGCACATCTTAGGGGTTCTTTGATTTGTTTTTAAACAGACATGTTCACAGACAGTCTTCCAAAAAGAAGTTCAGTTTCTGTGGCCAGGTCAGATTACTGACCTCCAATTACCTCAGAATATTTCCTTGGTTGTCTATTAATATATAGGTTGTGCATCAAAATAAATGCGATGGTTTATCCTCATCAGTGGCAACCTATACGTCTGTTTTTGCATTACCAGCAGAGCACTATGGGACAGGCACCTTCTATCATGCACACTGTACATTTCAAAGGCTGCTGTCCATCCCATACTTTTTTCCAAGGAAAGTTGTTTTCTTGGGTTGCATAGATGTATTGAATGGTAGCTGTTAAATACAGGATGTTGGCTTCACATCCCCTCTGGCTGTTTTGGAAACATCCTTTTTCATTCTTCAAAGAATGCAAGAGTATCTTATTAGTGAAACCCAGGCTCACAACTTTTTCTGGAGACATGCAACAGTTGACAGTGGCTCTCACCTATGGGATGTCATTAGTACTGCTGCAGCATTTGACCCTCTCCTCTAAAGTGTGGGTGTGATCAAAAGAAAGAGCAAATCCAGAAGAAACAGATTACTTCTACCATCTTCAAGAGGTCGTTTCTTCTGTTCCATCCTTGCTGCACAATCACTGTAGCTTTCTTTGCAGAGTTTGTTGGGGGGGATATTTTGTTTAAAATAGTCATACCTCCTGCAAACCCTGCTACATGAAGATAATTGCTGCTCATTATCGACACCCCTGTAGCACATAGGGTAGGGTACTTTCACAGCCAGCTGTCATGGAACTAGTAAATAAAGCTGTTTTTCTTCAAAGACACAAGCATTGTCCAGTCTGTGACTATATCAGGAACATCTCTATGGCTTTTCCATGCCTTCCAAAACTTCAGTAGAATGCTTCATTTTGCCCACACTTTCCTTAAAACACCCAAGGATAAGATGGATTTTGCTTAATTATCCACTCAGCATGGGGATTGATGTGGTACAAATCTAAGAGGTAAGCGTCTGGGTCCAGGCAATGTTCACCTATGAAAAATCAGAAAAAAAGCATTTCTTATATCCTTAGTCCTATGGTTGCTAGTTTTTGGTGTTTGGTTTTTTGTTTGGGTATTTGGTCACATTCATTTCAATATCACAACCATTCAGAACGTTTTCTACAGATCTGGAAAATTTCTAGTTATTTATGTTTAAATGAATGTACATTTCTTAAAACTCTGCTAAGCCTAAGCTTTGACCTTTGTGGAAATATTCTCTAACATTAATACTCCATAACTTTAACACCTGAAAACCATCATGAAATATGCTAGTGATCAAATCCAGAGACTGAATTGTTTCCAATGACTGACCTTTTCCTCTACAGATGCTACTAAGAGAAATACAAAGAGGCAGCCAAAACACTACAGTAACCAACAGCCTCCAGAAGCATCTGTAACAGAGCATAAGAATTGCTTCCCATTTCCAGACACCCCTAATCTGCTCCTGCAGTCACATTATTTGAGTCTCCTTCCCACGTGATGACATTATCCTATGGACAAGTAGAAACTGGTGACTAACGAACATCAACTTGTTTAACTATGTGGTTTGAGAAACCTCAGCCCAAGTCAGTATAGGCTCTTTTATCAGGAAATGGATGGAGGCAGACAGGATTCACGCCTGGTACAGATGCCATGTGCCAGCCTACCACACTTAATTAAAGCCCTGATAAGAGGCACAGAATTAAAAGCCTAGTGGCATAGGATGAAGTTTCCTTTTACATCGAGGAATGTAGTTTATGGATTTAAGTTCTACACTTAATTTGAAACGTGAACACTTATCACTTTGGGGAGAGGGGGACTGGAGCAATCCCAGGCACAGCTACAGGTTGGGCAAAAAGGAAATTCATGGTAGTCCTGCGGAGAAGGACTTGGGGGTGTTAGTCAATGAGAAAATGAACATGAGCCAGCTTCAGTGCACGCTCACAGCCCAAAAAGCCAATTGCATCCTGGGCTGCATCAAAAGGAGTGTGACCAGCAGGTCAAAGGAGGTGATCCTGCCCCTCTACTCTGCTCTCGTGAGACCTCACTTGGAGTATTGTGTGCAGTTCTGGTGTCCTCAACATAAAAAGGACATGGTACTGTTAGAACAAGTCCAGAGGAGGCCACGAGGATGATCAGGGGACTGGAGCACCTCCCATATGAAGACAGGCTGAGAAAGTTGGGGCTGTTCAGCCTGGAGAAGAGAAGGCTGTGTGGAGACTTCATAGCAGCCTTCCAGTATCTGAAGGGGGCCTACAGGGATGCTGGTGAGGGACTATTCATTAGGGACTGTAGTGATAGGACAAGGGGTAACGGGTTGAAACTTAAACAGCAGAGGTTTAGACTGGATATAAGGAAGAAATTCTTTACTGTTAGGGTGGTGAGGTACTGGAATGGGTTCCCCAGGGAGGTAGTGAATGCCCCATCCCTGGCAGTGTTCAAGACCAGGTTGGATGAAGCCTTGGGTGATATGGTTTGGTTTGAGGTGTCCCTGCCCATGGCAGGGGGGTTGGAACTAGATGATCTTAAGGTCCTTTCCAACCCTAACTATTCTATGATTCTATGATTAACACAGTACGTTTAACAGAACGGTTAGTTTTTAACATGGACAAAGTTTCACAAGACTTTTGGACTCTTGAGTTTCCAGTTTTCTTGACAGGCAGCTCCTGAATAAGATCCTTTATTGTTACTTAGAATCCCAGGCTAGTTTGGGTTGAAGCGACCTTAAAGCTCATCCAGCTCCAACCCCTGCCACAGGCAGGGACACTTTCCACTGGAGCAGCTTGCTCCAAGCCCCTGTGTCCAACCTGGCCTTGAACACTGCCAGGGATGGGGCAGTCACAGCTTCTCTGGGCATCCTGTGCCGGCGCCTCAGCACTCTCACAGGGAAGATTTATCTTTTCCTTTGGAAGTCCAGGATTCAACCTTCCCACATACTTGCACTATAAAGGCTTTGCAGAGTGTGCTGGAAGATACATGAACTATCAAACAAATTGCTTTGGGAGGTGCTGTTTGCTGTGACTGAAGTTGACCCATGCTTGTTCAATCGTGTTCTAACTTCTGGAGCCCCACTCCAAATCTCATCCTTTTTATAACTCCTTCCTAAGACAAGTTAAGCATAAATACTGAGTATCAGAATCCTTATTTTCAGTTACCGCTCAGACTTACCAATATTGCCTCCCACTTCATACAGGAGCAAGTTTGTGCACTCCATTGAGTTGTTACTGCAGAGAGAAAAAACACTGAAGTTAAACCTATGCAAAAATCAGGCTAGGTAGTTTAGCAATACTTCTTGCAAATGAATTGCTTATGGTTCAGAGGCCAGCAATGGTCAAGGAAGCTACAGGCTTCAGAGACCATTGCTGATTGTCCTAACAGTGCAGCTCTTGACAGACACCCAAAATTGGGAAAAAAGAAAACAAAGCAGATATTCCTCACTAGTAGGAAGAAGCACATTATATGCAGACACTGATTTTTCAATAGGTAGACAACTGGCATAAATACCAAAATTCACTGGCAACATTCCTCTAGAGCTGATGGCCTGTTCAAGAGAAGCTTACCTGCAGGAAGACTTCAGGAGCTGTAGGAGCTTGTTAGTGAGACACCAGCTGACCCATGTTCAGCCAGCTTCCCATCCACATTCCCCGTCTATACACCTCCTGGCCAGGGGCACAGTCAAGAGATGCACTAACACTTTAGCTACTGAATACAGTCTGCGGGCATGGTGACAAGGGGGGCAGGAATTCTGCTCATTTTTTGGGTTATTTCAGTGATTCACCACTGAAGCAGAGTTTATTTTAGGAAATCCCTATACGGAAATACTATTCCAGGCAAATAATTTGCACAGGTGATGTTTTCCTCCAAGAGAGCTAGAGAGAGTTTCTTTTACAGGGTCAGTGTTATTCCACTTTTCCTTCCTCATCAAGGATGCTAAAGTTCACCTGCTGCCCAGCAGCCCAGAGGTCAAGACAGCCTGAGCACAGTGCTGGAATCACTTAATTGAACTAATGGTTGCTTGCCCCATCCAACACACTATTCCCAAAGCTTAGAGGAGCAGAGAACAGTCTCCTAATGGCACATTGAGCCACTGCATAAGGTTCCTTCAAGGCAAGGTTGCAAGGGGCTTGGAGCAAGCTGCTCTAGTGGAAGGTGTCTTTGCCCATGGCAGGGGTTGGAGCTGGATGAGCTTTAAGGTCCCTTTTAACACTAATTTTAAAAGCAGAGAAAAAGCTATTTACCACTTGAGGAGGTTGACAGTGTTCACAATATTCCAGCCATGCTGGCACATGCTCTTCTGAAACTGCCTCAAGACATCAGCAACTCTGGTTGCATTGTTCAAGTGCACTTCTAGTGAATCCTTCAGGAGAAGTGAAGCATGGACTTTCACAATCTTGGAAGGCTGAACAAGGCAGGCAAAAATAAAGCGCTTAATGAAAGACTTTGTTATCAGTTAAAATATTAAGTTTCAAGTTAGATTGAAGAATGTGAAAAATTACACCAGAATCACAGCCAGCAGTTCAAAGAATTTAGTTTTCTTTATTATCCCACACATACTATACACTGGAAGCTTACAGAAGCAAGGTGAGCATTATAAAGAATTCATCAGCATATTGGTGTTGTGGTTGGGGAGAAAAGCAACATTCTCTATCAGCATGCGCTGGTGCTCTCTGCTGTTCAAATACAGCACTGGCACCAGAAGCACCACAAATTGTGAAAACAGAAGTCCTTTTTTTTTTTTTTTTTTCTTTTAAGACTGTTATCATCAATTCCTTCATGAAGAAACTCCTCAGACCTTTTGTAGAGAACACCAGGACCCCCCCTGCAGTCCTGCATCCAGCTCTGAGGCAACAACACAAAAGGGATGTGGAGCTGCTGGAGCAAGTCCAGAGGAGGCCATGGAGCTGCTGCGAGGGCTGGAGCAGCTCTGCTCTGGAGCCAGGCTGAGAGAGCTGGGCTGGGGCAGCCTGGACAAGAGAAGGCTCCTGAAGGGGAGACCTGAGAGCAGCTCCAGTGCCTAAAGGAGCTGCAGGAAACCTGGAGAGGGGCTTGGGACAAGGGCCTGTAGGGACAGGCCAAGGGGAATGGCTTGAACCTGCCAGAACAGGGGAGACTGAGATGAGCTCTTAGGCAGAAGCTCTTCCCTGTGAGGGTGCTGAGGCGCTGGCACAGGGTGCCCAGAGAAGCTGTGGCTGCCCCATCCCTGGCAGTGTTCAAGGCCAGGTTGGACACAGGGGCTTGGAGCAAGCTGCTCTAGTGGAAGGTGTCCCTGCCCATGGGAGGTTGGGGCTGCAACTGGATGAACTTTAAGATCCCTTCCAACCCAAATCATTCTATGATTCTATGAAACATTAAACTTTTCTAATGGGGTCCAACCTGCAGCAAGTTAATTTTGCTGTGCCAAATCATCTGCAAAACCACTGTACAAGACTGAAACTGTGGGACCAGTGCTAACCAGTCCTAAGCATCAATCATCTGTTCGACTGCCTGAACAGTAGTTACACTCGCTGAAATGACAGCTCCTTCCACAGTGACATGCTGCCTTGATTACCCAAATTTTAGGCAGGTGTCATCTCAGTATCCCAACTCATACAGAAAGGTGGGTGTTATACTGGCTTGTGTGCTGGCTCTTCAGGTATTATAGAATGGTTTGGGTTGGAAGGGTCCTTAGAGGTCATCCAGTTCCATTTAGATTTAAGCTTTCAACATATTAATTCCACCTGCTGACTCCATCTAGCTTGTGTCCCTAGAGCATCCCAATTGCAGCACCACTACTATGCAATACTTAAAATCCAGCTCTGCATGAAGCAATCTACAGACCTACCTTACTTAACAAACGGTGGCAAACAAAGGAAAAGGCAGAATGACACCAAGGTTCTTGTCTCAGATTCAAGATTAAGATATATCTGGTTTAAAAATCTGTCTCCACCAAGGCAAGGAGGAGTAGAACCATTTCATTTATTTCTCCTTTTAAGTGGAAAGAACCTTGTCCTCAAACCCTCCCGCACAGATCAGCAGAATTAAGGAGTAAAAATAAAATTAGATGCAAAACATGCTTTTATACTGCTGTAATAGCCTAATTTTTTTCTTTAGGTTTATGAAATTAAGTCTCCATTTATTATGGCAGACATATCTGTCTAAACATATGGGACACCTAAAGCCAGATGAATTCTTCTCTGCACATGAAGTAAAGACCAGCATTTCTGCTTCTGGTCTCTTCCTCCCTCACCTGCAACCATGCAGCATCTTGATAACGTTTTTTGTGGCATGAAATTTACTTAGTGCTCCTGCTGTTGGGATCAGGTTTTGCCACAACCTAGCAACAACAGGTCTTTCTCACTGTTTTGCAGATTTTTCTCTCTCTTGTTCTTTAAAGAGCAAAATCCTTACAGTTTTTAATTCTCATGAAAGGATTTGATACTGTTGTGAAAGAGTTCAGGTTTTACAAGCTCTAACTCACCTCTGCCTGGTTCTTTTCCACCTTGCCCTTATCAGCATGAATCTTCCGCAACAAATGTTTAATTCGCTTGTCACAGAACTGGTACCTTTTGCTATTGCTCTCGTTCAGCTTTCTCACTTGCGCTACCAGAAAAGAGGAGACCTGGGCAGTGGAAAAGGGAATAAATAGGAATTAAATCAAGTAGAGATGAGGATGCCATTTAAGAACCTAAACTTTATGAAGGTCCTTAAGTAGACATACCTATATACTTTGAAAACAGTCTGGGAATTTAGCCAGAGACTTTGCCTATGGATATTTAACTCTGAAATTTCCAAGGCTATCCTTTCCCCTATTCCAATTCTAACCAGACTGAGACACTGCTACACCACACCACAATACACCAGGGCAACTTACTGTCCAAAGCAAATCCTGGTAATGGATCATCATCCGCACGATATCAGCAGCTCCCTCAGCCAGCTGCTTCTCTTTCCCTTCAGGGATCTTGTTTGGCAGTCCCTTGTGCATGAAGAGGTTTGGGGCCATGACTGTGGAAACGTTCCAGAGGTTCATTTTGTTGTTGTTCTCCCTGGAAACCACTTTGCTGAGGAACTCAAGTAGAGCCTGAAGAGAGGGGAAGAGACTTAAGACATCCATTACTACTAATGCTCAAGAACTACTGTGGCAATTACTGGAGAGATCACTTAACTAGCACTTTCTCTTGATACTTATGAGCAAATCCTATTTTTCCAGCCAGGAAGTTCAGTGACCAGTTTCTAACACTAGGGTAGCATCAAATAGCCACACCAAGCAGATAGAGTTTGTCCAGCGTTCACAAATCAGGACAGACAGCCTGTGGGGGAAGCGGATGAGCTCTTATTCCTTGGCAGGTGGCAACTTATGACAAGTCCAGTCATAAAAGATACAGAATTCAAAGCTGCCCCTCTTCCCTCCCCCAAGTATCCTCTCAAAGCTATTCCCAGATATGGACAAAAAAAACCCAACTTTGGATTCTCTCTTCTGCCTCATGCCTCCACCAAAGCCAGGATGCATGACAGATCATCTCTGGCTGGATCCTGAATTCCAGAGCCTGCAGGGTGGTAACTCAGCCTTGCCTTTATCACCAGGAAGCTAAGCTACTCAGGAAAACTCAAAGCAAGCAGCAGCACCACCACATTTCTAAAGCACAGAAGGGCAGAGGCTGTGCCCTGCCAGCACAGCTGATCCCATCAGCATCTGTTCTTTCAAAATGTAACAGGTGAAAGGGCTTCAGATACCTCTTCATCAGAGCAGGGAAGTTAGAAGCTTAACAGCTTTTTTGGTTGTGTTTTTTAATTGAAACCATCATTCTTAGATCGTAATACCATAAACCATTGACCAAACGACTGAATTTCTTTCTCTGTACCTCAGCATGCCCACAGACAATTTAAGACCTGTACATCTTTCACTTCATACTGAAATGCTTTAACACACTGAAGGGGAAGGGCATGTTTCTGAACAGAATGCTGGATGCTGCAAGACCACATGGAATCCTACTGCTTTTCAGTTTGTACCTACAAAGCAGAGTGTGCTTACAGCTTGTGTTCTCTGCACAGCCTGCTCACCTGCTTCCCCCATCACAGCTTTCCAATCTCAAGTCAGAGAAATAAAACCAAGGAGCATGATGCCTGTTATTTACAAAAACTGATAGAGTTTCCTCGAATAAAAACCTGGAACAAGATCATGTTTTCCCAGTTTAATCCATAACACTTAGTTACCTTTAGAGTGTTTCTGTTGGGCTCTGGCAAAATCAGGATCAGAAGGTTTAGAGCTTGCAATCTTTGCTTCAGATCTGGAATATCTAATGAGGGAGAGCAACAACGGGACAGAGGATTCAGGATTCTGACATTTATTTTGTTTTTGAGCAGGGGAATCCCCCAAAGGAATAAGGCAATTACTTCTTGTAGTGTTTGCCACTGGGCTTTGAGGCCTTGTTTTACACAAGTAAATCAAACTCAACCTGCCCTTTATGAAGTGAACCCCCTGTGTTTTAGAAGACTGGCTGATTTGCTTTGGAGTACACAGTCTACCAGCAAGTCTGATGCTCTTGAAGGGCAACAAAAGACCCCATAATCCCCCATGTCTTGGGCAAAAGAAGTTGTGCACTTAAACAGTTAGCTTAACACATTCAAACCATCTACTGAGGCACAAACCTCAAAATAAGGTGCTTTCAGAGCATTGCATTACTTGCAGACAAGCACCCTGGCCAGTTGTTTCAACTCGGCCTGCATGTCATTATTTATCAATTTGTCCTAATTTGTATTAGCAACCTTTCAGCCTCAAATGAAACACTGTAATTTAAGACTCCAGGACAGCATTCCTACACAAGTATGTATGAAACCAACCACCAGTGACTGTGACTCTCAGGCTGATACATAGTAGTACATACAGCACCAAGAACACAACTTTTGGCTATGGTTCATAACAAAGCATCACAAAATAGTTTGGGTTGGTAAGTTCCTTAAAGCTCCTCCTGCTCTAACCCCTGCCATGGGCAGGGACACCTTCCACTGGAGCAGCTTGCTCCAAGCCCCTGTGTCCAACCTGGCCTTGAACACTGCCACAGATGGGGCAGCCACAGCTTCTCTGGGCACCCTGTGCCAGCGCCTCAGCACCCTCACAGGGAAGAGCTTCTGCCTAAGAGCTCATCTCAGTCTCCCGTTCTGGCAGGTTCAAGCCATTCCCCTTGGCCTGTCCCTACAGGCCCTTGTCCCAAGCCCCTCTCCAGGTTTCCTGTAGCCCCTTTAGGCACTGGAGCTGCTCTGAGGTCTCCCCTTCAGGAGCCTTCTCTTCTCCAGGTTGAACAAGCCTGTCTCCATAAGACATATTGAGCTCTGTATTCCCACTGAATCCACAGGCTCCTGAAACACCTGGTAGCAGAGTGCAAGTAGAGCACCCATAGAGCTCTGCAAGAAAAGCACAAACCAGCAAACTGATGCTAAGCAGCCAAAACAGGGACTTACTTTGTACAGCAGCAAAAGCAGGGAGGTACTCTGCTGTCAGCAGTGGGGCTGGCAGCTCTCTTATGAATCTTTTCAGTAGCCCAGACACATCATTCTGGTGGACTTCATCCCAGTGGAAAAGGCCAGTATAGAAATCCCTTTCTAGCTTCTGTTCCAGACTCTAGTAAAAAGATGGAATTTATTACATGCTTTAATAAGCAAATACAAGGGAAGTTCTCTAGGTGAGCACTAGAAGGGCAACCCATCAAGTCAGAAGAGTGCAGAGATCCTCACAGCAGACACAGATTTTCCAGCAATGAAAGTTTCAGTTGTACTGGGAAGGGACATGAGACATTTCAGGTTATTTAGACAATTGCTTCAGTAACATGCTCCCTGATTACTTCTGACACTTTCAAACACTACTGAAGAGTTCATACCTTGATCCTCGTCTGGGACCCAGAAACTCTCAAAATGCCCTCTGTTTCAAGTCCTCTCTTTTCCAAGCAGGACAGCAGCTATTAAAGTGGGGAGGGAAAAGAAAGCTCTTAGGCACAACAGATGAGAAGTCTGCCCTTTCTTATCACAGCCTCCTGACTCTGAGAATCATAATAAAACCAGAAGAAAACTTACTGCCTGGAGTAACAGAGGAATCTTGGTGTTGGGGAGCAGTTTTTGGTCATTTTCCAATAAGGTGTTGAGTGGAACTCCAAAGAGTCTTTTCTCTACAACGGAAACGAGAGGCTTTAAGTCTGTATCACCTCTAATACAGGTGTAAGGAATACATACACCACTGCAGACTCAGATGACACATATTGTAAGCACAGATACTGGAGAAGACGGCAGGAAGAGTTAAACAGGACAAGTGCATTTGGTAGGCAAACGTAAATGTGGTGCCAGATCTTGATGTCATGATCCAGTGACTTCCAGGAGAAATTCTGATAAAGACACACCCATCACAAAGTTTCTTATTAAAGACTCTCGCTGTTGTGACATTTGAACACAAACGTATGATAAGATCAGGGTTAGAAATACAACCCAAAACAAAACCCAAAGGTACACACACAGACAAATTAAGATGACATACAACTAACCTGCTGTTTTCAGCTTTGCTACTTTGTTTCTCTTCAGCTCAAAGCCCAGGATATCACAGAGAGCTGTTAGTTCAATAAGGGCCAGCGTGGGGATCTTCTTCATGTCCTGAGCAGACAGATCTCCAATCCTGGTCACTCCAAGTCTGCCCTTAGAGATCTTAAATTTCTAAGGAAACACATACACACCCAAAAGATTCAGTGCAAGTTATCACTACTAATCCTACTAGTTACCAAGTTTGGCTGCATTTTTATCATTCCTAACCATAACCAGCCATAGAAGAGTTAGGGTTGGAAAGGACCTTATGATCATCCAGTTCCAACCCCCATGCCATGGGCAGGGGGTTAAAGCCTGTCATGGTTTAAAGCCTGTCAACAAGTTGGCTCCCAGAGGGATGAGGAGGAGAATGGAAAGAATGTAACTCCCACCGGCTAAGATAAGAACAGTCCAGTAACTAGGGTGTAACACAAATCACTACTGCTACCACCAATAATAATAAGGGGAATAACAAGGGGAGAGAATACGATACCACCTGCTGAAACGAGCCAGATCGAGCAGAGAGTCCCTTCTGGATAACTCCCAGTTACCTCCCAGGCATGACATGCTGTGGTATGGAATACCTCTTTGGCTAGTTTGGGTCAGGTGTCCTGTCTCTGCTTCCTCCCAGCTTCCCCTCCTCCCTGGCAGAGCATGAGGCTCAAAAAGTCCTATGGCCAGTCTAAACATTTGAGCAGTAACTAAAATCATTGGTGTTATCAGCGCTGTTCCCAGGTGGAAAGTCAAAACACAGTGCTGCACCAGCTACTAAGAAGGAGAAAAATGACTGCTACTGCTGAACCCAGGACAGCACCTCACACTAAACCATGTCACCTAAGACTCTGTCCAGCCTGGCCTTGAGCACTGCCAGGGATGGGGCAGCCACAGCTTCTCTGGGCACCCTGTGCCAGTGCCTCAGCACCCTCACAGGGAAGAACTTCTTCCTTATATCTAACCTGAATTTCTGCTGTTTCAGTTTGAATCCATCACCCCTTGTCCTGTTGCTACAGTCCCTGATGAAAAGTTCTTCTCTGACATCTTTGTAGCCCCCTTCTTTGTAGCTTCTCTTTTTCAGGCTGAACAACCCCAGTGTTCTTAGCCTGTCTTCATATGGGAGGTGCTCCAGGTCCCTGATCATCGTTGTGTCCTCCTCTGGACTTGCTCCAACAGTTCCATGTCCTTCTTATGCTGGGGACACCGGAACTGTATACTTATTAATTCTCCTGTTTTCAATACCAGATAAATATCCAAAGCTACTCTTACCTTCTACTCAACCCACAGCTGAATAAATACTTTCTCTTTTCAGTGTTGCTCTTTAATCATATTGGAGATCCCAATTTATGTAAATTAAAGACGGCATGATACCCACCCTGATTCACCTGAACTTTGGAAGCAGCCCAGCACATTTGTGGAGGAAAAAATCTGTTAGAATTAGGAGTAAGAAAGCCCGGTTATTCTCTTTTCAGTGGAAGCAACCTAGAACCATATCAAAATACCTAGTTTCACACATAAGCCTTACTTTTTTTGACCTCCAAGTGGCCATCCTTGCCCAACAGTTCACGGATAACTGCACTACCTGTCCAAAAATGCCTAATATAGACCCACTGCAATATTATTAATAGAGGGTGTTTCCAAGAGCTGATCATTCACCTGAATCAAATGTCTTGTACCCCTCAACAAGAAGAGACTAATAAGTTCTAAAATGAGAAATTCCTTCAGTGCTTACAGTTAGGGCATTGCCATCCTTTAACTTTGTAGATTCAGACAGGAATGATCCCTTGAGCAGGACAGCTGCTTGCTCTGAGTAGGCAACATCCATGTTGAAAATCTCTTCTTTTCCAGGGTTCCGAACCGTACAGGAGTACTCCTGGGTTTCTGCTACAGGGGAGAAATTGTCTTGAATTTCAGAAAGCCAGAAGGGTGAAGCTTAGCAAACAAGTGTGCTAAACAAAGCTTGAAAGAGTTCTGAGTGCCACTGCTTTTAAAAAATCCTATACACTAACATTTGAGAACAGTGTTCACCACAGAGTCCTGAGATTGCTCAGTACAGGAAAGTTAGCTTAAATCCATAACATCATGGCTACAATCACCCTACAATCACCAGATCACTTGTAAGACACGAGCATAGCCTTAAATTAAAGAACATCCTATGGCAAACTTCTGTTCACACAATAGTGTATGGTGTCTAGAGGTTTTCACCACATAATCTTTGCTGGACTGACATTAGTTTTGTCTTGAATTGCTTTCTTGAAAAGCTATAGTTATCAGTTTGAGCAGCAATTCCTAACAACACTAGAGCCTGAAAAGTTTTCTGAAATCCACAACTGTGGATAACCATGTATTTTAAAATAAAATTATTTTTAAAAAATTACCAATAAAAAGCCACCAAAAAAACACAGACAAGGCCCCCAAAACCACAAACAAGGCCAAAGTTTCAGAGCTCAAATTAGTGTAACTTCCCTTCCAGTTCCAGTCTCACTTGAGCTCCTACTCCTGTTCATTCCTATTCTATATTTAAAAGTTTCCTTCTTACTTCTGTGTACGTTGGAAGTCTGTCGATTGTGCCACAGCTGATCTGGCCTGGATTCTTTTTTCTCTGTCACTGTCACCTGAAAAATAAACCAGATCACGTTCATCTACATAAAAAAAAATAAATTATATGACCACCTGGGTTTGTCAGAAAGCAAACACCTGACATTGTCTGTTGGTCTAAGAAAATGCTGCTCAAGCACAGGGGTACAAGAGTGTTCTGAAATTAAGAATCATAATAGAGGATTTGGCAGGCAAATGGCAAACAAATGACTATTATATAGACAGTATTTGTGACAAATTTGCACATCACTACGCCAGTTCTTCCTTTCACACAGTCATTAGCCAGTTTCCTCCTACTAGTTCACTCACTGAGGGGCTAACAAACAAGAACCAACCAAGCTACACAGGATTTACTCACTGCCTGCAATCACAAGATCTTTCACCAGGAAGAACACATAAAGTAGACATCAGCACCTAAAAGCTTCCCTTTATTGATTTCATATTAACCTACCTTTCACATCTAGACAGAGAATTGAAACTTTAAAAGTGTAAGGAAGCATTTGGTAGGCAAACCTATTAATAAAAACCTTACTAGAACTTATTAGAAGAAGTTAGAATATAGGAAAGCTTATTTTGTTGCCAAAAGTTAGCAACTTTCCCAGAACCTGCGTATGACATGGAGTTGTGGGCTAAGGACTGAGGAGAGAAGGCTCCTGAAGGGGAGACCTCAGAGCAGCTCCAGTGCCTAAAGGGGCTGCAGGAAACCTGGAGATGGGCTTGGGACAAGGGCCTGTAGGGACAGGCCAAGGGGAATGGCTTTAACCTGCCAGAACAGGGGAGCCTGGGATGAGCTCTTAGGCAGAAGCTCTTCCCTGTGAGGGTGCTGAGGCACTGGCACAGGGTGCCCAGAGAAGCTGTGGCTGCCCCATCCCTGGCAGTGTTCAAGGCCAGGTTGGACACAGGGGCTTGGAGCAAGCTGCTCCAGTGGAAGGTGTCCCTGCCCATGGCAGGGGTTGGAGCTGGAGGAGCTTTAAGGTCCCTTCCAACACAAACCATTCTAGGATTCTGTGATAACAAAGTTAAAAGAAACCTGTGCAAAGTCAGCGCAAATAGGCAAAACAGTTAATCTACACAGATGTGTATCTTTAGGGTGGTCACATAACTGATGGGCTTGCCACAAAAGCAGAACCAATTCATTTAGTGTCTACAACTAAAATACAGATCATGCAGTAATGCCAGATCACCTTCATATCCAGCTGCTGTGTAAACAGGCCACGGGGAAGAATAATGCAGAAGAAATAAGTGGAAAGGTTCTGAACAAATTACCAACAGCTCTGATGCCCAAGTAGCTCAGGACAGAGGTGGACAGAAGGCAAGCTGCAAATCCATCTTAAAACACTGATGGAAATAGAAACCCAAATGACTGACACATCACTGCCTGCATTCTTACAGCAATAAGGTTTTATCATGTTTAGCTACATGCTTCAAACAAGTGTATAGCAACACCAGGCATGTTTCCTCATATGGGTCCTGAACACGTCCTTCAGAGCCCCAGAAATGTGCTTGGAACTGGGATGACACAGCAAACCAGCATGGAAAATTAACCAAAAAGCCTGCGTCCCTCTGGGATTGCTCCAGGAATTACTCAATGGTAAAGGACTTCTGCTCAGAGCTTACATCAGTGTCATACCCTAACATCTCAAACATTTACTGATTGAAATAAAAATAACTCATTTGCCTAAGCTGAGCCTCTGTGACTTCCCATGAAACAAAGAGGGCAAACACCATCCCTTGGTGTTGTAAAAGACAAGGAATACTGATGTTAAGCTGCTGGCCACTCAGTGAAGAAGAAACAAGCAGTCATACAGACCCATTTAAAATACATTTCTTACTATCTCTAATAAAAAAGGGGGTGAACCCCACTGTTTTTTGTGTCAGCAACATCCACTAAAATCTGTAGATCTCAGAGGCAACTGCAAAGCTTAAAAAAATCACTAAACCTTTAAAAGAATTGAGCCAAAGAAAATAGGAATAATTCCAGTAGTTACGGGAAAAAAATAGTCAGTGATCTTGCCCAAGTAATAAGTGAGATAAAATGGATCACTATTAATCAAACTAAAGCTATTTTAAAAGACAATTTTAGCATCTTAGTACATGCTTTCATTACACCAAAATGTCATTTTAAAAGATCAAATTTCAGTTGCTTATCAAATGCAAATATTCATGACCTAGTGTGTGGACACATAAGATTAAGAACTCAAAAATCTCCATTCCTATACAATAAAAAGTAAAATTATTTTAAGAGATATAACAGGCTTCTATTTAATGTGCAAGTGCTAAAACTTGTTGAAATTCAACTGAGGCACTTCAGACAACCTTGAAGCATTACTACTTCTAGAAATGTCACCCATTCAAGGAGGAATGCAAGTAGTGCTCTGCAAAAGAGAACCAGCCATGACTCTGCCTCAGTGCAATTCACAGTAAGGAAGTAATCTGCATCTCAGCACGGGGCAGTTACAAAGAACTCAACCACAGCAGTTTCCCATGATGTTGTCGACTCTCAGTGTCATTCCTTTAAGGCATTCATGGGATTATTGGGATATAATTAATCTCACTATAGTAAAAGAAGTTTCAAGTAGGCTCAGGCTGAGGAAAAGGAGTATTCACTTCTGGCAGACAGCAAGGGACCCATGCTACTCAAAAAGGTAGATCTTGGTTAAGCTCAATACCTTCTGACTAGACGGCTAACTGAGCAGAGGAAGTTACAAGGAGCCCTGAATGGGATACTCTCCAGCAGCCCTTAGAAGAAATAAAGTTACTGTACCTGTGGCCACAACCAAATGAGGAGCAGCAGAGCAGAAAAGCAGCTGAAAAGCTAATGGTTATGTACTGGCTACCAAAAACAAGAAAAAGGCAGTGGCTAGTCTTTCTTCAGGATCACCAGCTGCCCAGGGTCATCTTGTCAGAATGGAACATAGGAAGTTCTCTCTTTTTTTGGATAATAATAATTTGACGTGTCACTGGAATGAAGAAAACACAAGAGGGCTCCAAACAATACCACTGCTCCATGAGGCTGCGGAGTTGTAGGCACTACATAAAGTCTTCAGGCAGTCTCTAGGAAGCTTATGGAGGTTTTGTAGCAACTTCTCAACGCTGCAACCTGGACGCAGAATTTCTACCATCCCAGCTTTATTTCAGCTCAAGAGATGAATTTTGTCTATTTGGAAATGACAGTAGCCCTAGACCCAGAAAGCCAACTCAGCTACTGTGATGCAACAGTCTTTCAGGAGATCCCACTAAACCAGCATACCTCTGAGCTGACCACTCCAAAAATGTCTCTGACATCACGCACAGGATGCTTGTTCCTCCTTCGAGACCGGGAATAGGTATCCAACCGCCGCTGCACAGCAGCAGCCTGAGTCTTGGTCAGGGTGGAGAGCAGCACGATGTTGTCATGCTCAGAGGCACAGTCCCCAAGGAGGTTGGACAGACCTGCATCCTGGAGCCACTCGGCTTCAGCCTCTCCCTCTGCGACACAAGGGGTGAGAAGGTCGAGTGAGATGAGGAAAGATAACAGCAATCTGAATGCTTGCAACACTTCAGAGGCAGAAAACCAAAACCCTGAGACATTCCCTTTCTGGGGTGGCAATGGGACATCACTGGAAGGAAGTCACAAAGCCACTGTTACTCTCAAAGCCTTAACCCCGTTCCCAGATTCCCTGCTGGGTATCAGGTGAAACTGGAGGAGACACAGCACTGTAGGCAGCTGTAACTGCCCTAGGGTGAGGAAAGAGAAGAAAAAGTACACATATTGCTGGGAATGTAGGCTCCCTCGGAAGCTGGGCAGAGGAGGGGACACAAGTGTGAATCTGTGGTATTTAGCACAGGAACTGAACTCAATGGGGGCTTTTACAGGATACAGCAGGAGAGTCAGATACACTTGCTTAAATCTGCCTTTACAAAGGTTATCTCTGGATGCAAGCAACAGCACTCAGCACACTCAGGATGAACAGCAGTGCCGCCCTGGAGCATCCCTGCTTCATTGACAGCTTTGTGAATGGACAAAGAAAGAGATCTATGAGAAGTCGCAACATCTGCATGTTTGGCTGTAGGACTCTTCCCAGTTACTTGGCTATTTATTTTACTGTATATTTATCTACATACAGGCCTGCGTTTCAACAGGTTTAATTTTTCTATTTCTTTTTTAATATCTGGACACTGCTCTGGTAGATTCACAATACATTTGCGTAACTATTTGCCTGCACCATTCTCTATCATTTTAGGTGGACTGGTACCAGTACAGTCATCCAACAAAAGCAGAAATTATATTCTTACTCTGTGCATTTGCTTTATGTCTGCCTATTCAAAACACCCATAAAATTAAAGAGCATTTCAGCTCCAGAATGAGGTGTGGGAAATCTGAAGATATTACAGCAGCACTACTCAAACAAGTTTGATTCTACTTTGTACTTTGATACATATTATGATGTGCTCTAAACACAGAAGACAATTTTTTCCTTATGGGCTGCACCCTCAGTGCAGCTGAGAAAACGCCCTGAGAATGGCAGCTACTTGAAATCCAAGAATAAAAGAACCGATTTAGCAGGTGGCTTGAATTTTGATACGGTGAACACCATGAAGCCTTTAGCTTTCTAATTCTATTTCCCTCATTCATTCACTGTAGGCAGCACTAACACAGTTCTACCAAAGGTTATACTGGGAAAAAGTAAAATCACAACTGGACTGAAACAGAGCTGTTCATTCCCACTTTGCCTTTCCTGTGCAAACTGGTATTATAGTATCACAGCTGCTTAGGCAAAGTTTTATTATTTCTGCCTCTAAATAAAAAAGCCATTTAGTCTCTTCTTAGAATCTTACAATGGTTTGAATTAGAATGGACCTTAAAGCTCACCCAGTTCCAAGCTGCCTCAGAGGGGAGACTGAGATGAGCTCTTAGGCAGAAGCTCTTCCCTGTGAGGGTGCTGAGGCGCTGGCACAGGGTGCCCAGAGAAGCTGTGGCTGCCCTGTCCCTGGCAGTGTTTAAGGCCAGGTTGGATGCAGGGGCTTGGAACAAGCTGCTCTAGTGGAAGGTGTCCCTGCCCGTGGCAGGGGTTGGAGCTGGAGGAGCTTTAAGTTTCCTTCAACCCAAACCAGGCTGGGATTCTATGATCCCCCTGGAACTGCTTGCTCGATTACAAGTTGCTCACACACCGTGGTCCTGTGCCTGACTCCTCACAGCAATCTGTGCTGCACCCGTGGTTTCAGCAGCACAGCATGCAAAAAACTTCTGGTTTATTTTGCCTTTGGAACCAAAGGAAGTGAAGTGTATTGCTTGCAAATTTTGAAAATACCCAATTCCAGTCATAACAGGAAACTAATCTAATACACAATGCTAAACAGCGGGCCCCAGATCAGATATTGTGTGAGCCTACTGCCCCATCTGATGCCAAAGCACCAGATTTTAATTCATCAGTTTAATATTTTTGGCCCAGATATGTTTGCCAGTTACACAAAAGGAAATGTGTAAAAGAGGTTATTTATGGGGAGAAGAGAGAAATCAGAGAGAAACAGGTCAGAACCAAGAGGTCCACAGGAGCTGAGCTGCAGGTTTAGGCCTGGAAAGCTGCTGAGGTTTGCCTTGGGCTTTCAAGACAAGCAGCATTTCAGGTGGCCACAATCAGGAATAAATTTGCAAAATTAAATAACTCCAGTTCCAGAAACTTACTTGAAATGTAAGCTGGCCAAAACCAGCATTGGCAATAAAGGGGTTTATTTCCAAAAGGATAGAAGGACAGCTTCAGTACCCTACAATTTTGGACTAAACATTAAACACAACTCCCTGTACAGAGTCGGAAGGTAGAGAAGGATCACTCTTTGCTGACACTTCCCAGGCATGATTATGTGCTGTAAGGATGCCAGCAGATATTTCAGTGGCACTATCACACAGTGCGTACTTCACCAGCCTGTTGTACTGCTGGACCCCAGAGAGAGCTGGATGAACAGCAAGGAAAGGACAACGCTGTTCTGCTCCAGGGAAAAGCTCCTTTCTGCTCCCTTCAGCTGCTGGTGAGGCCACATGTGTCAGCACCTCCTTTCAGCAGACCCAGTTCTGCAGTTACACACTGGGCTCCAGCTCGCACCAGGTCATGAGAAGCTTCCATTATGCCACCCCTTTACATGGGGCTCTCCAAGCAGATCAGCATCTCTGCAATGCCTTATCCACAAGCAGCCTCTACGCTGCCCCTGTACTTTGGTTAGGATCAGCTCCATGTCAGCCATGGAGCTGCCGGCACCTGCCGAAGCACAACTTCCAGGGCTGTATGCAAAGCAACAGTGCCTTTGGGTCCGAGGAGCCCCACAGCCCCTGCCTGGCACTGCCACCTCACAGGGCTCCAACCCTAAACTGCAGAGACAAGACAGGCACCAGCCAAGCCCGGGATCCGCACCCCCCAGGAGGTTCCCCTCACCACTAACACTGCAGCACAATGCTCATTTAACTGCACTCCCTCGCAGAAGGCACCAGGAGCCGAGTGCACATCTCCTGCCCCAGCCTGCCGGGAAGGCTTCCCACCTTTGTGCACTATTTCAAGTCTGTCTGGTTTCAGTGGCCAATTAAGCAGTCAGCTCTTGCCTGCTAGTTTAATATACAGCATTAGCATTAAAAGGCACTTTTCTTGTGCCCTTGCTTACACAGAGGAATCATATTGCCTCTAGCATATCAGTCTTTTGGATATCCCAGACAGTTTTTCATCTCATGGCATCGCCTCTTTTCCAGTCTTCTTTCAGGCACATTCCTGGCATTTTTGCATCTCTTCTAGTTCTAAAAACCAAATTTACATCCTTTACCCAGGGACACTAACAGCAGATCTTAATGCTTACTGTGTCTTGCTTACTATGACTGACACAAATGGTGATCTCCCCAGAGTCCTTTCTATGCACCTAGGAGAGCTACTTACCCTTCTCAAGCACAGCAACACATGGGACTTTCACTGAAACATGTTCCCATTACACCCATGGTTCCTTCTCAAGATTAGCAGTGTTGAAGGCCAGGTTGGATGGGGCTTGGAGCAACCTGCTCTAGTGGAAGATGTCCCTGCCCGTGGCAGAGGTTGGAATGAGTGATCTTATGGTCCTTTTCAAGCAGTCTGATTCTATGATCGGATGAGCACAACAGATGTAGGCTGTACAGGTTGCAAACACAACTGTTCCAGAGCACATAGAACCAACTAAACCATATTATTTGAAATGGATCCAGGAATTGTATGATCCCAATCTGTTTATCACTGCTTATCATCCCTCCAGCCCCAGCACGGTGTACCTTCCATGTCAAAAGGCAATTGATCCAGTTATTCCAAACTACTGAATAACATCACCACTAGAGAGTCCATTAGACACACCTCATGCAGATAAAGCAATCCTCAAATGAAAGGGGAGAGGGGGAAGGAAGCATACAAGAAAAACCTTGCGTGGATGGACTCAAGTCATTTTGGATGTCTATTATGGCCTCTTGAAGAGTAAATTAGAGTGAGAAATGTCTTGTCTTCTACAGAAGCAATTCTCAGAAAAGCCACTATGAGGAAGTCTTAGAACAACATACACAAACCAGCCTTCCAAACCACCACCAGCTATCACAGGGTGTTTACCACCACACAGCCATCTGCATGGGGAGCAAGAGGCTCCTGCTGGAAAATGTCTGGAGCCTTGAACATACTTCTGACTGCCCTTTAGAGTCAGCTTTATTTCAGATGCTGAAACCAGGCCAGGCCAGCACTTCCCTTGAGCAGGGCATTAGCCACCACCCAAATAAAAAGACAGACATATCTGATTTGACTGGTAATATTCAAGCCATATTACAACACGCTTCTAAATCATTCAGGTGCATAAGCAAGTTTTGTGTTCAGGATGTTCACCTTCCAACCCAAACCACTGTATGATTCTATGACCTTCCTCCCCTTGCTCCCTACCTTTTCAGCAACTTACCTTCTTGTGCTTTGACATCTGCAAGGCTGCATTCCTCTTGCTCTGCTTCAGCACTCTGTTTAATGTTCTCTACTTCCAGCCAAAAACTGTCCATTGACAAGTTGTCTGAAGACTCTACCCTGGGATTTGTGCCCTCTGGCACTGGGGATGCCAAAAGACTCTCCGGAGGAAGCTGGCTCATTTTGCAAAGGCAATTTCTGGTACAGAGACAGGAAGAGATAAAGAGAGATGTTAAGCCAGGCACAGCTACAGGTTGGGCGAAGAACTGATTCAGATCAGCCCTGTGGAGAAGGACCTGGGGGAGCTGGTCAATGAGAAACATTGATCAACATGAGCCGGCTTCAGTCTGGGCTCGCACACTGCCATCCTGGGCTGCATCAAAAGGAGTGTGACCAGCAGGTCAAAGGAGGTGATCCTGCCCCTCTACTCTGCTCTCGTGAGACCTCACTTGGAGTATTGTGTGCAGTTCTGGTGTTCTCAACATAAAAAGGACATGGTACTGTTAGAACAAGTCCAGAGGAGGCCACGAGGATGATCAGGGGACTGGAGCGCCTCCCATATGAAGACAGGCTGAGAAAGTTGGGGCTGTTCAGCCTGGAGAAGAGAAGGCTGTGTGGAGACCTCATAGCAGCCTTCCAGTATCTGAAGGGGGCCTACAGGGATGCTGGTGAGGGACTATTCATTAGGGACTGTAGTGATAGGACAAGGGGTAACGGGTTGAAACTTAAACAGCAGAAGTTTAGACTGGATATAAGGAAGAAATTCTTTACTGTTAGGGTGGTGAGGTACTGGAATGGGTTGCCCAGGGAGGTAGTGAATGCCCCATCCCTGGCAGTGTTCAAGACCAGGTTGGACAGAGCCTTGGGTGACATGGTTTAATGTGAGGTGTCCCTGCCCTTGGCAGGGGGGTTGGAACTGGATGATCTTAAGGTCCTTTCTGACCCAATCTCGTCTATGATTCTATGTATTTGCATATGGCGTTCACAATACAGCAGCCTTCATTGATTAATGACTGCAATAAAAGCCAAACAGAGATAAGTGCTAGACTTCCTTTCGTTAGCATTTTGCAATAACAGACAAGGTTGGGATCAAATTCCTTAGAGAATGGGAAAAACTGCTGTCCAAACATGTGAAAAGATGCAGTATCAACACGGGTTTTCTGATGCTGTCATTGCAGTGACCTTCAAGACAACAACTACAACTACAACACTTGCTTCCAAGATTTTCCTGTGAACTTGCACAGATACCCTCAACATCCAGAGTAAACCAAGATGCTTCAAGCTTGGTGCACTCTTGCTCTGGTTATCTGGCACGGACAGCAAGTGACAACTCCCAGACACAGTGGACTGAACCCAGTAGAAAAGCCGGAACAACTCCCTCTCCTGCATTACAGGTCATTCAAAAAAGGATGTTTGAGGCCCTCTATTCCTGCCCACACCCGTTTTTTATCTGTGAAACCCCAACAGACAGAATTTTCTTTACCACCCTGCTGATTAATTCTTGTGCAGCCAAAGTCCCAGGCTGGTCTCATTCAGCTTTCACCATCTGTGCAGAAAGTTGTGAGGTTGTCATCAGTTTATAAAATAATACCTCTCCTAAAATGAATTTTAATTTTCTTCAAAGGGCTCCAAGCCATTTAAACTCAGCTCAATCTGGTGAAATAGCTTTATCAAAGACTTATAAAAAAGTAAAAATTGGAAACTACAACAAAACACCTACAAAACGCAATTTAGCTCCTACCTCTGGAAGTGCTTAGAAAGTAGAGATTCCAAAGTATCTGCAAAATTTTATCTCCTTCCATTGCAGAAAGCCATTATTAGCAGTTCTGGCACTAACTTGCTTGTTATAAAAAACATTTCACAGAATCCCAGCCTGGTTTGTGTTGGAAGGGACCTTAAAGCTCATTCAGTTCCAACCCCTGCCACGGGCAGGGACACCTTCCACTGGAGCAGCTTGCTCCAAGCCCCTGTGTCCCAACCTGGCCTTGAACACTGCCACAGATGGGGCAGCCACAGCTTCTCTGGGCACCCTGTGCCAGCGCCTCAGCACCTTCACAGGGAAGAGCTTCTGCCTAACATCTTGCTCATCACAGTCTCCCCTGTTCTGGCAGGTTAAAGCCATTCCCCTTGGCCTGTCCCTACAGGCCCTTGTCCCAGGCCCCTCTCCAGGTTTCCTGTAGCCTCTTTAAGCACTGGAGCTGCTCTAAGGTCTCTCTGGAGCCTTTGCTTCTCCAAGGTGATGCAGCCCAGCATCACCTTTTTATATGCTGATGTAGGCCAGCATATAGTTGGCATTCTGGACTGCAGGCATACACTGCCGACTCATTTCAACTCATAAAGGACTAAATTAGAAGATCTAACAACTAACAGACGTGTTGTAGGACGTTCTGCACTTGTGCTTACACATGTGCATGCATACTATGCTCATACCCTCTTCCAAAACATGCACATAGGCAGCCCTTCCCTTCTAAAGGTCAGAAGTAAAACAATAAGCATCATTCCAGGAACACCTGGATCCAGCCACATTGAGAACAAGAATAAGGAGTGTTTATTTGTCTGTTTTAGAGGAACACAAAAGTGCATGCTTGAAAAGAGCTTTTACACTACCCAGTTCACCTCTAATAAGGATAGAGGCAATCTGCTTTCTTAGCAGCCATCCCCACTTTTCCCACCACCCCCACTTTCCTATTCCTGGATAGCCAAATAGCAGGCCTCCAGGTGAGATGCCACTTTATAGCCTGACTGAGGGCTCACATAGTCAATCTAATATCTGGATTTTCTTTTCTACATGCAGAGTTTATGTCCATCTCCCTCAGTTCTACTACAGTTACCATCTCAAATCATTGTTTATCCTTTCATCTTTTTATTTCTATCTTTACCCACTAGGAGTTAAAAATGTAGATCACATCCCTCACATTAACTCTTTATCTTTAGTACTGCTCTCAGTTTTCTCACATTTGCTTTAAACAAAGACACCTTGGTAGCAACAAAAACAAGTTTCATACCTGGCCATGACATCTCACTAGAATTCTGTTACACACCAGTCCACAGGAATCATCACTTGTGACATGAAATGAACTAGGAAGAGGATTTTATATTATCTTGAGGGATTTGGCTTTGGTTGTATCAATGCCAGAAACACTGGAGGCAAACTTGCACTCAAGAGCAGTCTTGCAGTGCACAACATTACACAGGCTAAGGAACCATCCTACAGGCTCTCTTAATTGCCCTGCTAAAGGCACACAACAACTTGCCCTAAGCTGCTGCCTTATACTACTGGGGATCTAGGTCCTGACCAAAGCAGCTCTGACATGTACCTTTCCTTCATGTTCAGCTTGGTTGAAAGCTGGCTCATCTAACACAGCTTACTGCAATCTTCCTGGCTTCACACCAAAACAGAACGTAGGTTTGCAGATCCAGCAGAACCTACCCTAGACCTGAGCAGCACAGGTCTGCAGCAAGCCTGTATCACACACAGCTAGGACAGTCCCTTCCCCACACCTGCCACATGCCTGTCTGGAAAAATGACCCAAAATGTTAAGCCAACATAAACAGAGTCTTCAGGTCTTTCAAAAAGAGCAACTCTTGATTTTGATGTTCTGTGAGACTTACCCAAATACCAGGTTCTGAATGCAAGTTTTAGTCCAGGAGATACTACAACCAAGTGGAGTAATCCTTATTTAAGGCATTAGGGCATATTCCTGGTGCACATTTGAGAAGGATCACAGCATCCTTACAGTCCTGGCTTCAGACCATAGATCTGCAAACAGCTTGTTTTGATCTACCAGCACCTTCAGTTTATGTCAAGACAAAGAGTACTGCTGCAAGGATATAGTTTTGCCAGACAACAGTGAACTGCTGTACCCCATCCCACTCTGACTCATGCCTCCATACCACCCACAGGTATTTTGCTTCCTTTCACAGCTGGAAATACAGATGATCTAGTAGTGCTTGCACCAAAAAGCTCCACCGCAGTCACACTATATGCCTACACTAGGAGAACCATATTTGAACAGCTGAAAGCCATCCCAGCTTTTTCCCTCAACAACTCCCAGATACTGATGCTCTAAACTCTATTTTGACAAGGTGCAGGATGCTAATGTCACACAGCTGCTCTACACTAAGCTAGCACTGTTGTTCCTGCTTCGCTGGACACCACCAAAGCAAAGTCAGGCCTTTACATTTGGAAAATTATTTATTTTCTGCTCTAAATGTTCTTTCTTCTTGAACACTATACTTTAGAAATCCAGCTGCCCAGGTGGAAGGTTAATCTCAGATACAGTGCACCTGAAAGATTGTTCTTCCTCATTGCATTCCCAAGTCACCAGAGGGCAATCTGTGACATATAAACGTAGCAACAGTTTAGATTGAAAGTGTAGATTGTTGGCTTGAAATGTTAATTGCTCAGTTGCAGCTGGGCAAAAGGTAGGTGGAATAATTAAGTTCACTCAGTTGCACTGTCACCACAACAGAAAGCTTAATATTATAAAGCTTTAAAAATTAACCCAACAAAAAGCAAACTGGCAGAAAGATCTGGTTAAGGACAACCATAAGGATTACTCTGTGGAGAGAGTGACCACCCTACTGTAATAATGCAAACTTCTCTTTTTTAAGAGCAGAGCCAGTTTTAATGGGGCTCGAAATCCATTCAGCTGACTTACTTAACACCTTCAGCCTAACCCTGACTTAACAGGATTAACAGAGTTGCAAGAAATTAGACTGTCATGGACCTTACACAGTTCATTTTCTTATTGTTGCTTCTATAAATCCCATGCATGCAGAGTGCTGTTAGCCCTGGTAGCTCACCAATCCTGGGCTAGAATCTAGTCTCAGGATAGTTTCTGATCTGTTCCTAGATACTGTCAACGCATGGCAAATATATTGCAAACACTCATGCAACTCTCAGCCCTCCTGAGTATCAAAATAAAATAAACACTGTTGCTATGCATCTGTTCATTCCAAGCTTGAATCATTCCCACCGGAGAGTTTCTGAAAGGATCTGGAGCTGCCTCAACTACTTCACTACTTGCTCAACATCCTTCCCTCATTAAAATACCTCTCTAGCAGATGAATAAATAAAGAGGTTCCTTCTCAAGCATTTAAAACAGAACATGAGGCAACAAGTGTAAGCCAAGAAAACAGAATTCCTGTAAGAGAGTTTCCAGAACTAAGATGACAAGGAGGCAACAAGGGCAGAAGAATTAAGTTACACAAGCCAGCCCCAGCCCTTCCACACAAGCACCTAGACTTTTTAAAGACATTTCCAATGATCTAGAGCAAGCACAAAGGGGCACATCAAACACAGAAACAGATGGAGTTCTCAATTAACCTCATGAGCAAGCTAGGAGAGGCACACCAAGTCACAGCATCACAGCAGCCCAGACCAGTCCCACAAAACACAAGCTCTTTTAATTGAAAAGTGGGACATCATTCTATCAACTGATTGCAGTGTTTCGACAGATAAAGACACAAAGTCAAAGAACAAAAACCACGTCAGCATCACATCACGCTTCTCCCCATCTTTAAATGTACTTCAAGGTCAAAAATAACTGTTGAGTACAAAAGCACAAGATTAAAACAAGCAAACAAAAAAAGCCCATGCAGGAAATGGCCCCTCTTCACATTGCTTCCAAGTTCCTATCCTAAGCAAGCAGTTTAAAACCTAATGAAGAACTGTGTAGTTCACACTGAAAAGAAGGAATCACCTGGAGATCAGTTCATAACATCACATGCTTAAAATCATGTAGTCAGATAAAGGCATCAGAAACAACAGAGAGGAGTATTCGAAGAACTGGATAAAATCCTGAAGCAGTAAGTCACGTGTTTACAGCTGTATCTACACACAATATAGATATTTCTTGCTTACTGTAAATATTGGAAGTTTAAACCTCAGTCTTTCAAAGCTGTCATTGCTAATACAAGAAGAGGTCCCTGTATAGAAGAATTAAATCTGTTTATTATCAAAATCTTGCATGTAATATGCAGAATCAGCCATTTCATTCATACACACAGAATTACATAAACCACTATTCCCAACACAGATGGCAGATTTCTCCAGGAGAGGCCCTGGGGACAAATGCTCCATAACTTTTCTCCCAGAGGTCTAAAGAAAGCTCTACTGCAAATCTTTAAAGCCTGGCTTTGCTGTCCTCATTTCTGTACACAAACACTGCCAGTTCCTCCCTTCACCCTAGAGCAAGAAGCGAAAAAGCACAACTGAAGCTTACTCCGAGGAGAAAATGAAAAGCACATGGCTGGTTCAAATTCCTTGGACCAGACCATAAAAGTAGTGACAGACTGATTCTCAAATTACTGTAGCAGCAATGAACAGTAACTTACCCCATACACTCCTACTATAAACCATAGCAGCTAAAGAGCCAGAATTAAAGTGATTGTAGAAACAGGCTGCCCCTGCTGACATATGTCTTTGCATATTTCTAACCATAGGGGACTCAGTCATACACCCAGCAGTTTCACAGAACATCTTCCTATATGAAGTCACAAGACCTTTAGCCCAGGCTATTTTCAATGGCAGTGCTGCCAACCACCAGTCCTGTTTGAATTAAAGCACTTTATCAAGGAATTTGCACCCATACGACAGCATGCTTGAAGGTCTGTCTCTACAGCATCAGCAAGAACAGCTAATATGTCACTCCTACAGCTTACTAATAAGATTACAGCTTGTTTTCAGTAACACAGCAATCAGTTAATCAAGATCTCCATTATGCAAGCAGCTCTGGGAGCAGCGTCACTTCAGGTTGTTTTGAAGAAGCCTGTTCTGCAAGTGATAGAGGACGTGCCAGGCAGCTCTGCATGTGTGTAGTCCTTCACTCCAGCCTCCCCCACTCCACAGGATGCTCCTGTCCTGGCATCCCTAGTGCCATCAGAAAGACAGAACAGGGATCCTTCACCCAGTGCTATATGGAGTGAAAGACACTTGTGTGTAACTCCCTGCTCTACCTTAATACCTCCATCACTTTCTGTGCTGGATACAAACTCCACACATCACCTCCACCACAGCACTGGAATTCCTTAATAAAACTTAAATTATAACTTACCTGACAGTAAGGGTTTCTATTGAAGTATTTAAGAGCAAAGAAACGCCATCTCAACATCTGTATCTCAGGCCTTCATCTGGAATAGATTTGCTTCCACTTTGTCTAGAAAGGGTCTAAACTAGCAAGCTAGGGACTAGTGAAAGTTGCCTGTAATTACATATCTGCCTAGAGGTGTCTCAGACCAAAGCTCAGAGCAGAACAAACACCAAATTGATACAGCCATGCAGATACAGCCAAATTAAAAATGTTCAAAGCCATGTTTAGCTTAGTCTATTAGCCAGGTGTCTGCCCCATCACAATAGGGTTTGTTTTGGCCTCAGAAGACATAAGCTATGGTCTCTGTACACGTTTTTTTGTTTCACTGCAAGGTCACTGCCAATGAGCCCGTTGTTCACTTTTCCCTATGTTAGCATGGAAATCCAAACAGGAAAAGGTTTTTCATGGATGCAGAAATCTGGCTGTGAGAAATGGATAGCTGTCCAAAGCAAAGCTTTAGTAGTGCTGCAATCTTTTATGCAATTGTGAATTAATAAGCCTGATCATTGGGATGATTAGGTGAAAGTCATTAACAAACAGGTGGCATTCCCATCCCTATTTCCATCCTTACACACTCCACAGAATCCATGCTCACCTAAATACAAAAGCAAATGTATTCAACCAGCAGTAACAAGGCACTGCTCTGCCTTCCAGCTTGCACCTATCAGAACAACATCAGATGTCAAACCCCACAGACCGTGGGATCATCATAGAATCCCAGACTGGTTTGGGTTGGAAGGGACCTTAAAGTTCATCCAGTTTCAACCCCTGCCATGGGCAGAGACACCTTCCACTGGAGCAGCTTGCTCCAAGCCCCTGTGTCCAACTTGGCCTTGGACACTGCCACAGATGGGGCAGCCACAGCTTCTCTGGGCACCCTGTGCCAGTGCCTCAGCAGCCTCACAGGGAAGAGCTTCTGCCTAAGAGCTCATCTCAGTCTCCCCTGTTCTGGCAGGTTCAAGCCATTCTCCTTGGCCTGTCCCTGCAGGCCCTTGTCAAAAGCTCCTCTCCAGGTTTCCTGTAGCCCCTTTAGGCACTGAAACAAGTCACACAATTAACTTGCTGACCAGCACAAAGTAAGGAGGGGTTGAGAGATGTGCTGGAATCCAGATATGTTTCATGCATGAGAGGCTTAAGGATGCAGGAAGATGGGAAGCACAGTCATAATCCCCTTGTTTGGATTTCACAGGTAAGATTTATTAGAAAATAAAGTGCTTCACTATTACATTGCCATGAAAAGTCTGCCCTTGGCTGTAATTTATAAGTAAGTCTGTAGCTCATACTGGAGCGGCTCCTGCAAGCCCAGCCGCAAGCCACCTCAGGTACCAAGGCTTTACAAAACTGAGAAGCATGAGGGAGGAAGAGCTGTCTCGGCAATGGCTTTTTCTCAACTGCTTTGGAGGCACGACAGCACCAGGTCTGGACAAGCCGGTAGGTGCCTTCATGGGCACCCAGAGAGAATGCCACAGTTACTCCTGCAAAGATAAACACTTAAGTCAATGAATTAGCAGACCAGGATGGGCAGTGTATAGGTATGGTGTGTAGGTATGGTGTATGGGCATGTTTCCAGTCAATCCTAGCAGAAGGGATTTGTTATACACATACACACAAGATATTTCACCTGCTGGCAGGTCCTGAATGCACAGATGGGAATTGCCACTTGCCAAGAGTTAATGTTTTGGTCAAAGTTAGTGAGCAAGCTTGGGGTTCCTGCTGCAGCACCTCTTTGTACCTGACCACAGAGGTGTGCTGGCACCAGCACAGACACTGGAACTCAACAAACTGGTTTGGCAAAACCAGATGTTGTTACTGAATATTTTGATTTTTACAAAAGAAGCCCTGCAATACTCAAGCTTTTAGTCCTGTTGTCTTACACGAGTCATTTTAAAGTAAGTTATCATATTATTCCTGTGCCAGTGCCCATAAGATTACTTCTTTTAGTTTTTAATCTCGAACTTTGACTGGGACCTTTCGAGGATTTCCTTTCTTGCTTCTACACACAAGGTCAGAGCAGACTGGGAAAAATGACAAGTCAGACAGAAACATGAAAATGTGAGATATGGTTAGAAATAGAATGACTGTGAGTACATTCACACAAAACAAACAGATTTCGATTACTGCAGCATGGAAATGTTCTGAAACTTAATGCAATTCCTAAGTTGATACAAGCATACATTAGATGAAGCCTTAAGTCCTTTAACATCCAGTAAGCACACAAAAAGTATGGTGTTTGTCAAGAAAAAGTAGTTAAAATTTCAGTTCTAGCCTTTAGTACTCATGCTTTGCAAGATATTTACAAATAAGCAGTTCTTGCCTTCATACAGCTCTGCAAATCACTGAACAGCCCTCAAGCCCCACAGGCTGACAGGGCAGCATTACCACTGAATACCAAGGGAACACACAGTCTGCATTTTAGCGTGTCCCCCCCTGGTCCTGCTTCCACAGCTTGCCGAACTCAGAATCCCAGACTGGTTTGGGTTGGAAGGGACCTTAAAGATCCTCCAGCTGCAGCCCCTGCCACCGACACTCCTCCCAGTTACAGAGGTAATTGAAAATAAAAAAAGAACAAAGGGGGGGGCGGTGGTGGTGTAACAGACCTCATTTCAGGGTGAAGACAGTCAAAGCTCTTGTTTAAAGATCATACTGTAGCCTGCTCACCTCTCGAAAACCGTCTGGCTTCCATCTATCCCGCCCCCTGTGCTGCCTTACCTCTGCGCCCTGAACGCGGGAGGAAGAGGAGCAGCGACTATCCCGCACCCCGCTACCGCTCTGCCCGTACCTGCCGAGGCTGCCGAGCGGGGCAGGCGCCAGCACCTCCCGGGGTCCGGGGACCCCACCGCAGGCTACGGCGGAGCGGGCCGAGCCGCGCTCAGCCATGGCCAAGCCGGCAGGAGAGCGGCGCTCAGTCCGCCCGCTCCCCTCCAGACGCCGCTGTGGAACGGAGCAGCCGCCGCCAGCGCCGCGCGGTGACAGCCAAGAGCTGCTCCGTGTCACCCGCGAGGTGCCGGCCTTGGGGCCGCGAGCATCCTGCCCTTCCCCCAGGCGGAGCGGGCAGAGGCGGCCGCTCAACGCACCTCAGCCTTCAAGGCAGCAGTGCCAGAGGCTGAGCCACCCAGTGGTGGACCCCGGGACGTGGTGAACGGGACAGCCCCACAGCCCGACTGCAGCGCTCGGAGGGAGCCTGGAATAGCGACGAGTTATTGCCAAGCCCGGGCTGAAGCTAAGGCTTGCGAAACATTAACTCAAGCCTCAGCCACGTGCTTTTTCACCAAGTAAATTCAGGGTTTCCGGAGCAGTGAGTAAATCCCAGCTGTGTGCAGACACTGGTGTTGAAAGAGCAGCACAAACCAAAACACCCACAGGGAGTATTTTGCAAGATCCAGAACCTCCTTTAAAAATCTCATCAACAAGCAACAGAGAAAGGGTGAAAGCAATCAGATTCCCGGACCCATCCACAACAGGTTTTGTTCTTTCCTTGTTATTTTCTCCACCAAGCCTCCTTTCACAGTGTTTCTGTAACTTCCCTTTCTTTTAACACTTACTATTCCTAATTCCAAAGTTAAAGAGACAAGTAGAATCATAGAATCACAGAATAGTTAGGATTGGAAAGGACCTCAAGATTATCTAGTTCCACCCCCCGTGCCACGGGCAGGGACACCTCACACTAAACCATATCACCCAAGGCTTCATCCAACCTGGTCTTGAACACTGCCAGGGATGGAGCATTCACTACCTCCCTGGGCAACCCATTCCAGTACCTCACCACCCTAACAGTAAAGAATTTATTCCTTATATCCAGTCTAAACTTCTGCTGTTTAAGTTTCAACCCGTTACCCCTTGTTCTATCACTATAGTCCCTAATGAATAGTCCCTCACCAGCATCCCAGTAGGCCACCTTCAGATACTGGAAGGCTGCTATGAGGTCTCTACGCAGCCTTCTCTTCTCCAGGCTGAACAGCCCCAACTTTCTCAGCCTGTCTTCATATGGGAGGTACTCCAGTCCCCTGATCATCCTCGTAGCCTCCTCTGGACTTGTTCTAACAGCACCATGTCCTTTTTATGTTGAGGACACCAGAACTGCACACAATACTCCAAGTGAGGTCTCACGAGAGCAGAGTAGAGGGGCAGGGTCACCTCCTTCAACCTGGTGGTCATGCTCCTTTTGATGCAGCCCAGGATACGGTTGGCTTTCTGGGCTGTAAGCGCACACTGAAGCTGGCTCATGTTCATTTTCTCATTGACTAACACCCCCAAGTCCTTCTCCGCAGGACTACCATGAATTTCCTTTTTGCCCAACCTGTAGCTGTGCCTGGGATTGCTCCAACCCAGGTGTAGGACCTTGCACTTGGCATGGTTAAACTTCATGAGGTTGGCATCAGCCCACCTCACAAGTGTGTCAAGGTCCCTCTGGATGGCATTCCTTCCCTCCAGAGTATCAACTGAACCACACAGCTTGGTGTCATCGGCAAACTTGCTGAGGGCGCACTCAATTCCATTGTCCATGTCAGCGACAAAGATATTAAACAAGACCGGTCCCAACACTGATCCCTGAGGGACACCACTCGTTACTAGTCTCCAACAGGACATTGAACCGTTGACCACAACTCTTTGAGCGCGACCATCCAGCCAGTTCTTTATCCACCGAGTGGTCCACCTATCAAATTGATGACACTCCAATTTAGAGACAAGGATGTCATGTGGGACATTGTCGAACACTTTGCACAAGTCCAGGTAGATGACGTCAACTGCTCCACCTCTGTCCATCACTTTTGTAGCCCCGTCATAGAAGGCCACCAAATTGGTCAGGCAGGATTTTCCCCTAGTAAAGCCATGCTGGCTGTCACCAAGCACCTTTCTCTTTTTCATGTGCCGGAATAGTGGCAATTGTGGACCCATTGAGATCAAGAGATGATTACAGCTTCTGGAGCCACCAACGCAGGTAGATTACAGAAGTCCCAGCGGGCTGGAGCCTGTAGGGGAGACAGGACCCAGCCTGTGGGTCTGGGTAAGCAGTGTGGCCCCCAGCAGCCAGACCTGCACTTCCCTGAGCCGGGGGAGCAAACCAGCACCCCTCAGCAGAACAGTGTCAAGAAGCCACAGCAATACTCAGGCCATGCAAAGTGCTTGTGCTCAAGATTTTAATTCATGAGATGAGACTTAAATTTGTCATCCTGGGGTCTCTTCATCATGGAGCTGCTGGAGCGAGTCTGGAGGAGGCCACAGAGATGCTGCGAGGGCTGGAGCAGCTCTGCTCTGGAGCCAGGCTGAGAGAGCTGGGCTGGGGCAGCCTGGACAATAGAAGGCTCCTGAAGGAGAGACCTCAGAGCAGCTCCAGTGCCTAAAGGGGCTGCCGGAAACCTGGAGAGGGGCTTGGGACAAGGGCCTGTAGGGACAGGCCAAGGGAATGGCTTGAACCTGCCAGAACAGGGGAGACTGAGATGAGCTCTTAGGCAGAAGCTCTTCCCTGTGAGGCTGCTGAAGCACTGGCACATGGTGCCCAGAGAAGCTGTGGCTGCCCCATCTGTGGCAGTGTTCAAGGCCAGGTTGGACACAGGGGCTTGGAGCAAGCTGCTCCAGTGGAAGGTGTCCCTGCCCATGGCAGGGGTTGCAACTGGATGAGCTTTAAGGTCCTTTCCAACCCAAACCATTCCACAATTCTGATCCTACCACGAAGAGATACAAGCATGGCCACAGGAGCATGGATATCAACCCAAGTGGAGAGGTAAAGCGACACCTTCCTCAACTGCCCAGCATCATCCCCTTGACCCTTCCTGCTCTACCCACACATCATGTGGCTCAGACCCCATGATGAACAGTCAGACCTTGCTTACTGTAAAACCCAACCTGCCTGCAGCCACAGGTATATGTCAGAGCACACAGTCTGCTTTATTGCACCCAAGAGCTGTAAGAAACAGAGGATTACAACTTCAGGCAAAAGACAAATACCAACAACAGATGCTTCCTCAGCTGAGACTGTTTGTATGCAGATGACTATTAATCTCATGTTTAAGAAATAAACAGAAAATAACACCGGGCAAAGGAGGAACCCTTGGTATCTGGCAGGATGCAGTGCTGTAGGTGAGTAGGCAGTTGAAGCCAAAGCCATTTTATCATGTCACCATGCACCAAGCAGCAGCTTTGAGCAGGGATCTCAACAAGGCACAGGCCAGTGGTTGTGTACATGGCTGCCTCCAATTGCGTTTGACAATGTCATAGCTTGGGGGAGTGAAGGAGGGGAAGAATCTAAGATCATCCACTAGTTAGACACAGATGTATATTCAGATAAGTGAACTGCAAGGTTGTTTTAACCTAATTAGTACTGTAAATGTAATTTAAACCAGCCAAAATATTTCCACTGCTCAAGGAAGAGCTACAACAATAGGAGGAAGCACTAAGACACAGCAGCTATTCTTGATACTCAAAAACACTTATTCTGATGAATAACCAAGACTTGCTTCCTAATTTAAATTGAGTATGTTTCTGCTTCCTGGGAATTTTCAGACCATATAAAATTAGAAGACTTAGCAGGTTTCCAAGGATGACCTTCTTCACCTCCCTATTCACATGCCTGACACCTACCCGCTGCTCACACCCCCCAGTTCTTGTCCCTGCCTGCTTTACAAATCTCATTCTGATTTTTTCAAGCTGGATTTTCTGATCCCTCCTGGGAAGTGTATGTGGCAGAGTTGCAAATACGAAGAGTGTCAGAAATGGACTATCTTATTCTGCTGTCTCAGTTCTCAGCCCAAAGACATGATAAATTAATTTGCCAACTCGTTTATTTCCTTCACCATAATCACAAGCAGCAGGATGGGCTCCACGGGCTGAACTCACTATGAGTCAGTATGTTTTCGGGCATCCCACAAGAGTTACTGCCCAAAGAATGCCAAACATCCACTCCTGAAAGAAGTCATGCACATGGCACAGCCCTACAGTCAGTGCAGAGCAAATGGTTCAGAGGTACCAAGGTTATGAGACAACTGAACAATAGCTACTCATAGCTTGACTCAGATAAGCTGGAGTTTTAGCAAGGATGGTAAAACAAGGGGAGGGTAAAAGTAGGAGTGCCCTGATCCCAAGTACACAACTAAGCTAGTTATTAAGATTAAAGTGAAACATCTAAGGACCAGAGTATGGACAAAGTACAAAAGCAATTTTCAAAGCAATGTCTCATTTTGCTGTTTGGGGTTGTTTTGATAGATTTTAGTATCTTATAGTTTTAGAAACCTCCCCAGAAGTTTTTATACTGGGTCAAACTAACTGAAACCATTTCAAGAGATAGGGCTAGAACACTCCTCTCTGTGTATGGAAGCTTATCTTGTTGAATGATTGCAAAAAAAAAAAAAATCCATTTACCTAAATACTTCAAATTTAAGATCTAGAGAAAAATATTTATCCAGTAGGTCCCCCCACATTGTCTCTACATATGTGGATATAAGGCATTTACTTGGGAATGCAATGCTGCTGTGCTCATTTGTGGGTAGGACATCATCCCTAAGCCTCTGAGCAGGAGAATATGACAATTCCTGCCTCTCATCAGGAGCAGCACTTTTACAGATCCCAATTGCCCAATCAGCAATTTCCAAAATAAAATCTATACAGCCCAGTAGCAGAACCTTTTATTGAGCAGCCAGGCAATAGTAAGTGCCAATTATTCCACCCATAAGCAAGTCATGCTTATGCTCATACTCAGAACTGCCATCATTTATCCTAGCAGGCTTCCATTCTACTTTATCATCTCTTTAGCAGTAACAAGTCCATCAGGAGGAATCCAAACTTTTCTCTGTGTGGAGAGATTACAAGTTGCCCATAATCTATATTTATTGACATTCTCCTTGTTTGTCTTTTAGAAGAGAGCTGGGATAGAAACAGAATGGGGCCCTGCTTTAAAGGCTGAGAAGTCAATCAGCTGTCACTAATTTTGCCATGCTGGGACCCTGAAGTCACCACACAGAGCTTGTTTGTACTATTTTCATCTATAAATCATGCAACAGCTGGAACAAAACTGGTTGAGATGTTAAACCCGATTGCACAATACAGCTCACTGACTCTTAGAGCTATTAGTAGACAGGAGTTTGTTAACTCATTAGAGGAGGGTTTGTTTGATGAATTTTATTAGACAAGTCTTCATGAAAACCAGGACTGGCAGAGTTCAAGCATGATCCAGGACCAAACCACCGCATGAAAGAGTTTGATACAGACATTCCTAAACAGCTTTGTAGTGCAGAATTTAAAGGAATAAAAACACAGTGCAGGTGAGCTCAGTGGTGGAAGGTCATGTCAAAGATCAGTTGGGGACTAGAGCAGTGCCTGTAAATCCCTGCATGCTGTTCTCTCTTGTATGAAACCCCCCTACTCTAACAGCAGGAGGTGGGACATTGAAGTATCAGGTGTCAATGTCAAGAGATGTTGCAAGATAGATTTTTATTCTTCAGTTTACACCTGGTGTGAAAGCTCAGAGTAATGCAGTGCTATTGCAAATGCAAAAAAGAGGACATCTCATACATCAGCCACTATAGCAACTATATTATATATATTGTATATCATCTCTCTTATGAGGAGGGATTGCAGGAGCTGTGCCTGTTTAGTCTAGAAAAGAGGAGACTGTGAAGGGATTTCATCAATGCAGATCAGTATCTCAAAGGCAGGTGCCAAGATGGTGCCAGACTCTTTTCAGTGCTACCCAGTGACAGGATGAGGAACAATGGCCATAAACTGAAGCACAGGTTTCACCTCAACATGAGGAAGAACTTCTTTACACTGAGGGTGTCAGAACACAGGAACAGGCTGCACAGGGGGGCTGAGGAGTCCCCCTCTGGGGAGACATTCCAAAACCACCCAGACACATTCCTGTGTAACTTGCTCTTGGTGGCCATGCCTTGGCAAGGGGCTGCACTGGAAGATCTCCAGAGTTCACTTTGAATCCTGACCATTCTGTAAGCTGTGTTTTACCTCACAGCTCTGGCAAGTCTGATGAACTCTTATAACCCAACCAACACTCAGGACTATCTGCTTTAACCAGGCTGGTCTAAGCCATCAAATTCTTGTACAATGGCCATTTTCTGACACAGGCATCTTTTGACTGCAGCTGCTAGCTCAGACTCCTGCTCAGGTTTTGTTTCAGCACAGCTCAAGCCTGATCTGTGCTGGGGGCACCACCAGGGCTAAAGCAAGAGCAACATGTGTACCAGATACAGAAGAAAGGAGGAGGCAAGCCTGCTGTCCTTGCAGCTGTGCAAAAGCAACTGCTGGTCACTTTCTGATAAGACTTAAACTTTTCAGAATTAACTGGAACAACCCACAGGAATGATATAAACCAAACTTCCACATTGGAAAATGTAAGTACATCACCTTCGAGCTAACCAATCTGCACTGCTGAGGTTCCCAGTCTGCCCACTGTGATACTTCCACCATGACAGAGGAGGAAGGATGAGCAATTCACACCAATAGCTGGAAAACAGGCTTCCTCATAAGCATGTAAGTTAGGGAATTTGTGAACTCCTGAAGCAATGAATTGGAGAACTAACAAATAACACCAGCCCACTGAAAGAGGACTGAGCCTAGCTTGATTTGTTCCTAATGAGCTCCTGTAATAAAGCTGGATCCACAGGGTACATCCTCCTGTAGCCTTGAGAGGTGCAAATGAACCACGACACTTGATGCAGCACCACTATCAGAACTACTCCTTGTACAGGATTGAATGATATTCATAAATCCCCAGCTAGCAACCAAGCAACAGCTTCTTGACTTTTTAAAAAGACTAGTTTTTCTTTCTTATCTGCTTTGTTAACAATGAGGTAATGCTAACCCTGTACAAAACTGCACAGACCTCACAAGCAGAGTTCTTAGGACAGCCTTATAGAAGCAGTTCCTTGGTTCTACTTATAGATTTGTCCCATCATGTGTCTCTCCCACCCAGGCTAGTTTTAATTTCAGCTAACACAGAGCTGCAACTAAAATGAACTTCCCAAAAGCCCTTCTCCAAGAAGTTTTTTCCATGGTGTGTGTTGGTATTTAATAAATCCTTGAATTTTCCCAACTGACCTGGCAGCTCTGTGCTTGCTCCACACTTCCTGGCCTGCAAACATCCGGCAGCTTCACTCCTGCTTTATGCCAGCCAAGAGAGCGTAGGAAGCACAAAGTGAATGAACTCTGCAACTCTTGGATTTGAGGTATCGTTAGGACTACTCCCAGGAGGCATCCTTCCTCTCCCATTAGTCAAAGGAAATACTGTGTCTAAACACAGCTGTTACCTTTATCTACTTTTACCCTCCTTACACACGAGCTGGAGTGAGTCCAGGGTTCTGGAATATTTGACCAAAACAAGGGTATCACAGACCAGCTGCAGGGATGTATATATTGCAGCCTCATGTCTACCTTCCGCTATGAGGCATGCAGGGATTTCCTTCCACTGTTAGCCCTGCCATTTTCAAACATTAACATTGTCTGTGCTTTACCTTGACCGAGAAAAACAACTTTCATCAGCAAGGCTGTATTTATTCATTGCCTGAAGAGGATATCCTTCCAGTTCCATTATATATTGGCCACCTGTTACGGACCTTGCAAGAGTTACACACTCTGTTCACTCAAGAGCTTCCACAAACCTTCGAAAAAAGAAATACAGCTTCCATTTCCAGTGATGGTCACTTGGTTAGGGCTGTCAGGACTATAATCAAGCAGGAAAGATGGGGGTTCAAGCACTGGAGCATGCTCAGTTGCGTACATACAGAGACATTGAGAAATCTGAGCTGCCAGACTCCAGCATAACCATTAATTTGGAACAGCAGTGAAAACGTTTTGACAGTAGTTGAACGGCAAGTCCCCATCAGCAAGACAGCCTCATGTACAAGCTTCAGAGCCATTGTGCAGTAGTCATCTTCCCAAACCAGCAGTACTACAACAGTCCTTCCAATGCCCCAGCAATGCCTCATTAAGTGGCCCAGATGGGGCTAACTGAGAAGTATAAATGTTAACTCTTGGCCAGGAGCCTGCTTTCACTGCTTCACCAATGCACAGGCTACCTGTGAAGCTACCACCAAACCATCAGCACACAACAGTCGAGCAGCCTCTTGCCACTGTCCTCACCAGATGCTGGGCAGTCCTTTCCAAACACACACATAACATGTAGTAGTACCAACCTCCACTGCCAACAAAGTCCATCGTCCTAGAAGGAAGCTTCTATGACAGGGCAAAATAGGACAAAGAGAAAAGTCCATTAGCACCACAAAATCAACAAACAGGCCTTTGCACAGTAGAGGTGTGCTTGTTCACTGAAACGTTGAGGTCTCTACTATTGCATTCAGTGCTTAGTTGCATTTTCAACACTTAGACTCCACTGTATGATGGAAGCACATGTGCTCACGTGGACATCTCACAGACCATAGGCCACCGTACTCAAGTAGCCAAGGATGTTGCAAGTATCACAGATGGACTCAAGTTTATATTATATAAAAACTCAACAGCCCTCAGACAACTAGTAACTAATGAGCTTGCCAGACATTGTACAGGAAGATTTGAGAGTCCTGAAACATCTCCCTCTAAAAACTGAAAACAACATGAAAGACTGGCCAGAATAGTTTATTTTAACAGTTCTTGACCCCTCACTGAGGTTTGCCCTATTATTTTTCCATATGAGAAGAGCAAAGCTCCCTTCATGCCTTGCTAGCACAGAGGATTTAGTGAGAAAGATCCTCACTGATTCACACAAGCCCCATGTTTTGCAGACAGCTCAAGAGTCCAGGCACTAGCAGCCCAGGGCCTGATGGAATAAGCTATGCAGATGGAAATAATTATTTAGGAAGGGAAAGACTCCTGCATGCATGGAGCAACATTTCACTAAAACCGAAGCCTCTCACCAACACATTTCAGACTCCTGGAGTAATCTGCTTTGGGGAATATGGTTTAAACTACATCAGCTTTGTATTTCTTTCTCCAAACTTCACAAAACATACTCCCCTGCAAACTGACCTAACAGTCTTGCCAAACAGCAACACATACCAGAAAGTTCATAAATACCTGAATCTAAAACCTATTTAGAGAGCTAGCTTTTCAAGCAACAAGTTCTGATTTCAGACAAGCTTTTCACTACACAAGACACTTAGGAGGGATTACCCACACCAGGAACGATGCTGCAGTCAATGGCTTCTACCTAAAGTCCATGGCACGAAATAACAAATAAATCATACAAGCCATATTTGATATGTAGAATATCAAATTGAAGTGCCTTATATAACTCAAAATCATGTATTCTAGCAGGCAATAACTGATTAGAAATATCAAATTAAGGACAGTCTTTTCAAGCCAGCTGCATAAAGAATATTTCATATAATGTGTTGCAGGAGAAAAATAACTCCAGCAGGTTTCAATTAGGTCTCACTGCCATATGGATTTTACATCTGCAGCAGGAAGGCTCAAACACCAAGTCACAACTAAAACATTTTTATATCTGCAACCGAAAGCACTTAAACTGCTTGGAATAGAAGCATATGGGCCATAACAGAGCAGGCAAACAGAGTGGGTCGAGGCAGTTTGCGTGGCAGTTCGCGCAGGCAGGCAAGCGGGATGGTGAGCACTCGCCGTATGACCAGGGTCCGGTCTGGGAGCTCTGGCCCGGCCGCCCCGGTGTTGGCCAGCATAGGCACCCAGACAGAGCCGGTAAGTGGGGAGGTTGCGGTCCTGAGCTTGGAGTGTAGAGAGTGCCTGCACTGGTCTGGTGAGGGAAAGGTGCAGAACGGGCAGGGCTGCGCTTGCTGCTCCCTGATGGAGGACCTCCTCCAGCAGGTGGCTGAGCTACGGGATGCTGTCAGGAAGCTGCAAGATGTCAGGGAAGCTGAGAGGAAACAGGACTGCTTTCTCCAGGACCAAACAGCACAGGGGCCTCAAGATTCCCCTCTAACTTATGGAGGAAAGAAGGGGGCTATTGATCAGGGAAGCTGGGAGTTAGTAACAAAAAAAAAAAAAAACAAAAAAGGAGGAAGAGAGCAATTAAAAGCAAGGGGCTTCCTCCTAAATTTGCTGTACCCACCCAGAACCGCTTTGCTGTCCTGCAGGGGGCTGATGAGGAAATGCACTTGTATCAGAAACAGTTGGCTGGGGCACTGGTACAGAAGATCTCTACTGGTGCCACCAGGAAAAAGCAGTGGGTTGTAGTAGTAGGGGACTCTGCCTTGAAAGGGACAGAAGCGCTCATCTGTCGGCCTGACCCGGTCGCAAGGGAGGTGTGTTGCTTACCTGGGGCACAGATCAGGGATGTTGCGGAGAGGCTGCCTGCTCTAGTAAGTCCCATGGACTATTACCCACTTCTAGTGATACATGTGGGTGCTAGGGATATAGATAGTAGTAGCATGAGGAGTATAAAGAAGGACTACAGAGCTCTGGGGGAGGTGGTCAGGGGTTCTGGAGCTCAGATAGTCTTTTCGACAATTCTCCAAGACACAGGGGAGGACCTTCCAAAGGCAAGGAGGATTGGACAGGTTAATAAATGGTTAAAAGGGTGGTGTCATAGTCAAGGGTTTGGGTGTCTTGGACATGGGGCCCACATTTGTAGGCCAGGCCTACTGGGGGCTGGTGGAGCTGCTCTGATAAAGAAAGGGAAGAGTGGCTTTGCTGGGAGGTTTGCCAGACTTGTCAAGGATGCTTTAAACTAGATGTGTTGGGGGAGGGGAGTATCATTCCATCCCAACACACCCAGTCAGTTGACAGCACCTATAATAAATACTCTGAGCAATGTAATAATATTCTAGCCGCTCCAGCCACTGAGCTGGCTTCTTTTGGAGCTCAGATCAGATGCCTCTATACAAATGCCCATAGCATGGGGAATAAGAGGAATTAGAGATGTGGGCACATGTACGGGGCTATAATATAATAGGCATCACAGAAACATGGTGGGATGGCTCCTTTGACTGGAGTGTTGGAATGGAGGGTTATAGGCTTTTTAGAAAAGACAGGCCCGGTAGGAGGGGAGGGGGAGTTGCCCTTTATGTTAGGGATAGGCTGGAGAGTATGGAACTCTCTCTGGGGACAGGTGATCAGCTAACAGAAAGTTTGTGGGTCAGGGGTTAAGGGGGAATCGGTGATGGGACACATTACTGTGGGGATATGTTACAGACCGCCTGATCAAGAGGAACCTGTGAATGAAGAACTCTACAGACAAATAGGAAAAGCCTCACACTCGCAGGCCCTTGTTCTCATGGGGGACTTCAACCACCCTGACATCTGTTGGGGCGACGGTATGGCCCAGCACAAGCAATCCAGGAGGTTTCTCGATTGTGTGGAAGACAACTTCCTTCTGCAAGCAATAAAGGAGCCGACGAGGAGAGGTGCCCTGCTTGACCTCGTGCTCACCAAAAGAGAAGGGCTCATTGGAAATGTGACTCTCCAGGGAAGTCTTGGATGCAGTGATCACGAGATGGTCGAATTTGAGGTCCTCAAGACAGTGAGAAGAGCATGCAGTAAGCTCACTGCCCTGGACTTCAAGAGAGCAGACTTTGGGCTCTTCAGGAACCTGCTTAGCAAGGTTCCATGTGATATAGCCCTAGAAGGCAAGGGGGCCCAAGACTCTTGGTTAACATTCAAGGATCACCTGCTACAAGCTCAGGAGTGTTGCATCCTGACCAGAAGGAAGTGCAGCAGGAGGGCCAGGAGACCTCCTTGGATGGATAAGGAGCTGCTGAGAAAAATTCACAGGAAGAAAGAGGCTTATAAAAGGTGAACAAGGACAGGTGGCCTGGGATGAATACAGGGATGTTGTCAGGGTAGTTAGGGACCAAGTTAGGAAAGCTAAGGCCCAATTGGAGCTAAACTTGGCAAGGGATGTTAAAGATAATAGGAAGGGATTTTATAGGTATGTAGCGGCTAAAAAACAGACTAAGGACAATGTAGGCCCCCTCCAGAAACTTTCGGGAGAACTAGCTACACAGGACTTGGAGAAGGCTGAGGTTCTGAATGGCTTCTTTGCCATGGTCTTCACTGGCAAAGGTTCTGACCGCAGCACCCGAGTCTTGGAAGGCGGACACAGGGACTGTGAGAAGGAAGACCTTAGGCCCACTGTAGGAGAGGATCTGGTTCGAGATCTTAAGAACCTGAATGTACACAAGTCCATGGGACCTGATGAAATCCATCCGCGGGTCCTGAAGGAGCTGGCGAATGAAGTTGCAAAGCCACTGGCCATCATATTTGAAAAATCATGGCAGTCAGGTGAAGTTCCTGATGACTGGAAAAAGGGAAATATGACCCCCATTTTCAAGAAGGGGAAAATGGATGACCCAGGGAATTACAGACCAGTCAGTCTCACCTCTGTGCCTGGCAAAATATGGGAGCAGATTCTCTTGGAAGGCATGCTAGGGCACATGAAAAAGAGAAAGGTGCTTGGTGACAGCCAGCATGGCTTTACTAGGGGAAAATCCTGCCTGACCAATTTGGTGGCCTTCTATGACGGGGCTACAAAAGTGATGGACAGAGGTGGAGCAGTTGACGTCATCTACCTGGACTTGTGCAAAGTGTTCGACAATGTCCCACATGACATCCTTGTCTCTAAATTGGAGTGTCATCAATTTGATAGGTGGACCACTCGGTGGATAAAGAACTAGCTGGATGGTCGCACTCAAAGAGTTGTGGTCAACGGTTCAATGTCCGGCTGGAGATCAGTAACGAGTGGTGTCCCTCAGGGATCAGTGTTGGGACCGGTCTTGTTTAATATCTTTGTCACTGACATGGACAATGGAATTGAGTGTGCCCTCAGCAAGTTTGCCAATGACACCAAGCTGTGTGGTTCTGTTGATACTCTGGAGGGAAGGAATGCCATCCAGAGGGACCTTGACACACTTGTGAGGTGGGCTGATGCCAACCTCATGAAGTTTAACCATGCCAAGTGCAAGGTCCTACACCTGGGTGGGAGCAATCCCAAGCACAGCTACAGGCTGGGCAAAAAGGAAATTCATGGTAGTCCTGCGGAGAAGGACTTGGGGGTGTTAGTCAATGAGAAAATGAACATGAGCCAGCTTCAGTGTGTGCTCACAGCCCAGAAAGCCAACCGTATCCTGGGCTGCATCAAAAGGAGCATGACCACCAGGTTGAAGGAGGTGACCCTGCCCCTCTACTCTGCTCTCGTGAGACCTCACTTGGAGTATTGTGTGCAGTTCTGGTGTCCTCAACATAAAAAGGACATGGTACTGTTAGAACAAGTCCAGAACAGGCCACGAGGATGATCAGGGGACTGGAGCACCTCCCATATGAAGACAGGCTGAGAAAGTTGGGGCTGTTCAGCCTGGAGAAGAGAAGGCTGTGTGGAGACCTCATAGCAGCCTTCCAGTATCTGAAGGGGGCCTACAGGGATGCTGGTGAGGGACTATTCATTAGGGACTGTAGTGATAGAACAAGGCGTAACGGGTTGAAACTTAAACAGCAGAGGTTTAGACTGGATATAAGGAAGAAATTCTTTACTGTTAGGGTGGTGAGGTACTGGAATGGGTTGCCCAGGGAGGTAGTGAATGCTCCATCCCTGGCAGTGTTCAAGACCAGGTTGGATGAAGCCTTGGGTGATATGGTCTGGTGTGGGGTGTCCCTGACCATGGCAGGGGGATTGGAACTAGATAATCTTGAGGTCCTTTCCAATCCTAACTATTCTATGATTCTATGAAATTAAGCAAACATTTTGCTGAACTGAGACATACAACACTAGGATATCACGTATTCTTAGTCATACTTGGTAGCCTCTCACTTTTAATGTATAAAGTTTAGCACTCTTCTCACCCAACCAAAGCAGAAGACCCCAGTGCAAATCACACAGTGGTTTTTAACCAGGTACTAAAGGGGTGGGAGGTTCTTCACTCCAGTGCAGAGAAGGCCACTGTTTCCCTCAGCAGTTTACATGTGCTACCACAAGACCATGTGAAGGGCTCCTTAGGTCACCACCTCATCCAGTCTCCTTTCAAGCAGGGCCAAAACAGAACCCAGGCCAGGATGCTGAGAGGTTTGGCCAATTGGGTTTTGTAAACGGCTGAGGTGCCACTGCGTCTGTGGGCCCCCATTTCAACACCCCCCTGCACTCAAAGGGAGTGGTATTTTTCTTTAAGGGGAGCTGGACCCTCACCCCTTTCAATTTATAAAGCTTTGACAAGTGACATGATTCTCCATCCAACTAATTACTGTTGCTATGAACTGGAAAACTACACCCATGGATTTTTCCTTTCAGCATCAATAACACCATCTCAAAACCCATCTCTTAGTTAGACAAGAGCTGTGGTGCTGCTGCTGCACCCTCTTGGGGTATGAGGGACCAGGAGCCAAATCTTCAGCATTATTTTTCTACATGCAGCTGGATCCAAGAACCCCACATTCCTCTTTACTAAAACCAGATGTCAGCCAAGTTAAATCATCCCATGACTCCTCCAGGAGAAGGTTGTAAACAGCCATAGCTCACCCAGATGTTACTGAGAGAGGCCCAGCTGACATGTTAAGATATTCCAATGTGCTGTGAGACCTTATCCTTATGCTCTGACATACTACTATCAGACATGTTTGTCACTTAAATACATCACAATATATTAGGTCACTGGAGTTTATACTAAAGTTTGGGTCTTTTACCAACTTGTTCCAGAGTTTTGAGCTCAGAGAAGAAGAAAACCAGTGCCTACATTTCAGTGTACAATACTTCCAGATAGTCTTAATATTCAGAAAAATCCAATCCTGTAACATGCCTGCAACATAAATGCTTCATGAGTAAGATGAGAAAAAAGACTGGTAGTGCAAAAGGTCACAAAACATTCATGGTACAGGTAGGTGCATAGTAATGCAGGCTGCCCTCTCCCAGGAGGCTTAATCTCAGCCAAAAGAGACTACCAAAACACAGCTCTCACCAATACTGTGCCACAAAGTGTTCCTGACAGGTTTTGGTATCAAGTTTTTTCAGCTAAGAAAAATATGTACAGAAGGGCCCTGAGACAGAGGCAGGACATGGGAGAAATGATGGTTTGTATCAGGTGAACAAGAGTGAACTTAGAAGTGAATTAAATCCAACACAACAGAAAACCTTCAAAAAAAAAAAACCAACCAAACCCACAAAAAAAACCCACAAACCAAAAACCCAACAAAACAAGCAAAACCACAAAAAAAACTTTTAAAAAAGTATTTGTAACAAATTTGTATCTATTTGTAACCAGTGCCAACAACCACACCGGCAGGAGCTTCAAAACAGTATCTGCAAGCTCTAATGCTGCTGCTGATGCCCAGAAAACAGCTTTGGAACATAACAGCTAAGGGAAATTCAATCTCACTGATACTATTCAATGCTTGCAGATGACAATGCAGCTGAAAGGTCATCTTCATCCACACTGTGAATTTCAAATGCTCAGCAAAGACAGGCATACGGCAGGCATCACAGCTAAATCCAGGGAAAGAAGTATTTTAACTAAGGTGGACCACAGCAGAAAGCCTCTGGGGCTCAACCAGAGTCCCTACATCTGCAGATCAGGACCCATTCACCAGGTCAGGTTCACTCATCACCAATCTCTTGCAAAGAGCCACAGCAGAGCCAAAACAGCCTTTCATGCTACTTTTAGCCGAATTGCCACAGAGAAGTTTTATTTTTAACAGATAAATATTTAGTCATGCATTACTACTCAGCTCAGAGAAGGGGAAAATAGGTTTAAACCACTCTTGCCATCAGCACGTCTGTGGTGCTGAAGAACTTTGCAGGAGCTGCTAATCCTTGGAGTAGGTTTCTCAAGCAGGTTTCACACGCTGGCACCAGAGTCCCTGCTGTTACAGTGCCACTGCAAGCAACAGCCAGCCCAGCCATGCCAAAGCTATTCCAAGAGTATTTGCACAGACAAAAACAACCCAAAGTGTATACTTTGGTGCCACGAGGCTTTAAGAAATCACTATGCAATACAAGAAGCAATATTCTACTAGCCCTTTAGGTGTTTTACTGACTGACCTCAGTTCATCTACTCCTCTGCAGTGATGACCCCATTAAAACGTTTATAACTTGAACTCCACCACTTTGGCAACTGCCTCAAGATAATGAGATTTCTGATTGAACTGAGATTAACAGAGAGATCAACGTTTTCCCTGCCCGTGGCAGGGGGTTAGAACGGGATGATCTTTGAGGTCCCTTCCAACTCAAACCGGTCTGGGATTCTACATTCGAGCAGCCTGAACCCGCAGAGGAAGGAGGCGTCCCCAGCGATTCAGCTGCAAGGTGAGGTCCTTCATGGCCACACGTGCAAGTCCACATGGACGGGGTGGGAAAGGAAGAGAAACCCTCAGCTACCGGCGAGGGCTGCTCCCCAGGTTGGACCGCTCAGGGATGCGGCGGCTGAGCTGGCACAAACCGCCCCGCTCCTCGCAGCGCCCCCGACAGCAGCACCGCGCCCGGGACACAGCCCACTCCCGCCGCCCAGCACCACCCTACCTGCGGGGTCCGCGCCGCGCAGGAGCAGAAGCGGAGGAGCGGAGGCCGGTCCTTGCCCCCTCGGTACCGCCCGAGCTGGGCAGGCCCCGCGGCCCGGACCCCGCCCCGCGCTCACGGACCGGGAACCGCCCCCCCCCCCACGGTGCCAGGGGTCAGGGCCGCGCCTCCCTGCGCGGGAGCACCGCGGAACAGCTCGGCCCCTGCACGGGATCCGGGAGAGGCGGGGCCGTTGCCCGCGACCCCCCCTCCCCCCCCCGCGCCAACGGTGGCTGATGCCCAGCCCACCAGCACCGACCCCGGACACCCGCTGCGGAGAGGGAGGCACGCGGCGTTCTCAGCGAACGGCCCCTTGGGTCCGAGGGGCTTTTCCTGCGTAAAGAATCTGCGAAAACAAAGCCGCAGACAAGTTTTATTTAATGCACACAGCTCCGGAGGGGTACTGGAACCTGTGGAATTCGGGGGAGGAGGAGGGAAAGACGAGCAAACGTAATCAAGGCACGCTTCATCATCAGTGCAGGCGGTTACTGTCACACAGCCAGCCCTTGTGAGGGACACTGCTTCACGAGGTGAGCAGAGGTATCGTCACAAGTGGTAACGTGCTCTCTGGGATGTGACCTCCTAATTCAGGTCCTCCTTAAAAACGTTTGTTGAATGTGTGCAAAGAGCTGTTCTCTTCATAGCCCAGTGACTGGATAAACCCTTAGGCCACAAAATTACTGCTCGTCCCTGTCCCACCAACCGAAGTGTGGTCCCTTAAATCAAGTTGTTGTCAAGTGCCTCCAAGCGGTAATCTAAACTCACCACAGCCTGCCAGCTGTGCTGAAAAGCCAAGCTCATTCTGAACAGAAACAGAAGAAATGCACACTCAGTACCTGCGAAGGGCTTAATTATTTCTTGTTAATTGGAGGTAAACTTGTTTCATTTCTTATAAACTTTGTTTCCTACTTTGAGAACTGACAAATTGGAGATCAGAAAAGTGCTAAGTGCGACATGAGTAATCACTGAGCTGTACTGCATGTAAGCTTTGGTAAGAACAGCCAGTGAGAGCACTTGCCTTGAACTTGTTTGAAATGGAAGGTTAGTAGTGGTGAGAGCATTACCAGTCCTTACAAAGGAGGAACTCCTTCTGTGAAGTGGGAGGGGAGCAGAGCACACACCCAAGCACTGCACAAGAGGCTGGGTGCTGTCATCCATTTAATATTTAGTCAGTCAATACTGTGCAGAGGTGGTTCTCTGACCTTCATCACTGCGCTCGTTTCCTCCCCAAGACTGAAGCCAACAGCCCCCTGCTCTTCAGCCTCAGGGAGCCCAGGGTTTTCACAAGTCTTCGACTCAGCAAAACAAACAGCTGAGCCATGTAGATAATCAGAGAGGATGGCAGCACCTGAATCCTCAAGACGTTAGAGATCTGTAGCAACTGGCAGACAAAGTTCCAGGTGAGAGAAGAAAGCATGGTACACAACAGCTGATGAAGAAAAAGAGGAACAGAATTGTCATGGCAGTGACATTTTTAGGAGGTTCAATTTTCAGTAGGCTATAAATGGTTTGAGACAAATGCTTGTTCTCTTCCTTCACCCACCCAAGCAAGATTTTCAGTATGACTATTAAGTTCTACAAGAGACAAGTTTAAATACTGGTTCTTCAAGCTGCTGTGTTCAAATCATTACTTGCACGCACAAAGTGGCTCTAGAAGAGCCAAATAGCACCTTAGGTAAGTCCAGGCTCATTCTTAACATTGTTTCTCTACCCTTTGAATAACATTTTTAAAAAATAATGTTACTACACTGACCTGGTACTGCCATGGTGGTGTTAATGGTATCAAAAATCTGATTTGAGAAATTACTGATTCCATGCTAAGGCTCAGCTTCAGGGTTAGTCAAACAACTGAAGCAATTTTAGGTGATACCAGTCCTGCGCTATCCTGGCCTAACAAAGGTTACCCCTCCAGCACAACTGGGGGAAGTAAATGTGAGTACCTCAGTTGCTGCAATTCAAAAATCCCAGCAATGTAAATGAGGAGACAGGACTGTGAATAGTGACAGTGGAGGCACAGGCCAGCTTTCCCTTCTGAGACCCTTCTGCAAAGGAACATACAGTCAAGACACAGGGAACAAGATGACATACAAGACACTAAGCTCCTCCATGGCTTCAAACAGATCTTCTGGGATTTGTGTAAAGTCTAAGAGGATTGGGACTGTCATGTCTGCAAAGTGACTCCTGGCTTCAGCTCTTATTAAGTAAGTGAAATACCTTTTTAGTCACATACTCCACTGTAAGAAATCTAAAGCTGCTTTTAAGAGTACACAGTGTCAGCTAATATCAGCCATATGTACCAGAAGAGTTTCTGTATGCAGTTGAGTTGAACTTCTTAGAGAAACAGGTAACAGTTGTCACTGTTTCAAATACACTTCTCAATTACTTTCAAAATATTTATTTATTTATTTATACAGTACACACAAATAACAGTCTGTAGAATTCTGGGTTACCTTCACTTTGTCTACAACAGGAGTAATTCCAAATTGGGAAGACAAAAAGAAATCCCTTGTTAGTCATTAGGCAAGCAGAAAGTGATCTTGCAGTTTTCTCTTACCCAAGAAGCCAGGGAGTCGGGCAGAGGTAGAAAAAATCATCTGAGAAACAAAAGTGGCAGACACGCAAAGAGGTAGTCTGGTGACCCTACTCACCATCACGGTATTACAGAAATCACTCTTCTCAATATGCGAATATCTTATCTTCTGGCTCCGAAACCAGCTGTCTGAGATTATAGCAAAAAGACTTGGCTTTTGGCTTTCTGGATTTGAACTCAGATAAGCAGGCTTAGACCTCAACTTTCCTGCAGATGACTGCACCTCCTCTTCCATTTCTATGCTAGAGGTGTCATTCTGGTTTTCTTCTTCTGTTGGTTCAACCTCAAATTTAGAATCAGAATCAGGCTCATCAGAAGACTGTTTGTTTACTTCTTCTGCACTGGGCATCTGTGCTAGAAAGAGGTTTAAAAAGAACGTGTAAAATACCTGCACATGACTTCAATCTAGCTGCCAGCCTTGCATGTTCTATCTAGGAGCTCAGCAAGGTTCTTCTGAATCTTTTTCAGCTGAAATAAAGGATTTCCAAACCCAAGTAGGCATTAAGAGGCCTGTATAAGTGTTTGACTTTTACTAATTTTCTTAATCAGCAACTATATTAAAGAAAGAGCTGAAACACCCACTGCTTTTTACTTGTGCCTGCTGTAAACTAGCATAAAATAAGCAGATAACTGAATTAATTAAGAAACTATTAAAAAGGATACCATTTTAATTTTCTCTCTTAAGAGTGATTGAGAAACATGATAATGTTCTAATTCTGTAAACACACTACTATGTAAAAATATAGTAATAGGCTTAATCTTATTGATTCAAATGGAATTTAGAGCATTTATAGAAATTGTTGGAGGCCTGGTGCTAATAACAGTCAGTATAGGGCCGGGAAATGTGAAGGTAAACATAGTTAAGCATAACCTGAAAGTCTTATTTAAAGCATCAAGAGATTCCAGAGTTACTCTTCCCAGGCAAAAAAGCTGACAATGAAGTGTACGTGGCATAGCTACCCTTTACCTGTGCAAAACGGGTATTTTATTCTGCTTTTCAGATGTGAACAGTAAGGCATGCTTGTGCTGCTCAAGGTAGCTTGTACAACTGCCCAGCCTCTTGTAACCTGCACTTTCTAATTACTCTGCTTGGTTACCCACAAGGGCACATGTGAGGGTGTAGAGGGAAGATACTTCACTACTGAAGGAAACAGAGGCAGTTAATAGCATCAGCAGTCTGCTAAACCTGCAAAATGGGAGATGAAAGTAAAAAATCCATGGTGAACACACATGCAGGATGGGTAAGGAGGAAGGAGTATAAGTCACTACTGAGGTGAGTACCTCCTGTTCTGCTGTGCCTCATTGTGGCTATTCCTATGTGACCTATCATACAACTGGCTACCACATTATTAAGAATAGAGGGCACCAAATAAAGTTAAAGCTTGCTAAAGTAAAATTCTAATTTTAATTCTAATTCTTATTTTCCTTCCTACAGCAGCTCTGCAAAGGCAGAATCACTGTTTTTGAACTTAGGTTTGATTCCTCAGCCAGGATTGCTTATGCTTCAGTATTAGAGCAAGCTAGCAAGGCTTTATCCTCCTGAGTACATCAACAAGCCTATTATTAACCTAAACCAAAGCCTGTTATTGGTTACTGACATGTTAGAAATAAGAATCAGTGATGGACTGGGAAGAGGAGCAAAATACACAAATAAATGAAAATGCATGTCCTGCTCCATCCACAAATTTTCTATCAGCACTGATAAAAGAATCCCTTAACAGCTCCTGGTACCACTCCCCACACCCAAAGGAGGAGAAGTGTGAGAGAACTGTAATGAAAGTGCACAAAGTTAGAGGGTGAGGTTAGCTTTCTCAAATTACCTGTGAGAAAAAGGGAGAGGGTAAGGAAGAACACCAGCAGCAGGTTGTCTTATACGCATTTTTAACAGAAAGGCGTAATAATTTGAGTTTGCTACCAACAGTACTAAAAAAGCCCTTTACTTTCCTTCTGTGACAAGTGGCATTAGTCTAAAAATAGCTAGCAGAGTGCTTTGAACATGAAGCATGCAGGACATTTTATCTTATCAACTGCAGAACTTACCTTCATTCAGGAGAAGCTGTAGCCATATAATCATTAGGATCAACAGCATTACAAATGGCAAACAAAACCAGAAGAAAAGCAGAGGAAAGGTCAGCTCATTCACCAAAGGAACCACAGGATACTTCATTGCTTGCTTCAAGTTACACTAAGTTTAGATTAGCTTGCCTGCTCTGCTTTACCTTTTAATAACTCTCATTGCATCACTGTGTTAATCACAAGCAGACAGCTGATATACTCTGGATGGTTAGCAAAAGGGACAGCAACTGAGAGAACATCTGATTTGATTGTTCTTCTTTGGCTGCTATTTAAAGGATAAACACAAGCTAGGAAGCTTTCAAGGCTTATGTTAAAACGATTGCTTAAGGTCTGTTTCTATAAGGGAGATAGCCAAGTGCTTCAGCTACTTTGAAATTGGGTAGTCAAGGTTGCTTTTGAAAAGTTGGTAAAACAGGATCAAACCTGCAGTGATGGATATAATAGAATCATGGAATGATTTAGGCTAGAAGGAACTTAAAGCTCATCCAGTTCCAACCGCTGCCACAGGCAGGGACACCATTGTATTTTAATTGCCTTTCTAGCTCCCTTCCATGAAGAAAGGCAAGTTAGCATGTTTTACAGGATATGTGTCTAAATGTATTGCTGAATAATTAAGCAGTTCAGTGGTGATCGAAGTAGGAACTAATAGTATGACTTCAGTAACTTGACATTCATCAGACTGTTTCTCCTTTAATAAAATCAAGCCATTATCTATCACCTCACAGGTGGCTGTTTGGCTAAATTAATCCTTTGTGTAGCTCTTGGTACCCCTCAGAAGAGAGCAGCTATGCAAGTGCACGTTATGAGCTGCATGCTGTTAATTCCTTGCTTGTGCGCCTGTGTTTTTATGCAGTGACAGTCCCTTGAAATTAGACTTTTAATCCCCAAGATCTAAACGGACTTTGCAAATTTTTATTAATTCACGTTACTAACACTTTAGTATCACTGTGTGATAAAAGCAGCTATTACCCTTATTCTGTGCATTGGGTAAACAAGAAAAGCCATTGACGACCTGAGGTTCGAGAGGGCTGAATGTCTGCAGCCTGCACTTCCAGCAGCGGGGGCTGGGGGCGCTTCTGACCATTAGGGGCAGCGACAGCAGTAACGGATCCCAACCCGGCAGCGGTGACCTCACTTCGGGGGTGACGCGGCCTCAGCGGTCCCAGTGCAGGGGCAAGGGCAGGGCTCAGCGGAGGCTCTGGGAAGGCCGCTCGTCTTCCGCCCCGACAGCAGGGGGAGCCCTTCTTGCCGGGTGCTGTCCCGCAGCAGCTTCTCGGTTCCCTGAGCCCGGTGTAAGACCCCGGGTGTGAGCCTGGGGCTGAGGGCGCCCCTGTGGGACCGGCAGAGGGGGCACAGCCTGCCCGCTCCCGAGGCCCCACGCCTCGCCTCGCCCGGAACGAGTGTCGGCATCCGCGTTCTCGGCCGGAGGGAGCCGCAGTCGCACCATGGCGGCGGCCTCACGAGTATTCTGCTTCCGCGACGTGCGCTGGGCCCCCGACCCGGTGCTGGAACCAGGCGCGGCGGTGCGGACGCCGCAGCCGGTGCCGCTGGTGATCGACAACGGCTCCTTCCAGACGCGGGCAGGCTGGGCCTGCCCCGACCCCGCCGTCCCCGCCGAGCCGCTGCTGCGGTTCCGCTCGCTAGCGGCGCGCAACCGTGGGGCCCGCAGCGGGACCGGCGCCGAGACGCAGGTGGGCAACGATCTGGGGAGCCCCGAGCCCCTGCGCTGGCTGCTCCGCTCGCCCTTCGACCGCAACGTGCCCGTGCAGCTGGAGCTGCAGGAGCTGCTCCTCGACCACGTCTTCCAGCGCCTCGGCGTCAGCTCGCAGGTAGGGCCGGGCCGGGCAGGCCCTGGAGCCGCGTGTGGAACCCTGCCGGAGAGGGAGGGGGAGCGGCGGGGATGCGGGTCCCGGCAGCGCCCCGGGGTGTTATGGGGCGCTGCGTTGTCCCTTTCTAGCAGACGCGCGGCCCTGGGCAGCCTCCTGCTGTGCTGAGCTTGGCCCGGCGCTCCCCGGCGGTGCCGTTTGAACTCCGCTGTTCTCGAGCTTCTTCATAGCTTAGGAATGAAAGGAGAGTGGGTCGATACAGGTACGGGGCGAGAGGTTTGGACTGCAGCATCTGGTCAGGCTGTGGCCAAGAGCCAGTGTCCACGGTTGGTTTTTGAGAGAGACATTAAAGACTTGGTTTTGACTTCTTGTTTCATATCCTCAGGAGGACTGAGAGTTGCTCCTCAGATCATGAAGACTTTTGCCTTTTTGAGCTTTACACGGTGTTCAGCTGCTTTCCTCCAGTTTTCATGTGTGCTTCACCTCCTCAGTGCATAGATTTAAATTTTTAATAGTTTGTATATGCTTTAAAAATCCATTCTCCTCCACCTTTAGGAATTTATTCTTTGGTTGAATGAACATTGGAAGCCTTGATATAGACAAGGGTTCTTTTTTTCCCCCTTAAGCACTAGATATAATTTAACTTACATGAGTTATAGATTGCACAGGAAAAACTTTCTTGTTGCAGTTTGGAGGAATCCTTGCTGGTGCTTAAAGGAGAAGCAAGGATAAATATCCCTGAATAACAAAGGAGGTGATTTTGCCTCTCTCCTCTGCTCTCATGAGACCCCACTTGCAGCACTGTGTGCAGTTCTGGTGTCCCCAGCATAAGGACATGGAGCTGTTGGAGCAAGTCCAGAGGAGGCCATGAGTACTATCAAAGGCTGGAGCAGCCTCGAATGTATGGAGACAGGCTGAGAACATTGGGTCTGTTCAGCCTGGAAAAGAGAAGCTGTGTGGAGACCTCAGAGCAGCTTCCAGTGTCTGAAGGGGGTTACAGGGATGCCAGAGAGGGTCTTTTCATCAGAGGCTGTAGCAATAGGATGATGGGTGATGGGTTCAAACTGAAACAGGGGAAGCTCAGGTTAGATATAAAGAAGATTGTCTTTACTGTGAGGTCTGGCACAGGTTGTCTAGAGAAGTGGTAAATGGTCTATCCCTGGCAGTGTTCAAGGCCAGGCTGGACAGAGCCTTAGGCTCTTAGGGTGAGGTGTCAACCTATTAGGTTTAGGTTTCAACCTATTAGGGTGAGGTTTCAACCTATTAGGGTTGAAACTGGATGGTATTAAGGTCTGTTCCAGTCCTAATGATTCTATGATTTTCTCTTCATACCTTTATTATTTTTTCTCTTGTCCCTTACAGGGTTGTGTTGATCATCCAATCGTTTTGACAGAGGCAGTATGCAATCCTCTCTATTCAAGGCAAATGATGTCAGAGCTGCTCTTCGAATGTTACCAAGTGCCGAAAGTGTCCTATGGCATAGATAGCTTGTACAGTTTTTACCACAACAGAAGTCAGAACTGGCCCTGCAGTGGTTTGGTGATATCTTCAGGTTATCAGTGTACCCACATTTTGCCAGTCTTGGAAGGCAGGTGAGTTCTTGGTGTCTTTAGTACAGTGCAGCCCTTCTTTGTCAGCCATTGACTCTTCAAGTGATGCAGATGCCCTTTCCCCTGACATTCAGTATTCCAGCTCCTGCAGTGTAAGTTCTTATCAGGTCTTTATACTGGTGAGCTAAAACTAGGTCTGTGGTTTTTGCCGAGTTCTGTTGAATTTTGAATTGAAGCAGTGCTGGCCGGGTACATGTTGTATGTTTGGTTATTAATCATGTGTAGATCTTTACTTGCAAAAGTAGAATGGGGAATCTACTCCAAGTAAGATCAGGCATTAAGAAAATATATCATAGAATGGTTTGGGTTGAAGGGACCTTAAAGCTCATCCAGTTCCAAACCCTGCCATGGGCAGGGACACCTTCCACTGGAGCAGCTTGCTCCAAGCCCCTGTGTTCAACCTGGCCTTGAACACTGCCAGAGATGGGGCAGCCACAGCTTCTCTGGGCACCCTGTGCCATCGCCTCAGCACCCTCACAGTGAAGAGCTTCTGCCTAAGAGCTCATCTCAGTCTCCCCTGTTCTGGCAGGTTCAAGCCATTCCCCTTGGCCTGTCCCTCCAGGCCCTTGTCCCAAGCCCCTCTCCAGGTTTCCGGCAGCCCCTTTAGGCACTGGAGCTGCTCTGAGGTCTCCCCTTCAGGAGCCTTCTCTTGTTCAGGCTGCCCCAGCCCAGCTCTCTCAGCCTGGCTCCAGAGCAGAGCTGCTCCAGCCCTCGCAGCATCTCCATGGCCTCCTCTGGCCTCTCTCCAGCAGCTCCATGTCCCTGTTGTGCCATTGTCCCAAAGCTGGATCAAGGACTGCAGGGGGTCACCCCAGAGCACAGCAGAGGAGGAGAATCTGTCCCCCAACCTGCCGCTCACGCTCTGGGGGTTCAGCCCAGCACACGGGGGAGGTTCTGGGCTCAAACGCACAATGAATGCATGTCATGGTCATGAAATATTAGAGGGTAAAGGAAATACTTACAGCTGCACTAGCCATCACTTGCCTCCTAAAAACGAGTATTTCCTTGCTGTAGCCAAAATTATTTAATGCTTTTTTTTAATTATTATTGAAAGCAGAGCCATTCAGAAAGTATTTTCAGTAAACAAAGCCATGATTATGCTTGTTGTCTGAGAAAAGCAGGTGTATTAGATTCTCTGGTAACTGAATCTTAAAATATTTGGGGATATTCTTGTTTACTTGACAGTATTGGAAAGTAAATAACGCCGGGGGAAGTAGGTCTGGTTTATGTTGAACTTGTGGATCTCTGCACAGTCCTTTGTGTATCTTTGCATTTTCAGACTGGATGCTAAAAACTGCAAACGTATTAATCTTGGAGGGTGTCAAGCAGCTGTCTACCTCCAGCGCCTCCTTCAGCTGAAATACCCAGGGCATTTTGCTGCCATCACTCTTAGTCGCATGGAGGAAATACTGCATGAGCATAGCTATGTTGCAGAGGACTACATAGAAGGTAAAACCAGCTGTAAATTGCCACTAGATAGTGCTCACCCAAACTTAATTTTCTCTTCTATGTCTGTTGTTCTCAAGTTGGCTAGAATTCTGGCAGAAATACTCTACTACTGTTTTGCTTTCTTTATAGCTTTCTGGCAATTACCTCATGGTAGATTACAGTCTCAACAAGAGTTTCAGATTTAACATTAAGATAGAAACAAAATTGAATTACAAAAAAAAAAGGCTGTATGAGTTCAAATTTCTCTGTGAATAAAAATTGTGATTATTTCAGAGAAAAAGAATTTAAAATGAGTTTGTTTTGTTAGTTATTTTATGCTTCCAACAGAACATTATATTTCCTAGGATGATTCCAGCATCTGGCTGTGTTTCTTATCTGCTTTAAGGTTTCCAAAATTGCAGAGGACAATTCTCATGATGTTTTGTAAATTAAAGAAGTTTTAAAAATTTCCGTGGTAAATGTAATCTTAAGTAGTGGCTGAAGAAAAGTTTTCTTAAAGTTTTCACTTATGGAAGAGCCTGCAGAAATCCTTAGACATGTGTGAGAACTTGCCCTTACCTGGGAAAAGAGAAGATTCTGATGTGCACTTCCCGCTCTGGTATGCAGGAGATCAGAGCACTAAGAACCATGGGAACCGAGTATGTGGCTAGGAGGTAGTGCTCTGAGGGGGGAGCTAAACACTGGAGCAGCTGGTCAGAGGTGACAGAATCTTAGGCTGGACTGTTGCGTTCTTTCTTCCAAGTCTGAGCTTAGCGTGGCTTGCATGCAGTGTACGAATTGTTGTTTTCTGCCTGGCTAAAACAGTTATTTTGCTTTCAAAACATTTAGAGCTACGGAAGTGGCAGTCCCCAGAGTACTATGAGAACAATATGCACAAGATGCAGCTGCCTTTCTCTAACAAACTGCTGGGGAGCACTCTGACATCAGAGGAAAAGCAGGAGAGGCGGCAGCAGCAATTGCGTAGACTTCAAGAACTCAATGCACGTCGTCGAGAAGAGAAGCTACAACTTGACCAAGAGAGGCTGGACAGGTTACTGTACGTACAGGTAATCAAGGCAGAGTTTTCTGTGTTGCCTTCTGGGAGGAGGGCAGGCTGCCTTCAGAGCCTTATCAGAATGCCATGCAGCACTGTAAAGAATCATAGACTCATACAGCTTGGGTTGGAAGGGACCTTAAAGCTTATTCAGTTCCATATTCCTGCCACAGGTAGGGACACCTTCGACTACAGTAGCTTGCTCTAAGCCCCTGTGTCCAACCTGGCCTTGAACACTGCCAGGGATGGGACAGCCACAGCTTCTCTGGGCACCCTGTGCCAGCACCTTCACAGGAAAGAACTGCCTAAGAGCTCATCTTAATCTCCCCTTCTAAAGAAGCTACAACTGTTCTGTGTGTTTTCTGGTAGGAGCTTTTTAAGCTTACTTGCAGGATAAAAGGGAGAGATTACTGTTGTAGAGGATGCTGTCAGGTTCTGAACAATTCTTTTGTGAACTATTTTGAATGCTGCCAAAGCATGCATACCATAATATCTAATGATGAAGGCAAAGTGTCTGTACATGCACAGTTGACAGACATTTGATTGCCCTGTCGTCACAGCTAACTCTGTCTGTAGGAACTTTTAGAAGATGGTCAGATGGATCAATTCCACAAAGCTTTGGTGGAGCTGAATATGGACTCTGCAGAAGAACTTCAGTCTTACATCAACAAATTGAGTCTGTCTGTTGAACAAACCAAGCAGAAAATCCTACAGGCAGAAGTCAGTATTGAAGTAGATGTTGTGGACAGCAAGCCAGAGGTATAGTGTTTTCACCAAGTTAATCCTCCTTATGTCTGAGAGATTTAAGTTTCTACACTTGAAAATGTGCCATTTCAGACTTTTACGGGTGAACTAAGCTTTTCCTTTAACACACTGCAACTCATTATTAATTTGGCAACTGCTTCTCTCTTTTCCAGCTTTCCTATGCAGCTACAGAAAATAACAGTTCCATAGGCCTAAGATCAGTAACCCTTGTGCTATTCTGCACTGTGCTGTTACATACCTTTGAAGTCTTATTCCACAGAGTTCTAAGCAAAATCTCTGGACTTCCTGGCAGTAGCTGAAGTATAGGTATATGAAATCAATAAGTTGCCTTAAAAATTTCTTTCATATCTTTAAAGATTTGGGGGAGACAAGAGAATAGTTCTGGGTACTTAAGGTTGACTTGCTAGGTGGTTGTAAATGCAACAGCTAACATAATGGTTTTGTTCATACTTTAAACCAACCTCTAACTCTGCTTTTGCATTAATTTTGGTGAAATAAGTGGGCCTGGTATGTTAAAGGTTTTTTCTCCACCCCCAGTGTCTGACAATTAAAATGACATTAAATTTTGAGTACTTAAACCACAAAGTGGTTATGATCCGAAGACAACCAGCCTTAATTGTCAGTAGCCATCTATTAAAGATATAGGAGAACATATGAAGCTTTTTGTTAAAAAAAGCATTAGTTTTCTGTTCTTCCCTTTCAGATGCAGAGAACTTCATGGTAAACAACCACCCTTTGCCTTTATTCTTGTTATCTTTCTTTGGTGCAGTTAAGCAATATATTCTATTTTGTTTACTTAACAATGAAAGGTGGATTGCTGCACTTGATTTTTGGGGTTGTGTTGAAAATGAGAAACTTAATTGTCTGCTTTGTCAGACTAATACAGACCCAACACATAGCAGCTGCTTCTAAGAGATTGTCTAAGGCTGCTTGTGGATTTACTTATAATTGCTTTTCAAGTCACGTAAGAGAGAACTTTCTCAGTTAATTCAGTCTTTGCTTAGGAACAGACAGAGAGAAAACCAGAAAATTGAAGCAAATAGAGTTGTGCCAGGTGCAGGAGTTCATATGTCTTACATGGAGCTTGAGATGTAGCTAGAACTAGCTGGTGAGCTGATACCTTCTAGGTGTTGTATTTTGCCTATCCTTATCAGTAAAGCTTGTGTAAGAATCAGAATGACAGCGTTTGAGCAACATTGAAGTAGATGATGAGCTTACCATTGTGGTAAAGAGTCTTTCTGCCCTCTGGTAAAAGAAATTGTTCTAGAAGAAGATAACCAAAAGACTATTAGTTTCTTATAATTTTGCTTAGTGGCTGTGCTTAAGTTCCAACATGTCCCTGTTCCAACATATCCCATGCTCCTTTTCTTTACTAGATGTAGCCTCAGTCCTTGGAAGCAAGTGGAAATCCTTTTTGTTAGGTCAGTGCTTTGTGAGAGCCCCTATGGTTGTCACTGAATCCTTTTGTGAAGATGGGTCATCCCTCTGGCTCTGCAAAAGAGTCTGAAAGCTAATTAATGTTGTCCTGGGGTCTGTGCCAGGTCTTTAGCTGAGTTTTATGCTGCTTTGTGTTGCTATTTGCTTGGTTGGGTTTTTTTTAAGACATAAAGGGATATAACAAAGCATAAGTGTTGGAGATAAGTTCAGGTGACTTAAGATTTGTTTGCTGTAAGGAGAAACACTGCTTACACTTCAGTTTGAGTAATTACTTGGGTTTTAAGTGGTTGTAAGCTAGATACTTAAGAATGCTTGGATGGTCTAGCTTTGTCTCATCCTGGTATTACTTGCTAGACGTTGCAGCAAACCTTACAAGTTTAAAATAACAAAACCAAATCTTTGGCAATGAAATACCTAAGGTAACACTGTACCACAAAAATAAAGAAGATAATTAAACCCCTGCTTTTACTTCACAACCATAAAGTACTCTAGGCTTTTGAGTGATGCTTTAGGAAACAGCTTTTGGAGCACCTTCACCTCTGTGTAAAATATAAGGGCTTTTGGTATATTTACATGCCAGGCAGTTGAAACTGTCAAACATTGTGTGGCAGCTTTGAGCTAGCAAATATTTGTGTTCCAGTCCCATACAAGCTAGGCAGGGAATGAAATAGTAACTATAGAGCAGTTAGAGGTGCTGTGAGTGCACTGAGTTTTAACTAATTTTAAAAGCTATTTTAATAACTTTCAGTCTGTTATTATGTGTAGGCCATGGCTGGCTGGGAGCCTGGCAGTCAGCCTGTTGACTGAGGCCTTTCCTTTCCCAGCTGGCATCACAATAAATTTGTTTAAGGTTTTATCTTTTTATGTTTTGAGTGAATGTCTGTCTTAACATTTGCTTTCTGGGGTGTTCACCATTTTGATTTTTGTCTTCAGTGCTAGAGAACAGCATGTTTGGTTTCAGGCATGTTAAAAAATTGAGGTTTGAGAAGAGCAGCATTGAATTTTCCAAATGTGTTACTAGCATTGAAGTTGTCTGTGCTCAGCACACCTGAGCTACCCTCCTGTAATATATTTTCTTCTGTTTCCAGACTCCTGATTTGGATCCGTTAGGCAGTGAGCAGTCACTGGAGGATGTGGAAAGTGTTAATGAGTTTGAACCTTTATTTGCTGAGGAACAGCCTGAAGTTGAGAAGCCTGTTGCTGCAGTGCAGGTTTGATTTCTGTACCTACACCTCATGCCAGAGGTTGCTGCCTCCTGTTTGCACAGCTAGGTCTGCTAACATTTCTCCAATGCAAACATGGTTTGCCTGCTCTTGGAAGAGATGCTTAAGCTTATCTGAACAAACATTGAGAGAGGAGAAGTCCTTGCAGTCTTAGCTGATGGCTTAGAACACAGTTATACCCATCTGGCTCACGCTGCAGGCAGTGCCTGTTTAACAGTGCCATGTTATCAGGAAAAAAATGTCCACAGTGTTTCTGTGTGTGATCCATAGCCTAATGTTGCACCACCGTGAACACAGCTTTCAACTTGTGATATTGAGCCTTGAGGATTGAGTGGCACCAAACAGAAAGAAGTATAGGAAAAGTCCAGCTTCCTTGGCTTTTTGGAACCTTTTACAGCATGGCATTTCCTCTGCGAGAGCATTGTAATCTGTTTTTTGTACGCATTGTTTGGAAACATTGCTCATTCTAGAATATTACTTTCTGTAGCGTTAAGTTCCTACTACTTTTCAATCTCATCTTTTCAAAGCCCGTGTTTAACCTGGCAGAGTACCACCAGCTTTTCCTTGGCACAGAAAGAATCAGGGCTCCAGAGATTGTTTTCCAGCCTTCCCTGATTGGAGAAGACCAGGCTGGTATAGCAGAAACCATGCAATATGTCCTTGAGAGGTGAGTTTATGAAGCTGCTTGGCACTCACTTCATTCAAGCTAGTCTTGTTTTGAGACCAGCTTTTGCAATTCTGGTTGCTTAGCAACAATTTGAGACAATATGTTTGAATAGTTCTTCTGGTGGGGTTGAGCAGTGCAGGTTAGATGTGTCTTCCTGTTCCTTGTCTTAATTCAGTGGGCTCCAAACTTTTTTGATTACACATCAGTAAAAACTTTTTGAGTGTGCACCTCCAATATATGTGTATTTATAAATTACAGGTACTACTGAACTATTGCATACATTTAAAAATGTACAAAAACCCAGAAACTAAAGAAGGGTGCGTTAAAAGTGAAAGAAACACGTTTTTTGTTTATTTATTAATGGTACAAAAAAAGTCATCTTCCTTCACCTCAATGAATTGTCCACACCCCACTTTGGAGACCCCTGCTCCAAATTTGTTACAGAGGGAGACAGCAAACCCTGGTAATTATCCATCCCATGAAACAATGAGCTGGCAGCCTCTGCATTTCTGAAACCAAAATCAGGGGGGACAGTTTTAAGTTATGATATAAGCATGTTTGCTGGACAGCTGTTTCCAGACAACTTAGCACTTGGCAAAATGTTCTTCCTGAACTCTGTGAACATAGATTTGCATTTTCTGAACTGTGAGAATTGCAGCTCTACTGAGCTGTTGATTTATGGTGCACAGTGCACAGAGTGCTTTAAGGATTTTCTCCTACCACCCCAGAATTTTCACAAAACAGAGGAACACAGGTTTCCATGCTAGGAAAGTGAAGGAAGTTTCTGAAAATGAATCCTGAAGACAGGCTATTGATATTCCTGATAGCTGTTCAGTTCCTAGGAGAGATGTCCTTGAGGAGGACTGAGATTGACTTGATTTTTGTTCCTTCTAGGTATCCAAAGGAACAGCAATCTATTCTTGTCCAGAATGTTTTTCTCACTGGTGGAAATACAATGTACCCTGGACTGAAAGCCAGGGTCCAGAAGGAACTCCTTGAGATGAGACCATTCCAGTCATCTTTTCAGGTATATGTTTGCATGAACAGTGGCTCATCTGTGTTCAAAAGTAATTTGGGTTGGAAGAGGTACAAAGCAGCTGGACTTGAAGCATGGGGATGGAGAGTGTTTTATGATGAGACACTGCAAACGGCATTTTTCACCTGAGAAGACAGATGGTGAGAGGCCAGTAGCAGCCCTCCGGCATGCTGGACCTGTGGCTTCTTGGAGTCACGTTGCTTGGGAATGCAGCCCAAAGCAGGAGCTAAACTCTATCTGAGCCAGAGAGTTGTGGCCAGCTCAATGTCCATTTGGAGATCAGGGATGAGTGGTGTCCCTCAGGGGCTGGTGTTGCGACCGATCTTGTTAAATATCTTTGTTGGTGACACGGACAGTAGGACCAAGCACTCAGCAAAGTTTGCTGATGACGCAAGCTGTGTGGTTCGGTTGATATGCTGGAGGGAAGGGATAAGACGCAGAGGGACCTGGACATGCTAGAAAGGTGGCCAGTGCCAAGTTCATGAAGTTTAACCCAGCCAAGTGCAAGGTCTTACGTCTGGGTCGAGGCAATCCCAGGCACAGCTACAGGTTGGGTGGAGAAGGTCCTGGGGGTGTTGGGTGAGGAGAAACTGAACATGAGCCACTTCAGCATGCACTTGAGCTCAGAAGCTGCCCATCTGCTGGGCTGGATCAAAAGGAGCATGACTGACAGGTTGAAGGAGGTGATCCTGCTCCTAACAAAGGTCACTTGTTCCAGATAGGAGCTGTTCCAATCTGCACATTTCTAGCCTAACATACCTGTGCACGCATGGTCCTTTAACTGAAGCAGGTTTTCCTTTTCCAAGACATTTACCCTGCTCTCTCAAATGTCTTCAGAAAGAGCACCTATAGGTTTCTTTAACCTTTACCTTAGAATCATAGATTCACAGACTGTTTTGGGTTGGAAGGGACCTTAAGATAATCCAGATCCAACCCTCCTGCCATGGGCAAGGATGCCTCACCCTAGACCATGTTGCTCAAGGCTCTGTCCAACTGGGCCTTGAATAGTGCCGTGCCCAAGAACTGTGGGTTGGGAATGTGATACACCCATTTTCTTTCTCTACCTATAGGAGCAAAACAGCCTCATAGAGAACTGATCTCAAGGTCAAAATACACTTCAAACCCATTCCTAATATTACTCTTACCCAGAGGCACTGAATAATCAGCTCAGACTTCTGAAATTCAGTGGTTTGTGTTATATACCACTATACTCAGGTGTAGGAGAGAAAGGGCTTTACTCTCCTGTGTTAAATTGACATCATTGTTCTGTTTTCCTTCCATCCAGGTTCACCTTGCTTCCAATCCTGTTTTAGATACCTGGTATGGAGCTAGGGATTGGGCAGTGGAATATATGACTTGCGATGAAGGCTGGATAACCAGAAAAGACTATGAAGAAAAAGGGGGAGAATACCTCAAGGAGCACTGTGCTTCAAATGTCTATGTGCCTATTCGCCTTCCAAAGCAGGCTCCACGGACAACAGAGGCATTAGCACCTAGCAGAGTGCTAACATCCAGCACAGGTAATGCCTGTGAGCAGGCCTAACACCATGCCTTGGTCACGGACTCTTGTATACAGATAGCAGGACTGGAAAAAGAAGTTACTGGTGTGCAGCATGAGCTGGGCATGAAGCACAGACCTCAGCTGCTCAGAGAGCCCCAAGCATCTCATCCAGTCCCTTCAACAAGGAGGACGAGCCACTGAGGCATCAGCTGCATGGTCCTGGCACTTGCAATGCTCAGCACAGAGCGTAGGAGTACGCACCAGCAAGGAGGAACACCCCAGAAGTGCATTCCAGAGAGAAACAGCATCTGAGAAACTTTCACAGCAAGACCCAGGTTGGGGTTTTTTTGAGAGTCTGTTTTACAGCTTTTTTTGTTCGATTAAAATGTTCTGGTTTTATACTGCTTTCATGGATGATACAGAAGCTGTGCCCGTCTCAAGCAGTCAGCCCAGCAGGCGCCCCCCATGCCTGGCCCAGTGGGTGTTTGTCAGGACATGTGCTACTGGAGGCTGGTGAGGCTGAGCTATGCCTTCCTTCTGAGGCCTGCACACCCTTCTGCTTTGATTTCCTGCCTGCTACACACTTTCTGCTAAGCCACCACTGAATCAGCACTGATTTCAGATACTTTTGACTTAAATTAAGTCAGTAATATTGACGCCTTGATTGAAGCTGTAGAGCTGGTCACATGAAGCACTATCCAGCTGTAATGACAGGATGCTCCATAAAGTGCAGGCCAAGTGCAGTTAGTCATTAAGTGGTTTTACAGAAGTGATGGCTAAGCAAGGACGTTCTTGACTGATGGGACTTTTAGATCAAAATTTGCATTAGCAATTAAGTAAACTTCTGCTTTACCACTAACTTACATGTTTCAGTGATTTGACTTCTTTACAACCCCAGTAATACAGATGTATTTGATGGGTTGTACCTTGCAGGTTTGTAGCCAGGCCCCAGTCCTGCTGCACAACATACTGGAGCTGAAATTTGACTGAGGATTCATTTATTGCACTGAACAACTTACTTGCTTTCCCAGAAGAATGAGTGCCAAATGGTGAGCTGAAATCTGAGCAGACTCTATCACTTTGGCAAAAGCTGTAAACTGTTAGGCTGGAAAAGGTTAGACCATGGGGAAAATATCCAGACCATAACTGTATAAAAAAAGGTGTCCCCAGGGGCTGCAGAGCATCAACATAAGCTGTCTCTCAGGAGGTATAGAGGTCTTAGTGGATGTCTGCCCTCGTCCTAATAGACTACTGGGCAGGGGCAGAGGAGGAGAAGGCAGCTTGCTACCTTCAGGTAACCTTAAGTTTGGACTAATGATCCTCCATGGAGGCATACTAACCTTCAGGACTGTTATGGTAATTCTGTGGGTAGTAAAGAATGTGGAAAAACACGCTGTGCTAAAACACCAGCATGTCTTTGCTAATACCAGTGGCCTGGAGTATGTGATATCCCATTGTTGGTTGACCCCTTTCTGACACATCTTTAACTATTGCTGCAAGTGGCTACTTGGGATACAGAAACCTGGATTCTTGGTGTTGGTTGCTGAATAGATCAGAGGGTGTTGTGCATAAAACTGTTCCAAAATGAAGACTTAAAAGGGCATCTGTTGCAAATGGTTATATTACTTTTAAATGTTTAGCCAAATTGAGCCAACCACTTCACTTGCATTAGCTCAAAGCAGACCTGTATAATTCTGTACAGAGATGCCAGATCAGCTGCTTAAACAGTTTCAAAGAAGCATAATTGTATAATCTCCTAAATATTAGCTGTTGATTTGTTACTTTATCCCCACAATAGCTGGAGTAACTAATGAACTTGGACAATGTAATCAGTCACAGGCTGTTCTGAAGGAGCTGGTGGTCATTCAGTTCCTTGGATTAGCACCATGAGAAGCGTGAACGTTGTGGGATTAATTTTAGCCATTTAAATTCAGTTGCCCCATAGGATTTGCTACCTGAGCATTGGTGCTGGAAGGAGAAAAAAGGAAGGAGAAAAAGGAAGGAGAGGGAAGCAGCCCAGTTAAGGTACATACTTGGCCTCTTTTTAATGGGACTTCAGGTTGCGTGAGGAGCAGTAGGAGGAGTTGTTACAAAGATCATTCTGTGGACAGGAAGCTTAAACTGATGCTGTGAGGGCCTTTCCCAGGTGATGGTAGGACTGCTGTTGAGTGAGCTGCTGTGCAGGCAGCTCCAGAGCCTGTGCTGTGTTTATCGTGGCTGGTGTCCTGCAAGCTGCAAAGTACAGAGGCCAGTTCAGAAATGGTCAAGTGGTTCCCATTTGAGCCTCAGGATATTAAGTTCAAAGCAACCTGTAACCTTATTATACAATTCACTTATCACCTAATTCAGGTCAAAGAATACAAAGTACAAGTTTTCAGTTTAACAGCCATGGTGAGCTTGGTCTATTTATTCTGAAAGAGAGCTCAAATTGGGTTCCACCTTTCAGTATCCCTAAGACCTGCTCTGAGTGGAAACACCGCATCAGAGAGAAGCCCTGGAGACTAAATATGGATCACGTGTTTAATGTCCCAGATTTCCGTTTGAGCTGCATTTGAGCCTTGCTTTTGGTCTTCAAGGCTTCTTCTGTTTCCTGTGCCACAGCAACTTCAAACATGAACTGTTCTTTTCTAAATCTCCACTAGGACACCAAGATTAGAATACTTTGCTCTGGTTACTAATCTCCAAAATACTTAATGTGCTGTGTAAGGCAGCATTCCAGAAGAAAGAGAAGATGCCCATGAACTGTCACTTGTAATTTAAGATTATCCCTCCAGAGACAGCCTGCAGTGATCCTCTAGCAGTCATAAACCAGAAATTTTGAAGCTTGTGTGGGATGAGCAGGGGAGGGGAGAATGCTGCAACAGATTTAACATTATCCCTAAAGTCATATGGTGGGATTTCTGCTCTTGTTCCATACGTCAGGCACGAAGCAGCTGTGCTGATTCCCATTGCTCACTCCCACTGCTTCATGCAGACAGCAAGCTGCTCCCTGAGCATCAGCCTCAACAAAGCTGCTTGGTTTTAACCCCTGACATGGTTTGCCAGTTCTTAAGGCTCCTTTTGCTCCCTCCTTCAGGATCTTTCATTCTGCTTTTTGAGCAGTGGGCTTGGTTTCCATTTTTTACTGCAGTATAGACTGTGATGGGAGCACCACCAGAGTTAGGAGACCTTCTTCCATTTTTGTGTCTGTTCACTCATGACAGATTGTGGCTGTTTGCTCTGACCCCAGTTCTGTGCCTCAGCATCTGGAACAGCAGAGCTAATCCAAGAATGCTACTAGCAGTGTGTGTAGTTACTGTAGAGGACATTAAGGATGGTGGGAAGGCTGGAAAGGGGTTTGTGGGTTAGGAGGGGAGGTCAAGTAAAATGAAGGAGAATAGACCCATCTATGCTTAATGCACAATTGGCCAAGTGGAAGATGTCTGAAGATGGAAGTGTATAGGAGGGTCAGAATCACTCCATGCAGGTGTGCTTTTCTTCTGGAGCAGTTGCTGTTGACCACTGTCAGAATATGAAGCAAGCTGAATTTATGGTCTGACTCAGAAGCTTTTACTGTCTGTTAAAATTCCTGGGTTTAGGCAGGGCTAGTTTTTTAGCTTTCTATTTTTTTCAGGGCTAAAATGAAGTATGAAGCATCTTCTCTCTTCGTCTGTCTGGAAATAAATGTGCTGTGCTGGTGGGGACAGCATCTTTTATGTTGCCAGTGAGACTCTGTGAGGGCGTCCAGTTTCCTGCACTCACAGTAGCCATAGTCAGGCTGTTGTACCAAGCGGAAGCTCGCCCCTGTGGAAGCTCTGTGCACTGCTCTCGCCGGGTCTGGCTCAACAAATGAGCCTTAAGAAGGTCCCAAACTGCATTCTTAGGTATATCCACAGTGACATGTCTGTGAGAACCCACCGTGGGCACAGGAGGGCTGTCACAAGCAAGATGCCATCTGCCAGCACTGCACTTGAGCTATTAATGAGTTTCTTGTCATAAATCCTTGCATAGCTTGTCTAGTACTGAGGAAAGCACCTCTGATTTCTGGATGTGGTAGGGCTTTTTGCATCTTTAAACTGAGTTTTGTCTCCCTTGGGTTAAGCATGTGCATTGCCATGGCTGGTGTAGCTTCTCAGGAAGCAATACAAGAAGAAATACATTTCAAATCCTGATCCTTAGATTGTCCTTTTTTTTTTTATTTTACCACACTACAGCTTAGTTAAAATACACCCCACTCCTCCTCTCACCCCACATTCCTGCCACATACCTGGCATTCCTTCATCCTTAATGAGATAGAGTGGGGGATTTTGCCTTCTTGGAATTTTGGAGGAATACTAAGTGGATTTATCATGAAAAGCCCCATTTAGGGTATAAATCTCCCTGAAGGAGAGTCCCCATATGGCAAACTTTGCTTTAGCTGGTAATGGTGAACAAAGTGTTTAGGTTCTCATTTAATAGCTATTTTGGAATATATATACAACATTTTGCAATATATGCATAACATAAATATATACCAATAGCAATCTGGCACAGGGTGCCCAGAGAAGCTGTGGCTGCCCCATCCCTGGCAGTGTTCAAGGCCAGGTTGGACAGAGGGGCTTGGAGCAAGCTGCTCCAGTGGAAGGTGTCCCTGCCTGTGGCAGGGGTTGGAGTTGGATGAGCTATAAGGTCCCTTCCAACCCAAACCATTCCATGGTTCATTGATTCTGCTTCAGCTCTGTTATAAGTACTGCACTTGATGCAGACCATGTTGGAACAAGCTCCTGGGAGTGTGGATAAAGCAGAAGAGGCTTAGATCCTTGCAGATGTAGATAGGGACACCAGTGGAACTCCTGGACTGTTGACACTTGAGGTTTTACCAGTCACTACAGTGTGGACACACTCCATAGACAAGGCAAAGTTGTTAAGTCAAAATAGTTTTCTTCAGTCTCAGTGCAGCATATGACATATGACACTAACAAACATGTATGACATTAATAAACACAGCACTGCCTGGTTGGATCAAAGGTTCTTCTGGCCTTGTCCTGGTAGTGACCTCCAGGAGGTGTTGAGGAAGAAGTATAAGAATAGGAGCAGTAGTGATCATGTGTGTAAATCAGGAAGAAGACTGTAAATAATTCCAGCTAGTTAACACCACATACCCAGAAAGGCATGTGAAATGTGAATGTGGTGCTTCTGAAGCCCCTCGCTATTGCAGGACTCTGTTGTGTTGAAAGGACAAGTTAAGGTATCCAGATTACAAGAGGTCCACATTGATGTGAATTTTTCAGTAGCAAAACCATGCTGGACTGGGACCATCCTTTCGAAGCACTGTGCTGTGGATGTTGTGAGCTGGCTGTGATAGCTCTGAGCTGTGCTCCAGAACGGCTGGGACAGGATTCTTGCATCTGACCGGTAAGCCCAGCCCCGCCTCCTGCTCTGGGAGAGGGGCTTCACTGCAGCCCCCGGGGCAGGTGCAAAGCCAGCAGCATTTCTGGGCCTGTTGTATGACAGCCCCAGGCTACTTTCATCCAGCTTCATGGTGGCAAATGGCCATGGGCCGTTCTTGCTGCTGGGGAAACAATGGAGAAGAAAGCTTTGATTTCCCCGGTGATGGACACCCTCCTGCTCAGGGGTGGTGCAGATGGAAGGAACTGGGGGCCAGTGCTCTGTTTTTTTTCTTTTATCCTTTGTTAACTGCTGGTAGCTTCTTGTGAGAACTGCCATGACCTCTCTTGAAGGTTTGTTTATGCACTTTGGGTGACATTGTTTGCAGCAGGACTTTGATGCACAGTTCTGGGGGCATCCTTCAGTTGGAAACAGGAAGAGTTGAGCCCGGCTAAACACCAGTGCGCTCCAACCCGGGAAGAAGGGCTGTTACCCTACCACGGTGGCAGCGTGAAGGGATGTGACTTCCCATCACCTGGGGAAGACGAGTCAGTCACATGCTATTATGGACTGTTGCCAGGCTGATGGCTTGTGCCCTCCTCCCCTCCACTGCAGCATCTCGTGTGCAGTGGTTATGGCCAGGCTGGAGCAGTGGATGGTGCTGCACTGCCAGCAGGTGGAGAAGATGCAAAGAAGAATCTGGCATTTATGGGGATTTGTCATGTTTTATAAAGGGAACAACCAGGAGGTTGCAGAAGTTTTATATGGGGTTCAAGCTGTGGAGTTGTGCCTGTTAGAGCTGGGAGATGCCCAGCACGTGATCTGGGGAGCTTTGCTCAAGCCTCCCACCCATGTCATCCTGGGGGTTTGCTGGCTGCTCCACCAGTGCCTTGTCAGCTGAACTAAGGAATTGATTCCAAGTTTCTGAGGGCTTCACTTCCCAGTGTCCTGTGAAACTTACATATCCATACCTTTTGCAATAGATTCTGGTCACAGGGGGCTTTGTTTGTGCTGTTCACTGCCCAAATCCTTCTGGGTGTTGAAAGCAAACAACTTTAATAATGATGCAGGAATGGAGAAGATAGTTTCTATCTGCAATACCCCTGAGCCCATTCTCTTAAATGCATTTTAAAAATCACAGTAAATACTGTATTTCACAGCACAGCAGGTTCCCCAGACAGCAAAGACAGTTCCCAGGAGCTGTAACCCCCCAAGGATGTTTACCTAACTCAAAATGCACTTTGTAATATACTGTGTCCTGGGCTGCACCCCCAGAGTGTGAGCTCAGCAGGGGATCCTGCCCCTCTGCTGTGCTCTGGGGAGACCCCCCCCTGCAGTCCTGATCCAGCTCTGGGGCAACAGCACAAGAGGGACGTGGAGCTGCTGGAGCGAGTCCAGAGGCCACAAACCTGCTCCAGTGGAAGGTGTCCCTGTCCATGGCAGGGGGTTGGAACTGAATGAGCTTTAAGGTCCCTTCCAACCCAGCCCATTCTGTGATAATATGATACTACCTTAAACCTATCCTGTTATCTTCCATGCTGGCATCTGATATATGTATAAGCACTGGTTGTCCCTCACAGGGTTTGGAAATGAGTCTTTAATTGCAAGCTGGGTGAGCAATGGATGGCAGTTTTTACAAGCAGAGTCACAGGAGTCAGCAGTCATGAACAATTGACTGTCAGGTATCAAAGTACAACCTTACAACTGGGAAAGCAGGGCTCATCGAGGGGGGTTATATCTCAAACTCTAGACTTTTGGAAAGGTTTAAGAAGATGGTCACAGTTTCAAAGAGAACTTTAACTCTGAAGTGCCCTCCAATACGTCACTGCACAGGGCAGCAGCAGCAGGATCGAGCTACACTGCTCCACTGAGCCACGCAGAATGTGGAGCTGGTTCAGATGTGAACATCCCTATTCCGGGAGAAGCAGATAGTGAGAGAACAGCTACAACATAAAAATATCCCCCCAAATCCCACTGTTCTGATTTAGAATCCAGAGCAGCGCTCTGGTGTTTCCACAGGAAAAAAAAAACCCACGTGTTCTGAGAAGCTACACTGACAATTCCCTATTTTAATCCCTCCTGGAAGGGTGTTTCAGCAGCTCCCGGTCCTGAACTGGGAAAGTGTTTTCCTGGAATGCAAACAGGAATTCTCCAGGGTTTTCTGGCTCAGGACATAGGTCCTCAAACCTGAGCCTGACTTCATGGAGCCACAGATCCCTACAGTCCCCACCAGGTTGGTGGAAACCCAGCAGTCAGGTCCTGCCAGAAGGGACGATTTCTATTGCTCCAGCTTGGTGGATTTCATTCCTTGGCATATATTTACTCTGTGGGCTGTGTGAGAGGATTTTAAGCCAGGCTGCCCCTTCCTTTTTAAAGACAGTACCTTGGCTTAAATCTAGGCAAAACCAACCCCAAACTGAAACCCACTTCTCCTCAACTCCCCCTTGTGTTTTTTCCATAAGCATCCTAAGGACTTTCTTGAAATAAAAACAAAATTATGTATATTTTGAAAGTGTTTTCATCTTCAGCTCCTACTTCAAAAACAAAAGGGTTGGAGCTCCCTAAATGTCTCATCAGTTTCTTCTGAGATGTGTAATTTAAACATTTTGAAATCAGTGGAGGCCTGTCTTAATTTATTAATACTGCTGCCCCAACTTTTTAGACATACAAGCCACTTGATTACAGTTTTATATGATGAACCATAATTAATGTGATCATAGAATCATAGAATAGTTAGGCTTGGAAAGGACCTTAAGATCATCTAGTTCCAATCCCCCTGCCATGGGCAGGGACACCCCACACCAGACCATATCACCCAAGGCTTCATCCAGCCTAGTCTTGAACACTGCCAGGGATGGAGCATTCACTGCCTCCCTGGGCAACCCATTCCAGTACCTCACCACCCTAACAGTAAAGAATTTCTTCCTTATATCCAGTCTAAACCTCTGCTGTTTATGTTTCAACCCGTTACGCCTTGTTCTATCACTACAGTCCCTAATGAATAGTCCCTCACCAGCATCCCTGTAGGCCCCCTTCAGATACTGGAAGGCTGCTATGAGGTCTCTACGCAGCCTTCTCTTCTCCAGGCTGAACAGCCCCAACTTTCTCAGCCTGTCTTCATATGGGAGGTGCTCCAGTCCCCTGATCATCCTCGTGGCCTGTTCTGGACTTGTTCTAACAGTACCATGTCCTTTTTATGTTGAGGACACCAGAACTGCACACAATACTCCAAGTGAGGTCTCACGAGAGCAGAGGGGCAGGATCACCTCCTTCGACCTGCTGGTCACGCTCCTTTTGATGCAGCCCAGGATACGGTTGGCTTTCTGGGCTGTAAGCGCACACTGAAGCTGGCTCATGTTCATTTTCTCATTGAACAACACCCCCAAGTCCTTCTCCACAGGACTACCATGAATTTCCTTTTTGCCCAACCTGTAGCTGTGCTTGGGATTGCTCCCACCCAGGTGTAGGACCTTGCATTTGGCATGGTTAAACTTCATGAGGTTGGCATCAGCCCACCTCACAAGTGTGTCAAGGTCCCTCTGGATGGCATTCCTTCCCTCCAGAGTATCAACAGAACCACACAGCTTGGTGTCATTGGCAAACTTGCTGAGGGCACACTCAATCCCATTGTCCATGTCAGCAACAAAGATATTAAACAAGACCGGTCCCAACACTGATCCCTGAGGGACATCGCTCCTTACTGGTCTCCAGCCGGACATTGAACCATCCAGCCAGTTCTTTATCCACCGAGTGGTCCACCTATCAAATTGATGACACTCCAATTTAGAGACAAGGATGTCATGTGGGAAAGTGTCGATGTTTAATTTCTTCCATACTGATCATAAAATAATTTCTCCAGAGAAAAGGTAGTTCCCTCAAATAACTGAACAGGAAGAGTTTTTAAATAATTTTGGGTTTGGAAAAAGAAGTTTAAGCCATTGGCTGGGATCAAAGCAGGATGTATGGAATGCAAACTTCATTGCTTGTGATGCATGGAGAGAATCCCAGGAAGCCTTGATCTGTCCCTGCACCATAGCCCTTTGCCGTTGACGTTTAACCCCAGGTGGCAACTGACCCCCAAACAACTGAGCTGCTTGTCTCCCCCATGGTGGGATGGGGGAGAGAACTGGAAGGGTAAAAGTGAGAAAACTCACAGGGTGAGATAAAGACAGCTTAAGACAAGAAAACCAGAGAGGGGCTTGGGACAAGGGCCTGTAGGGACAGGCCAAAGGGAATGGCTTTAACGTGCCTGAATAGGGGAGACTGAAATGAGCTCTTAGGCAGAAGCTCTTCCCTGTGAAGGTGCTGAGACGCTGGCGCAGGATGCCCAGAGAAGCTGTGGCTGCCCCATCCCTGGCAGTGTTCAAGGCCAGGTTGGACAGAGGGGCTTGGAGCAAGCTGCTCCAGTGGAAGGTGTCCATGCCTGTGGCAGGGGTTGGAGCTAGATGAGCTTTAAGGTTCCTTCCAACACAAACCAGTCTGGTGATAGGTAAAGCAAATGCCATGCAGGCTTCCCATGGTCAGAGAGTTGTTCAGCCACCAAGACAGCAGGGCTCCATAACACAAAAGGGTGACTTGGGAAGACAAAAGCCACCACTCCCAACATCCCTTCTTCCTTCTTCTTCTCCCCATCTCTATACACTGAACATGACCCCATATGATGTGAGATATCCCTGGGGTCAGTCCGGGTCAGCTGTCCTGGCTGTGTCCCCACAGCTCCTTGTGCCCCCCCCCAGCCTGCTCTCTAGTGTGGTGGGGTGAGGAGCAGAAAAGGCCTTGGCTCTGTGTGAGCACTGCTTTGCAGTAATGAACACGTCCCTGTGTTATCAAAGCTTTGTCCAGCACAGATTGAAACAAGGGGAACACAAAATCACAAAATGGAATATATAAACCTTTAGAATTAGTTTTAAGCAATGTTAAGTTCAATGGATTTGTAACAGTAGCAGTGGAAAATTACTGAGGTGCATAATACATAGAAAAAATAGAGTACAGATAGAGAACATACTGGCACAAGATAAATCATTATAGTTGATGTGGTCTTACGAAAAACAGTCTAGAAAAAGAGGACGCAGGGATAAGGAGTATCTGGGAATAGCAGGAGTCCAGGATAGGCTATGGGTAAACTAACTGATAAGTAGGAGGATAGGAGGGTTATTATGTCTCTGGTGCTAACGAACTAATTAAACTGGTACAAGCATCTACTGTGCATGCTTCAAAGGCTGCCAGAAGTGATGAAGATTGTTGAAAGAAGTAAACGACCCTCAGAGACCACCACCACAATTCTGTACGCATGCGGGGAGCTTTCTGGAAAGTGATGTAATCCATACGTAGCCTCATGAATATGTATGTATGCCCAGGGACTATATGAGGATGGCTTGTGTAGCAATAGGGAGACACACGTTAGGAGGAGTTATCGCCCATGTGTCCTGGCGCCGCAATAAATAATACCTGCTTGTCAGCTTGAAAACTTTGTTGGCAAGTTTGTTCCTGGAGTTTTCTCTGAATCAAGATCCAAAACACTACCCCACGGTAACTCCTATGAAGAAAACTAGCTCTACCCCAGCCAAAATCAGCACACCTTGCAGACAGGGCACAGTGGGAGCAATGGGAGTTTCCTGAGTGGCTTCTTTTCCTTCTCCCAGCATTATTTCATGGAAAACAAAGGAAAGCCTTTGGTTGTCAGAACTCTCCAGAAGACACTCCGTTTTCACTGACTTCTCCCATTTTTCGGCTAAGCTCCATTTACTCACCACTTTGGAAAGCAGAAACTCTGTATAGGAGTAGGAATCTCTTTGCTGTCATGCTCAGCCCGTTGGCTTGTTCTTTTCAGAGGAGCTCATCGCTGGTGCGGGTGGCACCATCTCAGCAAAGGAATGTACAAGTTGAAAGCCTGAGCACACAGAGCCATCCTCACCCACCTCAATGTACCTGACTGTCAGTGTCTAGCACACCAGTGGTGCCATCTAAATGGGGGAAAGGTGCATTGGTGCATCTTTATAATGTGGACTTGCGCAAGCCAGGGACATTCTCCATGGCAACTTCCCCGCCCATGGGTGAAGCATCCCATGCAGCCTTCAATATTGCCTATCCCTGCAATGTCCTGGTATATCCCAGAGAGTTCACAATCCCAGTAATGATGTCCCATCCCTTTATCTTCTGAACAGCACATCCTCTGCAATCAAGGCCTTGAGCCTGACAACATTTGTCTTCTGAAATTCAGTATGAGCAGAGTTACGCAGCTGGAACATACTTCATCCGTACCCTGATATGCTGTGCCATAGCCTTGTCCTCACATTTCTGGTTCATGACTGAGCCCTCAATCTCCATCCCCAGTTTTTGGTGCAACACAAATGTGTTTGTGTTTTTTCCTTCTACGTGGCTGCAGCTGACACACACCTTCCACCACTCTGGAGGAAAAGGCCACTTCAACACTCAGGTTGTACTCTCAGGAGAATGCAGCCGAGCAAAGTGTCACCAAGAGGGTGTTGAAACAACTCGTGCTCGAAAATGTGACCTTCAAATTATTTGCTTAAACTCCTGAGCGCAGAGGGAGGGGAGTGCACTTCCAGCCATCTGCATGTGGTGCTGACAGAGGAAATAAGGGCTCATTTCTGCCTCCGGTTGCTCCCTGAGCTGATACCACAGAAGCACTTTGGTATTAAGTTTCCCTCCCGGATCTCTGTGACATTATTACCAACAATGGTCACTCAGGTGTGCTGGGAGGGGAGGAAGAGCCGTGAACAGAGATGTCAATTTCAGCACTAGCAGGACAAAAGAAAACGAATGTTTGCTGAGCAGGAAGGGTTCCAGACCTCTGCAGGGGAGAGAGGAGAAGGAAAAGTTGTGAGCCTTTAGAGAAAGAGCTATAGCAAATACTTGATGATGATTTTTAGGGCTTGGCAAAGCAGCAAAGAGTTTTCCAGTGTTTGTACCTGCTGCCTCACAGGGATCTGACTTTGGATTCACAATTATATAACGTGTTTTGCAGACCAGGTTTAAACAGGGGCTGAGGTAAGTGGATCCAAGGCCATTGTATTGTTGGGGAGAGGAATGTGGTTTTATGCTTTTGATAGAGGTGGAAATTTGCAGCAGGTCAGGTCTGGGCTGTGGGGAGATTAGGTCAGTATCAGCTCCCAAAGCTGCCTTAAGGCAAATTGAATTTTTTGAAGAAAAAGCCCTGTGACTTCATTGCAACTTAATCACCTGCCACTAACTATGGTGCATGAGCTATTCCCCACCTCCACTTTGCTTTCTAACAGTACTGCAGCAATTACATAGCCTGTTTGACCGGAGCAGTTCTAATCCTTGCAGAATAAGAGTGATTCTGAGCAGCTCTGGCTGTTCTGGGTGTCTGATGATCTGCTGGGTTTGAGCTCTTGGCAATGGGCAGGCACGAGGTCAGCTCAGTGGGATGGGTTTGAGCATGGGGAAAATCACAGCATCATGGGATAGTTTGGTCTGGAGGGGACCTTAAAGCTCATCCAATTCCACATACATCCATGGAAGGTGACAGTCCCTCCACTGACAGGGTGCAGCTCTGTGAGTCCCAAACCAAAACTGGCAGGGCTCTAAAGGGATGTGCTCAGGTCACTGTCACACTTGACTAAACCTGTTTGTCCCAAATAGTCTGTTTCAGCCCAAGCCTTGACATACCTGCACTACCAACAGACAGGTTCCTGGCCTCCTGGCACCAAGCCCATGAGAAACAGTCACTGGTTCTCCTCCAGAATGATCCTTCTCAAAAACACTTAGGAAATGAGTGCCTTTAGGGGTTCAATTAGGATTGCAGAGCATGGGGGCCAACTGGGTACTGCTTGGGCACCCTTCCCTTTGGGTGTGTTTAGTGCCTTGAGTCCCCAGGTCAAGTACTGTTAACCAGCACCGAGCCCTTACACCATTAACTCCACTGGGATTCTGCACAGAGTATTCTAGAGAGGACTTATTTCAAAAACTGGGCTTTATTCCTTCACCTGTGGGTGGAATTAAAAGCAAGAGCAATTAAATGCTAAGCAGTTACCAAAATGTAGAGTTCTCATGTGCTTTGCAATAACTGCACCCGATATCCTTTTATATTTTCGGAATGCATCTTCCCTTCTACGTTTCTCTCTTCCTGGAACTCGAGTAGTGTGATGGCTCCCTCCTTGTTTCCTTGCTATTGAGCCAACACCTCGAATTCTTTCAAACTGAAATGGGCATTTATGTTGCAGATGTTTATGTAATGTGAGTGGCAAAGGCTTGGGTTTGGTAAGTTCGTCTGCTGTGGTGTGAGTTTTCACCCATACAGGTACATTTGTATCAGCTCTGCTCAACAGTAACTCTGTTCAATACTAACTCTGTTACTGTGTAAACAGCTATAGCAAAATGCCCTGCAGGGACAACGGGACATGGGATGTTGGTAAAATTGGAAATGAAGCCCTCTGTGGTCTGCCTGATCAGACAGCAAACCTTCTATGTGGAATTAGGACATAACAGCTTTTTTCTTAGTAAATGGAGGAGTGTGTGAACAAAACTCACCTGGGAACAGCATCATCTTGGTCTTTGCTCCTTTTTTCTCTCAGTATAGATTTTTCCTCTAAGTTTATCCTTGCGTCAAAACAGATTAGAAAGACAAATTGTAGGAGAGTCATGTCTGCTATCAGGCTGGCTGCTGCCACATTTAATAAGCACTCAAGCTCCCAGAACAGGAAACTCCCAATTAATAGTGATTAGAAGCGTTTTTTTCATTGTAAATACTTTAGCACAGTGTACATCATCATCAGCACTTCTCTGGTTACAGCTGTCATCTTCAGTCTTGTCTACTCATTGGATCTCAATTGAAAGATGGTCTTTCATTTATTCTCTATCATTAACAAAGCTGATTAACTGGAATACATATGAAAGACCTTGGCCTACGACAGAACCATGCCTGGACTGACTGCTGAATGCGTTAAGCAAGGAGAAAACATTCATCTACTCTGCTAAAAGCTCAGTAAAAGTGGGAACAGCCTGGGATGCTGCAAAATAAAACCCAAGTTTGTGGTAGGAGTGACTGTGCTTTCCCCCAAATGTTTATACACAGGGCTTGTTCTGAGTGTGTTCTGCTCTGTTTGTTGTCTTGCTACACCATTAAACCAGGTCTCAACAGCCTAGGAGAAAAAAGAAATCCCAATGTTATGTGAGTTGTGTAATAATGAATATGCAGTTAAGGCCAGATACCTTAACCTTGAGTCTGCATTTCTCATGTCAGGTCACTTTGACAAAGGGCTGAGCTGCTCATGCCTCCTGATGTTTCTGTTAGTGTTGCTTAGTTCCCACTGTTCCTAATTGCTGATTATTTAACTGTTTGCGTATGGATTTAAAGAGGAAAGGCATTTTATCCTCATTTGGAACTGGGCATGTGTGATGGGACAGACTCTGATACTGCTGATAACATAACCCTGGTTACCTGAGTCCTGCTGCACCAGTCTCTTTCATCTGTACAGTAACAACACTGTGAGGGCACCTAACACTGACGCTGGCCTTTTTAGGGAGGAGAAAGTCCTAAACATGAAATGTCTTTGTTTAAATTCCTATAACCCAGTCCCTGATTCCCACAGCTCTATGTCCGAGCTGTAGCTCTCCTTGTGTGTAGCTGCTCAGCCCTGGGTCTAACACTTCTAAAGCTAATGGGAAGGACTTTCATTAACTCTAGAAACTAGATCTGGCCCTGGAAGATGGACAAAGGCTTCTAACACTCCTGCTCCTCGTGAGTCTTTTATGCCTTCAGCTATCAAATGTGTACTGTGCTGAGCAGCATCATTAAAGATGCATGAGCCGTTAGTGTCTCCGTTTCCTGACAGGGCAGGCACATGTTCTGCCCAGGGCTCTGAGCAGCAGTTTCAGCATTAACAGTCTCCTTGTGCCCTTTCCCTTCACCAACAATCAAGACCTGATGAATCTGGAGCATCTCTGAAGCCAGACCTGCCAGGTACAGCTGTCTGGTACACTGATGGAAGGACTTGGAGTCAAGGAGTCAAGGATGCTGGACATGGGCTTCTCACTGGGGTGCTGGTCCAAGGAACCAGCAGTGTGTGGTCACCCTTAGGAGAGGAGCAAGAAAACATGGGAACAGGTGGAGAGAAACTCCCCATGAATAAACTCATATGGAAAATGGAAGATGAAGCTCCTCAGGCAGCAGAACTGGGGACTAAACAGGCTTCAAGATGTAGCAGGGCTGGTTCAACTTAAGGATTGTGTGATGCAGGTGTCAGACCAAACCAGGTGCTTGGGCTGAGATTCAGGAAACCTGCTTCCAGTTTTTCTGTACCAAAGGGCTCTAAGGCCAAGTTTCTGTCTGAGACTGGATTCAAAACTAGGCTAAACTGTTGTGTATCTGAACAAAAATGCCAGGTGCACCCTTAAACACTTCAGCTTGTCAAATACCTGCATGCCACAGAGGATTTTTTTGCTAAATACTTGGTGTAAGCCACGTTATTGTGCAATATTTGCTTAAACTGGGGAGGAAGCTCCCTGATGATGATCAGTCACTGATGAGTTTCAAGTGGAGTGCAACAGGAGATAGTTTAATGAACTGCCAATCAATGGCTGTCCAACAGAAGGCAGAAGCCCCATTAATGGGATCAGTGTGTGATAGTGGGTAGAAAATGTCATGTTTCTCCTTTGGTAGTGCTCTGACCTTCGACAGACTTCTGAAAAACTGGCATTTGCCTTCAAAATCAAAAAGTGTTGCTTTTCGTATTTTCCACACGTTCCTGTGATTTGGGCCTATGTTGTTGGGTCTGGACTATTTCCATGCATTTACTTTTTTTAATGGATTGAAGAAGCCAGAGGCTGGAGAAACATGTCGTGGTGTGGGTATTTCTTAGGACATGGGAGACCACATTTTGCAGCTGTACCAGACTTGCGAGCACAGCTCCACTCTGGGTTTCTGTGCAGGTCTCTGCCCCAGGCTGGACAGCAGGAGCATGGCAAGCATTTCCTAGATTTCTCTCAGCTTTGTGAAATACAATGTGAAGGAAACCCCTGTTCCACAGATGAGTTATGGGTTGGCAGTGTTCAAGGCCAGGTTGGACACAGCGGCTTGGAGCAATCTGCTCTAGTGGCAGACGTCCCTGCCCATGGCAGGGGATGGAACTGGATGAGCTTTAAGGTCCCTTCCAAAACAAACCAGGCTGGGACTGTGTGACTTCTTCAAGGCCAGAAATTGAGAAATTCAAGGACACTATCAGAAATGATGGTTTATTTCAGTCAAGAGAAGAAAGTAGATGTGACTGCAAATGAAATAGCATCATCTTATCTAAAAGCTAAAGAACTCTTTAGTCCAGTGCTGAGATCTCTTAGGATCCTCTTACGTTGCCTAATGTGATCTTTTCCTAAAAGCCTTCAGCACTGGCCCAAAGACTGACCTGTTTTCACGTAGCCAGAGGGTCTCGCTTCTGATTTGAAGTCCTTCTGGGGGCTGTTACTTGAGGGTCCCCTCTTCTTGAGTTGCTGTCACATCTAAACTCACTAAGACAGCATATGTTGATAATGTGTTACTGCAAGGAGCTTGTGCGGTCCCAGAAATGTGCCGTGCTTTTATGCTTTGACTGCAGGTTGCATCTAGGCCTCAGAACATCTTCTCAAAGCTTCCCACAGGCAAAAAGGTGTTGGTTAAAGTGGCTTAATTCTGACCTTCAACATTTGCAGCCAAATGCAAAGTTTGCACCTCGAGACAACCTTTCTAGTGACTCTCCCCAACCTGCTGCGAGGAAGGTGAGCACCAGGCATTAGCCCAACCAAGGGCTGGAGGAAAGAAACACGATGCAGAGCTGTGATAACAGAAACGATTTTCAGCCCCCAAACTGCAGACAGAAGGAAATGCTGTACTGTTGAGAGGCTCTTCTTTCCCCAGAGCCCGTGGAGGTGGCACCGACCCCATAGGTTTCTCTGTGGGAGCCATGGCAGGGGACTTGAAGCACTACAGAAAATGGAAGTATTAATTCTGTGATTAAAGCTCTTGTTACTGAAGGTGCTGCTGCTGCTCCAGTGGATGCTGAACTACTGCACTGTGTGAGGAGCTGGGAGGAGGAAACCGCCACCAAAGCAATCCTTCCTCCAGAGAGCTGCCTTTGTGCTTCCAGGGAAGAGGAGGAAGGAATAGCAGCCTTTGATAAGGGTGAGCTGTGCAAAGAGTGGCTGTTGATTAATTAATCTTTTTATTTCTGCTGTATTTACAAGGTGCAAACTGCCACTGGCACCACCCCAAGTCTTGCTGGTTTTTGTGGTGGTGAGATTACACTGATATGGAGTATTGGGAAGTCATTGTGGCAGTTTAGTGCCTCCTGCCCAGTTTGGTATAGACTTTCTTAGCTCAGACGGAGTAAGCTCCATCCTGTTCAAGACCAGGTTGGGTGAAGCCTTGGGTGATATGGTTTAGTGTGAGGTGTCCCTGCCCATGGCAGGGGGGGTGGAACTAGATGATCTTGAGGTCCTTTCCAATGCTAACTATTCTATGATTCTAACAGTCCCCAAGGCCAAAGCCTCTCCTATCAACATTTGCAAAGTTGTTTTTTTTACTGATTCAATGCTCAAGAATGAAAGATGAGTTACTCTTGACTTCTCTTGCTGCAGCACTTTGTTGTTCTGCTGATCGCAGCCAGATCTGTTGTACCCTCTCTCTTTGCCTCCTAGTTTATTCTTCATCTAATTTTTGATTTCCTTTCACAGCCTTCTACTGAAATGAAGATCCCAGATACAACCCTCATTTCTTTTAGTCGTGTTTCTGCTGCTGCTTTCAGCTTTCCCTTGGTATCCTTCTGTGTTCTTTTCTCTCTTACTGATTTCCTTCATCTGATTTTCTTTTCTCATTCAGCCCCTGGTTACATGCCCTTCTGTAAGATGTCTGGAGCCTTTCCATATCCTCAGCACTTTCCAAGACCTTGTATCTGTTGTTTGTTCCCTTGTTTGCTTTTGTACAGAGAATAACCAGTGTCAGTGTTCTGACTCATGTATCTTTCTGTAGATCATGTTTCACCACTGGCACCCCTTGGTTTGAGCATGATTCCCTTTTCTTGCTGCTTCCTTCTCACCAGCCCACAATCCACAGCTGAATTGCTCCTCTCCTGCCACCACTCCACAATTCCCCTTGCGCTGCACTGCTCATTTCCTCATGCTATCTCTGTTTGAAACCTCTTGCCCTCACCATTAAGACTGTAAGATTAACACTTCCTTCTGTTTTCTCATCTCCTGCACCCTCCTGGTGCTTTCCAAGCCTCCCCTGCCCAGTCGACTTTACCTCCTGCACTGGACAGGCCCCAGTGCTTGAAGCAGCCCATGTTCACCAACTGTGACCAACTTCTGCCTTCACTTCTTGTGTCACAGCTTGCTGCTTCTTACCCCAAGCCCTTAGTGTGCTGCCAGATGTTGCCCATGAGCACTGCCCAGCTGTGCCATGCTATTGCATAGGACACCAGAGGGTAGGTTGCTCTTCTGCTTTGCAGAGGCTCATGCTCATTTGCAGTAGGTTTATGTATGGATATGATCTACTTCCTTACCATCCACATTGCTTCTTAGTGATAGTAACTGTTAGCTGGGGTAAAATACATTGGGAGATCTTGAAAGATCATGAAAACTTTACAATGGATTTAAGCCTGCAGAGACGGAAGTGCAAATTGAGGAAGAGAGAGGGGAAGTGGGGCAGCACCTTCAGCCCATGCATGACACTGCTGTCACAGCTCCTCCTGCGGCACCCGGCTCCCCTGCAGCCTGCCCACACTCAACCCTGGCTGTTTTGACAAGTTGCCACCATGCAAGTGACAGGCACATGCTCTACAGAACAAGGACATGAATTTTACTGTTCCCTCACTTCTACATTCTTAAGCTCCCAGCACAGCCCAGGACTGGCAGCTCTTTGTGCATCCGAGCTATGGGGTCTGCTGAGTGTCCTTCAGTCGCTGCAGGTTTCCATCTATGATTTTAATCCAGAAGAAACAATTTGGTGGCCAGCACCTAGTCTGACCGCTGAGTAACTTATGTTTTAAAAAAGCACAAGAGAAGAAACCTGTTCTTGGGCCCAGGTGAAATCTCTCCAGCAAATAGTGAACTTGCTAAAGAGAGGAATTTGGAGGACCAGAACTACCTGTGAAATTGCATTGAACACTGGAAAAGGAGATTCTAGGAACTGTGTCTCTGAAAATGCTGAATGTTTAGTAGTGCTTTTTATGAAACTTTACTTTTGAAATATTTTTTCTTAACCTGGATCTCTAATCTTTTACATTTGTACCCAAAAAAAAGGGAAAAAAAAACCAAAACAAAGAATCTTGACTGTATTAGAGAACAATAAATTGTATTTCTACTCTAGCTTCAAAGCTTTGTGTTGGCAACAGAAACAAGAACTTTGATTTGCCACCAAAGCCGAGGTGCTGTGGATGTCTGCAGGCTCTTTGACATATGCACACCTCCCTCTGCCCTGGATTCTCCATTCCTGAGCGCTGGGCACCACAAGAGCCTGATTATGTGGTAGCTGTTACTTATCTTCCCAATCACAATGCTCATACCCAGGTCTTTGCGTTGACTCACAGGTTTGGAGCGGAGCCAGTTTGTGTGACTGCCCCATCATTACTATACATGCCTCAGAAAGCAGCTGTGCTTACAACACGTTTTACATAAACACACAACTGAATCAGGGACTCCAGAGACTGGTCCAGTGTTGCTTAGCTCTCCAGTGCCCTGGGCTGAGGCTCCAGCTGCCAGACTTAGGCTTTGGAATGGCTGCCAAGGTCTCTGGCTGGTGAGAATCTAAGCCTTGTCTGAGATCTAGAGGGGAGATTGAGATGAGCTCTTAGGCAGAAGCTGTTCCCTGGGAGGGTGCTGAGGCGCTGGCACAGGGTGCCCAGGGAAGCTGTGGCTGCCCCATCCCTGGCAGTGTTCAAGGCCAGGTTGGACACAGGGGCTTGGAGCAAGCTGCTCCAGTGGAAGGTGTCCCTGCCCATGGCAGGGGTTGGAGCTGGAGGAGCTTTAAAGTCCCTTCCAACCCAAACCAATCTGGGATTCTATGATCTCCATCTAAATTGTAACTTGGATAAAAATTTCTCCTCTTGTCGTGTTCTGCACTAACACCTCTGCGAATCCAGTGAAGAGGGGGACATGGACATTCTTCTCATCAGCTTTGTTTTCCAGGTTTTTGCATGTACAAATACAGCAATAAAACAAGCTTGTACACAATAAGACATGTCTCCAAGTGTCACTTGGTTCTGCCGTGTTGCATCAGTAATATATGAATCCTGACAGAGCTCCCAGACACTCCTTGGAGAAAACTCCCACCTTCATCAGACTTTCATGCTCTGGATGCTCTCTCACACTTCTGTACAATTAATTGCAAAGTCTGGGTTTATTACCCATAAACACTTCCCCTTATGTTGTCTTGTTCAAAGGAGCAAGTTGCATTTCAAACCAAAAGGCATTTATTGAGCAAGAATGTTTGAATGAAACCCTGCAGCAGGTCAGAGCTGTCTCCCTGCTGATCTGTTAGGTCTGGGTGGAGGCCCTTTCTCAACGAGGAATAGGGCCCGTGGTGATTAATCCTCCAAACCTCCTGAAACCTCTTTCACCCTGGAAAGGCAGCCAGTCCCAGACACACGACCTGACAGCAGCATCAGGAATTCCCTCTGCACGGCTCTCATCCTGCACAGGGTAAGCGTGGGCTCCCAGTGCCGCTCCCTGGCCCAGGAGGCTTTCTGGCTTCTCTCCCAGCTCTGGAGACAGGTTTGGCTCCTGGCAAAGACTCTTATCTGCCTCTCTTTGTCCATCTATAAAATGGGCATGAGGCATTCTTCAGGAATGGTGTTTGTTGCCAGCTTCAGTCACTGTGCTTTAACAGCCTGACGTGAATATTATGTTGGTTACATGCGTTGGGGATGGCTTTTAGTTTCTCCTCAAAAGTGCTCTGGGACTTTGTCCCTAGCATCAGTTCACCCTGTGGCATACAGGAGCCTTCTGCTGTGCTGGGCTACATCGAACCAAGGGCAAAACAGTTTCTAACCCAGATCCCTCCCCAGCCCTTCCATTGTCAGTGTGAGCAGAAGCATCCCATAGCTTGTGCTCAGCCAGCAGTCAGGGCAAATCTCAGCTACAGCCACACTCAGAAGCCGCAGGGAGCCCGAGGTGTGGTGGCTGCCTTCCGCCGAAGCTTAGGGACCTTCTTTTAATATTTATTTATTCATAGAATCATCATCGAATGCTAGAGCCCTTCGGGTTGAAGGGACCTTAAAGCTCCTCCAGTTCCAACCCCTGCCACAGGAAGGGACACCTTTTACTGGAGCAGGTTCCTCCAAGCCCCTGTGTCCATCCTGGCCTTGAGCACTGCCAGGAATGAGGCAGCCACAGCTTCTACCCCCGCAACCCCAACGAGCCCGAGCCCAGCCCGCACCTCCGGCGCTGCCGCTCCCCGCCCCGCGCCTCAGCCACCTGCGGGCCCCGCGGCCCCCCCCCACGGCCCCGCCTCGGGGCGGAGCTGCGGCCGGAGCCGGAGCCGGGCGGGGGCCGGGGTTGTGCGGCGCCGTTGCCTGCTGTCTGCCGCGCCGGGCCTGCTGCGCCGCAGGGAGCTGCTGCGGGTGAGTGCGGGGCCGTGTGGCGGCAGAGCTCTGGGGGCCAGGTCCGGTCCGGTCCGGTTCGCTCCGGGGGGGTCGCAGCTGCCGAGCGGGATGTGATGGGCGCGGTGCGGGCCTCACCGCGCTCCTTCCTCCGGCGCGGGGGAGGTGTCCGTGTGTCCCCCCGCGGGCATGTGTCCGTCTGTTCGGGTGTGTCCCCGGTCCGTGCTCCCCGGTCCGGCTGCTCCGAGGGGTCACCACGGCGGCCCGGGCAGCGGCTGCGGTCGCGCCGCGGAGTTGGGGTAACTCCAGCCCTGTGCGGTCCTGGACCGGGCTGCCCGGAGCTGCCTCACGGGGGTCACCGGTGCCTTTCCCGAGAGCACCTCGGTACATGTGGGCAGCCGTACCCCAGCGCAGCTCGTGGTGAGGACGCGAGTACCCCTTGAAGCGGTTTTTATTCCATGGGAGGGTTTCGCTGGTGTCGGAGTACGGGCTTGTACCGAGGGGCATTCTGCAGAACCCAGGACGTTAATTCCTTGCTTTTGCTCATGGATGGGTTTTGCTTATTGCCTCTAGAAACCCTCTCCCTTTTGGCATGATTTGGGTGTGGAAGAAACACACTGGAGGTAGCAGAAATACAAGCAACCATAATTCCTGAAATGGCATCAGGCTTGCAATTGCTGGTTTCTGTAGGAGACGAAGGTTTTTCTTGGAGACAGTCACATTCAGATAGAGGCAGACCAGACAAACTTTACCGTGAACTTCAGCCCCTTCTCAAGCTCTGGGATTGAGGTGGCAGTGCTGCTAGAGACGTATTTGGTTGACTTCACAAGCCAACAAGTTCGTGTTTAGATCTTTGCTTGCTTATTCTGAAAAGGTCTTTTGTGCATTGTGATAATCACCCGAGGGGTAGGATGGAGGATGCTTCAAGCTGCAAGGGCATCACAGAAGAAGTGGCTTTTCACAGATGGTTGAGGAGAGGGTTCACAAACCAGGACAAAACCCTGAATGAACCCTGAGCCCTCCTAACAAACCTGCAAAAAGCCTCGGGCTCCTGCCTCCCACCTTGACCCTGAGCCCTGCTACCACTGCTCTGTGCTTTTTCCTAGGTGGAGGGGTTATAGCCGGGAGCAGAGGTGAGTTCTGTGGTTGAAACTGAACCGAGCCTGGAAGGGGGTTGTGTTTGTTGTGAAAGATGTAATGTATTAGATCCTGAACATGCAGAACACGATTTAATTTATTATTTCCCTTCCTTTTTTAATCTCTACACTAAGGGTTGGACCAATGGATGATATTGAAGATACACTTATTATCTTTATGGGTTTTACTTCATATCTTGAGATGTCTCATGAGGTCGAAAAAAGCCGCCAAAAAGGCAAAGCAGTTTGTTTTCCTTCTGATTGGAAAATGTGTGTATCTCATGAGAAAAAAACAGGTTTAAAGTGTGGAACTTAAGATATCTGTGGTGGATGGGATGAAATGCTGAGATACTGCATCATCTTCTTGCCATCAAGACCACGTGTCGGTGCTGCCCATTCCTAACAATGTCTTGTTGTTGAGTCTGTTGTTGCATGAAAAATGACTCTGTGTGAGTTGCTGGTACCAATTGTACGAGCTCCTTGGTGCTTCTGCAGCCACTTTGTTGGAACCTCATTTTCCCTTGGTTTAATAATTTATAAAATGCCTGTTGCCTCTAGGCACGTTTCATCCAGTAAGAAGAAAAATATCAACCAGTGTTTACTGGTTACAGAGCCTGAGATTGACAAATAATGAAGCTTCTGTGGCTGAGGGCATGTCTGAATTTTATCTTACATAAACGGGAAAATACAGGGTTCGTGCTAAGTTTTCTGGGGATGTTGCTTCTTTCTTATCCCCATTCTTAAAAAGGTCTCTCACTCACTGGTGGCAAAGTATGACCTTCCTTAAGGTGGTTTTTGTCTGCTTCTCCTTTTTGCTTTTACCTATGTCTGACTCAAGTTTGGGAGCTCTTGGGTATTTAATGATTGTAAGGTAAGATAGCAAAATCAGGTCCTACCTCTTCACAGGCTTAGTTTTGTTGGTGTGAAAGAAGTCGGTCTCTTCTTGGGCAATACATTGCACTCTCAAGTCCTTTGCCAGATGCTGATGAACCATTACCATTAGCTGCATTTCGAATCACTCATAGGGCTGGAGGGGGAAAATTGGCTTGCAGTTCGTCTTGTTTCCTTTGAAACTGCTAGGTGATGATTCAGTGACCTTAGTGGGCAAATTATATCATCAGCTAATTTGCCTAAGAAGAAAAACTTGTCTGTTATCAAACAAACTGGTATTCTGACATTCTGAAAACTTTTGTTGCCCCAAGTGCCCTCCAGTTTCAGACACTTAGGGGTTTTTGTTGTGGCACTGAAAAGGGGGCATACTAAACTCAGTCAAATTTGTGCATGGTATTCACTCCACCTCCATCGGGTTTTGAAGGTATTGTCCCTGAAAGTGTAAAAATCATAGAATCATGTAATCCCAGACTGGTTTGGGTTGGAAGGGACCTTAAGCTCATCCAGTTCCAACCCCTGCCACAGGCAGGGACACCTTCCACTGGAGCAGCTGCTCCAAGCCCCTGTGTCCAACCTGGCCTTGAACACTGCCAGGGATGGGGCAGCCACAGCTTCTCTGGGCACCCTGTGCCAGTGCCTCAGCACCCTCACAGGGAAGAGCTTCTGCCTAAGAGCTCATCTCAGTCTCCCCTCTGGCGGGTTAATGCCATTCCCCTTGGCCTGTCCCTCCAGGCCCTTGTCCCAAGCCCCTCTCCAGGTTTCCTGGAGCCCCTTTAGGCACTGGAGCTGCTTTGAGGTCTCCCCTTCAGGAGCCTTCTCTTGTCCAGGCTGCCCCAGCCCAGCTCTTCGCTCTTCTCCAGCCCTCGCAGCATCTTCGTGGCCTCCCCTGCCCTCGCTCCAACAGCTCCATGTCCCTCTTGTGCTGCTGCCCCAGAGCTGGATCAGGGCTGCTGGGGGGGATCTCTGCAGAGAGCAGCAGATGTGTGTGTGGGGATCTTAAACATCTTAACATTCCAAGCTTGCCCTCCTCCATGGATAACCCTCTCCTCCTCAGGATGTGAAACTGCTCACTGGGGTGTAAGGGTTTTGGAGGACTTGGCTCTTATAGGGATACCAGTAGAGCTACATTTGAGAAGGAGGTTGAAGTGTGGTTCAGGGGCCCCACTCACCACCTTGCCATCCCCATCCGTGCTTCAGCAAAGCCCTATTCCAGAGTGATGTGACTCCTCAGATGTGCCTGGCAGCTTGTGGCTGGGTGCTGGGAACGTGGGTCAGGATTAGCCCCGGCGTGGGCAGCCAGAACTGCTGAGTGGCTGGCGGGGGGGCTGCGGGGGCAGCGCAGGACGGGGTGCACTGTGCCTGCATCCAGCCCAGCCACGCTGCCTGTTTGCTGTGGAAAGCAGTTGGGGCTGGTGGCTTCGCAAGGAGAGCTGTACTGGCAGGCAGGTGCTGATATGGAGGCATCCAGGCACAGCGTGCTCAGCTCTCCTTGCTGGAAGAGCTGCAGGAGTTAGTGGGGATGTGTGAAAGGGGTCAGCTGGCGGCTCTTTGCAAGGCTGTTAGTCAGGTTACACCACCTCCCGGGATGTCTCTGCCAGCTGGCTCATCTGTTAGGGAAGTTTAAAGAGGCTTATTGCAATCTTACTAGAAATCTGTCGTCTTCTGTTAATCTCCTTGTCTCTCCTCATCTCCTCTCCACGTGCTCCCTTGCTCATTCATCTTGACAGCACCGTTCTGCCTGTGCTGCTGCTGGTTGGCACCAGCTGTGTCACTTGTCCAAGTCATGTTTTAGGGCATGTTGTTTTGTGGACTGTCATTTCTTGCTGTCCAACGTTGTTTTGTTTTTTTTTTCTTTATATATATATTCATATATTCTAAATTTTAAATTATTTTTCTTTGAAGGTGACATTCAGGCTGTGCCAGGGGAGGTTTACACTGGGTATTCAGAGCAATTCCTTTCCCAAAGGGTGCTCAGGCATTGGAACAGGCTGCTCAGGGCAGTGCTGGAGTCACCGTCCCTGCAAGTGTTCACACACAGTGGAGATGAGGCCTCAGTGCCATGGGCTTGTGGTGGTGGCCTTGGCAGTGCTGGGAATGGTTGGACTTGGTCATCTTAAAAGTGTTTTCCAATCTGGTTGATTCTGGGACTCCTGAAAGGACAGCAGAGCCCTGGTGCTTTGCTGGCTGGGGTGGAGCTGCAGGAGAATCACAGCACCCAGGAGCAGACTGCAGCTCTGAGGAAGCCAAAGCCCACTGCTCTGCCAGGTCCTGCTCCACAGCAGGCACAGCGTGGAGCTCGAGAGACTGGTAATAGTGGATGTGAACCATGCAGCCATGGCTGCTGGCACCATCCCTCTGGCAGTCAGGACAGTTCCTACTTTGGGGAGCAGCCCTGCACTTGGATTGGGCAAGGAGCATGGATGAATGGCAGTGGAAAAAAATGGTGAACTCTAGGAGGTGAGAGGAATGAAGGGTGCACGCCGAGTCTCATGGCAAAGTGGGAAAGGGTTCATCAGTTTGAACTGGTGATACTGCACTGGGTCTGAACTTGTTGGCACCTCCCAGCACCTCCATGAGCTGGTGTTACTTTCAGAGTAATGCCATTTTTCCTAACAGACCTTTTCCTTGCAGATCTTCCAGATGTGTGTCAGTACTTGGGTTAACAGCCACGTAGGAACCAAGGGAAAGAATAGCTTGAGGAAGGCTGAGCCTTAATATCCTGACAAAGCAAACAAGTGGTGTATGGTATTGACCTGGATTAGCTGAGCTGTGAGATCTCTGGCTCTAGAAGCCTGGGCAGGGAATGCCAAATCTTTGGCAAAGGTGTCTTGGCTGTCCCTTGTTCCAGAGACAGCATCCACGTGTGGATGGGAGCTACCAGCGCTGCTGGAAGCCACTTCTCTGTCTCTCTCCTCGACTTTTCCAGGAATGCTTTGTCTCCTGAACAACATGTTTGCTACCTGTGTATGTTGCTGGCTGGCAGGGAAAGAGATCAGTGTGGGGTTTTTTTCCAGGATAGTCAGCTTATTTCATCATAGGGGATGTAGCTGGAAAGCAGGAGACCGTTCCTGCTCCTTAGCCTTCCATAGTTCCAGCAGGAGAAGGATAAAGAAGTGCAGTTGCCGGGTACTTCTCTGTGTTTGCATTTGAAAGAGCCTTGATAGGCTGTGATTAATGAGGCTAAAGGAAAAATTGATAAATGGCAAATTCAAATGAACCTCAAACAAAAATGGCTTTATAAGAAGGCATTTGGTTGGTGCAAAGTGCAGCTCATGGGTTTCACGTAGCACTGTTTGGTTTATGGCTGTCGGAGCATGTTGCAGGGGCTGTCCTCACACCGAGGTGGGTCCCCGTGTGCCTGCTGCAGGAAGAGCTGCTGTGCAGCAGGTCCTGCCCAAGCCGTGTCCATGCAAGCCCTCCGGCAGGTGGTTGTTTCTTTCCTGGGTTAGCTTAATGTGTTTCCAAATTGGACTGTCTGCATCCTGCAGCCCCCATGTCCCCATATTCAGGCATCTAATTAAAGATGCTCTCAAAGCAGCAGGCCAGCTGCCAGGACCTTGCAGATGAGAACCATTGGCCTAATCTATTTTTCAAGTGAATTAAACTAGGAAAAGACACTGCCATTCTAGAATAAGAAGTTACCTGGGGAGTTAACCCAGAATAGTTGTTCTGCTTTGAATTCGCACCCTATCTCACTTCAAAATAACTTTCCTTTCCCTATATGCAAACTCTGTAAGCACAGAATACAGGGCATGACTTAAGCAAGATCACGCAGCAGAGACAGGAAAAATCTTACTTTTCCTGAGGTGTTATCTGCATTGCCTCTTGGCAATCCACACACGCTCCTTGACATTGGCATCATTTTCTGTAGGAAATCTGTCCTGTTTCTTGCTCCATCCCATGGAGAGATCTGCACTCCCATCCCACCCCCACCTCTCTAGTTTGCTCTAAGACCCTGGCTGGAGCTTCCCACAGCCACATCTGCTCACCTCCTCTGTATGGCCTCTGTGCTGGTCCTGCACAGTGACATGAGCATCCTAGTGCTCATCTCCCCTGAGGACTGTGGCAGGGTTGCACAAAGATCTTTTCTTAGGCTGGATGGGCCCTTATTCCCTTTCTGTGTTAGCCAGTGTGAGCGCTGGGTAAGAGACAGCATCAGGTACCTTCATGAGTTGGGGCCAATGACCTGTGTTGGGCATAGGTGGCAGCTGTAGATGATGTGCTGTGGCTGGGCTGCTCTCATCCTGCCTGGGCTAGGAGGAGGAGGCAGATGTTTGCACTGTGTTTTGGGTTGTGCTGAGGCACCCTGCTCTTACCCTGCTCCTTCGGATTTGACAAGCTCAAGTTCAATGTATATAATTTTAACATCTCATGATTCTTTAGGGGCTGACTCATGGTTTTTTGGCCTGAATGAATCATAGCTCTTGAACTCCACTGCTAAATTCATTATGCAGCAATTACAGGGTTGGAAATGCCACCTTAAGTGCACACAAACAAGCTGGCAGCAGTTTTCTCCTCCTTTTCTCTTGCCCTGTGTTGCCAAGAGACTCCTTGTGAGTCTGCTCATCAGCTCTTGCCTCTGCTCTGTAGCTGGGGGGCTTCTCAGCCACATCCTGATGCTTTGCCCTTGAGCTGGAGGGTGCAGGAGTTGCAGGTTAGGTATTTCTGGAAGGGAAGAAACGGGACAGCCTAGGAGGGAAGGCTGGAAATGCACAGCTTCACTCATCTATGCCAGTTCCCTTAATTTTGTCCCTACTGCTCCATGGCCATTATGGTGTAGTCATGGCATCTCTAATGATCCGTATGGGAAAAACCCCAAGTATGAGGCATTGCTCCACAGTGGCAATGCTGGATGTTGGCAGCACTTCAGAAGCACAAATTCTGCTGCAGGTGCTCAGCAGCTCAAAGGTCAAATACCCATCAGAGGATAAAGACCAAGGAAGGCGTGAGCCCCATGCTGGCTGTGAAGTGTCTGCTAATATGCACCGTTGTTTTCTCTACTTTAAGGCCCTAAGCCTAGATTTGGGAATTTGCGTAGGACTTGGCTTTTTATTAGTGAGGTCTTGAGCAAGAGCTCATCTGGTGTGTTAAATTAAGAGGGGCTTTGTAGTAGGTAGGCTTTGCTTGTTGACTTCCTCAACCCACCAGAGCAGCTGGTGGGAGCTGTGCTGTAGATCTGACATACAGAAGAGCCATCTCCACCATCTGCAGGCTCGGATCAGATCTCTGCCTTTTAAGATGCCCCTGCTACCTGAATTACATTTTCACTGCCAGAACACTGATTTTTCTGCCATCCAAATAAAACTGCATCTCGGAACAAACAGCTGAGGTACATCCCAAGTGGCAGGGTGTGTACCTGTGCTCAGGATGCCCTCCAGAAAGTCTTCCTTAAGAGCAGCCATTCTTTCCAGCTGAGCTCTGGCCCTTAAATCTCTCTATCTTTGGAAAGAGTCTCTGCCCTGGGCTGGTCTGGCTGTCTGCACATCCAGCATGGCTGCGTATTAGGACAGCAGAGAAGGATGGCTGAACCTGGTGCTCATGGATCATGAGATTCTCTTTGGTTCTCTTTGGTCTAGATAGATGAGGAGGAGAGCAGTACCATCAATTCTGGTACCACGGTTATTGTGAAGTTAACTTACAGCATCCAAAATCATCTTTTCAAACTAGGAAGTGGTAAATATTTGAAACTGAATTTCAGAGCAACTGTATTGACAGAGCATCAAGCCAAGGCAGTGTACTGTCTCTGACTGTGGTTAAGAGTAGATACAGAAAACACAGAAAGTAGGGCATGTATGGTGATGTGCAGGTTGATAACTGCCTAAAAATAAGGTACTTTAGAAACACAAAATCTGCCGTGCCAGCAAGGCAGTGGCAAGCTGCTCCGAGTGTCTGATTTAAGACTGAAATTGGTGATGTTGGCACTGCAGAGAGCTGTGCTAGTATTTTGTTAGCATTTTGCTAGCAAAATGTGTTGTTTCAATCTGATGACCCTTGTCTAACATAAGGCAAGTTACTTCGGAGCTGTGCTTGGGCAGAGGTGAAAGCAAGGGGTTGTTGGTGGAGATACTTTTCCTCGGCCAAGCCCTGCCAGCCACAGCCTGCTTCCTGTGCAGGGTTTCTGCTGATTTGCATTTTCAGAAGCCTTTGTCTCCTTGAAGTGTTATGGCTTAACTTTCTAGCAGATGCACTTACCGTGTTCCTTCAGGCTTCAAGAAAAATGGTCTTGATTGCTCTGCAGTAACAGCATCTAGTAGTGCTGATCTTTGCTGCTGTTGTGAATGGGCTGATGCTGGTACCCTGTAGCCACGGTACCCTGCTGCTTGTTGGCACGTGCAGGGTAGTCTGACCCACAGTGCTGAAGGTTTCTTAGTGTTGGATCAGCATCCTTATGGAAAGCCCCTTTCTTACATGCTGGACTTTGACCTGCAAAGGCTAGGTGTACAGGAGGATGAGCTCTTTGGAGTGGAATGGTGAAATGTGCATGGTTTAGCAGTGGGACAATCATAGAATCATAGACTGGTTTGTGTTAGAAGGGTCCTTAAAGCTCCTCCAGCTCCAACCCCTGCCACGGCCAGGGACACCTTCCACTGGAGCAGCTTGCTCCAAGCCCCTGTGTCCAACCTGGCCTTGAACACTGCCAGGGATGGGGCAGCCACAGCTTCTCTGAGCACCCTGTGCCAGTGCCTCAGCACCCTTACAGGGAAGAATCCCCTCCCTTGACGTGCTGTTCACACTCTGTAGGTGAAGGAACAGTGCATGAGGGGGGCTTTGGATTGCAAGCACCTGTGGCTGGGTCATGGGAAGCTTCACCAAAGTATAAGGGCTGTGTCTTAAAAAACAAATCTAGATATTTGAGCCATGTGGAGCAAAGCATCCCGCACCATAGCGTGGGTAATTAGTTTTCCCCTAAATCTCACCTCTTTACTGTCTCAGCAGAGCCTGTGGGAACCCCACTGATCCCTGCACAGCAGAGGAAGGTGGACAACACCATCCTGAATAACCATACAGGCTTCTTAATGGATGCAGGATGGGTTAGAGGGCATATTTTTGTGTTACTTGGTAAAGATCTTTTGAGGATTATTGGAATGGTTATGGATATTCTCAAGAGTGCCCATAATCATTAGACTTGAAAGCGTTTTTTTTTAGCAATAACTAAATACAAATGCTATTTAAAAAGGATAGATGAGATTGTTGGGAAGAGCATCCTCTCTTAAATCTCCCACAGAATCAATATTCCTCCTGTGAGGTGTGTAGCAAACGCTTCCAAATCTTGCCAATTGTATCCAAGCCCACCATGAATCACCATATCATTCTGCCAGCAGCACTTAGAAGTTTCTCCACACCTCTCGTGGTGCTGTGGCGGCTCTTTGACTCTGGCAGTTGGATGATGGTTGTGCCCAGCTGGTGACATCTGCCCTATGGCCAGGGGCAAACACCTGGTGCTAGCAGGCAATGTGGTATTCCTGTCTGTGATCTGGTAGTCTGAGCCTGCAGAAGCCCTGCTGCTGACACATCCTGTGTTGGCACGGCTGAGGTGCCCAGAAGCTGTAGATGGAAAATCCAGGCACTTATCTGCCTCATTTCTGTGCCATAATAGGGCTGTTCCCAGGACTTTTTTTTTTTTCCCATGGGCCATAACGTGTGTAAGTGACTTTAAACAATGGAAGGATTTCTGTAAGAAAGACTGGGGTGCTGGCGAACAGGGCTTTAATTTGTACCTTAGGGGAAGGGTGTGGGCTCTTGCAATGGTGTTTTTGCGGTTTGCTTGGAAATTAGCTTTGTTTTTTCCTCCATTTTATTTTGAAGCTTGTTTTAGGGGGAAATTTGTTGTTTTTCAAATGGTATTTCTCTAAATGCATAGTTTAAAATATCAGGAAGGGGAAGACTCCACGCATCTTGTGTTGAAGGGTTGATAAAAACCAGAATCTTTAACCGGAAAAAAAAAAAAAAACAAAGAAAAGGAGGTAATATCACTGTCTCAGATGACTGGGCTGCTTTCCCTGCAGGTGCCTGCGTTACAAGCCATGCTCACACATAATGTGCTGTGGAAAAAATAAATGGAAAGCTGAATTGGAGACTTATGCCCTCAATTAATTTTTGTTCCACATAATTGGAACTGCTGCATGCCTTTCCTTCAATACTTAACTGCCTGACACAGAAGATGGGGCTGCTCTCGTGGAGGGGAAGTTGGGATTCGGTTCATGTTTGCACAGAAATCCTGTTCTGATCTATCTTTCTTTGCCTAAGGGCAGGGATCCCACTGCTTCTCTGATGCTAGAGATAAATTCTGTTAGCAGATGCTTTTCTGCTAAGGAGAGCAAAGGGGAGAGGGGAGAGGTATGTAATGATTTCCTGGTCTTCAAGCACTGTCTTCTCTGGAGTCCTCTGTGCTGCCTCAAGCATGTGTCTGTGCTGCCTCGGGTGCAGTCACTGGGGAGCAGAGGGGACAGCTCTGCTCGTGGCTTTGTTTGTGCAGTCCTCATCCGTGGGAAGAATGAATGAGTACAATTAGTGCATATTCTCTGCAGATGTACAGGCTGTTGAATGGTTTTCTCTATTGCCCTAGGTTAGAAGGGGATGGTTTGTTTTGGGGTGTAGTTTGAAATTGAGCCTCGAACTTAGTTTTGGATTTTTTAGCTCACTTTAAAATCGCAGTTAGATTTTCAAGTTCAAAGTGCAGTGTTTCTCTGCCTGCCTTGAGTAGTAAGGCAATGGCTAAGAGTCCAGGGTATTTGATTTTAATGATTTCCTGGTGGACCAGAAAGCAGGAGGCTTCACCCTTGTGAAGCAAAAGGGAGCTGAGCAGTTCCTGCAGCTCCAGGGTACCCTCAAAGGTGCACCCAGCACCTGCCTGGAGCTACTCCTCAACCTGGGGCCAGCAGAGCCTACTGTGCCCATCAATGTGGAGTGAGAGTGGAGCTTGGCCACCACGCCTTGGGAGCCTGTCGTCAGGATGGTGCTGGGGAAGCTCTGAGGCAACAGCACTACAGGGACATGGAGCTGTTGGAGCAAAGCCAGAGGAGGCCATGGAGCTGCTGCAAGGGCTGGAGCAGCTCTGCTCTGGAGCCAGGCTGAGAGAGCTGGGCTGGGGCAGCCTGGACAAGAGAAGGCTCCTGAAGGGGAGACCCCAGAGCAGCTCCAGTGCCTAAAGGGGCTCCAGGAAACCTGGAGAGGGGCTTGGGACAAGGGTCTGGAGGGACAGGCCAAGGGGAATGGCTTTAACCTGCCAGAACAGGGGAGACTGAGATGAGCTCTTAGGCAGAAGCTCTTCCCTGTGAGGATGCTGAGGCGCTGGCACAGGGTGCCCAGAGAAGCTGTGGCTGCCCCATCTGTGGCAGTGTTCAAGGCCAGGTTGGACAGAGGGGCTTGGAGCAAGCTGCTCCAGTGGAAGGTGTCCCTGCCCGTGGCAGGGGTTGGAAGTGGATGAGCTTTAAGGTCCCTTCCAACCCAAAACCAGTCTATGATTCTATGAAGAAAAATGCATGGGGAGGAAAAACCCAGAACTTGTAGTGAACATAAAAATTATCCATGTGAAATTTCTGGAGTTGAAAATCTACCCGGGCAAGGACAGTTTTGTGCAGAACAGTGGCAGCCTCGACAGTGCCGCGTGGAGCAAATGGATAAAAGAGCATTTCCTCTGCAGAGCTTCTAGATTAAGGTTTCCCGGAACGCCTCCGAGTCCCGCTGCCTCTCACTGGGAGTTTTGCTCAAGGAGCAGCTTTGCACAGGAGCCATGTGGAGGGAAGCAAGTGCTGCGTTTGGGTGGGTGTAATGCTCTGGTGTGCTGCTGAGTCATGTGTGTGACTTGTGGCCTGCTGAAGCAAAGCCATGGTGGCTGTGTCCATTGAACAGAGACCCAGCTCTCTGACAGGAGGTGTATATACATCTGGGGACTGGTGATGAGCAGATCTGTTCTGCTCGTCACTGAGGTGCCACTGGAAGGAGCAATGTGTTTCTAGCACACTGATGAGTGGGAGGACTGCTTGGCACAGAAAGTCTTTTCTCAAGGAAGCCCACATTGAAATATTGATAGGAAAAAGAATGTATGTTGTGCTCTGTGGGGTGTTTACAGGAAATATAGAGTGAAAATACTGAGGGGCTTTCCTCAAACAACTGCCAGTGCTGTTACAAGTGGGACAGTTGAGAGGAGGAAGTAATGAGACACTTCACATGTTCTGTTGCAGCACTGGCTCCAAAGAGAGGTTCTTTTCCCCTTGCTGTTTTGCTTTTTCCCCTGTGCTTGTATTTAATTCCCACTGCTGGGAAGGAGCTCATTGAAGAGGGAGAGATCATCAGGAATAGAGGTAAAGCAGCCAGGCCAAAATGTTTTTAATTCTCTGGAGAAGAATTTAGCTTTAAATTTTGAGCTTTCCATGAAGCTGGAAACACAAGTGAATGTTGATGCACCTTCAGCACCAAAGTGACAGTGAAACTTACACTGAAACTTCCTTTGCTGCAGACAGGTAAAACTTTACTTCAAGAAGGTAATTGGGGCATAGATGAGGTTACTTACTCTGTATGCATGAAACCTGTGGGAAAGCCAAGAATCTCTCCCGAAACTCCCAATTTCTGATGAGATCTTTCTTGTCCCTGCTCCTCCAGAACTCCAGGCAGACTGAAGGAGCCCCTCAGGGCTCTTGGCTGAAATACCTTATTTTTCTTTATTCATGGAAGTGATGCTTCCTGATACTTTCCTCCTCATTCCTTCAGGAGGAACCATTCATCTGGAATTGATGCGCGGATAGACTCCACAACTAGTTAAAGTTGTAAAGTAGGTATGCTTTTTATTCAGCGCTGAGGTGCATGGGGATAGCTCCTGCAAAGCATGCACCCCTCAGGGTTGTTGTCCCTTTACATTTATTCTCTTAAGGTATACATAGACATGAGGTTGCTCAATCCGCCTATACATATTTATTATCTATCCCCACTTCGTATTATAATGAGCCGGAAGGTCCTTTGCACTTGCGCAGTGCCCCTTCTGATCATGGGCAGGGGTCTCAGGATGAAGTAAATGAGTCTTCCTCCTGTGGGCAGGGGTCTTCAAGATGAAGTAAATCAGTCTTCCTCTTCTTAACCTTTACACCTTTTAATCTTCAGACATGGACTTAGGGTTATTCGGCGCCCAGTCTGCTTCTCCTGCCACTTATCAGTCATGGTGGTCGCCCAGTCTGCTTCTCCTGGCGCTTATCAGTAGGACCAAACATCTGTGCTTTTGTCATGGTCTTAAGGCTTGATCGCCCAGTCTGCTTCTCCCTGGCTTATCAGTAGGACCTTTCATCTGCTTTTGTCAGTAGAACTAACATCTGCTTCTTCCCCTCCAGCAGTAATCAATGCCTTGGCAAGGTGGCAATGTCAGGTACTTAGGACAGACAATACTTTTGTTTAAGCAAAGGAATTCCTTTAACTCCCTTGTACAATTTCTCTGTATTACCCCCCTGTACATTGGTTACCCGTGTATCAGTATTGTTGAGCATCTGCTGCTTGAAATGCTGCAGAAGCCCTGAGAGAGGGAAGCAGCTATTTGCTTCTGAGATACCAGAAAAACTAAATTGTGTAGCAACAGTTCTGATCATTTTCACTCCCCTGTGTGGTTAACCTGTGGGTGCTGTGGGGATTGTAGCAGGGTGCAGAGAGCATCACATGCTGCGTGCAAGAAGAATTTGCTACCAGAAGCAACAGTCAGAGCTGTTAGAGTAGCACCAAAGGACAAGTAAATTTCACTCATGGCTGCAGCACAGGACTAGAAGTAATAATCCTGAGGTTGGAGTGGAGCAGTGAGTTTGCTGCCTGGAGTCAGGCAGGTGGTCTTGTTCTGCATTCATCTGTTCAACACTGGCTGCTCTTGAGCTCTGGAGGAGGGTTTGTTGCATATGATTTTGAAGGTACTGGTGTAGCTGCATTGCCAGGCTGTGGTTTGGTGCCCAGTCCTGGGCTGTGCTCCCGGGGTGTGTGTTACCAGTTTTTGACTTCAGCTTTGCTGCCAGCCCTGGCACTCCAGAGGAGACAGTGGTCAGTGCCTGCTGCCAGACAGAGGATGTGGTACAACCTGTCTGACAGGGTGTGATATTAGAGAATCACAGAATCCATTTCAGAAAATAAAGTAAATCTTCCAGGAGGCTGGAAATGCAGTGTTCTGAAGTGCTCACCCCTATAGCCTCTCACCACAAGTATCCTCTCCTCCTTCCTTGGGATCTGTAGGAAACGTGGCTGTCCTGGAGCACTGCAGGTGGAAACAAGTGTTTTGGGACCATTATTCCTCAGAGAATCAGCTATGTCTCTTGTGATTTGAACTCCCCTTCACAGTCTGCTGTATGGTTGCTGTTGGTACCTCACTGTCTCTCTTCATTTGTAAGACCCAGTGGCTGAGTCCCCTTCTGTGGGTATATAGGGCTGTAACAGTTTGGGTAGTTGGGTGGTAGGGTTCGATGCGGTGTCCTTGTGGACAATGCTCGAGTGAAATGTTTTTCCAAAAGGCAGGAGATGAGAGGAGCAGTTGTAGTAAGGAAGGAAACCCTGCTTCTGGGCCATGGTTGTCTTGGCACGAAAGACCCTCTTGTCTTGATGAGCAAACAACCCAAACCAAAACACCTACAAACCACAGAGCTCTGATTCCAGAGCATGGCTCGCTCTTCCCATCACAGGTCAGAGGGCTGCTCTGGCTTCCCATCTTCCCGAAGGTATTGCAGGCTGCTGCAGGGAGCAGCTAGTGTGAGGGTGGAGAAATGGGGAGTGCCTTGGCAGAGCCAGCACTGTTATGTGCTCAGCCAGGATATGGGTCAGGGAATGACTTGGAGTGTGCTCCTCTGGGGAGGGTGGGGGGACACTGCTGACCTTCTCAGCCCTGGTCTGGCTGCAGGGAGGGAGGGGATGGACCTCAGTTCTGTGTGTGTGACCAACCCCATGGCACATCCATGCTTTGAGCAGCCCCACTGTGTCCTCTGCCTTGTTCTCCGTTGGGGAACAGTTGAACTCCTATGCCTGCCTTTCTCTGTTGCTCCTGCCTGTCACTCCTTCTGTCACCTCCTCCTCTGGCTGGCTTTCTGGCTGTCTCTGAACAGTGTGATGGCTGCTGGGCTGCCAGTGAGCTCTTCCCTTCATTGGGGATAAAGCAATGAAGAGCTGCTCTGCTGCTTCCTCCAGACCTCTGGGTGATCCTGGCCAACAGCAGAAACAGCGATGCAGAACATGGGACTTTGGCTGCTTTGTGTCACCAGTGACAATCCTGGATGTGATGCCTGACAGAGAAGCCTGTGAAGTCTTTGTTCTCATTGCTGGAGGATGGGCTGTCAGCTAGCATGTCATGGGGCAGGAATAGGACAGGAGAGGAGGCCTATGCCCTCCTAGGAATCAGAAAGGGTAAATCTGGCAGGTCCACACTGTGCCATGGGGCAGGAGTTGACTCTTGATGAAACAAATAAATGGGGCAGCTATCTCTTCTGCAGGCTGCTTGTGTGCTCCTATCCTTGCTGTAGGCTTTCATTCTTGGCTTCAAAGTCCAGTGAGAGAAAATTAGCTTGGGGTGTTGCTCTTCCTGCCACTCACTTGACTAAGCTGCAAAGGCAGGTGCTTCACTTAATCTGCTGGGCCCAATCCTGCAGGTGCCTTCCCACAAGCAATCCAGTGAATGGGAACAATTTCCTTGACTTCAGAAGTGGCTGCTCACATATCTGGGTCTTGAATTTTATCTTTGTTTGAAAGAGGCATGACCTAAAAGAATTGTTTAGTTGCTAAACTATTTCATTCAAGGCGTCTCATTCAAAGGTTACTCTTCCATGGTTTGTATTCATTCTTAAGTGGAATAAAACCAAAGTCAATTGATGACACTTAAGTGAAGGACTCTTGAGGTGTTTGTGTTCTGCTTCAGTGTCATGCTGTGCTTTAAGTAGTGCCCTGGGGAGATGTGAGGGAGGATTTGAAGGTCTTTGCTCCAGCTTCATTGTCTGATGGGGAGGTGAGGAGGCTCCCCAGCATCCCTCAGCAATGTGCCTGTTTTCATGGACCCAGCTCCAACCTCGGCAATGTTAAGGCAAAGTGTCTGCAAGTTGAAAGCTTTGTAGGAAGGTCGAGGGAGGCAGCTCCAAGTGTGTGCTGGAACATGAAGAGAAGTGCACTCTGTTTTCTCCTTTGTGGGAGGCAAGTGCCAGCCTCTAAATGCCACATGGAGGGAAGTATGTGTAGAGGAGCTGAAGGACTGCTCCAGGCAGGGCTGGTGGTGAGGAGCTTGTAGCAACCACTGACTTGGTAAACTCTCACCAGCATTGCCATCTCTTCTTGTACTGCAAGTGAGTAACCAGTGCCCTGAAAGTCCTCTTGAGCTCAGTGAGGTGAATCTCATACTAAGGTGAGACAGAAAATTGTGTTTGCCCTCACTTGCATGCCCTTTGTAGGGGCTGATCTTTGACATGGTTGGAGCGGGTCTTGCTCTGCCACAGCACCCGGAGGATGGCAGTGGGACAAGCACAATACAATTGTGAGCATCTGGCCTTCCTCTTGACCCCTGAAGTCATGGTCCATTGTCACAGCGGGGCCGCATGTACCTGGCAGGATGTGCTTGGCATGGTAGCTCAGTTCCACTGAGCTCATGGAAATGCGGCTCTGTCACACATGAAGAACAATACTTTTCTTCCCTCCTCCACCTTTGAATAAAACAGAAACCAAAATGCGATGCCTTGCAAACCACAAGCACCCACACAGCGACATAGCCAGCTTCTGTGCAGGTAAACAAATGCTGGGGCCTGAAACTGGGCTATAGTTACACCCACTGGTTTGTGCCATATGAAGTCAATGTGCCATTTGTTTGGTACAGGAAGAATCTAGGTCCTTGGAAACAGGCAGCTGGAGTGATGGAGCCAAAGTCTTTCTGAGGCTCTGGGGTCCATGGATGGTGCAAAGGGATTTGTACCTCAGTCTGGAAGAAGTTGAATGGTGTCTCCTGCAGGAAGATCTCTCAGGGTGAACTCTGATCTTTTAGAGATTCATTTGCTGCTTGAGACTGAAGAGACGCTGGTGGCTGGTTATTCAGAAGTCTCTTTGTCGACCTCTCCATTTTATTCCCCTCTGTAGGCCACTCAAATCTCCCTTTTGTTCTGTTGCGAGAGCAGAAGAGCTGCTAGAGGACAAGGTGTGTGCAGGAAAGCTGAAACACGGGCAAGCAAAGCAAGCCACACTTCTCTTTATAAATCAACGTTCTTTGCAAGGTGCAGTCCTAATACCACCAAGAAATATTCCAGCTTTTTTTTGAATAAACAAGGAAATGCTGAAATAAGGTTTCTTTGCTATTAGGAAAACCCAGCCCTGCAGAAGTAGGTCCTTCTTCAGGTGTGTTTTGGAAAATATTTGTTCATCTTTCGGCAAACAATGGCAGAAGTGGCCTGGAAAAGGAGCAGGGTGGGAGTGCCGCCTATTTTATGCTGAGAGGCATTTCCTGCCCTTATCTCCCCTCCTTCGAGGTATTGTGAACGGGGCTTCAGATCTGTAGCCTGTGTTACTGGAGTGGAGATCGCCAAAACAGATACCTCCCCTGGAATGCCTGAGGGGCAGAGCCTCTGCCGGAGCCCAGCTCACAGGAGGTGCTGAAGAGCTTTCCAGCCAAGTGCTTGTGCTTGGAAGACGTGCCTGCCCCAAAAGGGAAGTGTTTTGGAAAGCTGCATTTCCACTGCTCATGTGGGCAGGGTGTTTGGGGGCTGCTGTGAATCCTTGTGGGCAGGCAGAGCTGTGCGGGGCTGTCATGCCGCGGAGCAGCCCTGGAACACTTTCCTTGCTTCCTGACATTCCCAGTCATGAGTTGGTATTTTCCATCTCAAGCAAGTGTTTGATTTCTAGGTTAGTATCTCTCTTATGAAAAGCTTTGCAAGGATTTGGGTTTGTTGCTATGAGGAGCTAAAGCCTTTTTTGTTTTTTTTTTTTGCAATCCTAAGTTCCTATGGGGTGGAACACAGTTGTTGTGGGTTTTTGTTCCAGTTTATCCTGAAACCCTCAAAACTTGGTTTACAGGTGCTGCTGAAGCTGCCCTTGGCCTTCTGTTGACCTCTTGCTCTTTACAGGAACCTGGCAGGGGGATGGAGCCAGGAGGGGGCTGGGCTCTGCTCCCAAAGAACAAGGGATGGGACAAGAGGAAATGGCCTCAAGCTGCCCCAGGGCAGGTTTAAATGAAGCTCAGGAACAATCCCTTCGCCAGAGGGTGCTCAGGCATTGGAACAGGCTGCCCAGGGCAGGGCTGCAGTCACTGTCCCTGCAAGTGTTCACACACCGGGGAGATGAGGCCTCAGTGCCATGGGGCAGTGGTGGCCTTTGCAGTGCTGGGGAACGGGTGGATCTTAAAGGGGTTTTCCAGCCTGGTTGATTCTAGGATTCTGTAATTTACTGGATAAAGAAACTGCTCAGACCTGCCTGTGTGCTCTGGCTGAGTTTGTTTTCAGTTCTCAAACCAATTATCTCCAGAGGAAATGGTGTGTCTTGCTGTCAGTCAGCTGAGATATTTAGAGGTAAGGTCAAACCACTGTGAAATGTCTGTAGCAGTGTTTGCAAGGACTGGTTGTCTCAACCTTGTGAATTTAATGGGACATGGTGGCTGTGCTGCATGGCATGGACATTTCCCTGCAGCTCCTCAGGGTAAAGCCTCTTTGACTGGACTGCTTCACCCTCTGAAAAGGGATGAATGGTGGCTTGTCCTGGCTTGGCTGGATGGGGTAAGGTCTGTATCCTCACCGTGTATCTTATCTTGTTTTAGCTACTCCGCTTCTGCTGCTATTTTACCTATAGATGCTTTGTATTCACTGCTTGTGAAACTGTTTCTTCCTCCCCTTTGGAGCAGGATAGTTGAGAAAGAAATGGCTTCAGCTGCCCTGTTGGTGCTTTCACAGGTGCTTGTGAATATTTAAGCTCTCCATGGTCTCTCTTCCCCATCAACTCTTCCCCCCCTTCCCTTCCTTGAAGTTGGCTGAACCATAAGATCTCTATTCTCTTACATGGTTATTTGCAGCTCAGTTCGCTTAGGCACGCTCACCTGGCCATTCAGTCTGCTTTGTGCAGGTCAATTTGGAAAGGACTCATGCAATTTCCTCATGATACTGCTTTACTTCAAATGCACCTTTCCTTGTTGCTCCTTAAATGTGGGGCATGTTTCCTCCTCCTGTGCAGCAGAGGATGCTGCCCGTGGGTCACTCATTTAATGGCTCTGTGAGTAGTGCTGCTCAGAAGTCTCTGGTGTTGTGGTCACAGAACTGCTCTTGTTGATGTACTTATAGAGTCTGTACAGTGGGGCCAGAATGAACTGGCTTGTGGTAAATAACAAACCTGAAGGAAGAGAGAAATGAACACAGGCCCATATGTTTGTAAGTATTTGAGGTGGTTTAAATGTTAGTAATGCCTCCCTGAGAGCCATGTGCTATCCGTCTGCCCTTGGCTGGGATGAGAAGGGCTGTTGGAGTGAGTCCAGAGGAGGCCACGGAGATGCTGCGAGGGCTGGAGCAGCTCTGCTCCGGAGCCAGGTTGAGAGAGCTGGGCTGGGGCAGCCTGGACAAGAGAAGGCTCCTGAAGGGGAGACCTCAGAGCAGCTCCAGTGCCTAAAGGGGCTGCCGGAAACCTGGAGAGGGGCTTGGGACAAGGGCCTGGAGGGACAGGCCAAGGGGAATGGCTTGAACCTGCCAGAACAGGGGAGACTGAGATGAGCTCTTAGGCAGAAGCTCTTCCCTGTGAGGGTGCTGAGGTGCTGGCACAGGGTGCCCAGAGAAGCTGTGGCTGCCCCATCTGTGGCAGTGTTCAAGGCCAGGTTGGACAGAGGGGCTTGGAGCAAGCTGCTCCAGTGGAAGGTTTAGAAGAGCACAGGCAATGCTCGTGGTGGGTAGAACTTCTCTGAAAAAACTTGCTAGGCCTTGGTGTCCCAGGATCCCCATTTATCTGCAGCTTCTTACTTCTGGGTTATTTGTGCTAGGATAGCCCCATCTTGTGCCTGTGTCTGCTCTGGGCTCTGCCACTGCACCCTTGGTCCCCTCTGCTCTCTGTGTTGCTGCTTAATTCAAGGAGTTAAAGTGCAATTACTTGAGCTGCCTTTTCAGCTGGTAGGTGTTTCCTGTTGGTTTTCCAGCAGGCTGGTCTTGGTTGCTCCTCCGCAGGGGATGATGAGTTGATGCCTCACGCGTTCCTCCTTGTTCCAGGTTTCCAGCACATTTCATTGATCACTGTGATGGGCCTTTCCCTGCCTGACCCCAGGATGATGGTATAGCAGTGTGCTCCCGTGATCCAGAAGACTTGCGGTGGGCATCGTTTCCCGCTGGGACATCCTTTGCCCTGCTCCCCCTCTTAGCAGAAGCCATGGATGCTCATGTGGACCTCCTGACAGAGCTGCAGCTGCTGGATAAGGTGCCCACGCTGGAAAGGCTCCGGGCAGCGCAGAAGCGGAGGGCTCAGCAGCTGAAGAAGTGGGCGCAGTATGAGAAGGAGATGCAGCATAAGAAGCGGAAGCATGAGAAGAAGAGGAATGCTGTTAACCGAAAGAAAGTGTCATTTGAAGCCAGTGTTGCTCTGCTGGAAGCTTCTCTGAGGAACGACTTGGAGGAAGGTATGACACTTGTGTCTGGAATTGCTTTTTGTGAGGTCCCTGTTGTGCTGTGGTGGTCAGAGGCAGCTGCGTTGGCATCCAAGGACTGGACTACCCTTGACATGCTGTTGGTCTCTAGAGTGTTGTCATCTCTGATATAGCTGTGCAGTGCTCAAAACACTGTGTGACACCAGCATTACCTAGACTGACATCAGGAGTGGGCACATGAATGCCAGGATAGGGCAGGAGTTATGACCGAGATTTTGGGGAAGAGGAGGCAACTTTCATCTTCCCTTTCACACTTTCTGCTTACAGAAGGTGTGAAACATTTCTTTGCCTTCTGGGTGTGCCTCTTTTAGTGGTTTTTATGGAAGTCTGTCACAGAGTTTTACATGTCAGTGTAAATCTCTTCAGCTTCCCTGCTTGGAGGGATGGAATGAGAGCTACAGGGATGTATGATTTTTCCCTCCTCATTCAAAATAGCACAGGTTTGCTTAGTGCTTCCTATAGAAGAGAACTGCAAATTATTCACAATTTGGTTTAATTGCACCACTTCAAAGTGCATCAAAGTGCTTTGCTTTTGCTTCAAAATCTGAAGTAAGGAAGGAAAGAAAGTCTAAAAGTTGATCTCCATTATCCTCAGCTAAGTGGGGGGAAAACCTGTAAGTGCTGCAGAGCTGGAGCTTACTTCTTTGCAGTGAAGTATAATCCTTTCTTAGAGGACATTTGGAGAAGCCTTTGGGGTTGCTGCTCTGCCAGGTAGCTATACTGGTGTGATCTTCCTGATCCTTTGCCATGGTGGAGACAAGAGAAATGCCAAGGAAATGTGGCTAGTTGAGCTGCATCTCTGCTGGGGAACGTTGCTCTAGTTTCCAGCATCTTTTGCAGGAAGCAGTATATAGTTACCTGGTATGTGGATGGAAGACAAGAACCTTGTCTGTTCTTTTGAGAAATCTCCCCCAAAGTCATGTTCCTGTTTCTGAGAAGGCCTTTTGTGCACCATAACCTGTCCTTGTGTGTGTGTTTGCAGCAGTTTGGGCCTGGAGCACCATGGTGGTGGACACTGATGGCCTGGGCAGTGTGTGACAAGTGTTTGAGAAGCCCTGCTGCACATCCATGGTTTTGGTGCATTTGTAGCCTCTCAGAGAGCAGATCTGGGGTAATGCTCTGGAAACTGCAGCATTTTGTTTCTTCCTTGCTATAAAGGTTTAACAGTTGTTCCTGGCTCTTTTCTCCAGTGAACCTGTATTCTGAGCTGTTGTAGTCTTCTAGGAGAGCTTTGACAGTGAAGCCCCTGAGAGCCCTACTGTGAAATCGTGTCTGTAAATGTTGCCTGAGATGACAGATTTAGGACTTGTTCCAGCTCTGCCTGTGCTGGTAGATACTTGGCAGGGTACAGCTTTGGGTTTGGTACCCAGCTGCTTGCCTGTAAGTGACAGCTCACAGTGTTGGAGTGGATAATAAGCTTTTCATCCTCCTCCTCATGTGATGATGGTGCCTCTGCTCAGTGCTTGGGCTGGAGGGTGTGATGGGGCCACAGGTTTTCAAGAGGCTCAACCATGTAGTTTTGCTTTCTGTGCTTTCTGGCTCTGGCTCCCAACAGTTTGGAAGGGGGAAAGTTCCTTCATTGTCTGTCTTTTGTATTTTGTGAGAGATGCACAAATGGCAGATGTGTGTGCAAACATGGCATCGGAGGAGGTTGGTTGTGCATGCTGGTGACAGTGAGCAGGGCTGGTGTGTTAATGTACTGGTGTCAGAGGTCTTGTGGACAACAGTCTTGTATCATGTGTGGACACGGACACTTGGCTGTTTGGCATGCAAGAGTTGAGCTTTCAGCTCACAGCTTCACTCTTTACTTCCTGTAAGGCAAAATCCATTGCTGCAGGTCTCTTTTGGTACTGTAGTGACAGAAGCATGGGCTGGTTTGTGTTGGAAGGCACCCTAAAGCTCATCCAGATCCCATCCCTTGATCTGCTGCTCACACTTGACCTCTTTCCATAGGCAAGCCCATGTAGCTGGCTTTAACCATCGGCTGTTCTTCGAAGTGATGCTGGTTACGCTAAATGTGATAAAGGGACTTCCCTGTTGGTGCAAAGTCAACCTCTCCACGCAGTGGGGAGGGCAGGAGCAGGATCCCTGGTGCCAGATGTGCTTCCCCTTTCGAGCTGTGTTTTTCAGATGTCTCATGTTTTTAAACTTGATTTGCTTTGTGGTCATTTACAAATAGTGTGTGGCCACTTTCTGTCCCTGCTCCATCCCCCCTGTGTTGTGGAACCAGTGTGAAGGGGAGGAGGGGACAGAGTCAAACAAAGATCCCAAACTGGGAATATTCCTTAGCCAGTGTGTGAGGCCGAAGTGGGGGAATTTGAGAATTTGTGGCCTCTTGGAGGTCCCAGGTAATTGTTTTGGTGTATGAATCATCTTTTCTTGCGTGTGGGAAGTGGAGGGGGAGGTGAAGTATAAATGATGAAGAAGTTGAGGAGTTGGTGTGAGGCAGGCTGGAGAGCCGGGGGTGCAGCAGGCACGTGTCTGCTCTGCGGCTCTGCGTTTCCATCCTGTGTGGCTTGTTTGAACGTTCTCACTCTTGCAGTAGCAGAGGGGATGTGCAGTGAAGCTGAGGAAGAGTCACTGAAGTAGGTGAGTGGGTTGGCTCTTTGTCCAGAAGGTGTCCTGTGCTTCTGTGTAACCTCCTGATGGAGGCAGTGGGTTGAGCCCTGTGAGATGGAGTCCCTGGTGCACAACCCTGCCCTCCAGGAAGCAGCCCCATGTCCCTCAGGACCTGGACATCCTCCCTTCACTGGCCTTTGCCTGTGCCTTGCCAAGATGCAACTGAAAGAGCAGCTCCTGTGCATCCACAGCTATCCCAGCCCCCATTTCCTTCTGCTGTCAATGGCACAGGCATCCCACCAAGCCCATGGCCAACATGACAGCCTCGAGGGAGAGGACATCTTTCCCTTATAAGAAATGAAGGTTTCTTTGAATTCCAGCTTGGTTTGTGTTGAAGGGACCTTAAAACTCATCCAGTTCCAACCCCTGCTGGGACACCTTCCACTAGAGCAGCTTGCTCCAAGCCCCTGTGTCCAACCTGGCCCTCGTTCACGGGTGACTGGTGTGTCACAGAACTGCTGTTTCTCAGCATGGTGGCAAAGCAGGAGGGGAAGGCAAGAGCTCTTGGAGAGCATCACAGAACCATGGGAGTCGGAAGGGCCCTCTGAAGATCTTCCAGTCCAAACCCCTGGCAAGGCAGGGCCACCCGGAGTAGGAATGTGTCCAGGTGGGTTTTCAAAGGAGCTATGAGAGCTGCTGAGGGCTGTGGCCCTTCCAGCTGTCCTGCAGGGTGGTGGACTGAAACCATGGCTAGGAGGCTGCTCCCTGGCAGCATGGAGGCTGCAAAAGCAGCCTTGGTAGCTGCAGGGCTGTTGTGTCCAGGTCTTTCTGCATCATTGAGCTCCTGTAAAAGCAGCTCCAGAGCAGAGGAAAAGGAGCTGGTGTTCCATACATTGACATCACAGAGGTGGGTAAAGAGGCTGCCAGTACAGACGTGTGGCTCCAGGGAGACTTGTAACAATCTTCTAATACCTAAAAGGGGTTAACAAGAAACGTGGAGAGGGGCTTTGGACAAGGGCCTGTAGGGGCAGGCTAAGGGGAATGGCTTTAACCTGCCAGAGGGGAGACTGAAATGAGCTCTTAGGCAGAAGCTATGATCTGCTGTTGTGTGATTTGCTGCCCCCAGTCCATTTGCAGGGGGAGCTTCCACTCGAGTGGCAGCAGCTGGCGGTGCTGGCTTTGGCTGCCGGGTGAGCTGCGTTCCCTCCGGCTAACTAACAGTGAAATGCAGTCCCTGAAGGACTGGTTCACCTTCAGCAGCGCTGGAAGTGCCCTGGTTTCTCCTGCGTTTAGGTGAGAGCTGCCTCCTCCCAGCCGTGGCTCTGGGAAGCATCGCTGCAAAGTCCTTCAGCTCCCACCTTCTGGCACTTCATCCTGCTAAACTTTCAGCGCCAGAGCGTTGCATAAAGCAGCATTTCTGCAGCAGTTTAACCATGTATATGCTGGTCGTTTGGGCTGGTGAGCAGAACATGAATGAAGACTCAGGTTTGATGACCTTGGACTTGGCATCCAGCAGAATGGTCCCTGTTAGCAGAGGAGCAGGCGCAAGCTTGGGGCTGCCTGTGTTCTGCACTGGCGTGGGGAGCATTTCCCTGGGCAGGGTGCAAGCACTGCACAGCTTGTTCATAGCAGTAGAGCCCCATGTTTCACTTCTTGCAGACCCTTCAATGTACTGTACTTTTGTGGTAATGATGAGCCTGGTAAACCTTTTAGGAGCCATCCCCAGGCACCTCCTTCTGTGCTCCCTTTGCACCCTGCTGGAATAAACCCAACCTTGTCATTTGCAAAGGCACTTTACAAAGAGGCCCTAATTAGTGTCTATAAATTGCTGTCTTTAACCTTTACAAGGTGATGTGATCTGTTCCCCTGTTACTAAAAACCTTTTATGAGGCACTTTAATTTTCCACCCACATTATTAGTCTCCTGAAGCTTTTTACGTGGGGTTCCTATGTCCAAATCTATGAGCAAGTGCATAGAGAGATTTTTCTGTCTGAGATTTTTCTCCTGGCTTTGGTGCCCCTTGAAGGTCTCTGGGGGAGAGGAAAAATCCCAGATTTTTTCTCTTTCCTGGGAGCAGCCTGAGTGTATTTTGGTATTTGGGGAATGCTTTGAATCAGAAATGAAAACTGTCAGTTCAATAACAAAAGTGTTTCTTGAGTTTTAAACTCCATAGGTGTGGAAATGAAGGCTGTGGTCCTTGGGAAGCTGGATGTGGGAGCCCTTGGCAATGATGGATCTTGTTAATTTTGTTAATGGGGGTTGGTATGTTTTCCAAAAGCAGATTCACATATTTGGCCACATTTAACTTGGCTTTGTCATGCAATCTGGATATGATGCCAGCCTGGGGTTGCTTGCCTATGGCACTAACTAGCTGGCATCTGGGAGCATGAGTGATATTGAAAATGCAACTTTCTCTGTTGTCATAACAAGTAAATAATCTTTTTCTTTTTTTTTTTTTTTTTCTGGCATAGTGGGATTTCAGTCCCGTGGGGTGATTGTTCCCATTTCTGTAAGAGCTTGAAATGCCAAGGTTTCTGTTTGGAAATTGGTGCTGAAAATCGATCTTGGGTTTACCTGGGATGAGGCCCTTGCCCTCCCCAACCCAAACATTCTTTTTCAAACACTTTCTTTAATCAACAAAGTTTGATGATAAATACTTAAATAAAATAAATTAAATAACAAAATGAGATAAAAGGCATGCCTGAACTTCAGAATGTGGTTTATAAAGCATGACACCAGCTGTTGTAGAAGAGCTTTGGTCTCCATTAAATGTCTTCATAATCCCTTTCAGGAGGCTTGAGGTATCTGTTCTTGGGCACTGGCTGCCACATGCACTGAGCATTGTTGCTTGCTGTTTCAAGATGTGTGAGTTGAGAAACAGACTCATTCCAGACTAGAAATTTGGCACCTTCTGAGTTTCTCAACTCCCAGCAAGTGTCATAGCACAAGCAGTCTCCCTCCATGGCCCACACAGTCAGCAATTGCTTTCCTTGACTAAAACAAGGCTTGAAAACGTGCACACGAATGTCCTTGCTGAGAAATGGTGATGTGGGGATCCTGCCTGGAACTGCTTTGATCAAAACTTAAGCACCACCCCCACCTCCATGGGCACATCTCTCTGTGTGCACCTTGTTTGGGCAGTGCATGTGTTCTCAGTGTGTGTGATGCAACTGGGTTGGTTTCACATTGCTTCAGTTTCTGTTTCTTACACATGTACCAGCTTCCACTGGTTCTGATACCACTGAAAATGTTTCTTATGTACCTTGTAATAGCATTACAAGATAAAGCATAAACATTACTGGAGGGACAAGTAATTGAATGCAAAGATGGTCTGTTTGGACTCAAGGTGTTTTAAAATCAAACAGGACTTAGCCAATGACTGTTGCCAATCACAGATTTTATTTTTTACTAGAAGAGGCTTAAGTAACTTAGTTGGCTTCTAAAATGTGGCTGCAGTGTGCTCAGGAGGGGAAACTTTGGAACCTAAATGCAAATTTAGCTTTTTTTTTTTTGGTTTGTTAGTGTTTTCAGTGGCTGCTCCTTGGTGCAACTGTAAGGAGTATTCCCTTTTGAAATGATATCTGTGCAATGGGGAGTAAAGGCTGGAACTCTTGGAGTTGTGTGTGCAAGGTGCAGTAGGTAGGATATGTAAGGTCACCATCTGCTCTACAAACCCTGCTGGGCCAAATCACAGCAGGGAGAGCTCAGGACACAATTGCTGCCTTCACCGGGAACATCAGAACATGGTCAGCCAAAGGCAGATTATCAACGGAACCTTAATTCAGACAGGAGATGTTCCTGCATACAACCAAGTGCTAAATCAGTGGTGTTTAACCTTTCCCTTCCCTGTCCTGGCTGCCCTGCTTCCAAGGGTGTGGAGGCAGCATTATATGGCTGTTTATTTTCTGATAACTACAGGCTGCCAAATGTCAAAGCTAGAACTTCCCAGGCCGAACCTGATAATGCTTGCTGACATATTGGTAGCTTTCTCTAGCCAGTACATGCCCAGCCTGGCTGTCTTTGTGATGTCCCAGTGGCATCAATGCCTGCCATCTGCATGAGGGTGACGAAGGCATGTTAGTATAGAGATGGGTATGGGTTGGATCAAGCACTGAAAGCACTGTGCCTGACTGCCTGCTTGGTAGGATAAATGGCATGGAGGGGCTGATTGTGGAATGCCAGACTGGTTTGGATTGGATGAGACCTTAAAGCTCATCCAGTTCCAACCCCTGCCACAGGCAGGGACACCTTCCACTGGAGCAGCTGCTCCAAGCCCCTGTGCCCAACCTTACCTTGAACACTGCCAGAGATGGAGCAGCCACAGCTCCTCTGGGCACCCTGTGCCAGCGCCTCAGCACCCTCACAGGGAAGAGCTTCTGCCTAAGAGCTCATCTCAGTCTCCCGTTCTGGCAGGTTCAAGCCATTCCCCTTGGCCTGTCCCTCCAGGCCCTTGTCCCAAGCCCCTCTCCAGGTTTCCTGCAGCCCCTTTAGGCACTGGAGCTGCTCTAATGTCTCCCCAGCCCAGCCCAGCTCTCTCAGCCTGGCTCCAGAGCAGAGATTCTGATACTGCAGCCCCACCAGCTACTCACTCAGGGACTGTGAACATGGGGTTTCTTGCAGGCACCATATTTCTTGCCTGCCTGGCTTACCTCCAGGTGTGTGCTTTTTCCTATGCTCTGATTAGCCGTGTCATTTGTCCCACTCCAATAATGAGAAACTAGGAGGTGTAAGTAGTAGCTCAGTTGGAGACCTCTGGTATCTTGTGTGTAATAGGCAGTAGCAACCTGGAGTGAAATATTGTGTGTCTTCCCACCTTGGCTGTGATCTCCCATAGCCAAGGCTCTGTTTTGCTGTGGTGCTGTGTTATGACATTTAATACAATTCTGGCAAAAGGATGGACGACACGAGCTTGATCACTCATGAGGGCTTACTGGTACCTGGCATTTTGCAGCATCATTCTGTTTTCAGGTGCGTTTTGTCAAGAAAGAAACCTCAAAACTCCAAACCCAACCTACTCCCAAAGTCAGAGCTCTGCCGCTGAGCACATAACTCTTCTTTGCAATCAATTTTGGTGGGAAAATTAATATTTTTGGAGGTGAAGGCTTCTTGCAGAGCTAGACCTCACTTGTCTGCTTTAGCCTGACACAGCTGAAAACATGTGTCCGGGCAGGAAGAACTTGGCTGTAAGCTGCGGTTGCAGGCTTTGCTTTCTGCCGCTTCTGGTCAGGGAGAACTTGAAGAGTGGATTACATCTATTCCTCCCTCCCTGATTTAAATTTCTGCTTTTCTGGATTTAGGCCAGCTCTGCTCAGCTGGTATAGATTTCTTCCTCCTAGAATCATGGAAAATAGAGGTTGAGAAGGCCTTGGGATGTAATCCACCTCCTGCCCCAAGGCAGGATCAACTGTAACTAAAATGCTTGCTAATGAGGCTGGAGTTAGGTATCTTATTTATAGGCATCTCCACAACACGAGCACATACACTTGTTTGAGTGGCTGTGCTTCTCATTTGGTTCTGTGTATTTTTCCTACTTGCTTATATTTATCTTCCTGTTTTCTTTACATCCCATCCTCACGCTTATCGACTGTGAGTTTTCCTACTTCCTTGGAGAATGCTCTAATTCTTTCTTTAATCACAGTTGCTATGGCAGCTGCTTCAGGCGGTGCCTTATAACCTAGTGCAGAGCTTCTTTTACATCCCCTTTCCCTGCTTGTTTTTCCCCTGGAGCCTGGCCAGAGCTCTGAGTGGCCTCATCACCCACTGTCAGTGATGGACAGAAAATAAAATGAAATAAAAAAAAGTCAGATTCTGGCACAAATGTTAAAAACCTCTTCTGAGCCCTGCCTACCCTCTAACCCATCACCCCGAGGGTGCTGCGAGGCCAGGAAGCCAACTGTTTAATTCTGTCTGCTGATGCATTTGCAATCAAGAGCCAAGATGCAATCAAGCAACCTGTGCTCCTTTGAATTCAGGGAACAAGAGCCCATGTGCAGCTACTTGCAAGCGGATGCAGTTTCCACTGAGGTCCCTGCAATTTGCAACTGCTTATTGCTGAATTTGGCTTCTGGATTCCCCAGGAAGTGAGGTAGAGACTGCCTGTAAATGTTACTCATGTAGGAAACAGGCTTTAGTTGCTCTGTTGTGTTTCTCATGCTCTGTATGCATTTTGTAATCTGCAGCATCTGTCAGTTTGGCCAAGGATCTCAAGGGAGGCCTCAGTTCCCTTTTTCCTGGTGGTCTCATCCACTCTGCCTAGCTTTGATTTCACAGTGGCATAGTGGAGCGGTCCCTGCCTTGAGTGTAAGAGCACCAAGCTCTGAATTGCAATGGGAAACTTCCAAAGTCTCATGTAGAGACTTTGTGTGCCTTTACCTGGCCTGACAAGTGAAATCCTGTTAATTATAAAAACCAACCAACACCTCCTCCATGGAAGCAAACCCAAAACCAACCACTTTTTATTTATTTATTTATTTCCTCCTTAGAGCTACTCCTGCAGTGTCCACCTCTAAAAAGGGGATTCTAGAGCAGGAATTACCCTGACAGTCACCCAGCCCTGTTTTCTATGGTTGGCAGCTGATGGTTTCTGCAGTAGAGAAGCATTATCTGCCCACAGCTTGTACATTGTCCTGTGTTACACCTGCATCTGCCTGGAAACAGCCACATTTTGAGTGGGACGGAGAGGTTCTAGAACCTTCAAAATATTTCCAGTCTGGTCTGATTCAGAGCAGCAGACACTGGAGATTAACTGCTGATATTTACATGGTTCTGGCTGATGATGATAAGGCTTGAATGTAGTGAGACATGATTTCAAGACTTTCAAATTATCCAGTCTGAAAGATTCCCTGTATCAAAATGACCTATTTCAATAAAAGCAAAATTTTAATGTCAGAATATTGTTGAATAAAAATCATGAAATTCTTGCACAGGCATAAGCAGCTCTGATGCACAGTAGTTTTACTGCTGTGGGACACCTACAGCATCTACAGTCTGCCCAACATCTTGTGAGAAGGAAGTCACCTGGAAATCCATCCCAGCTTTCAGCCTCTTGGAGCTGGAAATGAGCAATGACCCTGCAGCAGAAGACGAATATCTCACTCATGTTAAGGATGTGGAAAGAAGAGCACTTTCTCCATCTGTCTACCAGTGTTGGGTTCAATTCTCATGTATTGTCAGAGGAGGCAGGTGAGATACAAACTGGGGTGCTGTGATTAACCTTCTGGAGAGGTTGTCAGCTCTAGAGACAAGGGCCTAACTTAGAGATCTGGAGCTGGACAGCACAGAGAACAAGTTCCAGCCTCCTTGGCAGCTCAGACCCTTTCTGTGACTCTTGGACTGTTCAGACCTGGGTTTTTTTTCACTTCAGATCCTGTCAGTTTGCCTTAGCAAGGCAAGAGCAGGGCTCCACAGGAGCTTAAATAGGACTATTCTTTTAATTAAAATCTGTGTTTGGTAACCTGAAATAGCAGGCATTAGAAAGAGCCAGAGCTCCAGGCAGTCCCTGTGGGTCCACAGTGACATCCCCCTGGCTGTCAGGCACTTGATCACAGGGTTTTCTTTCTTCCTAAAGCTGTTGCTGTCAAAACAGTGATGCAAGTCCTGAATGTGATATGAAGCTCCAGTCTAAGCTGTAACCAGTCAACTTCCAACCTGCTGCTGGATGCTGTGCCAAAACCACAATGTATCTGGGTTGGTAGGTGACAGTGGGTCATGGAGAGACATGAAATCCATTTTGCTTTCATTAGAAGGGCCAGTGAGTTTAAAATTTGATCTTAAAGGGCATCTAAGCAGGATTTGAAGTGTGCTTTCATAGTAAATTTATTCTTGCATCACTTTAATCATGTGGTTGTGACATAGCTGTGAAGAAGCTGCTGGTCTACCCCCTGATCCAAATTATTCTCATCTGTGCCAGTTTTATATCATTCTCCAGAGCAAGGCAAACTTATCTGAGATTTGGTCAGTACTGAATCTGTAGTGTGGTTTCAAGGTTTGGGTCATCGTTGCATTGTATCACCCACTGCTCTCAGATTTCTCAAGTGTTTAGTAACAGGAATATTTGCAGTATTGATCTGTTCGGTTATCCTAAGGAGAACAAGAGAACAGGAAGTATTCTTGCTTCACTTATATTCAAAGACTTGTCTTCTAGTTGAAGGGCAGCATTTATTGACTGACTTCCTCATGTGAAGTGGGGTTGACAGCCTTAATTGCAACTAGATGTGGAAGGGCTTGTGGATTTTCCAGCCACGGAACAGCAAAGATGCTGTTTACCTACCCACTGAACTGCTCAAATCTGTTTAAAACCTCTCCTTGTAATATGCTGTCTCCTGGAGACACTCAAGGCCAGGCTGGATGTGGTTCTGGGCAACCTGATCTAGTTGAAGATGTCCCTGTGCTCATTGCAGTGGGTTGAACTAGATGAGCTTTGAAGGTCCCTTCAAATCCAAACCCTTTTATGGGTGACCAGTGGAGCAGGAGCCCAGGTACCCAACAAGTCACTGGGTGGCCACATTTAGTGCACAGCAGCCACTTGTAAGCAGTGGTGGTAGCAGTGCAAGAACTAGTCTCACCGGGGAGATGATCTGATGAAAGAATTGGTGGCTTCTAGTTGTACCAGCTCGTTCGGGTACCAGCATCCATGATGTGTTTTGGGCTTCCCTGTTCCTGCAAGGTTCAGCAGGATGTTTGGCCAAGGGGAACACCAGCTGCCTTAGTCCAGGTGCTGGCTTCTGTCAGGGACCACATCACCACACTGGTGTTCATCCTTAAGGCAGGCTGCTTGGGACCCATGTCTGGGCACAGCTAGTGCTGGAATAAAACCATCCTCTTCCCAGAGGCTGAAATGAGCTGTGCCTTGGTCTGACAATGCAGCTTGGGCCTGCCCAGTGCCAGCAAGCAACCAGCATCACTTGATAGAATTAAATTGGGGCAGGGGGTGTGCATCTGCTTTTTTTTAATTGCCTATTTTTTTTTTTGTTTTGGAAGTTGCTTAACTGGGAAGGTGCGGGGGGGGGGGGGGGGGGGGGGGGGGGTGGGGGGGTGGGGGGGTGGGGTGTTGGGAGCTGGCCTTATTTAAAAAGGGTCTACCCTTAGCCTGTAAATCTGGGCCAGATCCACCGGTACGTGCTGGGTGCTTTCTGCCACCCTGGGAAGGAAAGATACCATAAATGTCACTTCATAGCTGTTCTGCTTTTCTTGATGAATCTGGACCAGTGTCTTTCTCTCCCTCCTAATCGAGTTAGTTTTCTTCTGATCTACCTTTGTCAGGGAAATCTAAACTGATTTAGCTATTCCCATTCGTTTTCCATTTGCATAAATGCCTATTTCCACAAGACTATCTCAGCTTTACCCTGATTGCTGTTGAGTTGTCTGGTGCTGTAGCTGCTGACGCTCTGGTGTATAACTTTGTAAATCTTAGCCAGTATTCACTGGGAATTTTTTTGCCAGATGTTTTCTTTCCTGTTTGGACAGATTACTTTTTAAATTGGCAAGTGCACTGGATTTAAGGAGAAGACAATTGTTACAAGCTGTCAAAAAGAAAACAATAATTGTCAATCATGTTTTAGGGAGCCTCTGCTGGACTGATTTGCAGTAGAAAACATCATTTTATTGTACTCTTATCTTCAGGAAATCTGGTTTTGGTGAGATGTATGCTACAGCATAGAAGAGAGAAAAATTAGTTCAGGAATAAAATCTGTGAAGGCCTGGAATTTAACTCGCTGGTTTTTAGGAGCATAAAGCCATTAAGTGTGCCTGTATGCCATAAAATCACTGCAGATGTGTGTTCCTTGTCTTTTCTGCATGTAAACCCTGTCTGTGCATGTGATTTACAGTGTTTTCCCGGACGCAGCAGGGGTTAGTGAATGCAGCAGCTTGTTTGTTTGTGCTGAATAGGCCTCAGTTCTGAAACGAGCCTCGAGTTACTGCGAGACAAGATAAGAATAGCTGGGGGAAATCTCGGTGTTCCTGCTGCTGCTGCGCTTCCTGTCGCATGGAGCTGCCGCCCGGCACCGGCTTCTCTTCCGTGCTCTGCACGGCTGCCGGTGCGGCCGTGGAGTGAATCAGGGTCTGAGCGAGTTACTGCAGTCACTTGCGGTGCCCGGGCTGTACCTGGCTGTGCCCTGCTGGCTTTACCAGGTGCGGACTGACCGCCTGGTGAGGCGGGTGGAGGCGAATGGGCATCTGTCAGAGAGGCTGCCGTAGCCCCTTCCTGCCTCCAGGCTCGTCTCTGAGAAGTCGAACTGGGGTCAGCAGCTTTTATCAAGCTGTTTCTTGTGAAAGGGAGGTGTTCTCTGTGAGGGGCGATGGCAGTGTAATGTGGGCACGTGGAGCTGATCCATAAATGTGGCCGAATGAGCCCCGTCAGTGGGTCAGTGTAGCCTGGCCCCTGTGTCTCGCTGCTGGTTTAGTCCTGGGGGATGCGCTCCATTTCAACAGCAAATTTCTCCTTCTTTCCACTGAGAATATTGGAAAGGAAGGGATTGCCAGACAAGAAATTGGGGAAGCCTTGTCACTCACATCTAGTCCACTGTCTGAAGAAACTCTGTGATTTAAATACTCTGGGTGGAGGGAGGGGGGACAAGACAGTTGCAAAGCATCTCAAAACTGCTGACAATACCTCCTTGTAAGAGCTCCTCCTGCTCCTCCCACAGTTCCTTGAAGAACCTCTGTAATGCTCTTGGAATTTCACTGCAGTACAGGAATCCACAGGGGGTTGCACATCTCACCTAGCTGCTCTGGGGCTCAGGTCTGTGGTGGAGGAAGTGGCTTTGCCTTATGCCTCATCCCTTTCCCAGGATGCCTCTGCAGATCCCAGCTGCTGTGATTTGTTCCTCTCCTTGTAGTGAGGATGGTCTTTTGATTTTCTGATCTGTGGTGTGACTGTGCTCAGTTTTAGTCTCTTTGATGCTGTTGTGCATGACAGGCACAGAACACCTGAAACCAGTTTGTTTTAGTGGGTCTGTCTAGAGAAACAACCCTCTTGGAGAGCAGCTCCACTGGGGAGCAAGGCTTCAGCAGTGAAGAGGTTAATGGAAAACTATCTGTGCCTCATGCCAAGCCTTGATTGTCATCTTGCTCCTTTTAGGCCCTGCAGTTGTTCTGTCCCCAGAGCACCATATGCAACCATTGGATCTGTGAGGGATGAATGTTTGTTGGGAAACTACTCCTTCCTTTGGTGCTTCTAGTGCCTGTTAGGTGGAAGAGGTAGTGCCAGAGCTTTCTTGTGTCTTTCAACCAAAAGTAGGTGGTGATGCATGGAGGTCTTGCCGGCAAAATGTGCTCTGTTCCCTACTAATAGGTTGTACAGATTATGCAATTTACACAAACAGGGCCCATTTAAACTCTTTTTATGGTGATCCCCTTTTTTCCAGGTGTGCTGGATAGAAGAAGGGTGATGATTCTGTCCATGGAGCCAAACCAGAGGTTACAGCTATAAGAGCTGGCCAGAAGCAGTGTTCAGCCTTCACGTGCTCACTTTTCAAAGGGGAATGGCTAGAATTTGGTTCAAGGTTCGTAGGTCAGGTTTCCATTATACAGCTGGACTGGTTGCAGCTGCTTGTGTGAGATCCAGACCTCATTGGGTGCTCCTGGTCTAGTTGGCTTCTTTCCCTGGGTGTTATTCTTTATGATGAGATGTAGAGAAAGAAACAGGATTTCCCTGTTGTAAGGATACCTCGGGTGGTAATGGCAGCTTGGAGTGGGATTTGCTTCAGTCTATGAAACATGGGAAACATCTCGGAAATATTTGTCACAAAAAGCTGCTTGGAAGGAAGGAATTTTTTTAAGACTGTTTTTTACAGACAAGGGTAGGGCCAAAAACAATTGAAGAGTGACCTTATAATTGGCCACAGATGTAGTGATGAGGATCAGATCTCCTGTATTTCCAAAACAGGTACCTGTGCTCTTGTCACGAGTTGCACTGAGCATGTGGATCTCTGCCTGTGTCTGAAGGACAGGACTGCTGTGTGTGAGGAAGGTTATACCTCTGGCTTAGTGAGTGAGAGTGCAACCCTCCAGATTTATTTCATGGGGGATAAAATGGTCCATGGTATCTCCAGGGACCAGATTGCTTTGATTCCTGCCCTCATGCTGGTCTGCAAGGGGTCTGCACCACAGCTAGCCAGCCCCACTCCTGTTCTTGAGCAACTTGCTCTTCAGAAGGGCATTGAGCAAGATGCTGCAGACTTCTTCGGCTGGAGGTTGGTCAGCAGAAGAATTTGTGTTCTCTCAACATAAGCTGCTGAAGTGGGCAGTCACACTGGAGATACTGAATTTCAGGTTTGGTAGCAGGAAGATGTCATGGAGTGCTGGATCTGGCCCAAGCAGTTGGTTGCATGGGGACTGCACATCATCCCAGGACTGACTTCTGGTTGCCTGTGCTGTCACTGGGACCCACCTCTGCAGACTGTAGCAGTGCCGCCAGCACAGCTGTGTAAGCAGCCAATTTAGCATTGATTAATGAACTTATTGAGGTGGTGGTAGCTACTGAAGCATTTTGTTGTTACTATATGTTTTTAAGTCAAAATATTAGACTGTGGAATTGACGGGAGAGGATGCAAAGCTCAAGCCTGGCTCTTCCTCTTGCCTTAATGTTCAAAGTGTGATAAATGGGATGCTTTAAACCTGCATAAGAGCTGTAGGAGTCTTTAATGTGGTGGTGTAACCCATGTATTGCATCAGTATCAATGAGCTCAGTGTGAAAATACAAACAAAAAAAAGAAATAAGAATAAAAACCCGAAGTCCCTCTCTGTGCTAAGGTGAAAGTGCTCATCTCAAACAGCATGAACCATTCAAGGCCAGGTTGGATGGGGCTTTGAGCAACCAGGTGTCCCCACCCATGTCAGGGGGTTGGAAGTGAGCTTTAAGGTCGCTTCCAACGCAAACCATCCTGTGCTCAGTAACCTGGTCTGAAGCACTAAGGCAGAGAATTACAGCTCTTTTCCTCTTTACATTAAGTGAAAGACTCCTCAGCTGACCCCAAAAGTTGTGGGTAAATGTTTGGGGGTGCTGATCTGACATCCCTGGTGTGAGCTGTGCTTGTGGGTTTGGACTCCAGACTTGCCCTTAGGGAGCATTCTTCTTCCTCTGCCATGATGTACATAGAATCATAGGATGATGAGGATTGGAAAGAACCTTAAGATAATTATGACTCCTCTTTCCTTTGTGAGGGGGAGCTGGTTTTCTCTCTCCAGCCAGCTCTGATCTGAAGGGTTTTGCCCAATTCAAGTCACATTCTGCAAATGAAAGGTTTAAGCTGACTGAGGTGGCTTTTGAAAGTGAAGGAGCCACTCATTAAAAAAGAAATTGCTCTGGATCCTGTGCACAGCTTGTTTCTTCTTACGCTTTGCTGCAGTAAAGCTTAGCAGAGCAGAGCTGGCAGCACAATCTGTGTCATTTTGAGCTTGCACAAGGCAGGTGCTTTGGTGTCTGTGGGAATGGCAGGGATGGGGAAAGGCAAAAGGCTAGACTTTTTTTTTTTTTCCTTCTAAAAAGTCTAAATGAACTGTCAAGCTTTGAAGCTGCTTCCCAGCTTAGCTCCCAGCAGCACCCATACTGCATCATCCAGCCTGGGAGCACTCAGAATCTCCTACCTGAGGTGGTGGGAAGCAGAAGTCACACAGAATTTGTGACAGAAGAAGTCTGAGTGATTTGTCACATGTGTGTGATGAAGCAGGTAAGATAACTATTAAACAAGGTTTGCATGCAGAGCACCTGACAGTCAGTGTGTCCAACAACCCAGGTCATGTCACGGCGTCTCAAGTTGTTTTGGCCTAATTTAAAGGGGTGATATGCAGTCCCTGAGGACTCATGGAAGGGGATTTCAAACCTTCTTCAATGAAATTAAGAAATATTACAGAATTTAACTCTTTGTTTACTATTTTTTTTAACTTGGATGCTCAGGATAATGGTGTTAAACTTGGGTTGCACAACAGGCAACCTGCAGCAAACTTATGCCATGGTCTTTATTGAGGAGACCTCTCTCAGCTGGATCAGGCCCAGGGCCCTGTATAGTCTCCAGCTTCAGCCCCTGGCTTGGGGGATGAGTGCCCTCTGTGCACAGCAACTGTCACACAGATTTCTCATGTACCTTTTCTTTGGCCTGTCTCATATATTGTGAGTATTATTGTAACTGAAGAACCTGCATTTCTGCCAAGCTCAGGTGCTAAGTTCTGATTCAGTTCTTACATGTACAAACTGGCTTTCATGCAGTGTTGGGTGCCTTAGAGGATGATGTTCATTAATGGATTCTCTTGACTTCTCTGACAAGGGTTTGTTGGCTGCCAAGAGCTAGGAAAGAGCTTTGAAGATCCCTTCCAACCCAAACCCTTCTGTTCTATTCTGTGATCTTAAAGATCTTTCCCAACCTATTTGATTATATGATTCTAACAGAGAAAAGGGGTTTCTGAAGTGGGACCTGAGGAGCAGCAAAGGGGTGAGCCCGGTCTGCTGGGTGAGCTCCTGGGCTGTGGTCAGCAGGCTGTCACTGCGGGAATTGTTCAGTATTAATTCATGGCAGCTTGGAAAGCAGATGTGTGTTTCCCCACCCTGCCACCAGCACCTCTTCCGTTACTCTAAATAGAAAGTTTCCTGGTTTATAATTGAGACTCTTAAAAACATTCATGTGGTTCAGGTCAACACACAGCTGCTCAGCTGAGGCCACATGGTGCCTGAAATATGAGCTGGGGCAGAGACTGTTAACTCTGGAACCCAATAATACTTTCAAATGGCAATATGAATTATTTCTTGCTGCACAGAGCTTATTAGAGTATCCTCTTGCAGACACTGGCCAACTGGCTTCGTGTGGAGCTTGGGGGGTATTGCTGTGCTGCTCTTCAGATCATCTGTTTTGTTGTGTTAATGTGACTGGGGAAGCTCTTCTTGTACCCAGATAACTGCAGAAGTTTACCTCCTGACACCACTTCTCTCTTTTATCCAAATACTTCTGAAGCTGTGATTTCTGCTAAAAACTTTTCTTTTTTTTCCCTGCATTTCCTTTTTGGTGCCCTTTTCTGATTTATTTTCTAATAAGCTTAGTACAGATATCACAGGTGAAGACTGCTGCATGTCTCAGTAGGTAGATTTTGGTCTACTACATCAAAAGCAGTCTCTGAATAGGTATGTAAGTAGGATCCTCTGTGCTACTCAGATAAAAGGCTTTGGTGTTGTGTTGTCTGGGTGCATTTGCATGTGTTGTCATGACTTCCAAGAAGATCTTTTTTGTAGGAAGAAAGCTGGCAGTAGTCAGAACAGTAAAAGAACAGGAGGTCCCTTTTGAGCCTTTACTGACTCTGTAGGTGCCCTTCAACTAACTGCCTGAAACACAAAGAGAAGCAAGAAGTGTTGCTTGCCTGCTTGCACCCACCAGTTCAGGTGCAGACTCATGAGGTGGGGATGTAGGTTGCTATCACACTGCTGCTGGGGGACGTGGCTGTTCCTCATCCCTCTCTCTCTGTTGGTGTTTCTTGCTCAGGCCACTGACCCATGTGGCTCTGCTCGAAGTGGGATGCTTCCCTCTGTGCCTGGTCAGTGCTTTCTGCTGAGCACCACTGCACCCTAAAAGGCAGTATTGCCCTGCTCATCACTACAGCTTCCAAGTCATCCTTGGGAAACTTGGACTTGGTCTCCTTCATCTGTACATCCATAAGTCTGACTTAATTTTTGCTTTCTAAGTACTCTAAATTGGCACCATTTGCATACTTTCTCTGAAGAGAGAAGACACTTTTTGGCAGTCCAGGTGTTCCTGTCACAATGATGTTGGGAATCTGCTTTCCTGGCTCCCTGCCCACAGAAATCCTGCTGAAGGCAGCTGAGCCTGAAGGTTGTATAAAACACTCATCCCTTTTAAAACCTTGTCTGTTTAAAAACCATACCGACATAATTTAGTTATTCTTCCAATAACAGATGAGGAATGGGAAACCCAGAAAATAATCTCTGACTTCACTTTTTCCCTATGTGTTTGGTATCTCCCGCATGGACCAATTTTACTGTTAGTCTGGGCAGGAAAGGATGGTGATGCTTTTGCACATGATATTTAGAAAGGCTCGTCAGATGGCATAATCCTCTAACTTTTATTTTCCCTATTGAAATGAATTTGGCTTGTATCTGCTGCGTGCATTGAGCATTGCTGGTTGCAGATGGGTAACTTGCACACTGTTACTAATCTGAGCAATCCCAGGTAGATGGCAGCCATTGAAGAAAGAGCGTCAAGTCCTGTAGATGCAGGACAGGAGAGATGTGGGATGTAGTAGAGCTGGATGTCTGGCTGTGGCCCATTCATCCAAGGCACTGCTGTAGGTAGTTATCCTTTTATAGCCTTCTTCTTGTGCTGTGGATAGGGGTCGAAACATAAAGCAAAAATTGATTGAAACAGGCACAAAGAGGGGAGAAAGAGTTGGACTCTGTGTTAACTGAATATAGGAGTTGTTGACAGCTCTTACCTGCTGGAATAAAATATGTCTGAACTGGGCCCCAGCCTCCGCAGGAAGAGCTTCCTAACTCCCTGGGGCTCAGGAAGGGAATGCCTCTGGAGGCAATAAGCATCAAAACCAGAAATAGCTTTTCTTTGCAAGAAGCAGCACCTGGGCTGAATGTAGCTGCATGAAATGTCCCTGCCGGTATGAACATGGCATGAAGCAGGTGGGGCTCTGCTGATCTCCTTCCAAACTTCCCAGATTTTGTAGGCATATAAACGAGGTGCAAAGTGTCTTAACAGGCTTTGAACCTTCCAGAGCAAGGTGATGGTCACTGCTGAGGGGATATCTCGTTTACTGGCCCAGCAGGCAAACTGGGCTGTATTTATCTTGAAGTGTCCTAAATGTTTGAACCCCAGAGTGTGCGGTTCTGTTTGCAGAGGGGGGTTTTGTCTTTCAAAAAGCTTTAGGTAGATGCAGAGTTTAACAATGGGCCAGGATGGGCTCTCAGTTGTATGTTGCAGTGACTGAAGGATTAAAGCTGAGTAAGTTCATCCTGTTATTGCTCAGGGTTTAGATATGCTTTTAAGTATGAGTATCCTAGTATGCAGAGTTAGGAAGCTGGATGCTTTGCTGGCAGGGTGCTCATACCTTCACTGTTGTTTTCCTGGCAAAGTTTCTCCTGTGTAATAAATATCCCTGCAAAACCATACCAGTAAAAATACATCTTTGAAGTGGCTGAGTCTATCTGCAGGACAGTGCCTGGCTGGCTAGGATCAGCCTCTTACACCTCTGCCAACACCGATGGGGCACAGACACCGCCAGTGTCTCACTATAATGCTGGGAATAGTAGCAACCACCACGCTGGGATTTTTACTAAAGCTACATTTGAGCGGAAGTGACTTCCAGCAGTGTGTAAAAGCACCCTTCTTAATCCAAGTGACACTTCATATTATTGAGTATATAGCAGGTATAAACTTACAGGAATGATTCTGGTGTCACAGAGCCTCAGTGTAATTGTAGCTTTTAAAGGTGGTCTGAGAATGGGGAAGTGAACAAGAAGAGTTTAAATATTTTCAGGGAGCAGTCAGCAAGTGAAAGGGTCAAAATCAACCCGAATTTGTAAAAACAAAGGGCTACGTGTATGTAAACTCTGAGCACCCAAGGCAGCCTGCTTGCCAGCATGGACAGTTGGCCACTGTACAGTGCTGGGATGAATCAGGACCTCCTATCAGAGAAGTGTTTGCTTGTTTGCTGATATTTTTCCCTCTGTGGTATCTGTATCCATTTCAGTTGGCTTTTTCTCTTATGAGATACTAATATTTGAGATATGCAAATGCTGGGTATAGATGGGAGTGTAACAGTATCCAGAATTTTACGGTGTAGCTTATCGACTTAGGAGGAACTGCACTAGCAAAGGTGTTTTTTTTCTCCATGGAAAAGTCTTCATCTGGTTCAGGAACTTTTCTGGGAAAGCTCTTTCTAGTGCAAGCTTAAGTAGGAAGTAACATCAATGAAAAGCGATGGTGCTGTCGCTTCTGATCAGGTGAGAGCTGGTTACCCCATGCTCGATTTTCCTTAGGGCCTGAGCAGTGTTGGTTTTTTTTCTTACCCCTAATTTATAAGTTTTGTGGAGGACAAGTGAGGCTTGGACATGCCTGGGAGGAGAGGGAGCTCCTGAGACAGGCACTGCTTGTGTCCAGGGAGGAGAATCTGCCTGAGGCTGCCCCAGGGCATATGATGGAGGATGACTGAAAACCTGGGCTGTATTTTCACAGCTGCTGTGGGAGGTTTTTCCATTTAACACAGCACAGATGTGAATTATAAACTATAAATTGAAGACTAATGTGTACCATCCTGGCATGTGAGAGGTTCAATTATAGGCAGAGCAAGCAGAATAATGGAAAATACATGTGAGTGATTGTTCAGTTAATATAATTTGCAATGAATTATTCACAACAATTTGTTCACTGAGCTCCTATTGTAATAATTTCCATTCCTTCATTTATTATGCATTTGAAACTGCTTCCCACCACTTGTGCTTGACATGTAATAAAGTGTATCCACGCATCCAGCCCCTTCTGCCCACCTGCCCCTCGCCTACATGCAGAGGACAGATTTTGAGCTTGGTATTTTAAGCACTGAGCTCTCTTTAAGAAGTCAATGGTGTTACAAGGGAGGCTGCTGTCTGCTGAAGCTGCTGATGTGACCAGTAAAAGCCTATTCTGTTGGACTTGGAGTGACCCGAGCTTGCAGAAGATCTGTTTCTGTGCTCTGCCTTGTGTGTATGGCATGTGTGGAACTTCCTTTCACTGCTGAGGCTTGACCTGACAGAAGGTGACATGTTTGTTGTGGCCTTGTGAGCTGAAGTGTTCACTTCCTACCTGCCTGGCATCATTTGCGCCTGGAGGAGGTGTTGGGCTGCACAGTGAGGCACATGGCACTGGCAGGCTTGAGGAGAAGCACTTTTCTTGCTCAGGTCCCTGTCCCTTGTGTTGTTTCATGCTGTAGGCAGTGGAGCCAGCTGGTTGGTCTAGCTCCCAGGATTTTAAAGTGTCACAGTTGTGATCTTCCTTTCCTATTCCTTAGGCACTGGGAAACCCACAAATGTGCATTACATGGAATCATAGAATGGTTTGGGTTGGGAGGAAACTTAAAGCTCCTCCAGCTCCAACCCCTGCCACAGGCAGGGACACCTTCCACTAGAGCAGCTTGCTCCAAGTCCCTGTGTCCAACCTGGCCTTGAACACAGCCACAGCTTCTCTGGGCACCCTGTGCCAGCGCCTCAGCACCCTCACAGGGAAGAGCTTCTGCCCTATATCTAACCTGAATCTCCCCTGTTTCAGTTTGAACCCATCAGCCCTTGTTCTGTCACTGCAGTCCCTGATGAAGAGTCCCTCTCCAGCATCCTTGTAGCCCTCTTCAGACACTGGAAGCTGCTCTGAGGTCTCCGTGCAGCCTTCTCTTCTCCAGGCTGAACAGCCCCAGTTCTTTTAGGCTTCAAAAATCCTTCTTTGAATCTTTACCTTTCAAGAACTCTTACAAGCTCTGTCAAGCCAAGATTGCAAATCCTTCAAACCCCCATACTCCGGAACAAGCTGAGATTTGTGCTGCTTCTTCACATGGAGGGACAGCAATTTGTAAGGTTATCTGCCAGCATCTACTTGGCCAAAGCTCCATAATCAGGCAAAGCATTATTATGGACCTGTACATCATTAGTACACAACAGCTTTCAAATGACTGAGATTCAATTAAAACCTGATGGCAGAGGATCCCAAGTAAGTAAGAGACAACTGATCCGCTGGTGAATGACTCTTCTATCAGTCAACTTGGATGAGGAGAGCAGGAGCTTGGGTCTGGCCAGAAACAGTAGAAGCACAGTCATTAAATGGGATCAGCGCTGCTGTTACTGTAGAGCACGCAGTGCTGGGGTGCCAGCTGGGTGAGGTGTGGGCTTCCAGCCCCAGCCTCTGAGCTGGAGCACTTCAGGCAGTTTGAGCTCCTGTAGGGGGTGAGTTCTGTTCTTTGTTGTTTCCTGCTGTTTTGTGTGAGTCTCATCGAGCCCGTGTCAAAGCTTTGGTACGATTTCCAGCAAACATGGATTCCAGCAGTTGTTCCTAGCGGGGCGGAACAGCCTGTGGATGCAGTGTGGTTGGTTTGGGATGCGTGGCAGTCAGTTTGTTTCCGTCCTCTGGGCTTTGCTGCTGTTTTGATAATGTCAGACCTGTGGCTTCCAAACATAACTCCACTTTACTTTCAGTTTGCCTTCCTTGTGAGTGTGTTTTCCAGCTCTTTTAAACAAAGCTTCATAAATCAACATTGATGTCGTTGTGAAGATGTTTTCTTTTGGATGTCAGAGGTGCTTTGTGCCCAGGGACAGCCCTGTCAATGGGTTTCCCTATGGATATGCTAGGGAAAGAGCTCCCTCTAACAGCGTGTTTGCAAAAGCAGAGGCTGCAGAAGGCTTTGGGAGCCACCAGCCCTGCAACTCTTTTGATTGCCAGCTCAGAAGATGGTTATTGCCCTTTCAGCTTTGCCGGTGTTCCATATTTTGCAGCTCTCGTTTCACTTAATGGCTGCATCCTTGCCATCAAATGAGATGGGAATTGGGTATCTGTTGCTACCATGGCCCAGGGAGATGATTATGAACTTCTGGCTTGTGCCATTATCTCTGTCTGATTCATAATCAACACCACTGTGCTGTCAGTTACATTTGAGGTGGAAAAAGCATTAGGTAGGGAAATCTCTGGAGGAAAAGCAGGGAATGAGGAAGTAAGCAACAGAAGATGGGTATAGATCACCCAGATCTGCCAGCAGGGTTGAATTTGAACAGTTCCCATTGCTATTTATGTCCTATGTTAGGCTTGTTGGTGCAAGATCTGTGCCTCAGAGCAAACCTTTTTTCTCACCTTGGGTGACTTCTCACGTGTTTCAGAAATTTACATTTTGATGGAACAAATCTTTTCCCCTCAAAGCAGTAATTTCAAAATAAAGCCTCTGTGAAGCTTTCTTCAAATACCCAACAGTTTATCTGCACTGTCCAAAGCAACCCCTGTGAATTTGAGGTGTGGCAGGTTCCTGAACTTCCCAGAAGACCTCGGCCTTCCCTCCGTGAGATTTCTCTTACGGTTTTCAATTCAGATGCCCAAACCACCGGTTACCCTTGAGCTCTGTTGGGCTGCAGTGTGCAGGGGTTGTGCTCAGGTGTCTCAAGCACAAGATCAAAATGTAGACTGTTTCAGCACAACCCTGTGACAATGTGGGCTGTGATAGTAGTCTGTGAGGAGGGGAGCTTGGGGAAGCTTGTGTGTTGATGCTCTCTTCTGGATTGTCATGGTTTAAGCCCAGCTGATAACCCAGAACCACGCTGCTGCTTGCTCACTCCCCCTCTTTTTTCCCCCTGCTCCTGGAGGGATGGGGAGGAGAATGGAAAGAATGTAACTCCCAACGGTTGAGATAAAAGCAGTCCAGTAACTAAAGTATAACATAAAGCCACTGCTGCTACCACCAATAATAATAATGATAAGGGAAATAACAAGGGAAGAGAATACAACCGCTCACCACCCGTCGACTGATACCTAGCCTGACCTGAGCAGTGATCTAACCCTTCCAAGTAACTGCCCCCAGTTTATACAGTGGGCATGATGTGCTGTGGTATGGAATACCTCTTTGGCTAGCTTGGATCAGGTGTCCTGTCTCTGCTTCCTCCCAGCTTCCCCTCCTCCCTGGCTGAGCATGAGACTCAGAAAGTCCTTGGTCAGAGTAAACATTACTGAGCAACAACTGAAAACATCGGTGTTATCAGTGCTGTTCCCAGGCTGAAAGTCAAAAACACAGCACTGTACTAGTTACTAAGAAGGAGAAAAAATGACTGCTACTGCTGAAACCAGGACACGGATAAAACCAAGAAGGCTTTTTTTTCTGGTTGGCACTGTAGTGGCTGTAGGCTGACACCAGTGCTGGGCTCTTGGCTGCGAGGTCTCCTCCAGCTCTGCCCACACTGGAATCATAGAATCATAGAATAGTTAGAATTGGAAAGGACCTCAAGATCATCTAGTTCCAACACCCCTGCCACGGGCAGGGACACCTCACACTAAACCATATCACCCAAGGCCTGGTCTTGAATACCCTGATGGTGTTGGTTGCCTTTGCCTTGAACTGGCCAGGGCTATCTGAGAGTGAGAGATGTGTTAGGATTAGTGATCTGACTCTCCTTCCTCCTGTTCCCTTGCAGTGTGTTACTTGCTGAAGAGCAACATCAGCCCAGACCTGTGCAATGAAGATGGATTAACTGCGCTGCATCAGGTGAGGAGGAGGAGGACACGGGTCCCTGCCGCTTGCACTGTGTGCCTTCCCACTGCCCTCTGAGCATACCCGCAGGGTAAAAGGAGAGAGCTCTTGGGTTTCATTGTTTTGCTCATTTACAGCAGTGAAAATTCACTGTGTTGTGCTGGTGATGCCATTTCCTAGGGAGCAAACTGAGAATAGACCCTTCTGTTGCTATATCCCAGACTTTGACCAGTTGTAATAAATGCTCAGGAAGCAGGGCTGGATTTCAGACATGAACAACATTTCTCCCACCCTTTATTTTTTTCAGGGCTGGGTTATAAACTCTTAAAGCAGATTGACTCACATTTAGAGACTTTGGCAACTGATGAGTTTTGAAACTGGTTTAAATAAATGATGCCCAGGGTCTTGGAGAGCCGGCTGATGACCTCTCTAGTCTCAGAGACTCCCCAAAGTCTGTGTGATCAGCAGTAAAATACAGACTTGCTGTGCTGGTATGTGTCTGTCCTTTCTCAGAGCTCTCCAGTGATCCCATAAGGGTTGTTCTAGTCCTCTTAAGGTCCCCATCCCCACCCCTTCTTGTGTGTCCTCATTCTCAGTACCTGCAGAAGGCCCATGTGACTCGCTGTGTCCAGAGCGGCCACTGCCATTGGAAACAGAAGCGCAGCTGTCACACTTGCTCTGAGTGCAGGACAGGGATCCATGGGTTTATTGCCATTTGTCCCTTCTGTAAATGCTTCTGTTAACTCAGGGTTTTGAATTCTTCTGCAAGTCACTTGTTCTCTTCGAAGCTGGATGGATGTTTGCTTAAAAATGCAAACTGGCTTCTAGAAGAATAAAAGTTCCCCACCACCAGCACCACCTCTCCAAAGAGATGTTGTTCTGCACATGGAGAAATGCTGAGAGCCTCATCACTTTCCCCACTAGGTACTGAATCCATGGAGAATCCCACCTTGCCCACTGAAGGTTCAGTTATTGTAAAGGTGCATTTAGGAGCTGAGGTGGGAATTTTGCATTCATAAGAATTAACTGGATCGCTGAAGAGAGGGAAGCTCATAAGTGAATGCTATTGCCCATAAGCATTTGCTTCCAGTGAAGGATGCAGTTATGCTCCTGTGGTAACTTGGCTGTGTGATAGGCATGATTTTAACTTCACTTCTGTATCCAAATAAGAAATAGAAATTCATAAAGGGTCCTTGGCACTCAGCTACAAAAATGCTTGTTGTGGGTTGTAATTCAGCCCCATGCAAGCCCTGCAGTGCTGAGCTGTGAGTCTGCTCTGGGGGTCTGCAGTAATGTATAGGCCACAAACAGGCTTCTTGCTGAAGAATTAATCTTATTTTAGTGTCTTTATCATACGTTCATGTCAAGAAGCGAGCACAAGATGGATCAGAAAGCAAATTCCATCTTTCCTGAAGGAAAGTGGTTGAGCTCCTGTTTGCAGGCTGCCCCTAGGACTGTGGTGTAGATGCATCAAGGATGCTGATTTTTTTTCAGGAAATCAAAACTGCCCTGTGAAGTACCTCATAATCTGAGAATCCAACTTACATCTCTTGAGATACCCATGGTAGATAGTGTGAGCTGCTGAGAAGATTTGTACTCATCACATGCCAGTGTGTGGAATTTTCCCTCAGAAAAGGGAATGTCAGCTTGTCAGCTCATCCCTTGGTATGTGGTTATACTAGTTACAATGAATTTCTGCTATGTTTGCTCTTGAATATGGAAGACCCAGCCGAAACAGAAGCTGTGTGCACATTTGCTATTATTTCTTATTGGTTCTGTTCCCAAACCAGAAGGCCCTGTAAAACACCAGTGACCTTCAGTTTGCTCAGCATAGGTGTTCTGCATGGTATCTTTCTCACCACTTGTGCTCAGTTTGATGTTTAACTGTTGGAAATGCTTGCTGCCAAACACTGCAGGTTGCCATGTCTGGGTACCCTGATATAAGTGAGCAAGTGTGAGCCTTTATCTTCCCAAGGTTTAAAAAACCCAATCTGTCTGTACCTCTTCCTCACCAGTGCTGCATAGATAACTATGAAGAGATAGTCAAGCTTCTCCTAAGCCACGGGGCCAATGTCAATGCAAAGGACAATGAGCTGTGGACTCCATTGCATGCAGCAGCTACATGTGGTCATATCAACTTGGTGAAGATCCTCATCCAGCAGTAGGTGGCTTTTCTGTGTCTGTCCCTTTCTAGAGATCCGATTCTGCCCACAGTTTCTGTGGATGGAAACTGAGACTGCTAAGTGCCTTGCCAGATTGCAGCAGTGGTGATTATTCCCTGCTTTCAAGCTATTCATTGGACTCCTTCCTGCTTGGGTGAAAAGAGGGTGGAGGAGGAAGAGCAGAAAGGTTGAGGACACACAGTAAAACCCTAGGTGACTTGACTCTGTTTCATGAAGCTTCTGGAGACTGGGCCAAAATTTGCCACAATTGGCCTGTATTCTGCTGTGTCTGCATTTGTGCTTGTTGAACCATGCTGGATAGGTAGAAATAGGAACAGGCAGCAGAATGCACCCTTAAGCTCTTAAATGTGACTTCAGGTCTTCCAGTTGTAGTCAGAGAGACACTGATGTAGGAGAGCAGCATGTTTGTGTAGCTCAAAATCTTGAGTGAACTTTGTGACCTGTCTTACTGGCTCTTCATTAGTAACCTGTTAGCTTCTTGTAATGTTTTGTTTCCCAGGGTGTGACATGAGGTTTTTGCATTGGACCTTCCACTTGACTTGACCAAGGCCCTAAAGTCTCAAGCCTCTTCTAGGCTTGTCAGTAAAGAGGAAGAAACCAAATGTGCTTTGAGCTGTACCATGTGCAGCATTCAATGGCCACCTGCTGTGAATCCTGCCTGGAGCAGATAGTGCTGCTCTGTATGGAGCCCTCTCCTCCGTTTCCGGGGTGGTGGTGTAGAAAGGAGAGTGCTAACCAACTGCCTTGCACAGCAGTGCCTGCTGCTCCTCCTTTGAGGAGGGAGACTTCTACCTGTGATGCTGTCATTAGGGACTGTGGCATTGACAATTTGCCCCTTCTTTGGCTGTATAATGATGGACGTGGAGCACAGGATGCCAACAGTCATCCCTGTGAGGATGTTCCTACTTGGATTAGGCAATTTTTGAATGGGGGGCATAACACCAGAGGAAATAAACATGGAACAACATAGTGCATTCCCAAGTCTTGAATGAAGATAAGACAGGTGAGGAATTAGAGCTTATAGACTTAATTGTTGTAGGCTGCCCTGTATTGAGTAGTTGCCATCAAATTCAGACTCTGGTAGCCTAATGTCCTGATCCCAAGCTCAGAAACAGTCTTCCCTGGGCGTTTTGAGGAATGGGGGGATTAAATTTGTTTTGCTACAACCAAAGTTTTCCTTGGTGGCATTTGGGCAACTATTAAACCCCAGGTAGTTTCTCCTAAGCATTTATCCCAGTGTTTGGCATTGCCTGCTCTAGGATGTCTGAGGTCCTTTCTTGTGTAACTCAGTTTTGTCCTTGCAGTGGAGCAGACTTGCTGGCAGTGAATGCTGATGGCAATATGCCGTATGACCTCTGTGAAGATGAGCCAACTCTGGATGTCATTGAGACTTGCATGGCCTACCAAGGTAAGGAGACTGAGTTCATGTAAAATACAAAAATGGGTTAATGTAGTACTAAAAATTACCTTGTTTCTCGGCTCATGATTTGCCTCTGGAGAAAAGCAGGGTGCTGCTGCCTGGCATAATTTCTTAAGCCTGACTCTGTCTCATTTCTCTGATTCCTAAATAACAATGAGGGTAAAGGATGGTGGACAGTCCCCTCACCTACAAAGCCTCTGAAAAGTATGTGAGGTCACATCAACCAGGAATCATAAGTCTAATTCCATTTAAGCAGTAGAGGGACAGACCTTTCCAATTCTCCTTTCTCTAACTGAAATTTTAACAGGGATTACACAGGAAAGAATCAATGAGATGCGGGCTGCTCCGGAGCAGGTCATGATATGTGACATTCATGACATACTTGCAACGGGACAGGACCTGAACAGGACTGATGCCCAAGGTGCCACGCTGGTGAGTGAAACTGGTGGCTTCAGTTTTGCCTTCCTTCAGCCTGGAGGTTACGAAACCTGCCCTGTGGCAGGAGTTACACAAAATCAACATGTGCAGGTCACTGGGAGGAGTGAGGAGGCTATCTGGATCTTGTTCCATGCTTTAGTTTATGGTCACATCCTGTCCATGAGTACAGCTGGCATAACTTGGTATCTAACCCTGTGCTTCTTGAAGCAAGTCCCTTGTCTGTGTGAGCTCTGTCTGTTGTGCAGCAGCTCAGGTCCTGCTGGAAGGGTCCTATCTGACAGTGGCCAATAGCAGCAGCTTCCAAAGAAAGGTGCAAGAAATCCCACAGTGAGGAGCTGCAGACTGCAGCACTCGTACTTAACCCGTGGGGAGATGGGACTGAAAGACATTCCAGTGACCTCTTGCTTCTCACTAGTGTGTAGTCTGATCTGACTCCTGTGGAGCAGGCGTCAGTCCTCTGGTTTTTGTGAGAGCAGGATCTGGTGTTGGGCAATCCGAAGACTTTCTGCCTCCTCTTTCTGCTTTGCACAGCATCTGCCTCATACACAGTTGATGGACTATGATGTTTATTCATATAGGATGGCACCTGCCCCTGAGCAAGGAGAGCAACCATTGGTGAGGCCGCATCTGGAATACTGTGTCCAGTTCTGGGGCCCTCAGTTCAAGAAGGACAGGGAGTTGCTTGAAAGAGTCCAGCGCAGAGCCACAAAGATGATTAAGGGAGTGGAACACCTCCCTTATGAGGAGAGGCTGAGGGAGCTGGGTCTCTTTAGCTTGGAGGAGACTGAGGGGTGACCTCATCAGTGTTTACAAATATGTAAAGGGTGGGTGTCAGCATGATGGAGCTAGGCTTTTTTCAGTGATATCCAGTGGTAGGACAAGGGACAATGGGTGTAAACTGGAGCATAGGAGGTTCCACGTTTACATCAGGAAGAACTTCTTTACTGTAAGAGTGACAGAACACTGGAACAGGTTGCCCAGGGAGGTTGTGGAGTCTCCTATGTTGGAGATATTCAAGGTGCGCCTGGACAAGTTCCTGTGTGATGTACTCTAGGTTACCCTGCTCTTGCAGGGGGGTTGGACTAGGTGATCTTTCGAGGTCTCTTCCAACCCTTGAGATCCTGTGATTCTGTGACAAACGTACAATAGAAAGCAAGCTGGCATCTGATTTGACTGGATGCTGTCATCCAGGGACCAAGAATACTGAGCAATCCTAGTTCCCTCCTTTTTCAGCTGAAAAAGCGTCTCTTAAATCTTTGCTTATAGAAGTCCCAACCCAGGGAAAGTTCTGTAATGTTATCATATGTGTTGAGGTTTTCATGCAACCTTGGTCATTTGATGCTTGGGTGCAGACATAACTGATATACAGACCACATGTGAACATCTGCTTGATGGTCAGACTATGGCAGTGTATTCAGGTTTCTTAATCTAAATAGTCACCTGTAGCATATACTGGAAGTGTAAGGGGAGCACAAGCTCACTCCAAGATAAACTTGGATGACTGAAGCTTTTATTCCAGCTTATTTTTTAACATGCTTTCCCCTTTAACAAGGATTATATACATAGGATTATATACATACATTTAAGAAGACCTCTTGGCTTCCCTTTTAATATCACCCCCAAGTGATTCCTTATTAATTCACATGGCCTCTAGAGGGTATGACCCAGTGCTATAAAATTTATGTAGAAATTAATTGAATTGTAGAAATCATCACAGTTTATCTGCACTTGAGGGTTCAGCTTTGGGTGTTGGAATCCACATGGGAATTTTTGAGAAGCATGGCTGAAGCAGGATGGGCGCTGACTGCCGTTCAGAGTAGGGCCTAGGTTAGTATTGTGCTCAGAGATGCAACAGCAGACCACAGTTATGACATCAGAGACAAGAAGTGTTGTGGGGGACTAAAGGAGTCTATTACGGATGCCTCCAAAGTGGTGGTTGTAGTTGGAAGCCAGTATCTGAAAAATTGTATTCCATTAAGTAAACGTAGCCAAGGATTGAAATGGTTTTGGTTTTGAAATGGTGAAAATAATTATGGTGTGAGTGGAAGCGCAGTTGCACAGAGAGAATCGGGACCAAAGCAGGCTGAAAATGTGATCCAAAAAAATATGACATCTATGGCACTTAAATGGGGAAGAGGAGACATTCTTCTACCATGAGAAATGCAGTTTACAGTGGGTGATGTTCCCCATTGCAGGCTTGCATTTTGATGGTGCTGTTTCCTTACAAATTGAGCAGCATTTAAAAGCCCATGTTTAATGCAGGTAATACTAAGTTTTAGTAACAGGAACAACCTGCTTTTGACCTGATGTGTATGCCAAATGTGGAATATGCTGCCTGTCCAGATCTAGACTCAGATGTTATCCAAGAAATTCCACTGAAACTGGTGTAATAGGTGAAATAGGTGTATAAATCCATTTGTGGTCCTTACAGGTGGTTCATGCTCTGTTCCTTATCTCCTAGCTGCATATAGCTGCAGCCAATGGTTATCTGCATGCAGCTGAAGTTCTCCTTGACCAGGGGGCAAGCCTGGATATTAAGGACTGGGATGGCTGGGAACCTCTTCATGCTGCTGCTTTCTGGGGACAGGTAATGATTTTGTGGCAAGTGTCATGTATGTGGGTGACGTTTCTTTTTGCCTGGGCAAGCTAGAAAGAATTCTGCACACAGAAGAAACCTGTACTAGAGCTGCACTCTCTGGACAGCATCAGATGAGGTCCTTGGGGTGCCAAAAAGAACCTGCTGCTGAGAAAGTTCAGGGGAAGTATGTCCATTCAGTTGAGTGGTAGGAGCAATGTTTATCATCACACATGTACCAGAATAATGTGAGGTGAGCTGAACATGCAGGCCATTGCTTTTTATCTTATTTCAACTTTTCAGCTTTGAGGGGAAAAAAGTGATTGCCTAAAATACCTCTATCAGCTTGGCTTTCTTTCCCTTCCTTTAGATGCAGATGGCAGAGTTGCTTGTGTCCCACGGGGCCAGTTTGAGTGCCAGGACATCTTTGGATGAGATGCCAATAGGTGAGTTTATTAAACTTAAAAAACAAACAAAAAAAGACAAAAAAACCCTTTTCCCCCGAGCATTCTGGAGTCTTCACATGGTGCTTTCAGAAGCATTAATGTAATTTTTCAGGTGTCTTTAGAATCAAAGCTGCTGTTATTTAAGTTGGACCAAAGTTTTAAAGCACCTACTCTGTTCCTTCTGCAAATCTTCTTTCTGCTCATAAACACAAAAGAGAATGCATTTCTCAAGCACCAAGTCTTTCTCATGTGTTTCCACTCATGTTATCCCTATGTACCTGTGCTGGGTACAGGCAGCTGCTCTTCTGTTGCAGTCTTTGATCTGAGCAGCTGTTGAGTGCAGCCCTAATACTTGGGTGTTAAACTTTGCCTTGGTGCAGTGAAGTGTGGTAAGCTCTGAGGGGTTGGAGAGGAAGGGGAAAGCACACACAGGTGCTGGAACATATTGGAAGTACAAATGCTAGCATCTGGCCATGTGTATTGTAACCTTGTGCCAGTTTTGCTTTTTGAGCCTTTATTGAAAAATCTGTGCATCTCATTTGGAAGGTTGAAAGTTCTTGTCTTCTCTCCTATTCTGGTTGAGGGTTTTTTTCTTGTTTTAGAGGCTTAAGGAAAAAGTGCTGTATTCAGGGGAGCTGCACTCTGTTAATTACAGAAATTTCTTGTACTCCCACCCTGAAGCCTTGGTACAGTGGTGAACTCTCATGTTTCATGGGTAAAGGCACAACATCCTGTAGGAATGGGACAAATGATCCAGCTGAATAGCTGGATCTTTGCAAAGCTGAGCCCCTGTCACAATCAGCAGCTCTTGTTTTCTGCTCCTGTTAAAGTGTCCAAGCCATTCTGCTTTGCCTAATTTGTTGTCCTGCTGAACCCATGACATTTGTTTAGAAATTAATGTGCTTAAGCATATTCTGCTTAAATTCCCCTTCTCTTCCTTCTAGCATTTGTAGTTGTATATACTAGGAAGGCAGACGGTGTTAATGATACCCCATTTGAACTGTCTGATTAACAGCTTGGTTTGTGTGTGCCATAGATCTGTGTGAAGAGGAGGAATTCAAAGTATTACTTCTGGAGCTGAAACACAAACACGATGTGATCATGAAGTCTCAGATGAGGCATAAATCGTCCCTGAGTCGAAGGACGTCCAGCACTGGCAGCCGGGGGTAAGTGTGTTGTTCCCCACTGGGTACCCAGGGCAGCAGCTTGGCCACCCAGATGTGACTGCAGAACACCCTGGGGTCCATGTGAGAAAAACTTGTCTGTCCTTCCTGAATGAACTCTGAAAGGCAGAAGCTGACTTTGGTTGCTGAAAGCAGAGCTCCTTTGAAGGGTGGTCCTTTTGCTAGGAATAGGTGTTGTTTCTTGGGGGAAAATGGCTTTGCACTGTCATGGTTTAAGAACTGCTTCAAGCAGAGGAACAAGTGGTGAGAATTTATCCTGTTAAACCACTGATACTGGTGTAGGAGAATCAGTGCTTCACATGGATTAACTTGAGCTTCTCAAGAATATGTCTCATGGCCAAGATACTGTGCTCAGATACAGGTTTTTAGAAGATGTTTACTAGACACCAAAGCGGTCCTGCAGACCACAAGCTCCCTAAAGAGCCCGTGGCCTGTTTCCATCTACATTTCCTCTACTGGATGCAGAGTAGATCACTGGGTGAGCTGTTTCAGATCTAACACAGATTTACAATTACTACTTTAAAACTCCTTAAAATTCCTCCCACCTTTAATATCCACATCAGTGCCTTTGCTTTGCGTGGGTGCCAGGAAGCTAACTTCACGTTCCATTCCAGTGAGAGAGGCTGTGAAGCATGAGGAGGAGGTGAGAAGATCTATGGGGTAAGAGGAACTGTCATGTCCTGCTCATGGCTTCAATGCCCCTCTCCCCTGTCCCATAGGAAGGTGGTGAGGAGGGCCAGCCTTTCGGACCGAACAAACCTTTACAGGAAGGAATGTGAAAAAGAGGCCATTGTCTGGCAGCAACTGGGCACAGCAGAAGAAGGAAGAAACTCGGGTCTCATTGGAGAAATGGGGGAGATTCGGTCTGACCAGGAAAATACAGACCCTGTAAGGAATCTCTTTGTTCTGGGAGTCACCAAGGAGGGCAGGGAGCACAGGTTCAGTAGCAGTGAGTGCCCTGGGGTTGGAGGTGGCTGAACAATCTGTAAATCTCATCCATCAGATGTAAGCAAAAGACCAAATCCTCATTCAGGATGAACTGGCATGGCCCACTAAAAGTGGAAAGATGGTGTTGTATTTACAGCTGTCTGGTTTTGAGGTAAGGCCCTAGGGAACCTGGAAGTTCTGGAAAAATGCCGTGTGCATTTCTCTTTACAGGTAACAAACTGCTAATCACAAAATAATTGTAACCTTGTTCTGCAGTTATTCCTTTAATTTGGTTATTGTCATGTTAATTAATATGCTTATTTAACGATATTTGGGTTTTTCCAAAGTGGGTCCTTCTGAGTTAATGTTCCATGTTCCTGGTGGGGCTCACAGCATTACAGGGTCCTGTTAAGTGGGTGAATTCAATGTCTGCGCTGCAGTACCTGTCTGGTGGAAAGGCTGAGTGTGAGCAGGCTTAGGAAGTTGTCACAGGGGTGAACTGTGCTATGGGGAATTGGAGAAGATGCTCTTCTTTCATGTCTTCTTGTTACAGAATTCACTGCTGGAGAACTCATCGCTCCTTCCGGAGTTAGCAAACAAAAGCACCCAGTGTGACTCTGAAATCCCCCTCCAGAATGGACTCATGGCATCTGCCAGCACTTACCAGTACACCTTTTCCAATGGGGACGTTTGGAGCATGTATGCTGACCCTGAGAGCAATCCAGGCCACATGCTGCCCTACAGCAACCCCGGGCTCCCTGACACGGAGCAGTTCTGGGGGGTCTACAAGGAGCACAACCATCAGACGCTCTCTGAACTGAAGCGGCAGCGGGCTGCAGCCAAACTTCTCAACCACCCTTTCCTCAGCACCCACTTTGGCAGTGGCATGGGAGGTGTTGCTGAGAACGTGGGTGAGGCCAAGTCGCACTTAATTGAATCCAGGACTTCTCCCTACAGCTCCAATGGGACCTCAGTGTATTATACAGTGTCCAGTGGTGATCCACCCCTCTTGAAATTCAAAGCTCCCATGGAGGAAATGGAAGAGAAGGTGCATGGGTGCTGCAGGATTTCCTAGACTCATCTGTTTCTCACCCCCAAGGAAACAAGGTGTGGGTAGGCTGGTTGGATCTATCACAGAGGCCAGGTTGTTTGCATTCCAAAGAGAATTTGGTTATGGACATCCTGACTGCAGCGGCTTGCGTTCATCTTGAATTGTACTTTACCCTGCCAATTACTTTCATTGCAGTAGAATGAGTAATGCAGGTTGTGCAAGGCTCTTAGGAGAGGAAGGGATGCACACTGATATGATGTAAAAAGAGTTGCCCTACTCTTCCTCCCTGGGGAAGACGGCATGGTGCTCTGTCTCCCTGTCCTTGGGAAGTCATGAGATGCCTTGGAACAAAGAAAGGATCTGAATGAAAATCTTTGCATCGGAGCCTCTTGCTGTAAATCACCAAGGAAGGCGACAATTCAGACCTGAGTGTTCACTCCTGGGTGATGTGTATATCCTGGAGGGGAGATCAGCCCCAGCATGGGTTTGCAAGAATGGACAGAGCTGTGTTCCATACAGCTGGATCCAGCACTTACAGCCTGAGCAATGAACAAGCATCGATGCTGCACTTGCTTTAGGAAGTTTGCAAGGTGCTCTCTCCTTCCAGTGACTGCTCACCAACAAAAACTGTGCACTGGCTGGGTCCCGTTCTGCTCATGTACGGTCATCACTGCAGACTGCCTTCAGGTTTGAAGCAGAACTCTTCCTGAACAGGCTTCACTCCACAGGCTTTAAAACTGATGTTGCAATACAGGGCCCTGGCAATAGAATTTTACTGCAATAAAATACTGACAAAGGTCTATATTGGGATAAGCAATTTAAGCTTATTTGTACTATTTAGACTCTTAATTTGTTTAAAACTGAAAAGACTTGCTGATCTCACATTCCTGTTGATTCTGTTTGTTTACTTCCTGCTCAGCCCAGACACTAGGGGCAGTATGCTTCGTGTTCTGATTTCTTCTGGGTTTCCAGAACCACAGGGCTTGGGAGGGATGAGGAGGAAAAGGCTTGTGACACTAATCCAGAAGCACCATGAAAGCACTTCTGATCTCCCTAGAGTTACAGCACTTGAGTTAACCTACAGTCTTTGGCTGATAAATAACTGTTAAAACATTGCTTTGGTAGTTAAACACTGCAGCAGGGCACAAGGTTTGTTTCTTTTGGTCTGTTTTCCAGCTCCCATTCTGAAGTCATCAGTAGTGGCTAGTGGCTATCAGAAGAAGACTTAAATGCCTCTGCATAAGGGAGTTGCCTAACACCATGCAATACTTAGCAAAGCTTCTGCTGTTGAGCAGTTGGCTGGTCAACACCCATGGGTTAGTTCATGTGAGCTGTGACAGGCTGCCTGAGAGACACCAGCATGGTATGACCTGGGGCATTGGCACTGGCTCATTGTGAGTTAAGTCTTTACCTGGGGAGGTGAGAAGAGAGTGCCCTGGGGGGCACAGCTCTGAGGGCCTAGACAGGGTTAACAAGTTGTTACAAGAAGTAACTGAAATCTGCAACCCTTTTTCTGCACAGAGGGACTGTTGCACACATAACTGTTTGACTTTAGGAATATATATTTTTTTTGAGCAGTTCACATTTCAAGCTCTGAAAACAGATGCCTGTTTGGGTCTCTGTAAGCCGTCAGTGGATTAAATCCAGCTCACATAGTTGTGCTTCAGCCAGGCAACTGTGAGTGCAGCTTCCACCCATCTTCCTTCTAGCTGGCAGCTATTAGACATCAATACTACACTTCACACATGGGAATCCTCACAGCCTTGCCTTTTTTCTAGACTATACAAAGATGACTTAAGCTGCCAATGACTGTCAAGGGCTACCTTCTGCTCCCCAGCAAACAGAGCCCATCGCTGGGGCTGGATATACAATGATACAGGGCCCTGGGCTTCTCATTCTCAGCTCCTGGAGGCTGCAGAGGTGCAGGAAACTCTTTTGGACCTGTGAGTTTATTATCAGGCTGACAATTTACTCTTTTGAACCCTAAATTATTCTATCTGTGATCTTGAGCAAACCAACAATTAATTTTCAATCAGGAGAAAGATATTACAGGTTCTAGATTACAAAACTTCCCCCTAATTGGACGTTGTATTGTAATTGTAAAATTGGCTGTAATGCAGCTCTTTTGGCTCTGTCACTGTGAGCTAATGGGCTCACTGAAGTCCAGTGGCATCTGATCAAATGTCATCAATTCCTTGATGATCAATTCTTATTCAGATGAGAGAGTCTCATCTGAACTCTTCCAGGGTATGTTTCACAGCCATGCCAACTATTTACCACTGGCTTTGAGTTAAAGTTGCATCAGACTGGGACTTGGAAGGCAGTTGGAGAGTGACCTAATATGGGTTCATGCTTATGTGTTGGTGATGTTTGCGATATAACAGCCGCTGCCTGTGGGGCACTGGCAGATGCGCTCAGGGAAGGAGCTGGCAGTGCATGCCATGTGCAGAGTTGTTGGTTTTAGGTATAGGATGAGCAATTCTGTGGGTATTTAACCTGATTTTGGTGAACTATTTTGTAGAGACAAACAAGCTTTCAGGGGAATAACAAACACACATATACTCTCATATGTGCATTGTAGGAGCCTACCTCTGGTAACAGGGCTTTTTATAATGAAATTTAGCTGTGTTACAGCAGTAGTGGTTTTTTAATATCTAAGTGTTTTAAAGGCTGACCCAGTGGAAAGCTCTGAGGTACGTAGCACAAGGCACTTGGCTGATTCATTCATTAGCATTGTTAAAAAGCTGTAGAAAGTAGACATCATGTTGTAACTGGTGTGTCTAGCACATAGAATCATAGAATCAACTGGATTGGAAAAGACCTTTAACACATCAAGTCCAACCACTGCCCTAGGACTGCCAAGACCACTTGGCTTATTAGAGGAAGACCGTGAGGAAGAGGGGGAGAGTTATGCTATACTCCATGTTTTTAGGCCCAGTAAATGTTGAAGTTGTACTTAGAGTCAAGATCAGAGTCCCACTTGTGTTAGCAGTAAGCCAAAGGCTGCAGTTGTTCATACACAAAGATTAGAATGTGAGTGTATTGCCGGGTGTATTGTAGGCAGAGCTGCACATAAGAATAACCCTTCTTGCAAACTTGTTTTATGCTGCAGTCACACTGTTTCTAGCAGGCTCACTTGTTAATGAGAGCAGCTTTATTTCCATGTTGAAAGACTTTGGTTTAGATGGAAAATAAAAGGTGTCTCTCAAAATTGTTTTACTACTTTACTGAGTTCAAACCAATCTCAGCATGTTAAATAAGAGCTGAAGTACCATGACTGGTTTGACATCAGACTGTTCAGTACCGTGACTGTTTGACATCAGACCTGGCTCTATATTTTACATACCAAGTGATGTGATTACTTAGTCTCATTTCTGTGGTGCTCCAGAATCATCAAACCCTCCCAGGCTTGGGAATGATGGTGTGATTCTGTACAATCTTGAAGACAGTGGCTGAAGAACCACGTGGATGAGGAATGTCTGGTTGGGAAGGAGAACAGCATTGCAGGGCAATAGCAATAAGGAATAAGTGCTGCAATAGTCAGTGGAGGTGGCAAGTTCTGTAGTTTATTGAGCAGAGCCTTTAGTTCTTGGGGTTGAAAGAAGTTACAAGCTCCCAAATGGCATTACAACTTGCTCTGTGTCCTTTTGCTTAAATGTCAGAGCTCTGTTTACCCAAATCTTCTCTGCGGAAACTAAATCAGCAATACCATGAAACAGGAATACCTTAACTGAGATGGCAATAGCACTGGTCTGCAGTGAGCCATAGATGAACTGGTGTCCATCTGCTGGAAGGGGTTCTCCCTGCATCTGGATATTTCTGTGCCTTATCATACTTGCTAAAGGTGACTCGGTAGCTGGAAGTCACTGAGGTTTGGGTTGGTTTGTGGTGCCTGTACAGAAGAATGTTTTGCAAGGGAATAGTTCAGAGCATACCAGATTTTGAAGTTTTTATTTGCTTTTTCAGTTTCTTTCATGATAACCTCCTCTCCCTTCCTACATATATAGAAATGAACTGCACAGGGTCTTCATTCTAATTCAGCAAATCACATTGACCTACTTTGTTATAGCAGTTCTCTGCAGGCAGAATCCCGAATACACTTATAGCAGCAGTCTCGCCTCTTACTACAGAACACAGCTAATATGTACATTGTTTGTTTTGTTTTGCTGCGGCTGTACCACAGAACTTGTGGTCCCTGGTTGTTCTTCATCTTTATTCTGCTGTACTCATGTTGGCCAAACTGGCAATGGACTTCCCAGTTCCTCCCCCCCAGCTCAAGTACTGCTGGATTCTTCAGGCAGCATGACAGCACAGTTATGACCTGGAATATTCTGCTGTATTTGAACTGCTGAAGCAGTTTCAATGGTTGAGGAGACTCCACTCATGATACTTGTTCCCAACCCTACACCAGTGCAATTATCTCCACCCGCAGCCAGGACACAGATATGGGATCTTAACTGGTGCAGATGCAGCCTCAGTGCTGTCAGCTCTGCGCCTTCAGCAGTGAGACTGCAGCGTGCAAATGGGCTGCGGGAGTGTCAGTGGCGCTGATGCTGCTGCATGTCTGGGGTAGCCACAGATGACAGCGAGCCCTCTGCAATAACGCGTGATTCCAGCGATCAGTAGTAAATGATGTACCAATAAAACTTGATGACATGTATTTTATGTGAAAAAAAAAAATGTAAGAAGTGTACATGTTATTAGCAGCTTTGTGTATAAAATGGCATTTTGGCAATCAGAGTCTAATATATTTAAAACTTTTTTTAAAAAAATGATATTTGATATTGTATGGAATTGACACTATTGCTACTGTATGAATATGGTTTCTTAACATGTTGAAGCAATGCATAAAATCTTAAACTTGATGTAAAACTCATGCCAAAAGGGTATATCTGACAGTATTAGCACCTAACTCCATGTCTTTAATAGATTGATTTTTTTTTAATTTAAAAATTATATTAAATTTGTTTTAATAATACAAAAATGCCACTGAGTTTTATTTCATGGGTTTACATTTGGGGACTCTGCTTAAATGTCTGTGCTTCCCCCTCAGCTCCAGGAATTGTCTGGAAGAGTAAACCCAGGCAGGGGGCAGGTAGAACTTTCAGTTTTCAGCCGGTAGCAGCAGCGATGGGGACGAGCAGCAATGACAGCATCGGAACTGCTTGTCCCGTGTCTCATCCTCTCCATCAGGCGTTCGTCAGCGCGCTCCTAACGGGGGTCCATGGGGGGGGGTGGGTTCTGGCTGAGGCAGGGGGTCCGCAGCACGTGGTAGGTGAAGGGAACGGGGCCCCACCACTGCTCCTCGGGGGGACCACGAGCCGGGCACTGCTGGGGCTGCGCTGCCCGGGGGCTGCGGGAACCGCCCCACAGCCGCTTTCCGCGGCCGCAGCGAGTGGCGCCCGAAGGGCGGAGCCGGCTCCGCCGCAGCCAACCGGGGCGCGGGGCGGGGAGCGGAGCCCCCACTGGCGGCGGCGGCGCGGAGCTGTTTGGATTCAAACCCGCTATAAAGTGGCGGCCGGGGCCGAGCTGAGCCGGTCCGCGCCCCGCGCGATGGCGAACCCGTCGCAGTGGCTGGAGGAGGGCGCCGGGCGCTGGCCGCCGCGGCCGCCCGGGCCGTACAGCGAGGCGCAGCGGCTGGCGCTGGAGGAGCTGGTGGCGGGCGGCCCCGAGGCGCTGCGCGCCTTCCTGCGGCGGGAGCAGCTGCCGCCGTTCCTCTCGGAGCCCGAGGTGCAGGCGATCGCGCGGGGCGCGCTGCCGCCCGCCGCGGCCCCGGAGCCGGCGGCCGAGCCCTTCGCCGGCGCCTCTCTCGACGCCTCGTCGCTCACCTACTTCCCCGAGCGCTCGGACCTGGAGCCGCCGGCGCTGGAGCTGGGCTGGCCGGGCTTCGCCAGCGGCGCCTTCCGCGGGCTCACGCGGGTCGAGGCGCACTTCCAGCCCGGCTGCGGGGACAGCATCTACGGCTGCAAGGAAGCGGTGCGGCGCCAGATCCGCTCCGCGCGGCAGGTCAGTGCGGCCGCGGCCCTGCTCCAGCGGGGCTGCGACCCGAGACGGGGATCGGCGACGGCATCGACTGGCGTCCCCTTCGGGTGGCGCTCAGCGAGGCGGAGCGGCTTTAAAACCCCCGTCGGGCAAAGAACACTTGGTTGGAGCAGCTCTGCTCTGGAGCCAGGCTGAGAGAGCTGGGCTGGGGCAGCCTGGACAAGAGAAGGCTCCTGAAGGGGAGACCTCAGAGCAGCTCCAGTGCCTAAAGGAGCTGCAGGAAACCTGGAGAGGGGCTTGGGACAAGGGCCTGTGGGGACAGGCCAAGGGGAATGGTTTTAACCTGCCAGAATAGGGGAGACTGAGATGAAGCTCTTAGGCAGAAGCTCTTCCCTGTGAGGGTGCTGAGGCGATGGCACAGGGTGCCCAGAGAAGCTGTGGCTGCTCCATCCCTGGCAGTGTCCAAGGCTAGGTTGGACACAGGGACTTGGAGCAAGCTGCTCTAGTGGAAGGTGTCCCTGCCCATGGCAGGGGTTGGAACTGGATGAGCTTTAAGGTCCCTTCAGCCCAAACCATTCCAGGATTCTATGATGTGATTCAGTGAAAATCTCATCAATATACAACTGTTGTTCATTCCTTCTTGTTTGTTGATGTGTTGCACCCATGATATCTTGCTGTCCTTATTATCACCCAGAAGGAGTGGACCAAGTGTTCCCTGTCCCCAGTATGACCTATAGATCCCCTGCTGCTGTTCAGTCAAACCACCCACTGTTTACATGCATATTTTGCTCTTGTTCAAAGTCGAAGGTTTCCTTTTCTGTTTTCCTTACCAATGTGCTATGCAAAATGGATTTGCATGTGGAAACCTTCGCTGTTATGAAAGGGTATGACCCAAGAAAAAGGCCTTTCTTAAAAAACTATTTACTAAGAGATAATCCTCTGATTATATCTTTATTCATTGCCTCTTCCTTTCTTCATCTCACTGGCTTTTTTAAAGTAATGTGCAGAGCTGCTTTTACCAGGATTTGCCTCCTACAGAAGTGGATTTTTTTGATCTGGCGCAGAGTATGGCTTGAAGGTCATGCAGCGTACTGACTTCTAACTGTTCTCTCTAACACATAAAGCTGAGTTTATAGCCTCCAACTGTGATCCACGGGAGGGAACCACCCTTCTGGTGAGCAGCCACTCAATGGGCTTAGCTAGAATTTAAATGTACAGCTTCCTCTTCAGTGGCCAGGTGAAGCAAGCCCTGGCTCTGCATAACGTGTGTGCACATGGCACACCCTGAACAGCAACTGAGCTTAGTCCTAGCCCCCTTCCGAGCACAGGAGCTTAGGGTGTGTATGAGGATGACATGAAGGATGGGCTTCTTGCCAGAAACGGTCGCAGAGGGAGGGCTGTTCCCAAGGGATCTCATCAGGTGGATGAGACCAGTCTGGTGACTCAGGAAACTCCATGGAAATACCTGTTTATCCAGAAAGCTGTTCTTGCTTGTAGTATCCTGCCAGATACCTTCCCTTGCACCAAAGCAAAAGCCAGGGAAGCTGTTCCTGCCACTGCTGTGTACGTGTCTGATACATGAAGACTTTTTGTAGATATGGAATGGAGAGAAATTTTGGCTGCAGCTGCAGTGTGATATTGCTCGATCATGTCTGAATTCTTTGGGTGAACTTGAAATGGGAAGACTTCAGATGCTGTACAGTTTCTTCTCAGCTCGCTCTACTGTGGTTAGTTTAAGTGATTAAAGGGGACCCTTTTGCTATCTTGCCTCTGCAGTCCTGAGTGCATGAGTGTAGAGAAAAGGGTTTACTCTCCCTCCTCTAAACATAACTGTACTTTAGCACACTTTGAATAAAAGTGTATTTCTTTTCAGCTGCTGATTCTAGGATTAGAACCCACCCAAGTATACCATTAATTGAACAGTCATTTGAAGGCATTAGTGCTTCCAAGGTGTTTAGTGTGAATTTTTCTGTGTTCAGAGGTTATTTCCTTACTCATTTGGTCTTGTGAAAACCGTCTTATTTTTCTTTATCATCCTTGGTACTTAGACAAGTGATTGTGTGGAGAAAGCCCCAGGAGAGATATAAGAAGCACAAGCATAAACTAATACCAACCTGACTGTATGTTATGCCCAGGAGCTCATCCATATGGAGCCAGTCCCTCAGGGAGCAGGACACAGATGGGAATGCAAAGCTTAGCCAGTTCTTGTGGGAAGTACAGGCAATGCCACCCACAGAGCAGCTGCGTTGTGAGCAGGCACACCTTGTGCAGATGCCTTATGGATCTGATAAGGGCAGGTGCTGGGTACCAGCAGTGGTTGTATCATTGTGGTTCCTGATGCTGCTCTGATAGAAAGAGAATAGGAAAGTCATGAAATCAAATCCTTTGTGTCCCCACAGTGATTTGTGCTCCTGAGTTTGAAGGGTGAGAATTCTTGCACCAAAATGATGTGCCATCTGGCTCTGAATTTTCTAGAGAAGGGGGTTAATAAACACAGGCCTTTTATCTTCTTTGGCCTGTTGAAAGAACATCTCCCCATCTTAGGACTTGCCTCCTGCAGAGAATGGTTGAGTGAGTGGGAAGATTTCTTGTGAAGGTGTGCTGTGGGAACTTGGAACACACCAAGCAAGAGTCTGGAAATTGTGTTCAGTTTGTGTGTTGTCACATATGTCTTGGTAGCTTATTTAGGGGCAGCATTCCCTTCCTACCAAATAGAGGAATCAGTCGGGGGTTGTGAGGTGCTCAGTGGTGACAGTGGAGGCTAGTCGAGCTGATTCTCCTGCAGGCAGTGACTCCCTGTAGCAGGTATGGCACACTGGGAGAACAGGAGGTGTGGAGGTGGCTGGTCTGGAGTTTGGTTCTGCTGTGATGGCTTCCCCAGTGTTACCGAAAGGCCAGATTAGAGGAGATGATGTATGAAAGCAGGATGTGAAAGTGTACAAAAGCTGCAGCAGAGGTGAGGAAAAACCTCTTTAGGCTTACTCTTGCTATCCAGGGCACAAAGAATTTACAGAAACATTGTGGGAATATAGAAACCTTTAATAAGTTGCCAGGGCCTACACAGCAGGACAAAGAAATGTGCATCTGGCCTTGATGGGGGAGCAGAAGATGGCTGGGGAGGCAGTGATCTGGCCTTGTGTAAAGTAAAGCCCTGGAATAAATGCTGTAACTTCTCTTGCAGGTGATTGCCCTTGTGATGGATGCCTTCACAGATACTGATATCTTCAGTGACCTTCAGGATGCCTTTAACAACCGCAAAGTCCCTGTCTACATCCTTCTTGACCATGACTCTCTACCCCATTTCTTGGAAATGTGCAACAATCTGGGAGTCTGTCTTGAGCATCAAAGTGTAAGTACTGACTGTGGGTGCCTGGGAGTGGTTTGGCTTTATTTTTTTGTGCTACAGTTTATGGTTATGGATGTCCAAGTTACGCTTCTGTAAACCAGCAGACTCCCTTGGAAGATTATGGCATCCTGTCTGTTTGGTAACTGATGTGAAAGGGGATTTTCTGACATGTTTCTAAACTTCTGAAGATCAAGGCTCAGTATCTCATGGTTTCAGTCTCTAACACAACATGTGAAACCGCTCACAAACGTGGCAAAAGCCATGCAGAAAAGGCACATGTCCTGCACTATGCTCCCTGTATGCAGGAGCTGCAGCCTGTCCTGTGCTGGGTTGGGTGTGCACTGTGATCCGCGTCCTGAGGAAGCAATTAATTTTGCAAGATGTAAGTAGCTTTGTTCTTTGGCTCAAGGAACTGCTTCCTGAAGAAGCAGAAACACTGCTCAAGAGTGGTATAGCTCTGGTAACATCTCATTTCTTTCCTAATACACAGTTGCTTTCTTTTGAAAGGGTTTAGATAATGTGACCTGGGTGATTTTTTAATGCCGAGGAGTCTAGGCTGATATAACTGTTAAAGCATGGCTTGGTATGGCTTATGTTCACTTCAGTGAGAGCTTCTCTGGATGGGGAACACTTTTAGCCTCCTGGGCACTAATGAATCAGAACTGGCTGTTCTCTCCAAGGACTCACCTAATCTAACAGAAATTTAACTAATAACATGTGCAGACAGTGTGAGGAAGCTCATTTTGTTCATGTCTTCCATAGTGTGCATGGCTGCTTTTAGGTGGAATTGCTAATCAAAACTTTTTGGAAGTTACTTAGATCTGATACTACTTTTTCCCTTTTCTGAAACAGCTGCTGAGAGTTCGAGCCCTCACTGGGAGCACATACTACCTGAGATCAGGTGCCAAAATTGTTGGGAAAGCCCATGAGAAGTTCATGTTAATTGATGGCATTAGAGTGACAACAGGTTCCTACAGGCAAGTATTGGGGTCTGATGGTGCTAGTGAAGCTACAGAAAGGGGGAGTTCTTCAAGAAGGATGCATGACCTTTGCTGTTTGCCTGGTATTAATGAAGGCCAGTGGCAAGTGGACTGGCTGAGCCTAGGTGGGGCTAATGCAAAACTGGGAACAGCTTTGGAAAACAGTTTTGTACAACTTGTTCCTAGCAAAGCACCTGGCCATGGCTAAATAGAGTCCTTCCTGAAGGAGAGTGAATAGTTCATGAACTTTATACCCTCTATGCACAGCAGTTTTAAGCTAAGTCTTGCTATCTGTAACTGTATGTGTTGAAATGCACTGGAGATTAACTGTGGCTCTTGGTTTGTTCCTGATAGTTTCACATGGTCCGATGGGAAGCTGAACAGCAGTAACTTGCTGCTGTTGTCAGGGCAAGTGGTTGAACACTTTGACCTCCAGTTCAGGATTCTCTATGCCCAGTCAATGCCCACAGGCCCTAAGTCCAGCTGCAGGAGCAGTGGGATATTCAATCACCTGGTGAGCAGAATAGAGTCCTCTAAAGAATGTACTGTGGAAGGCAACTTGAGAGCAGAATTTGTCAGATTGTCTAGTACTCCAAAGAAACTATTGAAAGAACCAGATCAGGCTGAAGATAGTTCTGGAGAAAACTCTTGTAACCTGGGGCATTCTTGCCTCTCTGAAGAGGCAATCGAGTTCAGCAATCGAGTGGCTATTGTGGATCGGAGAAGCTCATCAACTCAAACTGGCCCATGGGAAGAGAAGCCAGCAGCAATTGTGTGTAATGCTGCCACGCAGACCTATTTTGTGACAGCAGAAACTGGCACGCAGACATCAGTCACTGCTAGAGTGATGGGCACTCAGACTTCAGTCTTGTTGAAAACTGCAGTGACACAGACAAGGGAAAGTGAGTACACAGAAACACCTGTGCTTCACAGAAAGTTGTCAAAAGAAGGATCTTCTCTGTCTGGAAAGGCTGTATCAAGTTCTAGTCTATGGTCACTGTCTTCATCCTCATCCCAGTGCTCTCTTGCCAGCTCTACTGGCTCGGTATCTTCTCTACGGTCCTTTGAATATCCTGTCCATCACAGGGCAGAGTATTTCCAAAAGCTGCACAAGGAGAGGCAGTTCCATTACTCCACTATCAGGTCGAAGCTGAGCCACATGGTACATATCCTATCCCGGAGGGGCCGTGAGCATGAAAGCTACATGCCCCAGTACATGGGAAGATGCCACCTAAAACAGAGGCGTGACATCAGTGCCAGCTTGCGCAGCCTCCGGGACCTTTCCCTCTATTCTCTGAATAAACGATGACTCCACTGAATGCAGAACATGGAATCTCCAGTCTCAAACTGCAGTCACTCTGTTCCTGCTGATTACTCCACTTACTTACAGGACTTTTCCTTTTCTTAATACACATGTACATCCCCCTCCAGCACTTTTATACTATGTAGTTTAAGCAATAAAAAAAGAGGTGTTTATTTGTATAGTAAGTACTTGGCTGTTCCTCTTACATGTGTGTCGTGGTTTAAACCAAGTCCCCCAACTCCCTGAGAGTTAGGAAGGAGAATCCAAAGAATGTAGCCCCCACGGATTGAGATAAGAACGGTTTAATTGTTAAGGCATAACACAAAACCCCTACTGCCATTCACTACTACAAATAATAATGATACAGCAAACAGCAAGTGAAAAGAATACAACACCCCACCAGCCACCGACCCATAACTCACTCCACCCTGCCCAGCCGAGCACCATGTGCTCCCTCCATTTTCCTCCAGAGCCCTACCCCTCCAGCTTTCTCCTTCCCAGTATGCCTCCTGGGCATCACGTGCTATGGTATGGAATACCTCATTGGCTAGCCTGGGTCAGGTGTCCTGTCTCTCCTTCCTCCCGGACTCCCCTCCTCCACCTGGCTGGAAAAAAACCTTGAACAAAAAACACCCTCAAAACATGCTCAAACCATGACAATGTGTTAGTGGTAAAGGTTCATTTTAATTCCGGATGTATAACCTGAAAAATAAACTGATTGCTGCTTCCTAAGATTGCTAATGCTCTGGCTTTATGTTCATTTGGCAAAACCGCAGTCAGATGGGTCCTGCTTGGGGGAAGATTCAGTGACATCAATGTATACTCTTTTTTTTTTTGTTCTTAATATTGGCTTTTTTTCCTATTTTATCTTCAGCATGAGGGGAAACAACCTTTATGAAGAGCCATAAAGCTGATTTTATTCTGACTTCTGCAATATATACATTACTCGTTGTGAGAAACTATAGACTAGGGTATTGTTTATTTATGTTAAGTCCAATTTAAAGAACAGCCAACAGACATTGATAAGATTGTGAAAAACTAAAGAATAAGGTATTGTTTATTAAGATATATGTTAGGTATATATATGTTAAGCCCAATATAAAGGTTAGACAACAAAAGATATGAAATTGCTTATGCACACAGTTAACGGACACAGTTTTTGCAAGATAAGATAACCGCAATCGCTTACACCAATTAAACCACAATCGCTTACACCAATTAAACCAGAAACCGTTTATGCAAACATAAGATGACCACAAGGTGTTACAGAAACTGGCTTGCAAGATGTTCCAGGAACTGGCAGAAATAAGACAAACCACTCCATATAAGGACATAAATGAAGGGTCAACTACGGAACAAAGGAGGAAGACTTCTTACTTCGGCCTCACCGAACACCGGGAGGCAGAAGTCGACCCCCTAGCAACAACTGAAGCATGCGCAGAGTACCTCAACTACGTCATGAACACGGAAGTAAAAGATGTATAAGGGAGGGCTTTTTGAACTGCTCAGCACGGCAGTTGGTGGAGCGCAGACTCCCCTGCCGTCCAGCGCTGTCTTTGCTCATATTCTACTTGCTATAATTAATAAAATTCTAATTGGATTATGATCCGTTGTGGTCTCAATTTATAACAAGATCACCGCCAGATGCCCAGGAAATCGCTTATGCAAACAGCCACCTAACACCCTTGTGCAAGATAAGATAACCAGAGGCCCAGGAACCGACAGAAAAAAGAAGTAAAGATGTATAAAAAGGGGCTGTTTGAACTGCTCAGCACGGCAGTTGGTGGAGCGCAGACTCCCCTGTCGTCCAGCGCTGTTTTTGCTCATATTCTACTTGCTATAATTAATAAAATTTTAATTGGATTATGATCCGTTGTGGTCTCAATTTATAACAATTTCTGGTGCCGTGACTCGGATAAGGAACGGTGGGCTTTGGTCCTCGGGGGAGGCGCCCCGCGACATTTCGCGGCCCCGCGACCAACAGCCTACCTCAACCTTACCGACGAACCTAAATTCTAGAATAGTGAGCAAAGGAAAAACCGGTAAAATCCCATAAAAATTCTGTGCATGGGAGTCCGGACGAAGACGCAGGATGCGTAAGTATATTGCGAAATTCGCAGAGCGAAATTGTTCGCGAGTTTACCGTTCGGGCGGGATTGGGTTTCCTGGAATATAACGAATGAGAGTTTCGATATACTGAACCAAGCAAGTGTGGACCCTTAAGTACTGCGTTTTCCATCTCCCGCGAGGGACTGGGCCAGGAACAAGGGGGAGCGAGTGAGTGTATATTTGTGGATATTCCAGAAGATGGGGGGCGAAGGGAAGCAAGCCTTCGACTCACATGAATACCCCTCTGGCATATATCTTAGATAATTGGAGAGATTTCCCTGGAACCCTAGGGAAAGATAAGCAAAAAATGATAGAATATTGTACTAAGATATGGGGAGGGAAGACGGGTCCCAGTAGAGGTCCCAGTCCCGGGGGCCCAGGCAGAGGTCCCCGGAGTAAGACAATGGGTCAGAATAAGAGTCGTAATTATAACCCAGGAAAGGATCCAAGGAGAGATCCTAAGAATAAAGCAGGGAGCAACCTACCAGATATACCACCGGACAGTCCCCTGGGGTTAATGATAAAGTACTGGGACATTCAGCCGTCCCAGGAAGGAAAAAAAAAAAAAAAAGTAAGGAAAAAATGGTCCATTACTGTATGGAAGTATGGGGAAAAGAAAAAAATTCGACCCGATATTTGGGTCCGCAAGACACAGTGGGTGTCTTGTAGAACAGGTTTTGAGGATTTCAAAGGTATGTGCTGCATGAACGTAATCTGACCATTCTGAATCCATCCATACTAAGCTGGGAAAACTGCAGGAGAATATGCAAAAGCTTAAAATTGTTGGAAGTGGATTGGATGAGGAGTTACTGGATGGTTCAGAGATATACTTAACCAAGGCCTTCTCCAGGTAACATGGATAGGTCTGTCAAATAATAGAGTAAAAGAATTTACTCACTTTATAGAAAAAGGGGGAACTTATACATGGGTAACCAATGTACAGGGGGGTAATACAGAGAAATTGTACAAGGGAGTTAAAGGAATTCCTTTGCTTAAACAAAAGTATTGTCTGTCCTAAGTACCTGCCATTGCCACCTTGCCAAGGCATTGATTACTGCTGGAGGGGAAGAAGCAGATGCTAATTCTTCTGACAAAAGCAGATGAAAGGTTCTGCTGATAAGCCGGGGAGAGGCAGACTGGGCGATCAAGCCTTAAGACCATGACAAAAACACAGGTGTTTGGTCCTATTAATAAGCGGCAGGAGAAGCAGACTGGGCGCCGACTAACCCTAAATCCATGTCTGGAGATTAAAAGGTGTAAAGGTTAAGAAGAGGGAGACTCATTTACTTCATCCTGAAACCCTTGCCCATGATCAGAAGGGGCACTGCGCAAGTGCAAAGGACCTTCTGGCTCATTATAATACGAAGCGGGGATAGATAATACATATGTATAGGCGGATCGGGTGAGCCCGGGTTTTCGCTGTATCCCAAGTTTTGGGAGCCAGGACGGACCTGCTAGGGGGGGCAGGTGAAGGGTAAGCGAACCCACCAGGTTTCTGCTGTATCTCAAATTCTGAGAACCGTGAGGAGAGTAAGCGGAACCATAGTCTGAGTGGGGGATCCCATGTGTAACTTTGTGTTTCTGTGTGACTGAGACGTAGCATAGCTACGAAGCGAGTGTGGAGTCCCAATCCGCGGTTCCGTGTCTCCGCGAGGAGAGCGGCCGGAGACGGACGAAGCGTCTATATTTTTTTTTTGGACCTGTGTGTCCTGTCTGTGAGCGGGGGGCCTGGCTGCCCTCCCGCTGTCCTTTCCGTGTAACCCTGTGTGTGTCCTGTCTGTGAGCGGGGGGCCTGGCTGCCCTCCCGCTGTCCTTTCTGTGTAACCCTGTGTGTGTCCTGTCTGTGAGCAGCTTAGAAAAGGGCGGAGGGGGAGTGTCCGGCTGCCCCTCTCGCTGCTTTTTTTTTTTTTTCTGTCCTGTGTATCCTCTTGTGTGTGTACAGCCATTAAATTATAGATACCCAATCGGTAATTCTCTGAGAACAGAAATAAAATGATTATTTTGTGGAAAAAGCCACAAAAGTTCTGGAGGATCTCTGGGAGGTTAAAAAGAAAAACTGGGAAAGGGTTTGTAAAACAAAAAAAAGTATCAAATTTTGAAGAGGCATGATTGTAAAGGAAATTTTGCTGTAACCGAAACTATGATCTAACTACAGGGGAGCTGATCTTCAGAACCCAGAGATATTATTGTACTGACCCCCTTAAGAATATCATACAACTTGTGTGTAGGTGCTCTCATTTTCATAAGTGCATTTGCAGAGCACTGGGAAAGAGAAGCTATAGAGATCTGTAAAAGATTGGCTGAAATGGGAGCCGGTCAAGACAAGGAAATTCTGAAAAAAAGCCCATTGGGTTACATTTTGGCACATTGGAAAGAACTGATGATACACGGGTAACCAATGTACAGGGGGGGTAATACAGAAAAATTGTACAAGGGAGTTAAAGGAATTCCTTTGCTTAAACAAAAGTGTTGTCTGTCTTAAGTACCTGCCATTGCCATCTTGCCAAGGCAGTGATTACTGCTGGAGGGGAAGAAACAGATGCTAATTCTACTGACAAAAGCAGATGAAAGGTCCTGCTGATAGGCGGCAGGAGAGGCAGACTGGGTGACCAAGCCTTAAGACCATGACAAAAACACAGATGTTTGTTCCTACTGATAAGCGGCAGGAGAAGCAGACTGGGCGCCAACTAACCCTAAGTCCATGTCGGAAGATTAAAAGGTGTAAAGGTTAAGAAGAGGAAGACTCATTTACTTCATCTTGAAGACCCCTGCCCACAGGAGGAAGACTCATTTACTTCATCCTGAGACCCCTGCCCATGACCAGAAGGGGCACTGCGCAAGTGCAAAGGACCTTATGGCTCATTATAATACGAAGCGGGGGTAGATAATACATATGTATAGGCGGATTGAGCAACCTCATGTCTATGTATACCTTAAAAGAATAAATGTAAAGGGACAACAACCCTGAGGCGTGCATGCTTTGCAGGAGCTATCCCCATGCACCTCAGCGCTGAATAAAAGCATACCTACTTTACAACTTTAACTAGTTGTGGAGTCTATCCGCGCATCAATTTGGCGAGCCAGGCAGGAGGCCTCTGTCCGGCTGCAGGATCGGCCAAGGGGTGGACATCCTCGGCGCCACAGGCTGTTTGCCTGGAGGACCTCCACTTCTCGTCTGCTCACTGCGGGGACAGACAACAACCTGTGCCGGCTGCGGAGAAACGGTATGTTTGGGGTTTTGGTGATTTGGGTTTTGGTAATTTAGGTTTTGGTAATTTAGGTGGCCTGTAAGGCGTACGCGTGGCCCGGGGCGCGCAGAGACGTCTGGCGCACAGCGAAGTTCCCCTTGGTTGGTATGGCTTGCAAGCGGGGGGCTCGCCGACCGATAGAGCGGCTGCTAGCGATCCTGGGAGCGGATCGGGTGAGCCCGGGTTTTCGCTGTATCCCAAGTTTTGGGAGCCAGGACGGACCTGCTAGGGGGGCAGGTGAAGGGTAAGCGAACCCACCAGGTTTCTGCTGTATCTCAAATTCTGAGAACCGTGAGGAGGGTAAGCGGAACCATAGTGTGAGTGGGGGATCCCATGTGTAACTTTGTGTTTCTGTGTGACTGAGACGTAGCATAGCTACGAAGCGAGTGTGGAGTCCCAATCCGCGGTTCCGTGTCTCCGCGAGGAGAGCGGCCGGAGACGGACGAAGTGTCTATGTTTTGTGGTCCTGTCTCTGTCCTGTGTATAAGATTAAAAGAAAAAAAAAAAGAAGGAAAAAACACAAACTGGAAAAAAAAATTGTAAAAATGTCAAAAAAAAAAAAATAAATGTAAGAGGCATGATTGCAAAGGAAATTTTGCTGTAACTGAAACTATGATCTAACAACAGGGGAGCTGATCTGCAGAACTCAGAGATATTGTACTGATCCCCTTAATATCGTAAAACTTATGTGTAGGTGCTCTCATATTTTCATAAGTGCATTTGCAGAGCACTGAGAAAGAAGCTATAGAGATCTGTAAAATATTGGCTGAAATGGGAGCCGGTCAAAACAAGGAAATTCTGAAGAAAAGCCCATTGGGTTACATTTTGGCACATTGGAAAGAACTGAGAGGGTCTTCTGGGGCCTCTGTAAACAAGAAAACGTTGGTAAAATATTGTAACCAATGCTGACCTTCATATACTTTGGAAGATCAAGGAAAATGGCCCAAAAATGGAACTTTGAATTATGATACATTGTTATAATTAATGTTGTTTTGAGGTGACAAGGAAAATGGAATGTATGCAGATGTGACAGTGCAAAATTAATATACCTCTTCCTGATCCCTTAATTTTTGCTTTGGAAAAGAACAGGAAAAACTAAAAGCTAAAGGAATGTTGTTCAGATTGTGATACTGGGGAAAGATGTTTAAAGTTAAGGAGGGAGCTCGAGCAGCTCCTGTGTTTGAGTATGGGATGGGTGCCGGGATTGACAAACAAGTGGAAACAGACATGTTGATAAATGCGGACTGGGAGTAAAGGAGGAAACATGGAAAGTGGATAAAAAGAAAGCGGTTGCTTTGAAACTGGTGGAGAAGGAATGTTGAGCAGACGTGGGGGAGTAGGCTCTTCTGTGGAACCAGATTGGTGTGTGTGCTATGGGGAGTCTGGACCCTGGAAGTGAGACTGCCTGGAGGGGAGTGCCATGGGGCGGCTGCAGTGAATGAATTAGAACTAAAATGGCATAAAAGCTGAAAAAGAAGAGAGTTTTCCCCTCGTTGGGAGGGACCATTTCTTGTTCTTTTAACTACAGAAACGGCGATAAGAACTGCTGAAAAAGGTGGACACATGCGTCATGGATAAAAGGATCCATAAAAGAATGGAAAGTTGTGACTGAACCCGGAGACACCAAGCTGACCCTCAAGAGGACTTGGATAAGTAACTGAGAGAATTCATATTGACTCCTGTAAATTTGATATGGGAAATGCAGATATAGTTGAAATTATTTTAAGAGCCAAGTGTCCCAGTTGTTTGAAGTATATTATTACTGGTAGGGGAGACCACGAATAGTTTTTGAGAAATCAATTACAGTTCTTTTTGCATTCGGTGTGAAATTACCACCTCGTTGGAATAGTTGTTGTGGGGTATACCTTTAACCTACCAGAGAGGGCAAGACCGGAGGGAGTCGGTGCTGCAGCTGAAAAGGTCTGCCAAGGGCTGCAACCCCTGGGGCTGTGACCGCTGAGCACTATGATCCTGACTGGACCTCTTTTGGTGTCGGTTCTGATAGGAACCATATGGGAAAATGCCGTGGCTTTTAAAAACATTCACAACAACTGTAGTTGAATGCATTACCACAACTAGAAGAAGGAGGATAACCTCTAAAACCTTGGTCTATCACACTGTTTATTGAATGCAAAGGAACAAAGACAGGCAGTTGCATATATAATCAAACTCAGTGAGGACAAATTCAGAAGGAAGATTAATTGGAATAAGTTACAATGAAGTTATAACCAATTCGAGTACCTCACTGTCAATAATTTTTGATGCATGTGATATTATAGATGATAATTTAGATACTAATTGTGGAAGTTTAGAGTGGAGGTGGTACTATAGTAGCCAACCAAAATATATTTGCCCAGGTGGATACATCTCTGTGGAAGAAAAGGATGGTCTTGTGTATGCTGGAATACTGCAGGCTGGAGATATGACTATCAATGTAAGACTCTATGAGGTTTAATAGCAGGAATAGCTGTACAACCCGTGCCTGCAAGCCAGTAAATTTAACTGAAATTTAACTGAAAAATTGGAAACAGAAAAAAGTAACTAAAATTGGACTTAAAATATATGGAACTGGAGAAGACCCAAATGTGATTATTAGTATTAAGATCAAAGAAAAATATAAAGAGTCAATACAACATCATGTATTATCATGAAATGGAAACTGGAGTCCAATATGAAATTCCCACAGTTGCTAAAAAATCTCTTTGTAAATCTTGCTGAAAATATAGCTAAAGCATTGAATGTAACTAAATGCTGTGTTTGTGGGGGAAATAACCGGGGAGAGAGATGGCCCTGGGAGGCAATGGAGAGTAATATAAGTGACCCTGCAGTCTGGAAAATCTAAAAGGGAACAAATGGACCAGGCCAACAATGGCAGATTGACTTTACAGAACTGCCAAGGAAGGGGGGTATAGGCATTTGTTACTAAATTGAATAATAATCAAATGATTTGCTGTCTTGGATTTAAAGGACTCTTTCTTTGCTTAATATTGGCCAAAGAAAACCAGAATTTATTGGCTTTTGAATAAGGAAAATCCTGGCACTGTAAGGAAAACTCAACTAATTTGGACAGTATTACCTGAAGGGTTTAAAACCAGTCCGACGAGTTTTGAAATCAGTTAACACTGGAACTAGAAACATGGAATCCACCCAATCAGAGGGACTCTTACAATATGTGAATGACCTATTAATTGCTACAGGAACAAAGGAAGAATATGTCTCGTTAATGGTGGGATTGTTGAATTTTCTGGGACTGAATGATTATCAGGTATCCAGACAAAAGGCCAAACTAATTCAAACCTGAGTTTCCTACCTAGGGTATGAAACAACAGGAGAACAGAGAAGTTGGAACTGCTAGAAAAGAAGCCATTTATCAAACGCCACGACCATCAACCATCAAGGAGTTCTGTACGTTCCTGGGAATGACTGCATGATGCAGACATGGATGGTGTTCTGAAACCTGGAACATGCTGAACAAGAGCCCTGGAACTGTCTAAAGACAAAAGGATAAATATTTGGACTGATTCTAAATATGCATTTGTGGTCCATGGACATGGTGATGGCTGAAAAGAATGAAAACTTAAAAAAAATATATATATAAATACTCTGATCAGGAAACTGGAAATTATTTGGCCAATATTGAAGCCAAACAAGAAGCTGAATCCCTGATGGCAAACTAACAATTGAGAAATCTAAACCTAGATATTCAAAGGAGGATAGAAAATTGATTGAAGATCTCAAAGGACAGGAAAAAAGGGGGTTGGGTTCAGATACATGATGGGTGAATTTTAATTCCGTGTAATCAATTCTGGAAGATACTTCAGGAGGGCAAATAAATTTTCCTGAGTTACCGAGAACAGGTTACCAATATTTGTTGGTGTTAACCGATACTTTTTCAGGGTGGTCAGAAGCATTCCCTTGTAGAATAAATAATGTAAGACAAGTAATTGGAACATCGTTGTATGATATACCTTGTTTTGGAGTACCAGAGGCAATTTCTTCCGACCGAGGCTCGCACTTTAGAGCAAAATAGTTACAAGAAACTAGCAAAAATTAGAAGCTGATTGGCAACTACATGTACCATACAGGCCCCAGGTCAGTGGGCAAGTAGAAAAGATGATTCATCTGATCAAAACATCAGACTGGTAAAATATGTCAGGAAATAAATTAATATTGGTACCAAGCCTTACCACTGGCTCTATTTAGGCTTTGAACTAAACCTCGGTCGAAAGAAAAGGCTAGACCATGTAAAATTTTATATGGAAGACCATATGGGGTCCAACAGGGAGTGCCTCTCCAAGTGGGAGAAGAAAACCATGTGGCTGGAACTCGAAGCAGAGGACTGGAGAGTCCAGTACATAATATACAACCTGGAGATTATGTATACATAAAATCTTTCAGACCACAGAGGAAGAAGATCTCGAACCAAGGTAGAAGGGGCCGTTCCAAGTATTACTCACAACTTTAACTACTATCAAAATTAGAGAACAAAGCGTCTGGATTCAAAAAGGCTCCAAAAGCTCCCTGGAAAATCACATCGAGCGGTAATAACAGACAAATTTGTGAAAGATAGAGTGATCCATGAGTGTTAACACAATGTTGCAATTGTATTCAGAATATAAATCCAGGTATCACTACCTGAATGAGATAAGGGCAGTACAAGTGCTGCACATACTACATGAAGCTTGGCCTAATTAGGTGTATACTCGACTGCTAGTGTCCGTTTAGTGTACACCCACAAGAGGCAATGGGCATCCTGTGGTTTACAGTCACAGGGGACAGTGAGCATCTTGTGGTTTGGGTCCGCAAGACATAGTGGATGTCTTGTACAAAAGGTTTTACGCATGAGAGGCAGCGGGCGTCCTGTGGTTTACAGACACAGGAGGCAGTGGGCATCTTGTGGTTAGGGTCCTGCAAGACACTGTGGGTGTCTTGTACAAAAAGGTTTTAGGTATAAAACAAGAGGCAGCGGGCGTCCTATGGTTTACAATCACAGGAGGCAGTGGGCATCTTGTGGTTAGGGTCCTACAAGACACAGTGGGTGTCTTGTAGAAAAAGTTTTGGGTTTTAGGCAGCAGGCATCTGGTGGTTTGAGTCCTGCAAGATACAGTGGGTGTCTTGTAGAAAAGGTTTTGAGGATTTCAAAGGTATGTGCTGCATGAACGTAATCTGACCATTCTGAATCAATCCATGCTAAGCTGGGAAAACTGCAGGAAAATATGCAAAAGCTTAAAATTGTTGGAAGTGGATTGGATGAGGAGTTACTGGATGGTTCAGAGATATACTTAACCAAGGCCTTCTCCAGGTATAATTTTAACATGGATAGGTCTGTCATAAATAATAGAGTAAAAGAATTTACTCACTTTATAGAAAAAGGGGGGACTGATACACGGGTAACCAATGTACAGGGGGGGTAATACAGAAAAATTGTACAAGGGAGTTAAAGGAATTCCTTTGCTTAAACAAAAGTGTTGTCTGTCTTAAGTACCTGCCATTGCCATCTTGCCAAGGCAGTGATTACTGCTGGAGGGGAAGAAACAGATGCTAATTCTACTGACAAAAGCAGATGAAAGGTCCTGCTGATAGGCGGCAGGAGAGGCAGACTGGGTGACCAAGCCTTAAGACCATGACAAAAACACAGATGTTTGTTCCTACTGATAAGCGGCAGGAGAAGCAGACTGGGCGCCAACTAACCCTAAGTCCATGTCTGAAGATTAAAAGGTGTAAAGGTTAAGAAGAGGAAGACTCATTTACTTCATCTTGAAGACCCCTGCCCACAGGAGGAAGACTCATTTACTTCATCCTGAGACCCCTGCCCATGACCAGAAGGGGCACTGCGCAAGTGCAAAGGACCTTATGGCTCATTATAATACGAAGCGGGGGTAGATAATACATATGTATAGGCGGATTGAGCAACCTCATGTCTATGTATACCTTAAAAGAATAAATGTAAAGGGACAACAACCCTGAGGCGTGCATGCTTTGCAGGAGCTATCCCCATGCACCTCAGCGCTGAATAAAAGCATACCTACTTTACAACTTTAACTAGTTGTGGAGTCTATCCGCGCATCAATTTGGCGAGCCAGGCAGGAGGCCTCTGTCCGGCTGCAGGATCGGCCAAGGGGTGGACATCCTCGGCGCCACAGGCTGTTTGCCTGGAGGACCTCCACTTCTCGTCTGCTCACTGCGGGGACAGACAACAACCTGTGCCGGCTGCGGAGAAACGGTATGTTTGGGGTTTTGGTGATTTGGGTTTTGGTAATTTAGGTTTTGGTAATTTAGGTGGCCTGTAAGGCGTACGCGTGGCCCGGGGCGCGCAGAGACGTCTGGCGCACAGCGAAGTTCCCCTTGGTTGGTATGGCTTGCAAGCGGGGGGCTCGCCGACCGATAGAGCGGCTGCTAGCGATCCTGGGAGCGGATCGGGTGAGCCCGGGTTTTCGCTGTATCCCAAGTTTTGGGAGCCAGGACGGACCTGCTAGGGGGGCAGGTGAAGGGTAAGCGAACCCACCAGGTTTCTGCTGTATCTCAAATTCTGAGAACCGTGAGGAGGGTAAGCGGAACCATAGTGTGAGTGGGGGATCCCATGTGTAACTTTGTGTTTCTGTGTGACTGAGACGTAGCATAGCTACGAAGCGAGTGTGGAGTCCCAATCCGCGGTTCCGTGTCTCCGCGAGGAGAGCGGCCGGAGACGGACGAAGTGTCTATGTTTTGTGGTCCTGTCTCTGTCCTGTGTATAAGATTAAAAGAAAAAAAAAAAGAAGGAAAAAACACAAACTGGAAAAAAAAATTGTAAAAATGTCAAAAAAAAAAAATAAATGTAAGAGGCATGATTGCAAAGGAAATTTTGCTGTAACTGAAACTATGATCTAACAACAGGGGAGCTGATCTGCAGAACTCAGAGATATTGTACTGATCCCCTTAATATCGTAAAACTTATGTGTAGGTGCTCTCATATTTTCATAAGTGCATTTGCAGAGCACTGAGAAAGAAGCTATAGAGATCTGTAAAATATTGGCTGAAATGGGAGCCGGTCAAAACAAGGAAATTCTGAAGAAAAGCCCATTGGGTTACATTTTGGCACATTGGAAAGAACTGAGAGGGTCTTCTGGGGCCTCTGTAAACAAGAAAACGTTGGTAAAATATTGTAACCAATGCTGACCTTCATATACTTTGGAAGATCAAGGAAAATGGCCCAAAAATGGAACTTTGAATTATGATACATTGTTATAATTAATGTTGTTTTGAGGTGACAAGGAAAATGGAATGTATGCAGATGTGACAGTGCAAAATTAATATACCTCTTCCTGATCCCTTAATTTTTGCTTTGGAAAAGAACAGGAAAAACTAAAAGCTAAAGGAATGTTGTTCAGATTGTGATACTGGGGAAAGATGTTTAAAGTTAAGGAGGGAGCTCGAGCAGCTCCTGTGTTTGAGTATGGGATGGGTGCCGGGATTGACAAACAAGTGGAAACAGACATGTTGATAAATGCGGACTGGGAGTAAAGGAGGAAACATGGAAAGTGGATAAAAAGAAAGCGGTTGCTTTGAAACTGGTGGAGAAGGAATGTTGAGCAGACGTGGGGGAGTAGGCTCTTCTGTGGAACCAGATTGGTGTGTGTGCTATGGGGAGTCTGGACCCTGGAAGTGAGACTGCCTGGAGGGGAGTGCCATGGGGCGGCTGCAGTGAATGAATTAGAACTAAAATGGCATAAAAGCTGAAAAAGAAGAGAGTTTTCCCCTCGTTGGGAGGGACCATTTCTTGTTCTTTTAACTACAGAAACGGCGATAAGAACTGCTGAAAAAGGTGGACACATGCGTCATGGATAAAAGGATCCATAAAAGAATGGAAAGTTGTGACTGAACCCGGAGACACCAAGCTGACCCTCAAGAGGACTTGGATAAGTAACTGAGAGAATTCATATTGACTCCTGTAAATTTGATATGGGAAATGCAGATATAGTTGAAATTATTTTAAGAGCCAAGTGTCCCAGTTGTTTGAAGTATATTATTACTGGTAGGGGAGACCACGAATAGTTTTTGAGAAATCAATTACAGTTCTTTTTGCATTCGGTGTGAAATTACCACCTCGTTGGAATAGTTGTTGTGGGGTATACCTTTAACCTACCAGAGAGGGCAAGACCGGAGGGAGTCGGTGCTGCAGCTGAAAAGGTCTGCCAAGGGCTGCAACCCCTGGGGCTGTGACCGCTGAGCACTATGATCCTGACTGGACCTCTTTTGGTGTCGGTTCTGATAGGAACCATATGGGAAAATGCCGTGGCTTTTAAAAACATTCACAACAACTGTAGTTGAATGCATTACCACAACTAGAAGAAGGAGGATAACCTCTAAAACCTTGGTCTATCACACTGTTTATTGAATGCAAAGGAACAAAGACAGGCAGTTGCATATATAATCAAACTCAGTGAGGACAAATTCAGAAGGAAGATTAATTGGAATAAGTTACAATGAAGTTATAACCAATTCGAGTACCTCACTGTCAATAATTTTTGATGCATGTGATATTATAGATGATAATTTAGATACTAATTGTGGAAGTTTAGAGTGGAGGTGGTACTATAGTAGCCAACCAAAATATATTTGCCCAGGTGGATACATCTCTGTGGAAGAAAAGGATGGTCTTGTGTATGCTGGAATACTGCAGGCTGGAGATATGACTATCAATGTAAGACTCTATGAGGTTTAATAGCAGGAATAGCTGTACAACCCGTGCCTGCAAGCCAGTAAATTTAACTGAAATTTAACTGAAAAATTGGAAACAGAAAAAAGTAACTAAAATTGGACTTAAAATATATGGAACTGGAGAAGACCCAAATGTGATTATTAGTATTAAGATCAAAGAAAAATATAAAGAGTCAATACAACATCATGTATTATCATGAAATGGAAACTGGAGTCCAATATGAAATTCCCACAGTTGCTAAAAAATCTCTTTGTAAATCTTGCTGAAAATATAGCTAAAGCATTGAATGTAACTAAATGCTGTGTTTGTGGGGGAAATAACCGGGGAGAGAGATGGCCCTGGGAGGCAATGGAGAGTAATATAAGTGACCCTGCAGTCTGGAAAATCTAAAAGGGAACAAATGGACCAGGCCAACAATGGCAGATTGACTTTACAGAACTGCCAAGGAAGGGGGGTATAGGCATTTGTTACTAAATTGAATAATAATCAAATGATTTGCTGTCTTGGATTTAAAGGACTCTTTCTTTGCTTAATATTGGCCAAAGAAAACCAGAATTTATTGGCTTTTGAATAAGGAAAATCCTGGCACTGTAAGGAAAACTCAACTAATTTGGACAGTATTACCTGAAGGGTTTAAAACCAGTCCGACGAGTTTTGAAATCAGTTAACACTGGAACTAGAAACATGGAATCCACCCAATCAGAGGGACTCTTACAATATGTGAATGACCTATTAATTGCTACAGGAACAAAGGAAGAATATGTCTCGTTAATGGTGGGATTGTTGAATTTTCTGGGACTGAATGATTATCAGGTATCCAGACAAAAGGCCAAACTAATTCAAACCTGAGTTTCCTACCTAGGGTATGAAACAACAGGAGAACAGAGAAGTTGGAACTGCTAGAAAAGAAGCCATTTATCAAACGCCACGACCATCAACCATCAAGGAGTTCTGTACGTTCCTGGGAATGACTGCATGATGCAGACATGGATGGTGTTCTGAAACCTGGAACATGCTGAACAAGAGCCCTGGAACTGTCTAAAGACAAAAGGATAAATATTTGGACTGATTCTAAATATGCATTTGTGGTCCATGGACATGGTGATGGCTGAAAAGAATGAAAACTTAAAAAAAATATATATATAAATACTCTGATCAGGAAACTGGAAATTATTTGGCCAATATTGAAGCCAAACAAGAAGCTGAATCCCTGATGGCAAACTAACAATTGAGAAATCTAAACCTAGATATTCAAAGGAGGATAGAAAATTGATTGAAGATCTCAAAGGACAGGAAAAAAGGGGGTTGGGTTCAGATACATGATGGGTGAATTTTAATTCCGTGTAATCAATTCTGGAAGATACTTCAGGAGGGCAAATAAATTTTCCTGAGTTACCGAGAACAGGTTACCAATATTTGTTGGTGTTAACCGATACTTTTTCAGGGTGGTCAGAAGCATTCCCTTGTAGAATAAATAATGTAAGACAAGTAATTGGAACATCGTTGTATGATATACCTTGTTTTGGAGTACCAGAGGCAATTTCTTCCGACCGAGGCTCGCACTTTAGAGCAAAATAGTTACAAGAAACTAGCAAAAATTAGAAGCTGATTGGCAACTACATGTACCATACAGGCCCCAGGTCAGTGGGCAAGTAGAAAAGATGATTCATCTGATCAAAACATCAGACTGGTAAAATATGTCAGGAAATAAATTAATATTGGTACCAAGCCTTACCACTGGCTCTATTTAGGCTTTGAACTAAACCTCGGTCGAAAGAAAAGGCTAGACCATGTAAAATTTTATATGGAAGACCATATGGGGTCCAACAGGGAGTGCCTCTCCAAGTGGGAGAAGAAAACCATGTGGCTGGAACTCGAAGCAGAGGACTGGAGAGTCCAGTACATAATATACAACCTGGAGATTATGTATACATAAAATCTTTCAGACCACAGAGGAAGAAGATCTCGAACCAAGGTAGAAGGGGCCGTTCCAAGTATTACTCACAACTTTAACTACTATCAAAATTAGAGAACAAAGCGTCTGGATTCAAAAAGGCTCCAAAAGCTCCCTGGAAAATCACATCGAGCGGTAATAACAGACAAATTTGTGAAAGATAGAGTGATCCATGAGTGTTAACACAATGTTGCAATTGTATTCAGAATATAAATCCAGGTATCACTACCTGAATGAGATAAGGGCAGTACAAGTGCTGCACATACTACATGAAGCTTGGCCTAATTAGGTGTATACTCGACTGCTAGTGTCCGTTTAGTGTACACCCACAAGAGGCAATGGGCATCCTGTGGTTTACAGTCACAGGGGACAGTGAGCATCTTGTGGTTTGGGTCCGCAAGACATAGTGGATGTCTTGTACAAAAGGTTTTACGCATGAGAGGCAGCGGGCGTCCTGTGGTTTACAGACACAGGAGGCAGTGGGCATCTTGTGGTTAGGGTCCTGCAAGACACTGTGGGTGTCTTGTACAAAAAGGTTTTAGGTATAAAACAAGAGGCAGCGGGCGTCCTATGGTTTACAATCACAGGAGGCAGTGGGCATCTTGTGGTTAGGGTCCTACAAGACACAGTGGGTGTCTTGTAGAAAAAGTTTTGGGTTTTAGGCAGCAGGCATCTGGTGGTTTGAGTCCTGCAAGATACAGTGGGTGTCTTGTAGAAAAGGTTTTGAGGATTTCAAAGGTATGTGCTGCATGAACGTAATCTGACCATTCTGAATCAATCCATGCTAAGCTGGGAAAACTGCAGGAAAATATGCAAAAGCTTAAAATTGTTGGAAGTGGATTGGATGAGGAGTTACTGGATGGTTCAGAGATATACTTAACCAAGGCCTTCTCCAGGTATAATTTTAACATGGATAGGTCTGTCATAAATAATAGAGTAAAAGAATTTACTCACTTTATAGAAAAAGGGGGGACTGATACACGGGTAACCAATGTACAGGGGGGGTAATACAGAAAAATTGTACAAGGGAGTTAAAGGAATTCCTTTGCTTAAACAAAAGTGTTGTCTGTCTTAAGTACCTGCCATTGCCATCTTGCCAAGGCAGTGATTACTGCTGGAGGGGAAGAAACAGATGCTAATTCTACTGACAAAAGCAGATGAAAGGTCCTGCTGATAGGCGGCAGGAGAGGCAGACTGGGTGACCAAGCCTTAAGACCATGACAAAAACACAGATGTTTGTTCCTACTGATAAGCGGCAGGAGAAGCAGACTGGGCGCCAACTAACCCTAAGTCCATGTCTGAAGATTAAAAGGTGTAAAGGTTAAGAAGAGGAAGACTCATTTACTTCATCTTGAAGACCCCTGCCCACAGGAGGAAGACTCATTTACTTCATCCTGAGACCCCTGCCCATGACCAGAAGGGGCACTGCGCAAGTGCAAAGGACCTTATGGCTCATTATAATACGAAGCGGGGGTAGATAATACATATGTATAGGCGGATTGAGCAACCTCATGTCTATGTATACCTTAAAAGAATAAATGTAAAGGGACAACAACCCTGAGGCGTGCATGCTTTGCAGGAGCTATCCCCATGCACCTCAGCGCTGAATAAAAGCATACCTACTTTACAACTTTAACTAGTTGTGGAGTCTATCCGCGCATCACTGAGAGGGTCTTTTGGGGCCTCTGTAAACAAGAAAACGTTGGTAAAATATTGTAACCAATGCTGACCTTCATATACTTTGGAAGATCAAGGAAAAATGACCTAAAATGGAACTTTGAATTATTATACATTGTTATAATTAATGTTGTTTTTGAGGTGACAAGGAAAATGGAATGAAGTAATGTATGCAGATATGACATAGTGCAAAATTAATATACCTCTTCCTGATCCCTTAATTTTGGCTTTGGAAAAGGACAGGAAAAACTAAAAAGCTAAAGAGATGTTGTTCAGATTGTGATTGGGGAAAGATGTTAAGAAGTTAAGATGTTAAAAGGAGGGAGCTCGAGCAGCTCCTGTGTTTGAGCATGGGATGGGTGCCGGGATAGGCAAACAAATGGAAACAGACATGTTGATAGATGGGACTGAAGAGTTGTTGGATAAATGTGGACTGGGAGTAAAGGAGGAAACATGGAAAGTGGATAAAAAGAAAGCGGTTGCTTTAAAACTGGTGGAGAAGGAATGTTGAGCAGAGGTGGGGGAGTAGGCTCTTCTGTGGAACCAGATTGGTGTGTGTGCTATGGGGAGTCTGGACCCTGGAAGTGAGACTGCCCTGGAGGGGAGTGCCATGGGGCGGCTGCAGTGAATGAATTAGAACTAGAATGACATAAAAGCTGAAAAGAAGAGAGTTTATCCCCTCGTTGGGAGGGACCATTTCTTGTTCTTTTAACTACAGAAACGGCGATAAGAGCTGCTGAAAAAAGGTGGACACACGCGTCTCGAGTAAAAGGACCCATAAAAGAATGGAAAGTTGTGACTGAACCCAGAGACGCCAAGCTGACCCTCTAGAGGACTTGGATAAGTAACTGAGAGAATTCATATTGACTCCTGTAAATCTGATATGGGAAATGAAGATATAGTTGAAATTATTTTAAGAAACCATAGGATAAGGGCCAGTATTAGTCCATGTCCTCCTATATGCAACCACTGCAATTTGTATATTAGAGCCAAGTGTTCCAATTGTTTGAAGCATATTATTACTCATAGGAGAGACCATGAACAATTTTTGAGAAATCAATTACAGTTCTTTTTGCATTCAGTGTGAAATTACCACTTCGTTGGAACAGTTGTTGTGGGTCAATACTACTGCCATAGTAGCCGACGGGGAATATACCTTTAACCTACCAGAGAGGGCAAGACCGGAGGGAATCGGTGCTGCAGCTGAAAAGGTCTGCCGAGGGCTGCAACCCCTGGGGCTGTGACCGCTGAGCACTATAATCCTGACCGGACCTCTTTTGGTGTCGGTTCTGATAGGAACCATATGGGAAAGTGCCGTGGCTTCTAAAAACATTCACAACAACTGTAGTTGAATTTATTACCACAACTAGATGAGGGAGAATAACCTCTAAAACCTTGGTATATCACACTGTTTATGAATGCAAAGGAACAAAGATAGGCAGTTGCATATATAATCAAACCCAGTATGAATTGTGTCAGGAAAAACAAGCAAAACTGTGTGTTATGATCCAAAGGAACTTCCAACCTTGTACTGGGTAGAAATGAGAACAAATTCAGAAGAAGGGAGATTAATTGGAATAAGTGAAGTTATAACCAATTTGAGTATGCATGTGATATTATAGGTGAGGATTTAGATACTAATTGTGGAAGTTCAGAGTGGAGGCGGTACTACAGTAGCCAACCAAAATATATTTGCCCAGGTGGATACCAATGTCACATAAATCCTGATGATGTTCCTAGTCAAACGGCTAGGTATCAGTTATCACACCTGTGGAAGAAAAGGATGGTCTTGTGTATGCTGGAATATTGCAGGCTGGGGATATGACTATCAATGTAAGACTCTATGAGGTTTAATAGCAGGAATAGCTGTACAACCCTTGGCTGCAAGCCAGTAAATTTAACTGAATTTTAACTGAAAAATTGGAAACAGAAAAAAAAAAAAAGTAACTAAAATTGGACTTAAAATATATGGAACTGGAGAAGACCCAAATGTGATTATTAGTATTAAGATCAAAGAAAATAGAGAGTCAACACAATTTCATTTATTATTCAATTCCTTCTATAATGAAATGGAAACTGGAGTCCAATATGAAATTCTCACAGTTGCTAAAAATCTCTTTGTAAATCTTGCTGAAAATATAGCTAAAGCATTGAATGTAACTAACTGCTATATTTGTGGGGGAACTAACCAGGGAAAGAGATGGGCCTAGGAGGCAATGGAGAGTAATATAAGCGACCCTACAATCTGGAAAAATCGAAAAGGAAACAAAAGGAGACAACAATGGATCTTGCAAACGGGTATAATCTGAAAAAGTTGTTGGCAAAATTTAGAAAATGGTGTAAAACCAATAGGAAATTTACTTTGTGAAGGGGGTTATATGTGGAAGAGAGTAAGGAAAGACTGGGAAAAATGGGGAAATCCCATAGAAATAAATCAACAATTCAGTAACTGGACTAATGGAACTAACATACCAAACAGTTGGCCTACTCCAAATGGATATTATTGAATCTGTGGTAAAATAACCTTTGCATTTTTACCCCAAAATTGGACAGGTTCATGTATATTAAGAACGGTCAGACCTAGTTTCTTCTTATTAAGGAGAAAACGATATAAAAGAGAGTTACAAAATGGAAAGACAATGAATAATCTCTTATTGGCAACTTGGGCTGAAGATGCATCCTGGGGATACAGGACTCCTATATGTATGTTGAATAGAATTATAAGGTCACAAGCTGTGGTAGAAATAGTAGTAAATAAAACAGAAAATGCATTAGGATTAATTGCAAAGCAAAATACTAAAATGAAAACTGCAATATATCAGAATCGTGTGGTTTTAGATGACCTGTTGGCTCAAGAAGGAGTGGTCTGTGGAAAATTTAATCTTAGTGATTGCTGTTTAGGATTAGATCTATTGTTCTTAAAAGAAGGAGGGTTATGTGTAGCTCTCAATGAAGAATGTTGTTCTTTTGCTGACCATACGGGAGTAGTCCAGGACACCATGTCTGAACTCCAGAAAAGGTTAGATCAACGTAAGAAAGATCGTGAGGCGGGCAGGTCATGGTATGAAAACTGATTTAATGTTTCACCTTGGCTAACCACTTTGTTGTCCACTTTAACAGGACCGCTTATTATGTTGATTTTGGGACTTATATTTGGGCCTTGTATATTATGCTATGTTTTACACTTTATTAGAGAACGGTTTGACATAGCTAAACTGCTCATTTTAACCATGGAAGCTGAAACAAAATATGAAAAGGTATCTACCAGTGAAAATGAGAGCTGTAATGAAGAAGAGGATTGTGACTGTATTAATCATGAATGTATTTGTAAGAAAACATCTTGTGAGTGTTGGGAACCATGTAATCAATGTTTAAATACGAAGTAGTATAAAAATAAACAATAATAGGATAAAAAGAAAAGGGGGGATTGTGAGAAACTATAGACTAGGGTATTGTTTATTTATGTTAAGTCCAATTTAAAGAACAGCCAACAGACACTGATAAGATCACCGCCAGATGCCCAGGAAATCGCTTATGCAAACAGCCACCTAACACCCTTGTGCAAGATAAGATAACCAGAGGCCCAGGAACCGACAGAAAAAAGAAGTAAAGATGTATAAAAAGGGGCTGTTTGAACTGCTCAGCACGGCAGTTGGTGGAGCGCAGACTCCCCTGTCGTCCAGCGCTGTTTTTGCTCATATTCTACTTGCTATAATTAATAAAATTTTAATTGGATTATGATCCGTTGTGGTCTCAATTTATAACACTCGTCCCTTAAAGTTGTGAAGTGTCTAATGGAGCTGCTGCAGGTTCTTACCTTCAACTGTTTCCTTTGTCCATAGTTCAAACCTTCCGAAATAGCCAGAACTAATTTAGCTCTTCAGTTTGATCATTGCCTCAGGCTTTTGTGTAGGTATACACACACTTTTGTGTGTGTATATATATGTGTGTGTGTGCTTATGTATGTGTGTGTGTATATATACACGCACACATTCTCAGAAGAGCATAATTTTAAAACCAGGACTGGGAAGTAGCAATTTAGCACTTTGTTGTAGCTGTACTCATGTTAGAGACAGTTCTGATGTAAATGTTTTCAGTATTTGGAGCCAAAAGCTGTATCTATTGGACCTATGTGACTACTGATGGGAAGGTGTTGCTGAAGTGTTGGGTTTTGTGCCCCTGAGCAGAGCTGAGATGGTATCTCAGCTGTATCCTTATTGTATCTTACTGTACCTTGCTGTTCCATACCTGCGGGACTCGTCTTTTGGAATGACTTCAAGGAACTTTGTCTCTTGTGCAGCTTGTTACACAGAGTTAACAGTTTCAGTTGTAGCACTGTAAAATGAGTTTCCAGCTCTGGCTCAGTCTAGGAGCATGAGCCATCTTGTTTCTATTTAAGAGACCTGTACAAAATGTAGAGGTGAGACAATCACTGAAGGCACATGACAAAGCCCCTGCTTAAAAGCAAACTGACATGCACTACAAAATGTTATGGGTTATGTTTGGCAATGTTGTACAAATGTGAGAGGGGAAAAAAACAACCCCAAACCCACCTTTTATCTGTCCTACCTGAAATATCCTTGGTTTCCTGCAATGCTTATACTTTCTCCACTACTAACTTGGGTTAAGGAGCTGCACTGTTGCTCTAGTTTTTCAATGTATTATGTTTTCAGTATTAAATGCATCCTAGGTTAAGTTGCTTTGCGGAGACACAATGTGGCTCTGCCAGCAGCAGGGTTTGCATGTGTCTGCACTTGCTGGATTACTGGTCTGAGCAGTGTGGAGGTTCTTTAAGACCTCTGACCTGTGTTCTCCACTGGCCCTGCATGTGAGTGACCAACCAGCCTCTTCAGACAGGTCAAACCAGAGTCTGGGTGGTGTATTTTCCTATTTATCCACATATGTATCCAGTAGATGGCACATTTAAGCTGTTGTCTTTAATATTCCCATAAACAGCAAAGAATAGGAGAATAAAGAAAAATATCCAAAACACAGAAAAGCTGCAACTCCAGTGTACAGAGCAATGCTTTTTTCTACTCACTTAAGTGTTCCCACCTCTGAAATCATACAGATACCTATGTAGGATAGAGAGGTTTAGCTACTTTTATTGCTTGAATTTCAAAGCAGCCACTCCTGTGAGGAAGGAGGCAGATGTACAGGGAGGTGCAGGCTGGGGAAGAAAGGGTCTGTCTATGCTCAAAGAGGTAAAGAAACAGGTCACACGAGCTGGAACACGGTGAGTGAAGAAAGTAGCAGGAAGGGGGCTGAGATACACTGTAAAATCATTTTCGAGTGCCTGTGCTCAGCAGTGCTTCTATGTATGTAAAACCAACTTGCAGGTTATGTATCTTTATTACATTGTGCAGCTGTTACGGTGCTCTCACAAGAACAAGCAGCAGTTTAAAATAAACTCATTTTGCCGTGGGGGTTTTCACCTGATCGTTGCAGAGCTTTGTTTTCTGTTTGGTGTGTTGGACCCAGGTGTCTCTTAAGCACGTCCGTCTGCTTGGAGCTCTCCTGCCACCCTGGGCTTGCAGAGCAAGCTGTGCGGGGCACCTGCCCGGGGCGGGGCCTTGGCCCTCCTTAACCTCGGGACCAGGTCTTAGATCACCGGGGCAGGAGCGCCAGGGCTGTACTTACCCTCCCCGCTTAATGCGAAGTCCGTGTGTCTGCGGATGCTTCTCCCTGGGCGGCTGATCCCAGCCGCCGGGCGGAGCGGAGCCTGCTCCACCGCCCGCCGCTGCCGCGGGGTCGGGCGGGGAGCGGAGAAGAGCCAAGGAGCTTGGGCCCGCCCGCGGAGCCGCTATAAAGTGGCGGCCGGGGCCGAGCTGAGCCGGTCCGCGCCCCGCGCGATGGCGAACCCGTCGCAGTGGCTGGAGGAGGGCGCCGGGCGCTGGCCGCCGCGGCCGCCCGGGCCGTACAGCGAGGCGCAGCGGCTGGCGCTGGAGGAGCTGGTGGCGGGCGGCCCCGAGGCGCTGCGCGCCTTCCTGCGGCGGGAGCAGCTGCCGCCGTTCCTCTCGGAGCCCGAGGTGCAGGCGATCGCGCGGGGCGCGCTGCCGCCCGCCGCGGCCCCGGAGCCGGCGGCCGAGCCCTTCGCCGGCGCCTCTCTCGACGCCTCGTCGCTCACCTACTTCCCCGAGCGCTCGGACCTGGAGCCGCCGGCGCTGGAGCTGGGCTGGCCGGGCTTCGCCAGCGGCGCCTTCCGCGGGCTCACGCGGGTCGAGGCGCACTTCCAGCCCGGCTGCGGGGACAGCATCTACGGCTGCAAGGAAGCGGTGCGGCGCCAGATCCGCTCCGCGCGGCAGGTCAGTGCGGCCGCGGCCCTGCTCCAGCGGGGCTGCGACCCGAGACGGGGATCGGCGACGGCATCGACTGGCGTCCCCTTCGGGTGGCGCTCAGCGAGGCGGAGCGGCTTTAAAACCCCCGTCGGGCAAAGAACGCTTGGTTGGAGCAGCTCTGCTCTGGAGCCAGGCTGAGAGAGCTGGGCTGGGGCAGCCTGGACAAGAGAAGGCTCCTGAAGGGGAGACCTCAGAGCAGCTCCAGTGCCTAAAGGAGCTGCAGGAAACCTGGAGAGGGGCTTGGGACAAGGGCCTGTGGGGACAGGCCAAGGGAAATGGTTTTAACCTGCCAGAATAGGGGAGACTGAGATGAGCTCTTAGGCAGAAGCTCTTCTCTGTGAGGGTGCTGAGGCACTGGCACAGGGTGCCCAGAGAAACTGTGGCTGCCCTATCCCTGGCAGTGTCCAAGGCTAGGTTGGACACAGGGGCTTGGAGCAAGCTGCTCTAGTGGAAGGTGTTCCTGCGCCGTGGCAGGGGTTGGAACTGGACGAGCTTTAAGGTCCCTTAAACCCAAACCATTCCAGGATTCTATGATTCTTTTCAAGGTTTTCTCCCACACTGATGAAAATACAGGCATTATAAAGGTCATTCAAGGAGTTGGCACCTGTGAGTGGCTCCTTTAATCAGTTGTTGCTTCCACATCCTGCACTGGGTACAGGGAAACCTTTGTGTTCGGTTTATGTGTTTTGTTGTTGGTTTAGGTTTTTCTTATACTGTTTCTTTTCACACTTGAAAAATTTGATAGGCTCTGGCGAACGTACACTTTGAAAATCAGCTCATCATTTTCTTCTGGCAGTGCTTTCAAGGAAAAGACATCTGTTCCCATGGAAAGAACTCTCTTGCCAAGGAATCAGAGACCAAATTTGCCTCGCACAGAAGTGGACCCCTGGTTTTGCCATAAGTCGGGGTTAGGAAGAAACTTGTAGCAATGGTGCACTTATTTTGTTACTGTTCCAGTTCTTCTGATATATTCCAGCACCCCAAACATATCCACGTTGAACTCGGTGCTCCTGTTACACCCAAGTTACTGATGCAAATGAAGAAGACTGGCAGCAAAATGTCTTTCTTTTCCTCATGTGAAATACATGTTTATGAGCTCACTTAAGGTTTTGGAGAGGTGTCAAGTCTCTCTCTCTGCCTGTGTAAGTCTTGGCAGTGCTCTGGGGTTGGGGGGAAAGGAGCAAACAGTTTTCTGTAATTTTTCCTGGAAGGTGAAATTATGTAGTAGAGAATGGAATGCTTTAGAATGACTTTAATTAAAACCCATGAGCAACTGACTAGATGCAGGAGCTCTGATTGCTGCTAATTAGTGATGAACTCTGATTTTTAAAAACAGAAAGGGTGTCTTTCCACAATAGGCTTTCAGTGTAGATTATCCGTAAGTATGGTACCAAAAAAGATACAGATCCTAACAAAAGAAGCTTCAATGTCCACTGTTGAAATTACAGGATAATCTTCAGGTCCTTTCAAACCCAAACCATTCTATGATTCTACAATAAATCAGTCGAATGATAGCAAAATTGAGGCAAAGAATCTTTAACAACAATTTCTGCCCATAAGCTCAATTTATTTTTTCCGATTTGTACAGGGACAGGATCATAGTGAAGGGCAATGTATATTGTATCTCCTGTACCTCATTGTACTGTACTCGGTAATCACCTTCACTAAAACATCCTTCTCTTTGCAGAAATTTATTCTAATCAATTTTTTTCCTTTCTCTTTCTATTACAACTGCAAATGTTCCAGCAGTCCTGTGAACAACAAATGGATATATCGTCTGTCCCATGTTTCATAACCACCAATTAAAAAAAAAGGGTGAAGAAAGAGATAGGGGGATATTTAATTTGAAGGTCAAATTTCTCCTGTGCCATCTGCCTTGGGTTGCTGTGGAATCAGCCTAATGATTTCTTCTGGAACTTGTTGCAGATGATTGCCCTGGTGATGGATTCCTTCACAGACACCGATATCTTCAAAGATCTCTTGGAAGCTTGTAGCCAGCGGCAAGTTAAAGCCTATATCCTTCTAGATCAGTCTTCATTTTCCCACTTTCTAAAAATGTGCAAGGATCTGGGAGTTGACCTTGAACAGGAAAAGGTGAGCCTTTTATTCATAGGGACAGACTTGATCCTCTTATGGCTGTGATCTTTGAGCTATCAGAAGAAGAAACTGTTGTATCTGCTGCCACAATTTAAATGGGGTTTATGTAGCTATAGTTCTTGATGATTTAAGCATAAAAAGGAAATCAATAGAGAAACTGAAATCTTTGTAAGTGGATGTTACAGGTGCTTGCTGATCACAAATACTAATTGAATATTACAGGCAATGCAGAGGGAATGTCCACTTCCTAAATCATGAGTGGAGTTGTTCAGACTCGCTGAGACTTTGTAGGCTGGTGGAGAAGCAGGTTCTTGGGGCTCTATGGAACTTGTGTCCCTCTGAGGTTAAGTGACAGGAATTTTTACAGTCAGATTTTGCACAATCAGCTTATGGGTTTGCCCCTTAATGCCACCTCTTTGCCTACTAAAGACAAAATTACCATTTGGTTCATAAAGGGTGGATCTTGTGCTGTTGTGAGCAGCTTTTGCTAGTTCTTCAGTGATCATTGTTGTGTGTTTCTCCTTTAAACACAATCGTTTACCTTTGAAATCCACATGACACTGTATCTTTAACAGTTGATGAGAATTCGAAATATCACAGGGAATACATACTACATGAGGTCGGGTGCCAAAATTGTTGGAAAAGTCCGTGAGAAGTTCATGTTAATTGATGGCATTAGAGTGACAACAGGCTCCTACAGGCAAGTGCCAATTTCTTTATGTTGCTTAGCATGATTTCTTTACATGGAAAGCAGAATGAGCCATGTTGCAAAACTGCTTTCCTCATCAGAGTAAATGTGTAATGTTTGTCCTAAAAAGTGCACAGTGCCTATCATTTGGATTATAGGAATGATTTAACTTAATATGATGAAAGAGAATTTTCAATTAATACTGCCATTTATTTTGAATTAACTCAAAATTTTCTCATCCTTCCTTTGCTAGTTTCACGTGGACAGATGGGAAGCTGAACAGCAGTAACATTTTGATCCTGTCAGGTCCTGCAGTTGCACACTTTGACCTGGAATTTCGGATTCTTTATGCACAGTCAAAGCCCATCAACCTCAAAGAGTTATCCAGCTGCAGAAAGAATAAGGTGTTGGACCAGGTGGTCAGTATAACAGTGGCTTCCAGAGACTTGACCAGGGAAAACTTCCTGAGAATGGAGTTTTTGTATCTTAGAGCATTTGTAGGAAATCTCAAAAGGAAACGAAGCTGGCTGCATGCCTCGAGGGAGGCCGTCTACGTGTCAAATAATGCAATGCATGCCTCTCCTCCACTGACTAAGAGGAATGGTTCCCTAGTTATGAGGCCACACTGGATCATAGAGAGATGAATTGCACATTCACTCAGAGCGAGAAGCAGAACTTCAAGAACCACATCCACTTGTCTATGTCTAGTGCTGTCTTGCAGAATGTCCGTGAGAGCAGCTAGGAAACAAACCTTGAACTGAGAGAATACTGGCATTGTGGGTTCATTCAAAGACCACTATAATGCAGATCAACACATGCAGTTAGGTTATTGTCTTCAGCTCAGATGTGTTTTTAGGAAAAAAAAACCAAAACCCCTCTTAGCACTTGGAAAGCCATTATTGACTTTTAGTATCTGTCTTCTGTCAGATTTTCATGTTTCAACCATTCTCACATGTATTCAGCTGATGGGTTACCAGTGGCTTAGCTTGGTAACACATCTTTTTTAAAACTAATTTAGGTGTAGGAAATACGTTCCTTAAAAGTCTCCCCAAGATAAATAGCAGGACTGCTGCATGGTTCTAAAATCAGTCCTGTGTGGCACGAGCTCCCTATGAATGTTTTAATGGCACAGAACTGAAGTAGAGTGACTATAGCCTAGAAACTGGTAGATCAGTACCATGCTACTGGTCCTCAAATGTTGCATTATCTTTATGTGAAGCTGTGCTGCCTGACGGGATGAGGTAACACATCAGCAAACAAGGGTTTTGATTGAATTTCAAATGTCCTTTTCTTAATTATAAGAATGCGTGGCTTGCTGGACATCATGCAATAATTATCTACCTAAATAGACACATATTTTTAGAAAAAAAAACCCTGAACCATTTCTTAACACCTGGAAAGCCATTATTGACTTCTAGTCAATACCTAGTCTATCTCAATAGATATTTAGAAAAATTTAGATAAAAATCAATGAATATCTAAAATATTTATTAGTTGAGTAGATCTGAAATTTATGAAGCTGCTGCTACTTCTCAGAAGCCTTACTTCAACCAGACATGCAATAATGTAAAAATCAGCAATAGAACCATTTATTCTCAAGGTTTCATGCAAGTTTGATTGTTTTTTTTTAATCTGTCAGTTTGTAGAGAAAACCAAAAATCCCAAGTGAATAGGCTATCTGTATCCTCCCAGGCAGCTGTGTGTGGAGGCACTGAAGTCCCAGCAGCCTGCTAGCACAGAAACTTGTCAGTCCAACTAATGAGTGGCAGCTGTAGCAAAAGCAAAGGCACCCCATTCCTCAGGTTGCTCTTGAGGCTCTTGCTACTGCAAAAAACTCGGGTATATGCTTGCATAAATGTTGTGTGTGTTCTGAGCTTCAAAGGGAAGGTTAAAATTTAGCTGGGACATTTCATAGGCATCTCTGCTAAATCTCACCAGAATAACGTTAAACTGGACACATGGAGCTCACAGAAATGGTTTTTTGGACACTGCAATGATGTAATAGTTAGGGTATGACTAATCTGCACCCCTTTTCTTCTGCACTTAATGCTCGTGGAAATGTAATAGTTCTGACTCTCCTAATTTGTAAATGTTCAATAGTTTATAGTTCAGTAGTCTTAACTTTCATCCAGATGTAAAGAAGTTTGACATATATGTATTTTTATTCTTAAACGTGTTTTTCACAAACCAAACCCATACAATGTTGTACTCTATGCAGAATATTGTTTGTGCAATCCTATTTTCACAATAATTATCTGTATATGTTTTCTCAACTGTAAGTTTTTATCGTTCATCTCATCATTTAACAGGTAACTCCATGTGCCATTAGTAGGACTTTTTGTCAATAGTTGCTTAATATCTTGATGATACGAAATAGTGTGATAAGTTGTGTTTATTTCTGATAGAGTGGACTTAATTTAGCTATATATTTCAATGTGGTTTTCAGAATTTTAAGAATGTCTTTAATTCTAACTGAATAACCTCTTTCTCAAGTGATACCTAGACTTGACTTAAAAAGTGGCTGTGGAGGTACAGCGTTGGGAAGTGTGGTTTTGTGTTAATCCACAACGGCACTGCTACCGTGTCCAGTCATTCATGAAGAAGGCGAGTGATTAATAAGTATATAAAATGTGTTTATTTTCCATAAGCTTTAATTTTGACAGCATTACTAAACTTACTGGAAGCTGTTTGTTTCTTTTTTTTTTTTTTTTACTCCAGCCTATACTTAATTAACTAAAAATCTACATTAAATTTGATTCACCAGCCACTGTCATGGGCTGTAATGAGCCTGGGGTAGAGCACCACTGGATCTATTAATATGACTGTAATTGTATTCTTTCTAGTCCTTCAGCTTCCTGGTGTAACGTGCTACAGCTGTGGTGCACGTAGTGTGGAGGCATCCTTCATGTGGAGCAGGGAGGTGATTAGTTTTTCTTGATCAGCGAAACAAGGACTTTTTGGAGGCAGTCTTTCAGTTCTGTTAAATCCTAGCTTCTCCCCCAGGTTATACATTGCAGTCACATCTGGAGGGCTTGGCTCGAACTTGCCCTGGGCCTGCAGTGTTTTTTTTACTGTTTGCCTCTGGGCTTGAAGGGAAGGGGTGGTCCTCAGCAACATCCCTTCTGTGTGTGGAACTACCAGCATGGCGCTTACACATGGTGCTACAAACCTGGAGCCCTTCTTGCCGTTAAAACAGGGAAATGCCCAAAGCATTTCATGGTTTCCCCATCACATGCAGGGTTGGCAGCTGACAGGGCCTTTTGCCCATCTGCAGAGAGCTGGGGCAGTGCTCCACTCCCTGCCTGCACCTGCGGGGCTCCCACTGTAGCTGGCTTTCATATCCTTGCCTGCATCAGCAGGAGATGAGCTGTAGGTCATGGGGGTGATCCTACCCCTCTGCTCTGGTGAGACCCCACTTGCAGCACTGTGTGCAGTTCTGGTGTCCCCAGAGTAAGGACATAGAGCTGTTGGAGCAAGTCCAGTGGAGGCCACGAGGATGATCAGGGGCTAAGAACACACGGGCTGTTGAGCATGGTGAAGAGAAGCTGTGTGGAGACCTCAGAGCAGCTTCCAGTGTCTGAAGGGGGCTACAAGGATGTTGGAGAGCAACTCTTCATCAGGGACCAGAGTGGCAGGATAAGGGGTGATGGGTTCAAACTGAAACAGGGGAAGTTTAGGTTAGATATAAGGAAGAAGTTCTTCCCTGTGAGGGTGCTGAGGCGCTGGCACAGGGTGCCCAGAGAAGCTGTGGCTGCCCCATCCCTGGCAGTGTTCAAGGCCAGGTTGGACACAGGGGCTCGGAGCAAGCTGCTCTAGTGGAAGGTGTCCCTGCCTGGGGCACGGGTTGGCATTGGAGGAGCTTTAAGGACCCTTCCAACACAAACCAGGCTGGGGTTCTGTGATTTGCCTCAGCAAAAACAATTGGCTCCTGAGGCCCCGGGGCCGCCTCGGGCCGCGGACAAGCCCCCGCGGGTAGACCGCACCATGGCAACGCACGGCGCGTCACGTAAGCACCGCACAGCCGCTTCCGGTTGCTCTCTTGCCGCAAGATGGCGGCCCCCGTGGGACTCATGAAGTTTTGGAAGCCGGGTGAGGGTCTGTGGTGGGGCTGTGCGGGCGGGTTCTCCCCCCGGCCCGATTCGAGGTCGCAACGAGAGCGGCAGCGCTTCCCCCGGCGGCTTCTGAGGGTCGCACGGCGTTTAGGCCCCGAGGGCAGCGGAGAAACGTGCTGCCTCTCCGCCGCCGGGGCTGCAGAGCGACGGGGCCTGTGTGGCTCCAGCCGGGCGTTCCCCTTCCCCGGGGGGTCGCGAGATGCAGCCCCACTTCAGCCCGGTGGGGTGGTTGATTCGGTGGTGTCTCTCCCCTTTGGGGGTTCGGGGAAGCGCACAGGGGAACCCCAGGAATTTCAAGGAAGGAGCGAGGTCCTGCGAGTTGTCACAGGCAGGGAGAGCCCCTCAGCAGGAAGGAACTCACGGAGCCCTGTGGGCTGTGAGCTGAGCGCGGGCCATTAGTGATCCCTGACAGCAGAGAAGGTGACCTGCATCCCGGGCTGGGTGAGGAAAAGCATTGCTGTTGGCTTGAGAGAGGTGATCTGTGAGCTCCCCAGCACCACGACATGGACTTGCTGAAGGAGGTCCACAAAGTGAAGGGACATGAGTATGGGTGAGAGATTGGAGCATGTGATGTGATGGGAGGTGCTGAGAGAGCTGGGACTGTGCAGCTTGTAGGGGTCTCAGGAGGATCTTTTTGATGTATGTAAGTACCTCATAGGGGAGTGTAAAGAAAATGGAGCCAAACTCTTCTTGGTAGTGCCTGGTAGAGGCAATGGGCACAAGCTGAAATGTGATTAAGTCAGCTTAAACACAGGAAAACCCTTTTCTGCTCTGCAGATGGTCAGGCTGTGGAACAAGCAGTCAGGCAGGTTGTGGGGTCTCCATCCAACTGACTGAGGACCTGAGCAGCCCCTGTAAGTGACTCTGTAGTAAGCAGAGTGTTGGTCTAGAAGGTCTCCAGAGGTCCCTGCCAGACTCTGGCTTGGTGATCGTTCCCCTGTGGTCTGGGCAGTTTGGTACCTTCCCATTTGCTTACCCCAAGGGGAGCTTGGTGAGTGTGAATTTGGCAGTTTTAAAACATTGCCCACTGTGTTGTGGTATGCTGTGACTTGCAAAGCTATTTCATAGTCAAGGTTAGTTTAGCAGAGAGCTTCTTTATCATTTGAATATTATAGTAATATGTTGAAGATACAACATGTGTATGTGTGGCAATATGATGGCAATAGTGTATTAAAAAATCCCATAGAAAATGCTGTGAAAGAAAATTGGTACATGATGAGCAGCAATGTCATTAATTCTGCTGATTTGTCAAGATTCAGATATCCAAGTCCCTGATTCTGAACTTCTCCATCTGTAAGCTACTAGGGAGTAAATTAACTATCCTAGTGGAAACCAGGATGCCTGGGGAGTGCATAGTTCCTGGAATCATTGCTAATCACTCTTCTAATTCAATCAGTTTTCTATAAAACTTGAATAAGGACTAACTGATTTTAAGCTGTGGGAGAAATAGGAAAAGCCCAAACAAGCAAATCCTGAAAAACACGGTAATCTTTTCTTTGCCGTCACACTTTCCCAGTTGCATCTGTAGCTAGAGATGTGATACATTCTGTTATTGAGAAGAGGTTTTGTTTCCAGTTCATTTGCATGATTCAGTATTTTTGATTGTTGGTAGTTTTATGGGCACTTCCCGCAGGAATAAATTAAGCTTAATTTACTGAGGTAAATTCAGGTGTGAAACAACTGGTGTATCTCATAAGTGTGCAAGGTTGAAAGTTTATATGGTTGTTATTAGTTAGGGGAAGTTCTGTTACCTATTTGAATGGGTGGCTTAAAATTCATGGACATACTTCTGGGAAGGGTATTGAAGTTGTATCTGAACTGTTGCACAGAAAAAGAAGAAAGTTCCCAAGGTCTTGCTGTGTATTTTTCCTATATTTTTTTCCCCTCAATTATCATATTTTTAAAATCCAAATACTTATTCACATTAGATTTCTATTTAACCAGCAGAAGACACAGATTTCATTTGAAAGCATTTGTTTACTGTAGTTTATATTTTGATTATTTTAATAGGAAAGTTAGTCTTTTGATATATGCTGCTACCCATGATTCCTACTCATCAGGAATATATTTATTTTGGTTGTACTGTGGTGCACAGAAGTGTGTTCTTCCAGTTAAAATTGACTTGTGTTATCTAGGCACGGAGGGTCCTGGTGTCAGTGTCTCAGAGGAGAGGCAGAGTCCTGCTGAGAGCAGTAGCATATCTGTCATCTATAATCCTTATGCTTCGCTTTCTATTGAACAACAAAGACAAAAGCTGCCTATTTTTAAGGTAAAGAAGTTCTTTTGGGTATATTAAATCTGTTGTATGATGTCTGTCTCTTATGCCTTTTTTGAAAGAGCAATATAGAATCACAACATAAAGTAACAATTTTATTGCCTTGATCTCTTTATTTATTGGAATTGATTGTCCTGGTTGAGAGCTGTTACTGACAGCTTAACAGGCTGTTATTTACTGTATGTTCTATATGTCACTTATGGATTTCTAAAGGGCTGTTTAGCTTTTGGCAGTAAATTCATGTGAAATGAATTTACTGTCTCTGCCTGATATGTAAATATTGTCATTAATTAGTTTCTTATTTTTGTACACATCCGGTTTTGATACTTGAATGTCATCTTCTGTTTCAGCTAAGAAATCACATCCTTTATCTAGTGGAGAACTATCAAACTCTGGTGCTTGTTGGGGAAACAGGTTGTGGGAAATCAACCCAGATTCCACAAGTAAGTGTCTGTCTAACTTGGTAAAATCAGGTATTCCCTTGGGGAATTTTACATTAAATGTTAAACCAGCAATCCAGAACTGCACTGTGGGAAGGGAAGTCCCCTGTACTTGTGTGTGTGACCAAGAGGAGAGAAATAGAAGCAGCTGGTATGTCTGTAACGTAAAACCTTCTTCCACTACAGGAAAGGATCGGAGACAACACATAGTTTATTCTGGTACAAATAGCAGTCACTGTGCTGCAGTAGGTATTGATAATCAGTAATGTTTAAAATTTTGTTGAAAATATATCTTTAAGTAGGGAAATAAAGTACACTTTTTTTAGGAGTTTTCCTGTTGGAAATTTTTGGAATGTTGTATTTTTCATGGGTTTGCAAAATTTTTTCGTTTGTGAAGGGAATGTAGAAAGTCTGAGAATGTTTCAAAGTTGGTTGTTGAGTAACTTGAAAAATTGCAGACCAGTGATGAATGATATTTGCATCAGTGTGACTGCAGGGCTTGTGCTGCTTAGCTTTTTTTCTTCAAGGGGTTATAAAATAAAGAAGAGAAAAATAAAGAAGTTAAAACATGCTTAAGACTGAAAGAACTGCTCTTAGGTGCTTTCTGAAAGTATATGTGTTTAGGAGAGATTGTATTATACTGTATTCATAGAATCATAGAATCATAGAATAGTTAGGGTTGGAAAGGACCTTAAGATCATCTAGTTCCAACCCCCTTGCCATGAGCAGGGACACCTCAAACTAACACATATCACCCAAGGCTTCATCCAACCTGGCCTTGAACACTGACAGGGATGGAGCATTCACAACCTCTCTAGGCAACCCATTGCAGTACCTCACCACCCTAACAGTAAAGAATTTCTTCCTTATATCCAATCTAAATCTAATGGTGTGATTAATAACGCACCAAATCTCTTAAGTAACTGATTTGCCTGAGGATGTGCATCAGATGGTGTCAGAACCAGTAAAAAGGACATAGTGAGGAGATCTAACACCTCACTGCAATCACAGCATGACCAGTTCATTTCTTACCCTCAATATTTGTTTGCAGTACCTAGCAGAAGCTGGCTGGGCAGCTGAAGGAAGAGTTGTTGGAGTGACGCAGCCTCGTCGGGTTGCTGCTGTTTCAGTGAGTTTCTCCATGTCCTTATTTTCCAGTTTAATGTCATTATAACTTCCAGTTTATTAGCAGGAATGGTGTTGGCATGTGCTCCTGAATGAATAAATATTTGCTTCCTCACAGAATTGCTGGTACTATATGCTGAATTCAACTAGATTAGTAGGTCGTGCCAAAAATTCCATGTCCAGAATTGCAGATGTAGAAGCTTTGAAAAAATATTGGGTGGCATCAGCAGAACTGTGTATGAAAGTTAGACCTGTGCAGGGCTGTGATTGATTCTGGACTAGAACTGTGTGTGAACCTTAACTTTTTCACAAAGTGAAGTAGTGATGTAAATCTGTGTACAGTAACGTAGCTGTTGAAAGAGGAGGTTGTCTACCTCTTTCTAGCAATTCACACCAAAGTTTTTTGAATCTCTTTTCTGTATTATTTTTTTTTGTTGTAGGTTTTTCTTTGTATGTTTGGTTTGCTTTGTTTTTTTCCTTGTAAGAATGTCATGGAAAAGAAACAATTTTATTGTGATAATTCTTTTACTGTATAAATAGATATATATATATCTTTTCCTATATAGACATATATACATAGGATGTCTAGGAAAGCATAATGTCATCTTGTAGATGTACTACAAGAAGAGGGGATGCCGAGGGAAACAACTTGTATTCTCTGGTAATAAAGAATAAGTATAAAAAGTCTGTATGGAAAACATCCAATACTCCTTGTTTTCATAACTGCTGCCAAACACTGACTCGGTGGGCTGAAGTTTCTGCTGCAGCATTCCTTTTACAGAAAACTGTGGTGCAGTTTTGTAACCCTCATTTTGCTTGTTCTTTATAATGTGTTAAAGTGTACCTGCAGCAAATCAGCTTATGCCTCCTGTGAAAATGTAGTAGACTGAGCAGCTGTACAGCTTGCCCTTTCATCTCATCCAGTATTCTTTGATCACATCCAACAGGGAGAGGGAAACAGCAGTGATCTGCATCTTGTGCTTTCGGCAGTCTGCCTGCAGTGTCCTCCCTTTTCTCCTTCACAGAACATCCAGCTGACAGTGCATAGTTCTACAGGAGATGTTGTGCATGCTGCAATGTTTTCTCTCAAGAAACTTAGTTCTTTTTTCTCTTTCATGTCATAACACATTATTTTTAAGCCTAAAATTATTACTTAATCAGGGCTTAGTATATAGACACAGTAGGATTTTCCTTTGAAATGCTGTGGCAAACTGTGTGGACTGTATGGCTCTTACAGGGAGATGAGAGATATAGTTGATTGCTTTGTCTTGAATCGAGAGTGATCTTTTATTTTAAGAAGTGAGCTAATCTGCTTTCTCATCTAGAGTATGTGGGATAGTGTAAGAAGTAAAGACAAGTTGTTGCAGAGGCATAAGGCACTGTTTAGAAATTCCTGAACTTCTGCTTGGATTACCCAAGCTGATAATTATCTTGAATGCTTGGGCTGAAAGTGACGGAGTGATAAGATTCTAAGTGAAATAATGAATTCACTGCCTGTGGGTATGGTTTAGAATGTCACTCAAATGACTGAAAGTAGCTTGCCCTTGGAATTCTACTAGGACTAATGTATGCATTGTGGGGTTTTATTGTGCTGTTAGGTATTAAATGTCTTTGTAGCTTGCTGAAGCCATGGCCTGATAATATCTAATATTCCGTAGAATAAGTCTAAATAACTCAAGACTTTTAGCTAAAGGAGCTATTGGCCTAAAACTGGTCCAGGGTAGTGCTGTCACTTCTTTTAATTATTTTGCCAGCTCTCTATCTGTTTTCTGCATGGAAGGTTCTCTATTATTAAAAGTACAGTAGCATCTTTATTAAAAAAAAAACAATCAAAAAGGATGTCTGAACAAGTTCAGAGACAGATCAGCTTACCTGGTAACTTCTTTCTGTATGCCAAATCCCTGCATTCATTCCCTTTTTGCATGCCGACTGTGTTTTTAAATTGCACTCCCACAACTGCTGCTATGTGGTCCTTTCTCAGCGTTGTGACTGGTGGAGTAGCTGCCTTTGTAGGTCTGTCAGAGTGCTTATCACAGAAAGGTATCTCTATGGCTTTCCTGATTAGAAGCAGCTTAAAACATTTACTAAGTTACACCAAAATATTTTAAAGCATTTACCAATTGTATGTTCAGTATGCACTGTTTATGTCAAACAGAATTTTGTGTTAGAATGAGAACAAATAATTCTTTGGAAGCATCAGCTCTATTTCATGTTTAGATGCCAATTCTCTAAAAAGAATGATACAGTGGAGAAATGTGCTGTGAGCTGTCTGTTGGTTGTAAGAATCTATTTTTTTTCTCAGATTGCAGGCAGAGTTGCTGATGAAAGAGGTGCAGTGTTGGGGCATGAAGTTGGATATTGTATTCGGTTTGATGACTGCACGGATCCACAAGCTACAAGAATTAAGGTGAAACATGAGCAGTGTGTGGTTACTCTGAAAGGGCTAGCTGAAACTCTCCAAGTACTTTTACAAAATTAATTAGAACCTTATGATGCCCAGTAAAGAGAATACATACATTGCAGTTTTCCAGGTGGGCATCCCTAAAGTGTGCTTGGAAAGGCTGTGGCTATCCAAACCTTACTAAAGCCTGTATGTGTTCTTTTCTGCTAGACTGGCAGCCACCCCTGTGAAATTAAAGGGGATTTTCAAGGGAGATGTGACCAGATATTGGTACAGTGCTAGTGTGATCTGATGCGTCACACAGAGTCATAGAGAAAGGCTGCAGTGGATCACAGCTGAAGTATCCTCACCACCCTAAAAATAGATTTTGGTTAAAAGCGCAGATAAAACATGAGATGAGTAGGCTGAGTGCAATGTGATGTGGATTCAATAGTAAGCTTTGCAGCTGTTCTTCAGTACTGTGAACAATATTAATGTTGCTTGTGTTGGTACAGATGAGAGTTTGCATATGCTGGAACAGCAATGAGGATGAATGAGACAATTTAGATTTTTGATTTCTGAGGCTAGTAGCCCTTTTAAAAGCAGAAGAACTGGAGATGCTTGTTCATTAAATGCAGCTGAAATCTTCAGGTCTTTTTTTGGGATTTGGGTTTGTGGTTTGTTTGGTTTTTTTTTTGTTTTTTTTTTTTTTAATGTGATGATTAATCATTTGGAGTTGGAAATCTGGAGGTTTTCACCTTGCACACCAGTTCTTGCCTAGTTCAAGGCCACATTTGGAATCCCAGGTCAAACTATTGATGACTACATAGAGCTGTTTGGGTTTCCATGAGCTAGTAGGAAGCATTAAATTTAAATATTGCATTTTGTTGACATGTGAAGGTTTGTGTACTGGTCAGATATTATGTGGTCTACTCTGAGAGGGTCAATATTGCATTGACATGCAGGATGTTACTGGTAGAGCTGATTTAGCTATGTTACAGACAACGGTGAAGAAACTTCTCTTGCCATGTTCCAGTGCTGCCAACCTGTTATTTTATTTTATTTTTTAATACAAAAATAGCTTAAAATACTGATTAGAAACCAGTCAGTCTGATCACCTCTGGGTTAGCATTCAGAAATACAGGCAGCCGGAAGGAAGCAGAGACAGGACACCTGACCCAAACTAACCAAAAGGGTATTCCATACCACAGCACATCATGCCCAGTATAGAAACTGGGGGGAGTCACCCTGAAGGCCCAGATCACTGCTCAGGTTGGGCTGGGTATCGGTCGGTGTGTGTTGAGCAGTTATATTGGGCATCACTTGTGTTTACCGTTTTTTTTTTCTTTTCCCCTTTTAGTTTCATATTCTCTCCCCTTGTTTTTTTCTCTTATCACTATTATTACTAGTGTTAATAGTAATATTTTTGCATTATACTTTAGTTACTGGACTGTTCTTATCTCAACCTGTGGGGTTTACATTCTTTGGATTCTCCTCCCCATTCCTCAGGAGTGTGAAGGGAACAAGAGGGGAAGTGAGCGCATGGCTGTGTGGTTCTGAGTTACCAGCTGGGCTTAAACCATGACAATAATCTATAGAAATCACATGGCTAATTAAGACTACTTGGTGGGTTTTGTTTACATTTTTCTTTGCATTCACTTTTAGTTTCTAACTGATGGTATGCTGGTGAGGGAGATGATGGCTGATCCTTTATTAACAAGATACAGGTAAGGAACCATGGAGTGAATGCTTGCTGAAGTGTAATTTGATAAACAACTGACTGTTTTTGTTGTTTTTTTTTTTTTTTAGGCTGAGGTATGCTTATTATAAATTAAATACCGAAAGATGTGAAAATTACGTTAGGCATTTGACAACTTGATGTTGTAAAGACTTAGGAAATCAGTTGATCATTGCAACACCAAGCTCATCAAGATTTGCTGCTATGGTTTTGGAGCAAAAGCTAAATGGGCTTTAGAAGAATTGTTTCATTTACTAGTTTTAAATTAACTTTCCTTCTGATGCCAATCAAATTAAAAATAAAAAATCACCAAAAAAGCAGGCCTATTCCAGTATGCAGACAAGCTGTGCAGTGCAGTAAAGCCAGACCCTTTCTTTCCACTCTTTCCCAAAAGCTAGCCTGAATAAAGAACAGTGTGTATGGGCCATGTTACCTACATTTTTCTCCCTACCTTGTTTTGTGATTTTTTTCAAACTTCCACAGTTTTCTAAGTGGATGTGCACAGTAATAGTCCAGTAGCAGATTTCAAATGATGATATTTCTGGAAGATGGGAAGACACTGATTCTAGTGTTAATCATCAAGCCATTTCTGAAATCTTAATCTTTCTGCTTTGTTCACAGTGTCCTCATGCTGGATGAAGCCCATGAAAGGACTCTTTATACAGATATTGCCATTGGCTTACTGAGAAAGGTTATTTATTTTAATGCTCTCTGTAAGCATTTTCATTTTCATCCTTTTTGTTAAACCTCTGATCCTGATGGCTGATTAGTGAATCTATTTGAGAGAGGGTGATTTTTGATTCCGTATTTTCCTACAGTCTGTTTTATATGCCCAGCTATTTACTCTAGACATCTGTCACTCAGGATCCTCGTGTTTCCTCCCCCCATTGCTGAAATGTCTCCTTATTAGCAAAAAGGAGGTCTTCATTCTGATGATGCTGGTCATGTGAAATGATCTCATAGGGGGTTATTGTTGACTTTCAGCGTGATGAAGATCTGGCTCCTACCAGAAATTAAGAGTAAACAATAATGATTACAGGCTGAATGCCCTTAAAATGAATATATAAACCTCCAGCCATCAGGCTGTTAGATCTGTGGAGCGATGAGTGTGCTTCAGTTCCTCAGCTGTTTTGTATTGTCAAAGTATTTTTAGAGAGAAGTTTTTGGTAATCTTGGTTTTAGTTTTATATCTCAGAAAACAGTTTTTACTCTGGATGTTCTTGGTCTCTATCCTAGATTCAGAAGAAGCGTGGAGATCTTCGACTTCTTGTGGCTTCAGCCACCTTGGATGCAGAGGTATAGCTCCAATTGTGGTTTGAAATGAAGTGACCTTAAGTGGCAACTCCACTTATATATATATATATATATGTGTATGTATATATACATATATTCTCTGTGGGGCTTGCTTCTTGTGAAACATTACTGCTGTTCGAGTGGTGAAGAAGAGAGGAAAGAATGCAGGAAAAAGATCTGCATTAGTTAGGTTGCTGCATTTGGTTTTAATTTTGTATTGGCAAACTTTTTTGGAAGTGAATTTAAATATGAATCTGCTTCTCATATATTGATCTCTCTGTTTTTCTTCCCCCTCCTTCCCCCACTCCTTCCAGCCCCCAATTGGTATTGTTGTATGAAAAGATGTTCCCTTGGCTTAATCTAGTCTAGTAAGAGATGTTGGTTTAGCTCTGTTTTGTGATGGCAGTAATATGAGACAACCACAGGCCAGTAAAAATGAGTAGATTCAATGTCAGTGAGATCCTACTAGTTCCTTTCATTGACTTATGGCCTGCGGAAGCTTATGTAACTTACTAAAAATGTTGTTAATTTAATTTTGAGTAGGAACAGAAAACATGCTCTTCTAGATCAGAGCAGTATTTCATCCAGCCCAGTATTCTTTCTGGAACAGCAGCAGCAGTAGGAGATGCTGGTTAGGGAGAGTGTGGGAGCCCGTCCAGCTACTGTGGGTCTGTTCTCTGTGAGCTGCCTCAGCAGCTGCAATGGTTGCAGTAGAGACATTACACAGTGCATTCCTGCAGTTTCCTTCTAGTATGTGTTTATGGACCTGCTGTTTGTTAATTTGTCTTCAAATCTGCTTGATGAAGCTGTAAGTCTTCAGGACATCATGTGAGAGCAATTTTCAGAAGTTTGCCGCCTGCTGTGTAATGAAGTACTGTATTTAATTTCTTCCTTTTCTGTTCATTTCATCAAGGATTTGCATCTTTTTTTTTAACACAATAACCAGCACCAGTTTTACATTTACTTTATTTGCTTTTCCTAACTCCCCTGTGTCATAAGATGTGGTGTTGAGAGCCTGTGTGCAGCACTGAAAGCATAGGTGTACTGAGATTTCCTTTAGTGGCAAATATCATATACTGTAAATTTTTGATTGTAAGCTCTGGTATTACTTGCACTGCTGTGTATTCTGTACATTAGATAATGTTACAGTACTCTGCCTTTGCAAAATTTTAACTGCCAAAAATAGCATGTTTCAGATAGCTTACAGGTAATGTAAAAATAATAAGAGCAAAATGATTGGTATGACTATATTAACATTTGTTTAAATACAGAAAGTTTATGGTGTCTCTATAATGGTCATGAAAGTCAAGATGGATTATTTGGGTTCTTAACTTTCGTTCTTTTGCTTTTGTGCATTTAAAATACTTTGTGGCAATAAAACTGAATTTGTCAAGGTGTCTTGCAATGCAGAAGACAAAAACCTGAATCAGCCTAAGTGTTTTTACCAGGTGAGATGGTAGCATTCAGTAAGAGCTGTAAAATATACTTGCTCATCCAGAAATGGATGAGAATATGCAAGCCCTACCCAAAACTTTGAGGACCAATAATTTCTAAGTTCTTCTTAGCTTTGACTTTGCTGCTGTTATAGATCCAATAAGAAGTTTATATATCTGCTTTGTCCAGCATTATCAATTCTTCTAATTAACTTTATTACCTCTTTTTGATCTTTGCTTCTCAAAAGCAATAAACATGCAAGACTCCGTGTGTGTCAAGTGCCTTACGCCAGACAGGAGAGAAGGCAACAAACCCCAAATCTAAAATTTTTAAATTGGCACTGTCAAATTTACTAATAAAACACCCAAATTGCAGTGGTTGAACTTCTTCATGTCCTGAGGTTTCTCCCTTCATTCTTTGAAATATCAAACCAAAAGTGTTTCTTTTTATTTTAATGTAGAAATTCAAGAATTTCTTTAATCAAAATGATACCGGTGACCCCAGCAAAGATACCAGCGTGATCCTTACTGTGGAGGGGAGAACATTTCCAGTGGACATCTTTTACATACAGAGGTGTGTTTGATCTTGTCAATGGTTCTTAGGAGAGTATGCAACTGTGGTATCATTTGGTCTATGTTAGAGCTTAGATGTTCCCACAAGGTGTAACCTTCAATCTGCAAACATTTGGGTATTGCTTATAGCAGCTGACATGTTTTTAGGCTTGCTGTAGTGGAAAGGAAACAAATGAATTGCTGATTCCCAAGGATGCATCATGAACTAAATGTGGTATGGCTGTTGTGTAGTTTCCAAAAGCTAGCTTGCTTTTTGTTCCTTATGGAAATGAGGAGGCTGTACCTGTTTTTCTGCTAATGTCTCTCCTATTTTCTCCCTATAGTCCTGTTCCAGACTATGTAAAATCAACTGTGGAAACTGCAATGAAAATTCACCAGATGGAGAATGATGGTGATATACTGGCATTTTTAACTGGCCAGGTACAGACATAAGCAATATTTTTGATTTACAACACTGAATTTTTGGTTTACAACACTAAATTGTTGACTTTGCTACGTGGCCTGAGTCTCCTGCTTTCCTTAGCTGTGCTTCTTTTAGTCCCATTAAAGATGACAGACATTTTTGCATTGATGAGAGCAGAATTAGGCCAGTCACAAAGACTTGTAGAAAATGTATGGCCTGGATTTATCAAAGCTAGTGATGAATAGTTTTTCCCATTTAATACTTTCAGCCTTGTTAATAAATGGAATAACTTGGGGGGTTTTGGTGCTAGTCACACCTGCAAAGTTTTTAAATTGACAGTGAGTCATTGCTAAGGCAAATGGAATTTACATTTGTTGGGCTTAATGTCATTAACATGACAGACAGATTTCTGTGAGATACAAATTTGCTTGCCTTTTCCTCACTATTTATGCACTTTGCAGCTGAGGAGTAGCATATAATTTTTCCAGTAAAGAGCTACCTTGAAGAGCTTCAACAACATCTTGCATATTTTCAAAAGAAAGTTCTTCATCCTCACTATTGATGTAATTTTTGGAAGAGTGAATTGGGTATCTCAGGAGGCAATGTCTGATCCTTTTGTTGTCTGTGTTTAAGAGTGAGATGCCACAGCTGATCTCTGAGATTAAGTGTGAGGTTGAGCAATAGGTGCTAATGAAGTTACTGTGTCATTCCTGATCAAGACCTACAGCATTCTGCACTGTCAAAATAGATTGGCCTCCCATTTTGCTCTCACAAGCTGAGATGGAGAGGAAAATATGCCTGCTTCCTCCTGAGCTTTGTTCAGTTCTTTCCTGGTGATTTTGCTCATGTATTTGTGGTGTGACATTGTCTTAAATAACATTGAACAAAAATACTAATATGAACACATATTTATTATGAATAGCACTTTATGTAAGAATATTACAAAATAGAGCTAGTCAAAGATCCCAGGGTTTGAACAATTTGAACTATGGTATTTGGTGTGTTTCTTATATGTAGGTGACAGCTATGTGGTATGAAAGTGAAACCTCTCACATTCTGTCCCCTGTTGTGGTCTGGCTCTAGGAGGAAGTGGAGACTGTTGTTTCTATGCTCATAGAGCAGGCTCGGGCCCTCTCTCGCACTGGAATGAAAAGACACCTCCGTGTTCTCCCCATGTATGCTGGGCTGCCTTCTCCTGAGCAGATGAAAGTGTTTGAGAGAGTTTCTCACAATGTCAGGAAGGTAAGGCTTTCATGTATGTCTCAATTTCTACCACCCAGAGGTGTATCTGCAGTACACAGATTGCATATATCTGGCTCACATCATGAGACTATTGCAAACACTTATCGAAGGAGTCTTTCTGCATCTCCTAACACTGCCTCTCAGTTCTCAAACTGTGAACCAAGAGCATGTTCTCTGGCTTCCCTTACCACCTTTGATCAGTCCTAGACATGTTAATTCTAACTTTCCTGTAAACCTCATCAACTTTCAATTTTCAAGAGTCTTTATACAACCTCGTATTTGTCTATGTCCAGTTGCAGCTTCTTAAAACTCTTAAGTCTTTTACCTGGTTTTATTTCTTTTTGTGGTCTAAGTGTCTATGGCTGTTTTCTACCTGTAATGGAAAAATTAATGTCAGAGTGGGTAAGTAAGTGCTATATTTTCGTCTAAGAAACAAGTTAAAACTTGCCTGGTTTTTTTTCTTTTTTTTTGACTTCTAACAGTCTGGTTCAGTTATTTAGTGTCACAGAACTATATAATTAGTCATGATTAATGCTTTCTGCTTAGGCAGAGCCTGTGCTGGGGCTGAGATAGGCCCACAGAATTACACAGTGGTGACTTGTTATAATTTTGTTCATACTGCAGACTAAAAAGTAGAGTTGTTTATCTGGTGTTGGAGAGCATTGAGTATAAATAAACCACAGAACCACAGCATACTTCTTTTCTCTCCAGGCTATATGACATTAGCTAATTAACTTCCAAGATTTACTTTTTTAATGTCAGGTGATATAAGGACTAGGTTTCTCTCTGTCATCTGGGAATCATTAATTTCTAATATTTTAGGACATAAGTGTGTCTCTTCAGGGATACTGAAGGTGGGACACTTAACTCTGTTCTCCTCCTATCCCCTCCCTTGTTCCAGTGTGACAGGGTTCTCAATAGAACTGAGAAGAAAGAGAATACTTGTTCTTACATAGTTTGCTAAATAAGAACCTCTGATTTACAGTCAATTTTCTCTGCAAACACTGCCAAGCTCTTCTTCTACGAAGAGAGATAAATTTGGGTAAGAAAATGATTATGAAGCTGTAAAAACTGGGGTATTTCAAGCTGAGAGCTCTGTCTGCTGCATTACTGTATCCTTTTGTACTCCAGAGTGTGTTTACTGGAACTGTCTGTTACTGAGATCTTTCACGTGGCTTGTATTTGAGTCCTGATTCACTGATGCAAGGCCTCCATGTTGTAATTGACACCAGGGAGTTCACCATATCCTCACTGTGTCTGTCTGTAGGTGGTAGTTGCCACCAACGTTGCAGAGACCTCCATCACGGTTCGCGGAATCGTATTCGTAATTGATTGTGGGTTTGTGAAGCTTCGTGCCTATAACCCCAAAACAGCCATTGAATGCCTTGTGGTGGTTCCAGTCTCTAAGGCTTCAGCTAATCAGAGAGCAGGACGTGCAGGACGGAACCGCTCTGGTAAATGTTACAGGCTTTATACAGGTTAGTAATCTGATATGTAGGGAAGGTGAACTGGCTGATGTGACTTCCATTTTGCTTTACAGTAGTTTTAGTGTTAAAGAACTGTGTTTTTTCTTCCAGCAATAGATAGGAGAATGATTAAAGATGCACAAGCAAGTCCAGAGGAGGCCACAAAGCTCTGCTCTGGAGCCAGGCTGAGAGAGCTGGGCTGGTACAGCCTGGAGAAAAGAAGGCTTCTTAAAGGCTTCTTAGAGCAGCTCCATTGCCTAAGGGGGCACTGGTACAGGGTGCCCAGAGAAGCTATGGCTGCCCCATCCTTGGCAGTATTCAAGGCCAGCTTGGACACAGGGGCTTGGAGCAAGCTGCTCTAGTGGGAGGTGTCCTTGCCTGTGGCAGGGGGTTGGAACTGGATGGACTTTAAGGTAGGTCCCTTCCACTCCAAACCAGCCTGTGATTCTATGTTTCTAATATAAGGACTGCTGGAGCTGCTTGCTGCAGTTTTCTGTGAAGAACATTTCAAGTAGAAGTACAGGTGGGGCAACTGCAGAATCAGCGGTGTAGCCAAAACTATTGAATATTTTGTTTAAAAGCAATCATCTTTAAAATGAAGTAATTTGAGGAAGATCATCTTTGAGTTATAGTTCTTTCAACACCTGCTAATTCATACTTGATAATTTTAACTTGAAACGGGTATGATTCTGTCTTCTTGACTGTACAGGGTGGGAGTTGAAACTCAGTCCCAAATGGCTTTGTTTTCTCCTACTACAGAGGAGGACTTTGAAAAGTTGCCCAAGTCCACTGTTCCCGAGATGCAGCGCAGTAACCTTGCACCCGTCATCTTGCAGCTAAAGGCTTTGGGAATTGACAATGTGCTCAGGTTCCCCTTTCTTTCGGTGAGTCCTAGCCTGTAAAGTCTGTCATCTTTCCTTACTTGGAAGGAAAATCAGTAGATGACTTGTTGGTAACGCACAGAAGAACCATTGCCCTGTTAATTTGGAAAGCATAACTTGTCAGCTTTGGGCATTGGGAATCAACTAGTGCAAGTAATGTGTGTGACAACTTAGAAACAACAACTGTTTGTATTCTAGAGATTGCTATTCAAAGTACTGGCAAGTCAAGAAAAACCTAGAAAGGCAAACTGAGATTCTGCAAACTTTGCATTGAATTTATGAAGAAAAAGGGAGAAAGGGAAAAGATACCTAGAGAACTAAACCAGAGGTTGTCTGTTTTGTTAAAAAGAGCAGTATCATGTTTTAGATTTGCTTTCTGTAAAGTTTCTAACTAGTCTGTATTGATGTGGAAAACTCACATGGTGGCATTAGAAGAGAAAGTTAAGCAATTGTTCTGATCTGATGGTGGTGAGCCTGTTGAGATGATTTCGACTCGTAGCATTGCAGTCAGTGGAAGGGTGAAAGGAGAGTCTGATACCTCTTTCCTCACTACACAGGAGCAGAAAGATAAGTAATTAGAACTTCAGGGTTTTGTAGAAGAGGAAGGCCTAAGAATTTATGTGATAACTCATGTGTTCTGTGATGATAACTTTAAATAATGAGCTTTTTTTTTTTTTCTCTACAGCCACCTCCTGCCCAGTCAATGGTGCAAGCTTTAGAACTGCTGTATGCTTTAGGAGGTGAGAATATTATGCTTTGCTTTATTTATAGTTAAGTTATATGAGTTTTGAAAAAAACCTGTTAATTTGGATTTGGTGATTGTATGGACATTAATCAAACTTGCATTTGAGAACTGTGCTTTGAGAAAGAGATAATGCAGCCTTGACTGGTGGAAGCTTTCTGTTGGCATGTTTTTAAAGTGTACCTCAGTCTCCTCTGAACTTACTTTCTTTTCCTCCAGTTGTTTCAGACAGGTAAGCAAGCAAAAGGCTGCAGTAACTTTCTGGGAGCAACTATAAATCTATTTCATAGAATATAAACTACAAATTAAGTGTTTAGATTGGGCAGACATATTTTATAGCTATTATCTGTGTATTTCCTTGCACCTTCATGGGAGGAACCAGCTATTTATCTTTGGTAGGAACAGGGCTCTGAGCTGATGAAGGTGTTGGTGTGATTCTCTTAGGCAGATCCTCTGCGTTTCTTCAGAACTTACAGAGGGTTGGAACTGGATGAGCTTTAGGGTCCCTTCCAACCCAAACTGTTCTAGGATTCTATGAATTACTAATCACAGCTTGTTCTCAAATTCAGTAGAGAGTCTGAACCACATTCTTAGTCATATGGTTTGGTGTTAGGTAGTCCTTTGAGCAGCAGGGAGCACAACTCAGTGGTTCTTAAGGTTGAGTCTCTTCCAACTGGAGGTGTTCTAAGACTGTAAAAATGTTAATTTCTGTTTATTCATTATGCTGCTGTTAGATACCTGTAACACTAAAGTCACACTGTAGTAATATTTTTATACACAGTTTTTGATTCCTTTTTGTTGTGAGTAGAATGAATGCTGCCTGATTTTGTTTATAGGAAGGGCTGTTATATTGTTGGGGTATTTGAAAGCTATTTAATCTTTTTGAGTGCAGCAAACTTAAACAAAACAACTTGACATGAGAAGAAGTAATCAAAATGAAACAATTTAACTCAATGTTTGTGGTTAATTCAAACTTAACAATATTTGCTCCATAATATAAACATGAAGAAAAATGTAGTGTGAAGGAGACTGTATAAACATTGGCGGCATTCAGAGGTTTGTGACTATTTTGACATCAGTTAGAAATGCTGTGTTGTAATTTGTGGCAGTCTGTCTTATTCTCATGGAGCTGTTATTCTCTGTTTGGCCATGATTTTGATCTGTGCTGATTCAGTTCCATCTTGCAAAGGAGGGTTTTGCTTCAGGCACTTGGTTCTTGGCAACCTTTCCAAGCTTGGAACAAGGACCTTCACAGTGGCTCAGAAACATGTTGTAAGGATGAATTCACAGCCAAAACCACCTGGGGAGATGGAGAGGGAAGGTCAGAAAACTTACTGATTAGCTGTTTGATGTTTTGGCAAGTGTTACTATGCTGCTCATGGTAACTTCACAGAGCAGTACAGAGCTGTTACTCTCTTGGCTGACCAGCTTTTGTAGCAAAGCAGAGGAGTGCTGATGTCGATGAAGATGTAAAGAAATGTGTGTGGTGTTCAGATTCACTCTTAAACATTGCTGAAGTTTAAAGTGTTAGATGGTTTATTATGGAGATTGTCTATAAGTTGCAAAGGTGAAGATGCCCAAGTGTTTGCAGCTGCAGTAAGGATTACGTGTCTCATATGCAAGTGTGAACCTGTATTTCAACACTTGCATTGTAATTGCATGCAAATGTGCAGTTTAGGGTCAGGACCCTACTGTGCCAGTGCAGTGCCAACAGAAAAGCATGTTTTTCAGTTTGAGATAGTTCTGTTGAATAAATACATCACCGTTTTTAGACTCATTCTTTTTACAGTGGTACAAACTGATTACATCAGGAGTATCTCTTCTCAGTCTTCTCCTTTGATGCTTTGAAAGTCTGAATTGTCAGTTGGAATTTATTGTTTTTAAGCATCATTTAGGAAGTAAATAAGGAGGTAGAAAATTGATTTATTTTTAGTTTTGCTTCAGATCCAAGGTTTTGTTGAAGATTCATTTGTAAATTGTCACCTATCAGAAACAACTACTCTGCCTAAAAATGGAGTGCTTTAATTCCTCAGCCTGTAACATACTAGTGCCACAGTACGTGAATAGTTTCTTCTGAGCATCTTCAGTAAGAATCTTTGCCGTATCTTTCCAATTTCCCATACAGATACAATATGGTGGTTGCCTCTAGCATGATTTCAAGGCAACTTTTACCTGTTTGGAACTAGTATCCAATGCAGGCTTACTTCTGCAAAGACATCTGTGCATGAGCAAAGCTGCATTGAGATTTGTAAGATTAAGCAGAAGCCAAAGGATTTTGGCTTGTTGCACATGTAGAAAGTTAAAAAGATGGTAATTTATCCTTTTTGCTAGTAGTAATGCAGTTACCCTTCTGTAGATGAAAGACTTCATATTCTAAGGTATTAATTGTAGTAGCACTTAAATCTCTCATATTGCACTGGTTAAGTGAAAGCTATCAGACCTTCATTTTTGCAGTGTCTGTGACTTGGTGTTTATATCACTTCATCATTTCACACAAGCTGCCTTTTGTACCTGCTTCTGAGGAAAGTATTGTGACATCTGAAAGGCCTATTATGTTTGGTTGGACAGTGTAAGGGTGTGGCAAATGAATTACTATGTTGCCATAATAAGTATGATGATAGCATATCAAATAAACACTTGATAGAGATATCTGTGGTTTCAGATATGCTGACGTGAGTTACAAAAGATCGCATTCCTTGACTTGATTTGTGGTTTTTGCTTTTCTCTGGGAAGCAGAGCTGAAGTACAGCTATGGAGGTTTTGGTATCACAGTTTGACAAATAATGTTTATATAATGCATGGGCCATGGTTGTGTTTCCTCAGTCCTCTCTGCTGAGGTAACTTATGCAATCGGCAGTGCCCCAAAGTCCTGTTCATGGGCTCTCGTTCATCCCAACTGTAGCTTTTCTCTTGTGCTCTGCCTTCTTGTTGTACTTCAGTTGACTTGCAGTTTTCTTTTGCAATTTTTACTCTTTGCTGCCTTTTGTAGTGAGCTCTTTTCTTCTTGCTGTTTTTATTCTATTTCCTATGTCCTCTTGCAAAGGAAACATTTTTCCATTTAAATCATTCCCTGAAATTTCAGCATAGTGCTCTGGGTTGGAATAGGACCTAGTGGCTTGTGTGGGTAAACCTTACTGCAGGTGTTTGACTGTAGGAAGCTGCACAACTAAAATGTGCAGGGTTGCTCAGTGATAGCTGGGAATCAAAAAGCAAGCTGTCATGCCTATCTCCTGTCCCAACTCCAGTAAAAAGCTTACAGTTGGAACATGGCTGACAGTTCAGTTACTGATGCATGAGGCAGACTAAACTGTAGGCAGTCTTCGCCAGCTGCACATCTCTAGTTTAGATTATATTGAAGTAAAAATAATTTTTTCCATGAGCTCAGCAGATGTGACTCAGAAAAATGGATGCCCTACCCCAACCACCTCATCAGTGCTTCCTCTTTCTACAGCTGTGCCTGTTCCATAACTGTTCCTTTTTTTATTCTCATGAGGACTCCTTCCCATCTGCATGAACAAAGCTGTTGCTAAATACTTAAATAGGAGATGCGTAAGTCTAACAGGTAATAGGCACTCTGGAGATTGCATTGACTTTGATACGTACTGACTGCAGATTTGCTAAGTCTTTGACAGTAGCAATGGAACTTGATCAAAATGAAGAAACCTGTGTGTTTACATATGTTTGAAAAAAGCCAAAACAATCCACTGACCCACGGCAGAGTAAATGGGTATTAAGGAGTGCCTTAAAGCTTAGTTTAATATACATTCAGCACCTCTTTGGTGCATTTGGTATATTTTAGCTTGTAATTTTTGCTTTTTAATACTTATTAAATCCTTAAAGAAGACTTTCTGTGTTCTTTCGCCTGTATCATTGCTACATTGATTAATATGCTGCAGGTTTGGATATGCACTGCCGTTTAACAGAGCCTCTTGGAATGAGAATAGCAGAGTTTCCTTTGAATCCTATGTTTGCAAAGATGCTTCTGGAGTCAGGTAGGAGAAAAAAAATCAGATTTTATTCTTAGTCTTATGATGAGGAGAGCACACTGCCACTTGTAATGGTAGTGTAGTACTAGACATTTGCCAAATTTGAAACAAACTGTATGCTTCATTTTGGTATGGTGTTTAGTGATAAAAAATTGGTTAAACTTGTGTCTGCCTGATAAATCTAACGCATTTGTCTTTAAAGTTTCCCTTTAAAACATTCACTGTTATACTAACAAAATTCAGCAGTTCAGGTATTTTGGTTTTATGTATTATAAAATATATTATTCCTCTTTTCCTTTTTTTTCTGTATGTGGCTAAGTTGAATGAAAGGTGATTTCTTTTACTGAATTTCTCCTCAGGAAATTTTGGCTGCTCTCAGGAGATTTTGACAATTGCTGCCATGATGCAGATTCAGAACATCTTTGTGATCCCTCCAAATCAAAAGTCTCAGGCTGTAAGTTCAGTTGTGTCTCATTTTCTTTTGGTTAGTTCCATGTTTCTGGAATTCTGCCAAGTATTTTATTGAAACCTGTTACAGATTGCAAGTTTGTAAAAAAATAAAACAAGATCTTGAACTATGCCTGTTGGTTATAGGTAAAAGAAGAAGTTGAGTAACAGTGGGAACGTCAGAGATCTTTGCTGGTGTTAAAAGCCTCCTACTGAAGACTAGAAATACGAATGTTTATAAGCCAATATTGCTCAGTATATGAGTTTGCTAAAAATACCCAAACCTCCATAAACACCACTTCCTTTTAAGAACAAAGAAGAAAGTATTAGGATGTAGCAGGAGCCTCACTGTAATGCATCCTTCTCTTGGATTTTGGGGGTTCATTTTCAGTTCATTTTTCTAATTTCAGTTTTAGAAATGCTCCTGAATATAGGTGGGCTAGTAAAATATTGCTGTTGCCTAGAGGAACTACCCTGTATGGGAAGAACTGCAACAGTCACCAGAAAGTATGGATGTGAAGGGACCTGAATTTTGCTTATTAAAAACTATTTCCTCTTCTGTAGGCCAGACGACACAGAAAGTTTGCTGTGGAAGAAGGTGATCATCTCACTATGCTTAATGTGTATGAAGCTTTTGTCAAAGTAAGTCAGTTCAGGCATATGTGGACTTGCAGGAATGGGAAGAACTTGAAGTGTTCAAGTTGAATTCAGTTCTGATTCTGGAAGTTCTGGATACAGCTTCCTCAAAGCTGAGGACTTACCATGTTTATTAAATGATAATTCTGCTTTAAAAGATATTCTGGTCATATTTTGTCACAGACCTTCTGTAGTTCCTCTGAACAGGGAATAGAAACAATATGGTTTGGATACACCACAGAAGTCTCATGGGTAGACAGCTATTTCTTCAAGTAGACTGGAATTTTTGAAAGGGCTTGGAAAAACAGGTATTCAGATTCCTCATGAAGTTCATATTCTTTTCTTTGGATATATCTGAGTTTTACTGATTATAAACTACATCTAAATCTAGCAGTCTTTTGTAAAAAAAGTGCCTCATAGATAATCGTGTCCTCTTCTTTATTGACCTTATGGATTTACACAAAGGCTTGACACCATCTCAATACTTCTCTATAAGCTCAGGTTTTACTTAACTGTTGTAAAGTGCTAGACCTGTTTGGAAGAAGTATATTTTGCTGGTATAAAGCACTTCTGTATTAACATATTTGCAGTATATTTGCAGTATTATTAATATATTTGCAGTATATTTGCAGTCAAACACAGGTGTTTGACTTCTCTCTCCCCAGGCCCAAAGCAATCAGTCAGGCACCAACTAATTTTTTGCCCTTTAAATTTTATATCTCCATAATTCTCTTAGAAATAGCCAAATGCAGAGAGAGGCTCTTGAAGTAAGTGATGGCTTCTGGAGAAATAGTTCTTTGCATAGAGAAGACCAGTGAAAACTGTGTACTGAAAAGGTTGTTTACATTTTGAGGTTCAAAACAGACTAGTTTGATATGGTGCATTTGTGTGTGAGAAAGGAATGACTGATGCTGTTCTTTCACCACATATGAAGAAACAAAGCACATCTGTTTGAAAATACCCCATAGTATTTGTTCTGCTACTATTTAGAAGTTGTTTGAAATATGTTTTGAAGTTATTAGAGCTAGGTATCCTTGTTAGTTTCTATGTAAATAGGTACTTTTCAGGGAAAACAATAAATATGTTGTAGGAGTCAGAAGAAAGGCAGAACAAGGCTATGTGATCCAAAGAGATTGGCTTTTGTTTTGCTTATTGTATCTCATTGTAATTTTTTTATTCTTCTTACTGTACAGCACAGCAAGAGCTCTCAGTGGTGTCAGGAGCACTTTCTGAACTACAAAGGGCTTGTAAGAGCTTCTGTTGTAAGAGAGCAGCTGAAAAAGCTTCTTGTCCACTTTAAAGTGCCAAAGAAGTCCAGTGAAGGTGAACATTGTTTTTAACCTGTTGTCCAGTACATAGTGATCATAGTCTCTCAAACTGACGGTCTCTTTGTGCTTTTCTTGTAACCTTTGAATTTTTCCTGGCCAAAGAGTAAGGTTAACTAAAACCAGATTTTTCTCCTAACAATGAGCACAGAAGAGCATTTTAGCCAATTTTTGCAATTAACATTTAGTCCTGTCTTTATTAGTTACATTTTCCAGCAAGAGATTATAGCCACAGATTATATTTACCAAAAGAGTCATAAAAAGATCACCCCGTTCCCTCTTTTGGGTTTCCAATAAGCCATATTTCTAGCATGTTCAAAATGATGTACAATCACTGGGATCTGATTGCTGGCTGCGCTGTACATGCAGGGGAGCCACGAGTAGTTCTCAGCACTTGTCTTTAACTGCTCTGAAAAATCAGAGGTTGATTTTTAGGTATCACACAAGGTTGCTCTTAGGACTATGAAACTATCTACAGGGAGACACCAGTGGCAACAGTAGAATTTTACATGGTAATCTTGATTTGCTGTGAAATTAAAGTCAAAAGAGATTGCAGGGCTTGTCTTCCTTCCAGCCTTTGTTATTAAAGCATGACGCATTGTAAGAAGTTGTTTGAGATGATTAAGTGGAATGTTAGGTATTTTTGCCATTCCATTGACTCATTTTAGAGGAAAACTTTTCTTTTCAGGTGATCCAGATCCTGTTTTGAGATGCATAGTTTCTGGATTCTTTGCAAACGCAGCTAAATTCCACTCTACTGGAGCTTACAGGTAAATATATAGAGTTTCATTACAACTGTTGCTTAGTTGCAAAGCTCCCTTGACTGGATAGGTCTAAGTATAATCAACACACAGATACTTCTTTAGACAATTTCAATAAGAAACACGTGACAATTGATTTACTAAATATGTGAAGTTTTGTATTTTCAAACTGCTTTAGTGTTTATCTCTTTGGCAAATGTAAATAAAGTTGCTGATAGTGGGAAGCTGTTTCTAAGAGTAATTAGTTTGTGTTAATGTAAGAAAGTACAGTTGTAGTGCAGCAGTGTTGTAAGCACTTCAAGGGCCCTCAGTAAAAGCCTGAAAACGCTGCCTTTTCATTTTAATACAGGTAGAACTCCTAGGACATTAAAGTGTCAGTTGCTCGCAGGATTTAAGCTTGGTTTCATCTGTTCATTAAACACAAATGGTTTTAATTTGATCCAGCTCTTTTGTTGTTGCCTTTTATTAACATTCTTACTGGGGATGAAAGGAACCATCTGTTAAACAATGAATATATGTACAGTCTGAAATGCTGTTTTGCTTTCCAGGACTATCCGTGATGACCAGGAGCTTCATATCCACCCCACTTCGGTGTTGTATGCAGAGAAACCTCCACGCTGGTAAGTTAAACCTGCTTGCACTTGTTTTGTGATCTTGGAAAGACAATTTCAGCATTCAGACATTTTCATGAATGACCGTTCCCCTTAAGTGGAGGAATAGATGTAGAAGGTCGGGGTTCCCTCAGTGAGAATTCAATTGCTATTTCCTTCGCAACTTTTTGTATAGGCAGTGTCCAAATATATCACGGAGATAGAGTGACATTTAGCTGCCAAAAAAACCTGCAGAGGCTTCGAAGCAGAGTCAGGTAACCCTGCTTTAACGGGCACCGTATCTTGCACTGCAGATTGCTCTTTGAGTGGTCTCTGTACCTATATAAAACTAGGATTAATTTACTTTTATTAAACCTATTAGGGGTATGATTCTATGAAATATCCTGCCAAATAGCTGCTGAAGTAATTGCAAATGGCTGATGCAACAAGTTCTGGCTGCTTAGCAAGTTGAGGAAAGAAATGGTTGTACCTTTGTGTTAGTGAGGATTTTACAGTTTCATTTTGTATGTCAGAGGTGCTCAGATGACAAATAGATGCATTCCTAACAATCAGGCAGCACGATCAATCTGAAGTGTTTGGACTTCTGTCCTTCTTTGCCTCTTGCTGAGACTTTGAAGGATAAACTTCACCGATACCATCTGTTGTCTTTGAATTGGACTCCTCCACCTGGTGCATTGGATTTACAGAAGTATAACTGGTTGGAACTTGGCCACCAATTACTGCAGCGGAAAGGACTCAGTCAGAGATCAATATGATCAGACAAAAAGCCATTTATTGCAAAGCATTAACTCCTTATATACTATTGCTTACACACACCTACAGCAATTTGGCATATCATGATTGGATACTTGTCTTGAAGACCCTTAATGACTAGCATATAATTGGTTAAGCACAGGTGTGAGAACTTGACCTCGAACACTTGCCAACAGTCCACAGTTCTCATCACTCAGTGAATTCCAGCTTCTTCTTATCTTGCTTGCTTAAGCTTCCTCGGGCCTCCCATGGCCTTGCTTTATCCCTCAGAGTTATTCAGAGCTCATGTACCAAATATCCATTCTCCTGTGAGAACACTGTCTCCACAAATTACATTGGCTCACAAAGCAGAAATGAGTTCAGCACATTGTACCAATTCTTCAGGGCTGAGTTAAGCAGTGTGTAGCTCTGTAGGTCTTGTGATAATGCTACAACCAGCTGAAAGACACTACTGGCTACAGGGGTTGTGTAAGAGTTTAACTTACTCAGGAACTCTGATTTCTGTGCTACTGCTGCCTGGGCAACCATTCTCTACTAAAGGCTTCAATTGTCTGTCACAGGTGTATATTGAATGTGTTCTTGTTTGTGTTTGTTTTCCTCAGGTTTCTCTTAAGTTGTATTAATTTGTGTGTCTTGGCTGCATTTGGCAGAGCAGAGAATTTTGGACTTATTCCTTCTTGCTTTTGGGAGCAAAACATCAATTAATGAGAGGCCATAAACCTTGTGGGTTTGCAGCTCTACTGTGTGTAGAGGGCAGATAATGTGGCTTTGCACTTCCTTGGTAAAAATTTCTTTTCCTGCTGAAGGGTGACTTCAGAAATAGGTTGTCCATACTGGCAAGCTGTTCATGCTGGCAGCAGTGATTGAGTCCACAGGGGTTTCTGTTTCTGAATTTCTTACAGGAAATGTTCTGGTAGTAGTTAAAGGTGTTTTGTACCTCTAATCCTTATCTTGACTGTCTGCAGACAGGCACCAGAGATAGTCATGCTGTCGTTTGTGCCCTACTTGTTACAGGTCCAGGGTTTTCATGCTTTTGAATCCTTATTCATGGTATCACAGAGTAACTAATATTCTCTCTTCCAAAGCATCTGTTAAGAGTCCCCCTTGGCTCCAGTGTAAGAAATATTCTTTCTTCTGTACCTTGCAATCCAGATGTCCTAATAGTAAGTCAGGGTGTTTTTAATGGTACTCTAAAGGTTGTATTAATATGAAGTACTCTGAAAACCAGAGGGAAGGAGGTATAACATAAAGACTTTCTTGTCATTCAGATATCAGTACTATATCTTGTCATTCAGATATCAGTACTATATCTTGTCATTCAGATATCAGTACTATATCTGTCAGTTTATATGTGAAACTACATACTAGAGATATGTATAAATACCGAGTCTAAATATAGAATCAGAGACAGGTTTGGGTGGAAGAGACCTGAAAGCCCACCCAGTTCCAGCCCCTTGCCACAGGCAGGGACACTTTCCACTAGAGCAGCTTGCTCCGAACCCCTGTGTCCAACCTGGCCTTGAACACTGCCAGGGATGGGGCAGCCACAGCTTCTCTGGGCACCCTGTGCCAGCGACTCAGCACCCTCCCAGGGAAGAGCTTCTGCCTAAGAGCTCATCTCAATCTCTCCTCTGGCAGTTTAAAGCCATTCCCCATGGCCTGTCCTTCCAGGCCCTTGTCCCAAGCCCCTCTCCAGGTTTCCTGCAGCCCCTTTAGACTTCAGGAGCCTTCTCTTGTCCAGGCTGCCCCAGCCCAGCTCTCTCAGCCTGGCTTCAAAGCAGAGCTGCTCCAGCCCTCCCAGTATCTCCATGGCTTCCTCTGGACACGATCTGGCAGCTCCATGTCCCTCTTGTGCTGTTGTCACCAACATAATGCTGTTCACATCTCTCTCCCTCATTGCTATAAAGCAAACACTTTTAAAATTTTTCTTCTCCAGGGTTGTCTACAATGAAGTCATACAGACTGCGAAATATTACATGAGAGATGTGACTGCTGTCGAATCTGCGTGGCTCTTGGAACTGGCACCTCATTTTTACCAGCAAGTAGTGGTACAGGATCAGCATAAAGCCCAAGCGGTACCATTGCTATATTAGCAGCTCTTGCATCTGAACATCTAATGTGTTCATATTTTGTTGTTGTCTATTTAATGGTACAAAAATAATTCAGTTTTGTTCATTTTAGTGGTTATAATATAAAAAAAGAATATACTGAATTGATTCATTAAAGCTTTTTCCTTAAAATCCAGCCAACAGATGTTATCTCAAACTTACAAAATAGAGTATCACTAGTAAACAAAGCCTTCAACCATTTTACACTTGTATATATGCACTTGGTAGCACTTTTCTGATGAGCACTATGGGTAGGCAGTGGTTATAGGTTGCATAATAATTTAGGAGAGTCTTTACATACTTTGCAAATTTGAGTGGATTTAGAGCCTTTTTTGAGCATTAATTATATTTAATAACAATACATAAAAATCTGCTCTTTTCAAACTTGAAATGGCAAAGGAAAGCTGCTATGTGTGCAAGGTTTTATTACAAATTCTGTTGCGTGTACATAACTTTTAGAATCCCAGACTGCTTTGTGTTGGAAGGGTTCTTAAAGCTCCTCCATTTCCAACCCCTGCCACGGACAGGGACACCTTCCACTGGAGCAGCTTGCTCCAAGCCCCTGTGTCCAACCTGGCCTTGAACACTGCCAGGGATGGGGCAGCCACAGGTTTTCTGGGCACCCTGTGCCAGCGCCTCAGCAGCCTCACAGAGAAGAGCTTCTGCCTAAGAGCTCATCTCAGTCTCCCCTGTTCTGGCAGGTTAAAGCCATTCCCCTTTGTCCTATCGCATTCTGCAAGTGTGGTGTAAAAAGGAGATGAACTCATACTCCAGTTATATCAGATCTGTTCCCTTTTGACTCATGTATTTACATGTTGTAACATCCCATACACAACATAATGTCCCCTTATGATATGACCTCTTCATGGGCTAAGTTTGGGGTGACTTCCTTCATGCTTTCATTCCACACTTCAGTAGGCCTTTAAGAGCCTGGAGGTTCAACAGTCCAGTGCAACTATGGCTGCAGTGTTAATACATTATTTAAAGTCTTGTACTTCATGCACCTACTCCTAGTGTGTGTGCAGCTGTGTTGTTTGGAGCACGCATACCTTTATCTGCATTTTTACAGAAATACTAGAAGGTCGTATTTTATACCAAGCCAGAATCACACTGTGGATTTTCGATTTCATAGGTTTATTTTAGCTCTATCAGTAACAAGCAGAGCTTGGGAAGTGTTGTCTTTGATACTTGTATAAGAATTTCTTTAACTTGAAATGACTGAACACATTCTAGTTGAACTTTAGTCCAGTTGTGCTGTATATGCTATTCAGTTTTGTTTTCTTTTCTTGCAGCATCTTTCCTCGACAGCAAAGCGGGCTAAAGTAGGAGACCAGTGATTTGACATGACTTAAGTCTCGTGTCATCAGATGCAGAGCCTACCAGTGATGTGAAGCTGGCTACAGTCCCTTCAGGAGTCAGTCCATTAGCAATTTGATCTTCCATCAACTTAAATGTTTAAATGCCTGCCAGGATTTGTAGGGGTTTATGCATGACCAGTACCTTGTAAACCTATATAGAGCTTGCATTATGGACATTTTATTCTTTGCCTACTTGACCACCGTTGTTAATCTGGGCATGTTGCTCCTCCTAAATAGGTAGAAAAATAATTTAAAAAGTAAGAGGACATGCAAGACCACAAAAACCTGAAACCTTCAAGAAGGAAACTGATTTCCTAGAGTGGTATATGGCTGCCTGATGAGATGTGGAACAGGTACCCTGCCTCCTATTACCTAGAGCACTGTGACTACTACCGGCCAAACTGAGCCTGGCTCCTGACAGCAGGAGCTCAGGGCAATGAACTAGCCCTTGAAATACAAGGTGCTGTCAGCAAAACATTGATTCCACGTTGGACCATCCCAGACTGGTGCAGCAAAAGTCTCCTGCTTGTGGTCAAGCTGCCCCTGGATCCCTGTGCTGTGACAGTCCTTCTGTAGGACAGTGTCTTGTTTCAATACACAAGAATTCAGCTTGGGGAGAGGGAGAAGGACCAGCTCAGTATTTCTTTTAGAAAGATAAAGTTTTTGCTCAGTCTGGGGATACTCACATGTGTTGCTTTGCTTTGCTTTTTTTTTTAACTATTTTTTCCTAACAAGTGAAAAGATGGAGCTTCACTGCTTGGAAATCCCAGAAGATTTGAGCAGGGGTTTATCATGCAACACTGTTTTTTTAGCAAAGAGGAAAATGCTCTGTCCTTTCCTATAAAGAACACAATCCTATATGTTTCTTTTATTAAGGATCTGTTCTTTGTTGCTTGGGACTGTCCTTCATGTGTTATTGAAGATAAAGATGTTCTGAACAGTTGCTGCTTTAATCAGACTCTATGGCTGCTTTTCAGTAAGGAACTGCACATTTTGGATACATATATTTATTTTAGAAACACATTGTTTGAAAATGTTCTTTTTATGAGGCACCTGATATGATGGATGGGTTTGGGCATCTCAACTAGAATTTTATTTTCTTTTTTTTTAAAAAGGATGTAAATAGGCAAAAATTTCTACATAGAACAAATGCCTTCCTCATCATAGGGCTACCTTGAAAACATTCTTGAGAGCTTCTTTACCCTCTCCCTTCCAAACACCTGCAGAGGGAAGATGTTGTGTCATGTGCAGTATGTGTCTGCTCAGTGTCTGTGTACTGTCTGCCAGCACAAAAAGTTGTACCAGTCTCCATGTATAGCACCAGCAGGATGACAAACCACATCACCTTCCTTCTTGTTTCCCTGTGAAACCTCGTCTTTGGATTTCTTTCTCTTAGAGTGGAAGCTCTTTGGGGCAGGGACTGTCTCTTAGCCAGAGCCCAGAACAGTGTTGGCACTTACTAAAAAGATTGAATTTGTAGGTGTTTTTTTTCCTCTTAAAGGACTGGGGAAAGAGCTGAAAATGAAAACATGTAAAATGTGTGTGTCTCTGTCTTCTGGAAGTATTCTGAAGAAAAATAAAACCGTTGAATTAAGGAAGCTTGAGAGTGCATCACTTCTGCCTGAGTAGTGGGCGATTCCTCAGCATACAGGACAGTTGTAGTGAGCTGGTCTGACCTGGGCTGGGATGGCAGTGGATGACCACTTCACTGCTGGTTCTGGGCATTTCTGGTGGTTCTGGAAAACTCTCGTCTCTGGGTGCCCTCTTCCCTGGCTGTGCAGCTGCCAGATTTTCTCTTGGAATGATTGTAACTCCTGCTGAGTTCAGACCCAAGGAGGTACAGGCTTCGGACATGCTGCAAGCAATTGTGCTTTTAGAACAAGTGCAATAGGTCTTTGTAAACAAAACCAGAAACTGAGCCTTAGGTCTTTAGCAGTTTTACAAACTGCTGAGGCTTTGCCAGAGGTGCAAACACAGAACAGGCAGACTTTATACTGGCGAGGCAGACTAAAGAGAGTACCTTTGGGGAGAAAGCACTCTGCATCAGAAATGTGGACTCTTTGAACGTGTTTGAAGACAGAGACCCAAAACTTAGAAGACCTGAAAATCTCTTTACTTTGTAAAATGCTGGCCTGCATCTCTCAGTTAAATTTATACATAACATTAGGCTTTAAATAACTTTGATTGAGATGAGTAACTGTGCCTTGTTCTTGGCTCTTTGCTGCATAAAGAATCTGTGCTGTTGTGAGGGAGGCCAGAGTCATTTGAAGATGGTTGTGAGGAGTTTATAAAACAGATTATGGATTTTAAACCTGGCTTTTAAAGACTGAGGTTAAAATACAAGGCTCTTGAATCAAAAGCCTTATGTGGGCATGAAATAGAAGTCATGCCACCACTGGCAAAGATATACATTGTTTTGAAGAGTGAATTTACAATCCATTAATGTCAAATTACCATAGAGGAAAAAAAGAAACTATACTCCACAAATCCATCAGGAAGCACTCTCAGTGCTCCTAGTCATGACCTTAGTATTGTCTGTTATAAGATGTAGTTAAATCAGAATAAAATTCGGCTGAGACAGTATTAATTGAACTGTATTTCGCATCTTGTAGATTAAAAATAATTCTGATATACTGATGGGAAAAGAGACACAAATCTCCCTGCTTCCTCTGGAGGCAGAGACAATTAATTAAAGACTAAAATGAAAAAAAGGAAATAAGGGAGAGGTGCTATTTCTTCTTGGTGCATGATGGTAAAAGTGCCTGTATAATGCAATGCCAGGTTGGATTGGGTTTGGAGCAAGCTGCTCTAATGGAAGATGTCCCTGCCTGTGGCAAAGGGTTGGAACTGGGTGAGCTTTAATGTCCCTTCCAACCCTGAGGTCCCTTCCCCAACCCAAACCAGGCTGTGACTCCATGATATGTAATTGAGTGATCACCCAACAATGTTCTCTAAAGGTACATCAAGGTAATGTGATGTAACTTATTTTAAGCTGAGTTCATTTTATATATGTGTTATGAGAAGCACAGATAGGCATTGGGAAAAGAGGTAAGCATGTATCTTTTACCAACCCCCCCCTAGTTTAGCAGAACCAGGTACCTGTGTAACTCATTCTAGATCTGGTGGTTCAGATCCCTTCTGGCTCGTGGGCAAGGGCAAACAGTTAATAGTTTCCTGACCCAGCAAATGTTAAAACAGGACAGAGATGCTGAGGTGGAAGTGCTGGAACAGCATTTCTGCATGGGGAATGTGAGGCCTTAGGAATGTTCTTTAAAATCAGCTGTATTGTTCACAAACTTTCTGATTATGAGGGAGGGATGGGCTGCGCTGGTTCTGCTGGGAGCCTTGGTGGTAGGAAAGGAGGGGAAGGAAGAGCAGAGCAGCAGAGCAGTGTCTGCAGGGAAGGGGGAGGATTTCTTCACCATGGGTTCACCTTGTGACTCACACAGGGCATTGCCTGATGACTGCTCTGGGTGCTCCTGAGCAGGTAGTTACTGAACTGCTGGCTTGGCCAGTGTGAAACTGAACTTCCAGGAGCTGATTGGGAATGAATTAGCAGAGCCAATACTGCTGTGCTTGTGCCCTTTGTATGACTGTGGTAATAGAACCCCCAACCACCAGGAAAGTCTGTCCTTGTATCCAGTTTCTGAATGTTCTCAGACTTGCAGAGCTTTTGTCCCTGCGAGATTGGACGGGGTTTTTCTCCTGTCAGTTTAAACTTCATCTTTCTCTGGAAGCTTTCTCAGGGATAAGCATTTTTGGCTCGAACCTGCCTGCACTTTGAGCAAGGTGCCGGTAGGTGGCAGGCGGCGGTTTCGAGTGGTTCTATTTTGGAGAACAAAAAATGACCCATTCATCTTACAGGTTTTCCTCCTCCTTCAGTTCTAACATTTAGCTGGTTTAGTGATAAGTGGGATGAGAAAGGGTAAAGGAAAAAGCTGTCCTTAGTATGGGATAAAGTATAATGTAGAGTGTGGTGATCAGTGGAGAAGCTCATATCGCTGTGTGTCCCTCCGGTTTCTCTGCAGTGCAGAAGCATGAGTTCCCTGCTTTGCTTGTACAGCCTCTGCCTGCAAGGGTCCTTGTGAAGTCAGTGGGTCTCAGACCTGACCAAAAGGTCGCCCACTGGCTCCCTGTACACCCCATCCCGTGCTACGTTGCTGGGCAAAGTCAAAACTTCCAGGAGAAAGAGCAGGACATAGATCAAAAACTTGCAATGGCTTCTTGGCTCCCTTCAGGCCAAAAAATAGGTTGTTCATTGCAGGTGACTTTTGGCACAAGGATGATCCTTCTGGACAGGGCATGTTTTGATGCCCTGAAACACCTTCCATGGAACTTGTGCTGTTTCTCTTTTCAGGATCTGGTGAGATAATCAGCATTTCATAGAACCACAGACTGGGAAGGGACCTTAACACTCATCCAGTTCTAACCCCCTGCCACAGGCAAGGACACCTTGCCCTAGAGCAGGTTGCTCAAACAGGTTGTTCATAAATGACCCATGAGCTGTGCAACAGCCAGGCTGAAGCGAGAGCAGCGAAGGAACCTTTTCAGATGAGCTAGGTCCTGAAAGAGCCAGGCTTGTGTTCAGTCCTACTGCTAAGAGCAGGATGTTTGTAAGGCAGAGCTGATCCCCTCTTCTTCCTGTTCTTCCCCTTGCCTATTAATGCTCCGGGAGGCCAAAGACTGTTTCCAAGTGTGTGGATATGCACGTGAGAGTTTGGTATCTGGGACAACAAGGCACAGATGTGGCCATGGTGAAGGCATGCTTATGCCCCAGCCTTGAGAGCACAGGGAGCCTCTAGGATGGCACTATTCAAAATGTCCCCACTGGTGCTGTTCTGCAAGCAGGATTTGTGGCATATGAGCATGTCTGCCACACACACTGTGGGTAGATCTGTGTATCATTAGTGTAATTCATCTTTGCACCCTTCTGTTTAAGTGCCATTTGGAGGCCTCCTGAGGATGTGCTGGACCACAAGGAAGACTTGTGAAGATGAGGGAGGAAGTCCAAGTGGAAAACACTTGTCATTAAATGAAGAATGAAGGGAGCAGTGGTGAAAGGAGGGCTGCAGATATATGCCTGGTAAGAATAGCTGCTACTCTGGACCTGCTCTACATCATCCTGCTGTTCTCCATATGTGAAAGCTGTTTATAGATGCCTCCTAATTCTTGTCCTTTTGTCACCAAATCCTTTTGAGTATATTTAAGGGTCTTCTTGTCAGTGTGAGGAGTGGAATACAGAGGGGAGATGCATTGTAAGAGGAGATCCCAGGGACCAGTAAAGCTGGGATGTACGGAAACCCACTACTCGATTCTTACTGATTTGAGTGAAGTTCTCATTAGGATTTGGAAGCTTTCCAGGAACCTTTGTACCTCAGCAAAGCAAGAATTTCTGGCAAGATGAGTATTTTAGGTTTTGCCAGAATTCCCGCATCAGGTGCAATGAGAGAAGAGTTGAGCTGAGCCTAACGGAGCTTTGAGCAGGGCAGAGCCATGCTGACAGCACCCAGTGGAACCGTGGTGGAAGGTACAGCGCCAGTGCTCAGCACCAGCACAGGACTCTTGAGGTGGGTTCTCCAGGGAGAAACACATTCGTGGATCTCAGGGGTAAACCAGACTGCTCTGGGGCGGCTCAATTGTGTGTGTATTTGTGCTTTGGGTTTACAGAAGTTAGAAGATGAACATTGTGTATCTGCCTCCTCCTCTGGCGTTTTATTGTGGAATGGGTTTTCTATTGGAGACAGAAAGAACTGGAACATCTGAATTTTGCTGCTGACTTTGTTTCTCACTGGGTAAATCTACTTGTAGTTCATTTGACTGTATTGTAAACACAGTGAAATTGTACCTCGTACAGCAGTAGGAGAATAACGTCTGTCAAATACATTGACACCCACAAACACAATGCTTTCTGGGAGGCAGAAATGATTTTGGCAAGTGTGTTTGTGTGTTTGGAGTTTTGTCACCAAAACTGACTGAAATGTTTTGAGAGAAAACTCCTTCTAAAGCCAGCCATTAGCAGATTGCTGACGTCTGATGTTTCCCTGTGCTCACTGCTCTTCCAGTGCTTCATTTGAATTGCACGGTTTTCCTTGCTTCTATTTCTCTTTTATGTGTTTGGGTTTATTTATGTCACTTGTCTCCCTTTAATTCCTCCTTTATGGTCACTAAAGGAAAAGTAGTAAAGAAAGTGAGTCTCCTCTTTTCTCCTGACATAGTCGAGTGGCAGGAAGCAGCCTGCCATGTCTCTCTCCTCCCCATGCTTTTCTTCTGCAGAAAGGTGCAGCCTCGCAAGTGTGTGTTGCTTTCCCTTTCTTTCTATTTGAGGAAAAAAGGAAACAGAAACAGAGAAACTTCAAAGCATAAATAAAGTTTTAGAATCTTCCTTAGAAAAAAGATAAAAACCTTTTTAATGAAAAGTTTTCCAGGAGGTGGGGGAAAGAAGAAAGGTTCTGGGCCCCTCTGCAACTGCCCAGCCACTTGGGCTTTGTCTCTCCAAGCTGTGCTCTGCACAATCACAGTCTCAGCTCTCCAACTCATGGGGCCTTTATAATGAAATAAAAGGTCAGTTCTTTAGACCCCCGACCTTCCTCGTTTGCTGCTTCATGTCCGAGTTGTGTTGGCTGAAGTGCTGATGTGGTGCAATGGAGGTGGGAAGAATCAGAAAGCTCCTGCTGCCCACAGGCTGTTGCTCAAATCTTGGTGCTTATGTGATGCTGAATAGGCAATATGGGACTCCTAAATGGAGCAACATGTGGTAAGTATCTAAGGAAAAATGGGAAGTGGATCAAATTAATGATTACGAGGAGCAGCTTTTCCAAGCAGCTTCTTGTCTGAATAGCAGGTATGGATCAGTGGTTTGGAAGGTCTTTTAACATCTTTAAAGATTAAAGCCTGCAATCACTGTAGTGTAAACTTGCATTAGTTATTTACAGTTACATGCATGAAAGGGCTTTGGGTGTGAGTCAGAGATCTGCAAGGTCTAACTCCTGGACATCTGGCTCCAGCAGTGGACACCGCAGGCTTGTGTAGGTGTCTCATCTTCAACTCAATGCAAAGGAACTGTTGATGCTAAAGGATAAGTTTCAGTTTGCTGGATAGGACACCCACATAAGGTAGCCAGGGAAAGGTGAGTTTGAGGTGGTGGTACCAGTGGGAGCTCAGCTCTTTGGGGTATTGTAAAAAATCCCATGGAACTGGGATTCTAAAAGCCTCCCATAGATGATGTAGACATAGGTGAACCAGTTCTGAAACTGGAAACCCAGAACTCAGACATCAGTGGGATGCTGATGGCCACCAGTGATTCAGCTGTGCTTGAGTTGCATGAGGGAGATGGACTGAGTTCCCCATTTCTTTGACCTTTGCTAGTAAGTGCAAAGCTGTAAGGATGGCGAGTTCCTGGCTTTAGCTCTTGGTACCTCAGCACTGTTCTGCTGCAAAACAGTTAAAATTAGGATTTTGATATTTATAGGATGAGATGGATTAATGGTAAAATCCTACCCCCTGTGATGCCTCAATGCTTGGCTTAGGAGAACACAGTGGGGCTTCTAAGGCCTCTTCAGTTGAGGGTGGTAAAACTCCCCACCACCATGAGAGAGTCTGGGGGTGCACCCTCTGAGTACAGGCCAGATACCTCCTGTAAAATGTAACTAGCATTTCATTGGCCTGGGGGAAGGAGTGTGGCTGCAGCTCTGCAACAGCAGCTCCCCAGGGAGCAGGGACGTCCAAATCCCTGTATCTGCACGAGAGGGACACAGGACAAAACACTTTGCTGGGGCTCTGGGGCACAGCAATAGCTGGGACCACACAGCCCAACCCCACTGAGCTGAGCCAGGGGAGTTGGGCACAAGCACTCGGGTCCATAGTGAAGGCTGGAGAGTTGATGATGCTGACAGCAGGGACAGCCAGGCTCAGAGGCACGCAAGTAACAAATTGAACAGTGAATATCTTAAGATGACTTTGGTTTATTGTCCAGATCGGGTCAGTGGAAAAAAATATTGGGAGACTGAGCAAAGAGACAGGCTGCTTTAGCAGATAAATGGACTGATCATTTCATATTGAGGAACAATCTCTAAAACATAGTTTACTGCGCAGCTGAGGGCTGAAGCATTTGCTGATGCCAAGAGCTCCTTCTTTGACCCTAGGCACACATGGAATTAAATGGCGCGGTGTTTTTTGATGGTTAAACTCCCCGAAGAAGACACTTCATTTGTTACTGGTGCTCTGATGAAGTAAAGTGTGGTTTATATGTACAAGGCCAGCCTTCAACTCATCTCAGAATGAATGGAGAGGTAAAATTGAATTTTACACTCCTGCTGCTATGATTAATGTAGGGGCTTTCGGATCCGGTGGCTGGCCGCAGGAGGGCAATGCAGGCTCATTCTGCAGGAGCCTGCCTGCCTGCACTTATGCAAAGGGATGCCAAAGAGAGGGATTCTGCATAAATGAATAGCTATTGTAAGAATAAACCTGTTATAGCAATAAATTCCCCCTGTACCCATCTCAGCGCAGCCCTCTGATATGAAGCTGCACCTGACAAAGGAATAAACTTGTTAGATGAATGAAAGAGCTTATGTGCATTAAATCAGAGAGTCTAATGCCAGGAGACTAAGAGAGGGCTCTGAAGAACTGGTCATGAAGCTTCCCCGCTGTACCTCACTGAGGAATGGAAACACAATAAAGCTGCTTGAGGGAAATGCTCAGTGTTGGTCGGGATGTGCGGGGCTGGATTGCTTTGGACCTTCAGCTGTCTTGCTCTGTCCTCTAGGATGGCTTGGAGGAAGGCACAGTGAGATCCTAGGGGTTTTGAAAGCTTCTCACAGGCAGGAGAGGGACAAACTGCCCAGAAGCCCTAGAAATGTGTATTGTCCTCATCCACTTAAGGAGCAAAGGAGCGGGTGAGACCTTTCACCATCTCTGCAGCTCAGGACTTCAAAAGGCTAAATATCAGAGTTTGCAACAGGAAAAGAATATGGAAACCTGTCAGTTCTGCTCTGGTGAAGTCAATGGACACCCACCTCTGTGGCTTTAATGGGACTGAAAATAGAACTATGTAAATCATTGATTTTTAAAAAATTTTAAGCATCAAAGTGAAGCATCTTTTACTTTGTATTTATTATTGGAATGCAAAACTGGAAATACTGGGTTTGGTCTTGCCAAGGTTCTTATTCCAGGTTAGTTATTTCCAAATTTAAATACAATTGTAGGTTTCCTTCACTAGAAACACTTCCCAGCTCAAGATGTGAACAGATCCCACTGCTGGTGGAGTTTGCAGGAGTGCTGGGAAAGCCAAAGCTCTGGAAGGGAGCCTGGGTGGAGGAGCAGCTCTTTCTGTACCTGGGAATATTTCTCAGATGTTGAGCATGGAATGAGCTGACTCCTGTTGGGCAGCAGTTTGTTAGTCTGGAAGTTAGCAACCTCCTGCCAGTGGTGTGGCTGGAACGGCTTCTCCATCCTCTAGGCTGGTACAGGGTGATTAAACACCCTGTGCCTGCAGGAGGGCTGCCTTTTGCAGTGTTCCCCAAAACACCTCTGGTGTTTGGTATCATTTAAACAGAGACCTTTGGAAGCTGTGGCAGCACTGCTCATTTTTCTGTGCCACACAAATGTCATTTTATTATGCTTTCTGAGCTACAGAGATAGGAGGAAAAGTTTTACTTTTGGGGATAAAAGTGCTTACGATCCTCTTAGCTCAATAGTGAGAATGTGTGACTTGAGGGGTTCAGAGTTTGTATAGAGGGATCTTTTGAAAAAGCTTTGATGTCAGGAAAAATCCACAGGGAAACCACATCTTCTTTTTGGTACTCTGAAGCTGCAGCACTCATTTCCCTGCTTTTCCAGCCAGCCCAGTGTAAGCCCACGGGTCATATGTCTGCTCCAGAGGAGGCCACAGAGCTGCTGGGAGGGCTGGAGCAGCTCTGCTCTAGAGCCAGGCTGAGAGAGCTGGGCTGGGACAGCCTGGACAAGAGAAGGCTCCTGAAGGGGAACCTCAGAGCAGCTCCAGTGCCTAAAGGGGCTGCAGGAAACCTGGAGAGGGGCTTGGGACAAGGGCCTGTAGGGACAGGCCAAGGGGAATGGCTTGAACCTGCCAGAACAGGGGAGACTGAGATGAGCTCTTAGGCAGAAGCTCTTCCCTGTGAAGGTGCTGAGACGCTGGCACAGGGTGCCCAGAGAAGCTGTGGCTGCCCCATCCCTGGCAGTGTTCAAGGCCAGGTTGGACACAGGGGCTTGGAGCAAGCTGCTCCAGTGGAAGATGTTCCTGTCTGTGGCAGGGGTTGGAGCTGGATGAGCTTTAAGGTCCCTTCAACCCAAACCAGCCTGGTATTGTGTGATTTGTGACCCTTTCCACTAGCAAAGGCACCTGTATCAGGTATAGAATCATAGAATCATAGAATAGTTAGGGTTGGAAAGGACCTTAAGATCATCTAGTTCCAACCCTCCTGCCATTATGATTATGGCCAGCAGTATTAAAATCATCACTGTTATAAATGGAACTTTGACAGCTGTTGGCCACTTCTCTGGTATCAAGAGGTGCAAAGTGTGACAAGCTGCTTTCTGGAGCCTACAATAGATGTCACTCACTCCAGATTTAGGCTGGGATGAAACACGTGGCAGTGGTGGAGGGGTCCCTGTTACTTCCCACAGTGACCCTGAGCCCATCCGTCCTGTGCAGGGTGATGTGACAGGAGGTGGTGCTTTGGTAGGTGCTGTGCAGTGGTGGGCAGTGGGTGCTGGCTGACAAACAGCAAATGACAAACGGCTGAAGGCAAACAATGAGTGAGGTGGGAAAAGGAAATAGTGTTTTCGACAATCTGCTGCTGCGGGGTGGGGGAGAAGGACCAAAGACCCCTAAAGGACGATGAGCCAGGGAGAAAGGGATAAGTTAACATTAAATGGGCATGTGGTGACAGAGGGGGAGATGGTGGGACAGCGGGAAATGCAGCAGGAGTCTGGAGAAAATCGATATGAGATAAGCGTTGCGGGGTAGCGCTGTTCATCAGGTGACAAAGTTAAAGGCAGGAAGACATTAAAAGTGAGAAAATATCACTGACCCCCTGCAGTATTGATCAAACAGCTGAGACACTCAAGGCCAAAGTCACTAATAAAGTGAGATGTATCAGCAAGAAGCCCATAAGAGCAGCTGAGTTGGCTTCCGAAGGTCTTAAAAATAAAATGTATCTGCAAAAGTTCTTGTTAACCATCTTCTTTGTCTTGTTAGGTGCAAAGAAGACAAAACAGCTTTGTGGAGAGGCACAGCCAGCGAGCCGAGATACATGAAGGTTTGCTGTGTTATTAAAAGGGATTTGAAACCTGGGTGGATTTTGCAGTGGAGAGAAGAGTTGGTAATGCTGGGGATGGACAGCAGTTCTGCAAGCTGCTGCTGCCAGCTCTGCCAGGACACCTGCAGGAGCCAACGGGCTCTGCTCAGCAATCATACGTGGAGTCATGCCCCAAAATTCTGGCTGCACAACTAAATGGGTGCTGCTGTCTCAGCCTGTCTGCCTGAACTCCTGAGATGATAACATTGCACATCTGCTAGCGATGTCCCAGGAGCCTTAAATGTGGCCTTAAATCAGTTTACAGTGGGAAGCTGGGGCTATTTGTATTGAAGTGCCTGAAATCATGGCAGGAGGGTTTGATGCCCTCATTTCTTTTGCTTTTTGAAATAGGTTCAGTTCAGCTTGTGTTGGTGCAAACACAACCCTCAATATCCTCTTTTACAATTACCCTAACACATCGTCATCTGTTCAAAATGTTTTCTTCATGCACCTTCTGTTACCTGCCTTGTGGTTGTTGAGATCCTGAGAACTGCGAAAGCGGAGTTGGGTGGGATGGGGGGGTTGGCTCAGAAACAAAAGTTAAAAACAAAAAACTCACTCTTTTGTTTGGTTTTTTTGGTTGTTTTTCATTTGTTTTTTTTGTTTGTTTGTTTGGTTGGTTGGTTTGGTTTTTTTCCTTTTTTGAGAGAGAGGAATTTTGCTCCCACTGGTTCCTGTCTTTCCTCTGTTTTTTGCCCACCTTCCTTATGGAACAAGAAGATAAAAGTAAATACGAACTTACCTACTGAAAGTACACATGAGATCCCTGTTAGAACAATGCTAAGGTGTCCTTAAAGTAGATGGACCATGAATAATTTTAGCATAAGGACTAACAGCTCCTCACAGGGAGTTTTCTTTGGGTAAGAGTGTTCAAAGGGCAATGACAGAGGAGAAGGGATTTGTGAAGCTCAGCTATAAGGAAAAGAGATGAAAGGAACTGCTGCTTCATCAGGTTTCTATATGATAGTAGAAACAGCTGCACCTGAAATTCATAGCTGAAGATGTTAAAACCAGAAGACTTTGCTCTGTTGAATGGGGTTACCATTGGAAATGTATTGCAAATTTTAACCAGTCTGTTTTACATGCAGCAAAGATGGATCAGCGAGCAGAGATTAATTTAATTAAATCAATATGATCACTAAGCCTCATAATAAAACCTTAAATAAAAACTTTGGGGAGAAAAATTGATCACCATTGCTGGGTATGAGCTGGAACAACTGTTTGTTCATTAAACACTTGTTCCAGCAGTTTAGAACTTGACTGACATCTCCCTCTCCCCATTTCCCCATCTTGTCACATGAGAATAAAACTGGTAACTGATCCTGAGGACTTTTGTTTTAATTTTGCTGTTAGCTCTTCCTGTATTGAAGGTTTGAACACATTGTGGCAGAAGGAAACCCCACTGCAACCCTTTGCACCTCTGTCCCTTCAGAAGGGCGCAGTTGTGCCTCTGTTGCTGTTTCCAGGCATTTTCTTTCGAGCATATTTTGTTAACTAAGCAGGAGCAATGAGTGAGATTTTTAAATGGTCAGTGATCTTGGGCATGCAGCTACTGGGTGACCAAGTGCTTCTTGCATACCCTGTTGGTTTTATTCTCTGCTGAGCCTGTTCTGTTTTATACTCTTACGTCCTAGGGAAACATCAGCTGAGATACCTCGGCAGATAGGAAAAGTAATGAAGGAGATGGAACATCTGCCGTGATCACACGTGTGATGAGGTGTGTGCGGCTGCCTTCACAGAATATCACACCTCTGAAATAGGCTTTTCCCAAAAATATCTGAATCTGTCTTGTTAATGTTGCTGGCAGGTTCACAGAGGGGATTTGTTATGTCCATTCTTAAAACAGCACTGTTTTCCTTTCAAGCACACATGTATTCATGCAGCTGGGTAGTTGCTGTAAGCATGCTGCATCAGGAGACTATTCACAGTTATAAGGACTCAGAGCATCACCTGACTGGTGATTCCTCTTTAAGTGATTGCTGTGTCCTGTGACAAAGCAGAGCATTTTAGCCTTTCAGCAAGATCACCTTGCTGGACCTGTGTCACTGGACACATGAGTAATCCAGTAGATTGCTGCTGCAAGTATCAGTGCCATCAGACCCTCTTCATCTCTCCCCCTTCCAATTCATCAGTGTTCTTCCTGTAATTTCTGACTTTTTATAGAAGACACATCAATTAGACAGTTTGTCTATAGCTGTTGAGCAGTGCAAGTGAGTGTGTGGATGTTGCATGTGCCCTTCTGGACCTGTCTCCATAACTGCTTACTCCATCCCTGTCCTTCCAAAGCAAAGCTGAGCCACAGTGGAGTTTGCTGCTAACACAGAGGCTTTTCCCATGCTGCCTCATAAGAAACACTGGTGCCCCTGACTTCAACTGATGGGGTGTAAGGACCTGGGCAGAGCCTGCTGCCTTGATGAGGCCAGCCCGAGTAGTGGGATTAACAGATGATGTGCCAGTGCTGGGGTGCCTGCACGCACCATCAGTGTGGTGCTCGTCCTGCCTGTTGGTATGGTAACAACCTGTTATTTAGTGGAAGGCACCATCCATAGCACCGTCCAGCTATTTGTACTTGTCTAATTATTGTTACTCTTTGCATTTGCTTCCAGTGTATGAGTAATGGAAGAGGGTTAGAGGGAAGGGAAGGTGCAGGGGGAAGAGAGCAGTGATTTGTGGGAGAGGTATCTCATCTCGGAGAGGAGGACATTCATCTTGCTGAGCATCCACATGCAGACCCAGCAGTGACTGACAGGGCTTGGGTGGGCACTGTGGTGACATTTAAGGTTGTTTTGATCTGTGAGCACTGGTTACTCATGTTTTGATTTCTAAATTTTCACCAACAAGCCAGTTGTTCTGAAAGTGAGCCATCTGCTAGGAGACCTGAAGAGATGAGGAAAGACTTCTCAGAACCTGATCCAAGCTATTGGGCTCATCCTTGGTAACTAAAATCTCTCACTTTGTGTAAGAGCTAGTTTTAATTAATTAAACTAGATTAAACAGGTGCTTTCTCCTCCAACACCCAAAGGTAATTCTAGGTTTTTCAGTGCAGAAATCTTTATTCAAACTGGGACAGCAGACATAGCTTTATAACAAGCCTTCCTTCAGTCCAGCATGTTTATGACTGCAGTAAAGCACAGTTGCCCCTCAGGGCACGATGGTTTTGTTGGGAGATTTGTCTTGTCGTGGCTGGGTGTAATGGTGGGTGGGAAATAGACCCCTGATGCATCTTTATTTGTATGTGTGTGTATGTGTTCACCTGCCTCCTGGGAGAAGTTCCCAGAATAATGCTGCTCGCCTACCAGAGGGATTCTCTGTGTTTTATTACAGTCTAATTTAGAGTCAGTTAGCCTGCTTTAGTGGAGTACAAAGTAGTTTGCCCTTCTGGAGATTTATAGGAGAGAACAGAATATTTTGTAAGGGTGGAGAATGAGATGTTTAATTCCTGCTTCATTGAGAGATGTATAAATTGGAAATCTGGATGTGTCAAAATAGAAGATAAAGCCCAGTATCAACTTAAATAAACTTTTGTTAACTGAGCATTTTGTGTTTCACACAGCTTATCTGTGATATATTTAAGCACTGCACACTTCCAGCAAGTAGACACTTGTAGCACACTTCCAATCAGCCTGTCAATAAGGATTCCTTTGGCCACTGCCGTCTAGCAAAGATCAGCTTGTACCTTCTGTAGTAGAGCTTGTATTTGATGCAACAAATCTTCCCCTTGGTTTAGTGATACTTAAACATCTAGAACCAAGAAAGCTCAACAACATGCTGTCTGGCTCCTGTTGTTTCACAGGTGTATGTTACACATGGGGTGTTTATAGGTGCAATGCAGGAATTCTCTCCAGGATCACCTTTATTGCACACTTTGATGCCGCTCTGAAGAGGGATCTATGCTGATAGTTCTGTTTTGTTTTTATTTTTATATTTGTTTTTTGGGATTTTTTCCAACTGATTCCTGAGAGGAGGTTTCTTGAAGTCTGCATAAGTTCATATTATGCCCTGATCCATGATTATAGAGAATTTCATGCTTATATTGCTCTTTAGGCTGTTCTGTTAGCAGAGGCTTCCACTGTTGATGCAGAACCATATTTAGCAGCATGAGGCCTTTGCAAGGCGATCAAACAGTTCTTACTCTGCTCCAGAGAGGGCAGCGGGTAAATCCAGCAGCTGATGTCTTCTCCTTCAGCATGCTCTTGGTTTCTAGGAAAAAACTGTAAGTATGTGCTTCAGTAAATAAATGGTTGTATGAGAAGGAAGATGCTGGGCCTGGACTAGAACTAGAGGGGTTGCTACCAGGGGTAACACAGGCTTTCTGTTTGTACTGATGGTATTGCACTTTGGAGGATGTTTGGGAACCAGTACAGCCAAAACCCAGAATGGTCAAATACAGGTTTTCCACAGTAGAAGCAAAACTCCTCAAAGACCTTTTCCTGCCTCCCCTGAATTCTGGAGGCATGCACCGTATTCCCAGTAACATCCTGATATCTCAGGACCCTAAGTCCACTGTGGGGAAGGCCACTGAGGTGAAGTGTTGGGAGTTTGCTGTGGTAGGGATGGGAAGCAGTTTTGTTCTTTGTTCCCTTTGCAATCCACAGTGGCTGGGCACCAAATTAGTGTTTCTTTCCCCTGAGCAGTTGGTTCTGTTTATTGCTAATAGACTTGCAAACCAAAGCCATTCTTTCTTCTGGGGACAGGAACAGTTTTGAAGCTCCCCAAGAGTAAAGGTATATTGTCTCGATCAAAAAATCAATGTGCTTAACCATAAGATCTGCTCATACTTGAATGTTTCTTGGTAAGTAAATTAGAAGACGTTTCTTGGCTGAATTTCCCTGCTGTCCCAGCTCATGGCCAAGCATCTCTGTTCTCCCCTTGCCCTGGTGTGCAGGCAGGCCCTGATTATAGGGGAACGCTGGGGCTGCATTTAGCCTGCCTGTTCAGTAATCTGATCTGGGAAGGGAAGAAACAAAAGACCTCAGCTATAAAAGGCGCCCACACAAGCCAATCCAAGGGCATGTGGTGGTAACAGCCAATTATGATGGTATTATAAAAGACGGTATTACAGCACTGAGAGTATTGACTGAACCTTTAGCCATTGCAGACACTGAAAGAGAGAGAAAGAATGAGTGTGAGGTCAATATATGCATCTTTAGACCTATTTATCTCTGGGTGCTTTTTCCATTCCCCTTCCTGTTCAATATGGCATAATTTACCTTCATAAAGTGTTCGGCGTCAGGGGTCCATTATCAGAGTAATCAGTTTTGATTAGTAGAGAAAGGGTACAAAATTGTTTAGCCTCTAGATAGAACTGTGAAGAGTGAGTAAACTATGCTTGACAGCACCTAATGCAGTTAGAATGTAGACTTAATTTGATTCCAATTCGTTATGGCTTTCCGTGATTTCAAGCATCTATTGGTTTGTTAGAAAAATATAATAGGAAATGGGCCGTGGCAGGTGGGAGGGGAGAGGGAGGAGAGAGATAATTTAAGTTTGCAGGATGCAATTTTCCTCAATATAAACATTCTAATGCAATTTGATGCCCGCTGTGTTTTGGTGCGCCAGGCGGGAGCTTCTATTCTGTAGCTTTATTGTTGGCACTTGGAGTATATTGGGGGTAACCCAGGCTGGAGGTTGGTGGCTTATTCCCAATGCCATGAGCTGAGCTTCAGAAATTCTGTCTTGCACTACAGAGCTGGGAGTCAAGGATCTTGTCTTTCCTTCCCAGCTCTTCCCCTCGTGCAATATTACAGCACTAGCATCCTCCTAACTTGTGCTTGCTCTTTTTGAAATGCAGTGGAGAATCATGTAAAATCCATTAATGATGGCAGAGGTCTTGGAGATCCTCCAGTGAAACATGTCTCCTGCTTTGAAGTCAAACATTAATCAGGATGTGATTAATGCTACTGAATATACCATCAGTGTAGGAAAAGTCAATTATGATTTTACTAAGCAATGACTTCACCCTGCTCTGATTCTCAGGACAGCTCACAGAACAGCAATACATAATGCTGGAAAGGATTAGCTGGTTTCCCAATCTGCTGTAATTAGTTGGTTTGAATCCTTAGCCCTATCTTAGTTATGCCTAAGGCAGCTGCTTTACAAGTGATGTCTCTGCCTCTCCCACCTGAAAGCAGAGGATAGTCAGTTAAAACCATGACTCAGTTTTTTCCATCTCTAATTTAGCTTAATGATGTTTGGGGAAGAATTGTGAATCTGAAGCCTGTGTTGCTTCTTTTGAACCTGGGAGACTGATGTGGCAACTTAGATTAACCCCACTGCAAACACGAGCATCGTTGCTTAAGGACTTTGCTTAAAGACCCGATGTGCCTTGGAGTTAAAGTTTGTAAACTTACCCAGTATTCTGGTTGTTGAATGGAATAGTTCTGTGTATCAGTGTAAGGTGAGAAAGGGAACTCTGATCAGCACTGCAGATTTGGGACCATGGAGCCAAAAAGTTTGTTTTCTTTTGAGGGGCTGAAGGCAAAAGACTAGACTATGGACACACCTTTGACAGACTGAAATAAAAGGACTTTACCCTGCATTTATCCATGATGAATTCTACAGGAACATCTCTTACCTCCTGCTTGTTTTGTTTGCTTTTGTAGCAAAATTTGTCTTTACTAGAAAATTTAAGTCATGTGTTATTTAAATGCAGGAAGAGATGAAATGAAAGGAGAAAAGGCTCTATATTTGTACGATGTGTTTCTTCATCTACCTCACTTCAAAGACTTATGGAGTTCCTGGTCAGAACCCTTCTCCCACCTTCGCAGCTGCAGGAGGTGGATATCACCTCAGTGCCACCACCCTGCCCAGGGTACCCTGCCACATGCTCTATCATCCTCTGTTTTCCTAGACATAGAATGGTTTGTGTTGGAAGGGATCTTAAAGCTCATCAGTTCCAACCCCTTCCATGGGCAGGGACACCTTCCACTGGAGCAGCTTGCTCCAAGCCCCTGTGTCCAACCTGGCCTTGAACACTGCCAGGGATGGAGCGTTTACCACTTCTTTGGGCAACCGGTACCAGCACCTCACCAACCTCACAGGGAAGAGCTTTTTCCTTATCTTTAACCTGAGCTTCCCCTGTTTCAGTTTGAACCCATTACCCCTTGTCCTATCGCTACAGTCCCTGATGAAGAGTCCCTCTCCTCCATCCTTGTATTCTGGTTCTGAGGTGGTGGAGTGGGACTGGCCCCTGCACACATCTGCCTCCCATTACATCCCTGATTGTGATGGGAAGTGATGCACAGGGGCAGTTGTCATTCAGGTCAGGGTTCAGGGATTAGTCCTACAGCATGTGCAAATGGGGAAATCCACACTTTGTTAGATGTGTTCCAATCCCCCCACCCCCTGCTTTGCCCTTACAGTAAAGTGGCACCAAGATTTCATTTTAGCCTGGCACTGGATAAATGATCAGCCAGAGAGAGGCAAGGAGATGAGGGCACAGAGCAGGGCTGGCCAGAGGTCACCAGCAGCACACCTGTGGTGAGAGGTGCAGTGAGGCACACGGCAGCACCTGGGGCATCTGCAGCTATAAAAAGTTATGCAGATATAAAGTTGATGGTAAAACCTGAGTCTGCCAACTCCCACTGTATTTAACTGAAGCTTTTAAACCCTTCTCAGATACCCACTGTGTTCTAAATTTCCCTTTTTCTGTCTCCCTCCATTTTCGTATTCCAAGAGAAGTCAAAGAATTAGTAGAAAACCAGACAGATTTCTGTGTGTTGGCCAGTGAAGTCCAACAAGGGATCAGCCTGGATCTTGCATCCACCAAGCCAAGCTGAAGTGCTGGAGCTCGCACTGAGTCACACACAGCTGCTGGTATCATGTTTGCTTCTGCCATTGATGCTAATGTTACTTGTCCTGGGTGAATTGATCAATAACCTTTTACATGGCATATTCTTTTTCTTTGAGCTTTATCTATAAAGTTAGAGCTGGGCAAATCAATTTGCGTAATAGGATCTCTAGTCACAGATCCTTCAGTATTTGGTCCCTCTAGTGACCAGAGCTTTTAGTATGTTTTAATGCTTGGAAACAGAGACAGTGCTGCCTGCTCTTGTGCTTTTACTGAGTCTGAAGATATTCGGTCTTGTGTTTATAGTTTCAGCTCTTAGAAGCAAATGACTGCAGGAGAATCTTGGCTTTTGTTTTAAAGCATTTTTAGTAATTGTGGTTTGAAAGAATGGCTTTAAAATGTGATCTGGCTCTACTGTAAAGACTCAGGAACTAGAAAGCAAATAAAAACTTCAGTTAAAATACCATAACCCCTATTATTTTTTTAGCTACTTGTGCTTTTCTTTGAGGGGTGGATAACTTATACTCATAAAATATGTCTATCTATCTAAATCTACCTGTTTGGAGATGTTCAGTTGCAATTTTATCATTTGGAAGCTTAGGTTTAAGTAAGGAATTGACAAGCAGTTACCATCAATTACAACAAAAATATGTGAAACTGCTCTCCTCCTGTGTTGCTTCACTTACTGCAAATCCAATGCAAGCCAAAAAGGCAGAATGCTGGGCTGTGGAAATAGCTTTTCATGGTGAATTTATTTCCACTTTGAAAAGCTGGAAGTGCCTGTAGGAATTTCTGCAACTGAAATCAAGGAAATGCACTTCAGGCTCTAAAAGGATGGGCAAGAGGTGATGTGACACTGAGTGGTTTGACTGACGGTGGTGGTTTGTTGGTCAAAAAAGGTGAGGAAATGACTGTCCATATTTAAAAGGTCTTAATTGTCTCCTGTTTTGTTTTTTTAATAATTTACATAGATTTATTCTTATTTCTATATATTTTTATTTAAGCCAATGTGTTACACTTGTACAGCCCATCTGAGCTAGCTGAAGTTTTGCTGTGTGTCAGTACCTGCAGGAGTGTATATATTTGTGGAAAAAAATGGAATTGGTGCAATTAAGTGTTCACAGAAATGTTTCTGTGAACAGAATCACAGAATCCCAAGGGTTGGAAGGGACCTCGAAAGATCATCTAGTCCAACCCCCCTGCAAGAGCAGGGTAACCTAGAGTACATCACACAGGAACTTGTCCAGGCGGGCCTTGAATATCTCCAATGTAGGAGACTCCACAACCCCCCTGGGCAACCTGTTCCAGTGCTCTGTCACTCTTACAGTAAAGAAGTTCTTCCTGATGTTAACGTGGAACCTCCTATGCTCCAGTTTACACCCATTGCCCCTTGTCCTATCACTGGATATCACTGAAAAAAGCCTAGCTCCATCATCCTGACACCCACCCTTTACATACTTGTAAACACTGATGAGGTCACCCCTCAGTCTCCTCCAAGCTAAAGAGACCCAGCTCCCTCAGCCCCTCCTCATCAGGGAGGTGTTCCACTCCCTTAATCATCTTTGTGGCTCTGCGCTGGACTCTTTCAAGCAATTCCCTGTCCTTCTTGAACTGAGGGGCCCAGAACTGGACGCAATATTCCAGATGCGGCCTCACGGAGGCAGAGTAGAGGGGGAGGAGAACCTCTCTTGCCCTACTAACCACACCCTTTCTAATGCACCCTAGGATGCCATTTGCCTTCTTGGCCACAAGGGCACACTGCTGGCTCATGGTCATCCTCCTATCCACCAGGACCCCCAGGTCCCTTTCCCCTTCACTCCTTTCCAGCAGGTCAACCCCCAACCTGTACTGGTACATGGGGTTGTTCTTCCCCAGATGCAAGACTCTACACTTGCTCTTGTTGAATTTCATCAAGTTTCTCCCCGCCCAACTCTCCAGACTGTCCAGGTCTCGCTGAATGGCAACACAGCCTTCTGGTGTGTCAGCCACTCCTCCCAGTTCAGTGTCATCAGTGAACTTGCTGAGGGTACACTTAGTTCCCTCATCCAGGTCGTTGATGAAAATATTAAACAGCACTGGTCCCAGCACCGACCCCTGAAGGACTCCACTAGTCACAGACCTCCAGCTAGATTCTGTGCCATTGACCACAACTCTCTGCCTTCTTCCTTTTAACCAGTTCTTGATCCACCTCACTACCTGATCGTCAAGCCCACACTTCCTTAGCTTATCTATGAGAATGCTGTGGGAGACAGTATCAAATGCCTTACTGAAATCAAGAAAAAACACACCTACCGCTCTACCATCATCCCTCCACCTAGTCACTTCCTCATAGAAGGCTATAAGGTTGGTCAAACATGACTTCCCCCTCATAAAACCATGTTGGCTCTTCTTAATAACCCCCTCATCCTTGATATGCCTAGAGATGGAGTCAAGAATAAGTTGTTCCATCACCTTTCCAGGGACGGAGGTAAGGCTGACTGGTCTATAATTACCCGGGTCCTCCTTCTTGCCCTTCTTATAGACTGGTGTGACATTTGCCATCTCCCAGTCCTCAGGCACCTCTCCCGTTTCCCATGATTTACCAAAGATGATGGAGAGTGGCCTAGCAATGACCTCCGCCAGCTCCCTCAGCACCCGTGGGTACATTCCATCCAAACCCATCGATTTATAGATGTCCAGATTGCATAGCTGATCCCTAACACAATCCTCATCTACCAAAGCAAACTCCTCCTTTGTCCTGACTCCTTCTGGGGCTATAGGAATCTGGGGTGCCCATGGAGAGTCTGCAGGAGTAAAGACAGAGGCAAAGAAAGCATTCAGCACCTCTGCCTTCTTTATATCCTCTGTCTCCAGGGCACCCACCTTGTTCAACAGTGGGCCTATATTGCCTCTTGTTTTAGTTTTATTTTCTATGTATTTGAAGAAGCACTTTCTATTGTCCTTAATCCGACTAGCAAGATTAATTTCCAAGTGTCATGGGTTCAGCAGTAGCTCATGCTCTGCCAGGGAGGAGGGAGAGATAGGGCGCCTGGTCTGGCCTAGTCGGGGAGGTATTCCATACCACAGCACGTCCTGCTCGGGGAGGGGACTGGAAGCTGGCCGGAAGGGAAGGGGTTAACACGCCGGGCTGGGCTCGGGGAGGCAACTGGAAGCTGGCCAGGAGGGGAGGGGGGAAGCTCTCTCGCTCTTCCGGGCTGGCCTCGTGGCGGCGGGTGGTATCGTATTCTCTCTCCCTGTTTGTCTCCTCTAACATTGATTTGTTATTGGTACCGGTAGTTATTTCTGTTATACCTTGATTGCTGGACTGATTTTACCTCAGTCCGTGGGAGTTGTATTTCTCCGGCTCTCCTTCCCATCCCTCCGGGAGTGGGAAGGTGAGGGGGGGAGGGGAAACAAAGGGGGAACTGTGCAGATTTAGTTTAAACCATGACACCAAGGAGGCCTTAGCTGTCCTAATTGCCTCCCTACATCCTCAAACAACTGTCCTATATTCCTCCCAAGTGGCTAGCCCCTCTTTCCATAATCCATAGATTCTCCTTTTCCACTTGAGTTTGCCCAGCAGCTCCTTGTTTAACCACGCTGGTCTCCTAGATCCCTTACTTGATTTCCTAATAACTGGGACACTCTGATCCTGAGCTTGGAAGAAGTAGTTTTTGAATGCTGACCAACTATCATGAACCCCTTTACCGCCTAGTACCCTTTCCCATGGGACTTCCCTTAGCAGTTGATTGAACAGGCCAAAGTTGGCCCTTTGGAAATCCAGAACTGTGGCCTTGCTAGGTATTCTGTTCCTCCCACACAGGATCCTAAACTCCACCATCTCATGGTCACTGCAGCCAAGGCTGCCATTGACCATCACCACTTCAACCAAACCCTCCTTGTTGGTGAGTACTAAATCTAGCAGCGCCCCTCTCCTAGTTGGTTTCTCCACCATTTGCATTAAGAAGTTATCATCAATGCACTGGAGGAACCTCCTAGACAGTGAATGATTGGCTGTGTGAGTCTTCCAGCAAATATCAGGGTAGTTAAAATCCCCCATGAGGACTAAGGCATGTAGTCATGAGGCTACTTTCAGTTGCCTGTAGAAAGCCTCATCAACTCCTTCATCCTGATCAGGAGGTCTATAATAGACTCCCACAACTGTATCACCCATACCAGTCTGTCCCTTAATTCGTACCCACAGACATTCCACTTTTTCCTCATCTGCCCCTGGACAGAACTCTATACATTCTAGTCGCTCTTTCACATAAAGAGCAACTCCACCACCTCACCTTGCTGACCTATCTTTCTTAAAAAGGACATAGCCATCCATGACCACATTCCAGTCATGTGAGCAGTCCCACCATGTCTCTGTAATTGCCACTAGATCACAACCTTTAGACCACACACAGACTTCTAACTCCTCCTGTTTATTCCCCATGCTGCGTGCATTGGTGTACAGGCATTTCAGGGAGCGAGCAAAGCACGCTGATAGCACTCTCAGGAGGCAGGAGGCCTTCTGGTCTTCATTAATAGCAGAACAATGCCTCACTATTTCAGCTACAACCCTCTCGCACTTTGAATCTAACCTGAAGCTCTGTGAGTGAGCTCTGCAAACTCTTGTCCTAGTACCCTTTTTCCCCTGCGGGACAGGGTCTAAACTATCTTTTCCCACAAATGAAACAATAGATTGATAGTCCTCCCTAGTCCGCCATCCTTCAAGCCCTAGCATGTTTGTCTTGGGCTTGTCCCTAACAGGCCCAGTTAAATCCCCTCTCCCCTTCATATCTAGTTTAAAGCCCTGTCAATAAGCCCTGCTAACCCCTGCTCCAAAACCCTTTCCCTCTCTGGGATTGGTGTGTCCCACCTGCCACCAGCAAACCAGGTGTCTCATACAGCAGCCCATGATTGAAAAACCCAAAACCCTGCCTTTGGCACCAGTCACGTAGCCATACATTAATCTGCACACTCTTCCTATTTATCTCTTCACCCTTGCTTGTAACAGGTATGGAGGCAAACACCACTTGGGCTCCAGACCCTTTAACCAGCTGTCCCAGGGCCCTGAAGTCTCTCTTCATTGCCCTTGCCCTCCTTGTAATAATTTAATCACTGCCAACCTGAAAAACCAGCAGCGGATGGTAGTCAGAGGGCTGCACCAGATCAGAGAGTTTCTTTTTAACATCTCTAATCTGAGCCCCAGGCAGGCAGCAGACTTCCCTGTGGGATGGATCCGATCGACAAATGGGCCCTTCTGTTCCTCTCAGAAGGGAGCCACCCACCACAATTACTCTTCTTCTTGGTTGGGGAAGCTCTAAGGCATGGGGGTGAGTGACAAGCCCTAGGTGACTCACTAGATAGATTTACCTCTCCATCTTCATTTACCTGGCCCTCTAGTTCCAAGACCTCATACCCGTTATTCAAGGGCAACTGGGAGGGAGGAAGGGATTGCGAGGGTTTTCACTTACCTCTTGGAGGAGGGACCTCCCTCCATACATAATTGTCCCTTAAGTTCTCTCCTTCTGTCTGATGGTAAGAGGGAAGGGGATCCATCACTTGTTCAACCACTTCCCTCTGCCCTTGCCTTAGGGTGTGGCTCCACCAATCTATTTCACTTTCGCATTCTCTGATGGCTCTCAACCTTTCTACCTCCTCCCTCAGTTCAACCACCTGCCTGAGCAGATCATTTATTTGCTCACAGCGAACACAAGCAGTGTCACTGGCTCCCTCCAATACAAGTGCCGGGCTCAGGCATTCACTGCAGCCAGAGATCTGCACGGCTGCATGTCTGCAGGAAGGCTCAGTCTGGATACCCACATTATTACTCACTAATACTTTTGACCGTGTTGTAACCATGATCTATCTGGTTGATCAATCCATCTACGTCTCTCCACACAAACAAGCACTCCTTCCCCTCCTGAGCTCCAGGCGAGTCCTCTTGATGAGGCAGTTAGCCCGCTTGCCAGCCCGCTTGCCAGCCCGCGTGAACTGCCGTGCAAACTGCCTTAACCCGCTCTGTTTGCCCGCTCTGTTCACCGCACTCCTCTTCGCCGCGCTCCCTGGGCAGGTTTTTAACCACTCACAGTTGGTGCCACTCCTCCTGGCTCCGCCCCCAGTGAGTCAGCCCCTTGGTGTAGGCTGAGCTGCCGGCTCCTGGGCAAGTCCTGTTGAGGACCTGCGGCTCCCTTCTCAGTGGCTCTTGTCACTCTGAGGTGATGCTCCTGGATGCTTATCTCTCCCCGCTCCGCTCCGGTGTTGAAGGCGTCCTCTCTTAAGCTACTCACCTCAGCAACTTTTAATGTTCACAGAAATGCCATTGTCCTCTTCACTCCCTGGGAAAGCTGCAGTGTCCATGTTCCTGTTCCCTATGCCTGTGAGCATCACCGCTGCTCTTGGGCCGCTTCAGGAGCCTGAGCTGCATGTACATTAGAGCTGCCTGTTTGAAAAAATATGTTGAAAACAGATTTTGACCTTTAAAGTGCAGGTTTTGAGTTCTGAGGAGAGAAACAGGCTGAATTGGTGAGGTATTGCTGAAATGGGATATGTCACACCACTTGTCATCTCTGACAGCGACTGGCCTTGCCTGACCATGTAAATGGAAGGGGAGAGTTTTGTGGTGGACATCACTTCTGTTACTGCAGATCCCTGTTCGAAACTTCAGCCTGCGTGTGGATGGGCCAGAGGTATTAAAACAAGATTGCAGAGTGAGTAAGAAGGATTTCTGGGGCTGTGTTTTTGGTGCACAGCCCAGCAGAACTCTGCAACACGTGTGCAATCTTAAGGAAGTCTGTAACATCTTAAGTGAATTTGTTTCAGCTGTGTTCACACCTTTTTGTCAAGTACTTCCCATGAAAATTTGGACTACAAAATCCTGCTGGTATGAAAGATTTTCTTTCTCTGTAAAATTTAAAGTTGTGTGCAGCAGTTTTCCATCTCCCAAGCTAGGAGTCTGCATGTGTGAATTCAAGTGTGTCATTTAACAGTTTAATTGCAGAGTTGCTACATCTGTTGTGGAACTTCCATCTGTGGAGAAGCAAGAAAACAGGTTGCACTAATGCCATAGTTTTTCTGTGGTAAATGATACTGATCAAAATATATGATTTATTTTTGTAGCAAAATGGAGCTCTAAAAGGTGATGCTTATCTCAATGCCCACACGTATGTGTGTACTCCAGTGTAAAAATTCACAGATTTCCTTTCTTTAGTCTGGGATAACTCAGATTTCTGGACACAAAAGCAATTGCAGGCAAAGTCCAAGAAAATGAATCTTGTTTAGTATCTGAAGGTCATTTGCTGTGTTAGGGAAGGGTCACTACATCTGTCAGCAGAGTTACCAGGCTTTAAGCATATCTGGGGCTACATGATTTAAAGAGGTAACATTTTTCAGTAGTTAAAGGATGCCAGTGATTAAATAAACCCAGACTATCGCATAGGAGTTCTCCTGCTTCTCAAAGTTCATTAGCAATAACAAGACTCCTGGCATTTCAATAATAAATTTGTGATCTAAGAGCTCTTGTAAGCAGGCTGAGGAACTCAGGTGGTGACATTAACAGTGCAAACACAACAGCCTTTGAAAAGAAACTTCTTGGATAGCAGAAGAGGAAAAAAGGGCAGCCAAATGTGGGAGCACGGAAAGAGAACTTGATCATTGCATCCCCCTGTGCAGAATGCATCCACCCATCACATGCTGCATCTATATTCTGTCATTTCTTTGAAATAGCTCTTTTGAAATAGTTCTTCAAAATAGCACTGTGAAGAGCATATACGAGATAGGAACAGGTAAGTTACTTTTGACAAGAGCAAGCCATGTTAAATGTGAACTGCTCTCTGATCAGGTTGCAGGCTGGGAAGAAGCCTGAATTAACTTTTTCTCTCATAAGACTATGGCGGGAGATAGAATCAAAATTAGCAGATAAATGAATAAAATCTCAAGGACAATAATGGAATAAACATGTCTGATAAGCAATTTTCTAATAGGAAAATCTGATCTCTCTTACTTAAAGAGAAATAGTGAGGAAGAAGGCATGTGTGGAGTTCTTAACTGCTGAGACTGAACAAGCAGAGTGATAGAAGCTGGTCTGCAATGTCAAACACCAGGTTCTTGTTGTAAGTAATCTAAACCTTTGCACACCACAATGTATTTCCTTAAGTCAGTGTGACTGATATATCTGTCTCGGCCAGGCTGACCCCAGTGGAGTTTGCTGCAATGCTCTGCTGCTCATGGCAACGTTGAAACTACCAACCTGAGCCAAAATCACACATCTTAGAAGACAAGGTGAGTGGGTGCAGGGCACCAGCTTTCTTGATGAGGTTCCAGAAAATGTATTCCTTTCCCTGTCCTCAGTGTTTTGAAATGGAAATTGGAATAGTATTAAAAAAACATGCAATGCTGCTTGAAGTTGCAGAATAATGTATATATGGGCTGAGAGAGCTGGGCTGGGGCAGCCTGGAGAAGAGAAAGCTCCTGAAGGGGAGACCTCAGAGCAGCTCCAGTGCCTAAAGGGGCTGCAGGAAAACCTGGAGAGCGGCTTGGGACAAGGGCCTGTAGGGACAGGCCAAGGGGAATGGCTTGAACCTGCCAGAACAGGGGAGACTGAGATGAGCTCTTAGGCAGAAGCTCTTCCCTGTGAGGGTGCTGAGGCACTGGCACAGGGTGCCCAGAGAAGCTGTGGCTGCCCCATCTGTGGCAGTGTTCAAGGCCAGGTTGGACACAGGGGCTTGAAGCAAGCAGCTGTAGTGGAAGGTGTCCCTGCCCGTGGCAAGGGTTGGAGCTGGGTGAGCTTTAAGGTTCCTTCCAACTCAAACGGGGCTGGGATTCTATAATTTGATGATATAGACTGGTGTGGGGGCCATTTCCAAAGGCAGTGCTGTTGCAAGTCAGTTACTATATTTCCTTAGGTTATGATCCCACATTCAGAGTTATCCCCAGACCAGCCCATGTCCAGCTGGTCCAGAGCCCTTTATAGCAAGAGCTCTCATCAGGCTCTGGTGGGGCTCAGGAGAATATATGGTATTATGGGCCAGGAGCAAGTGGCAGGATGTGTCCTGTATTTTTGGGAACTGAGGAGAGTAAGGGGGCTCATAAAAATAAATATATTTACTAGCACAGAATGAAACAACAAATTAGAATTGTGCTGAACTCCAGTTCCAGGTTTTTATAAGCCACAGAAACTTATCAACTTCAGAGACCTGTGCAAGCTGGGAAAAAAGTATGCTTTTCATTCCATCCCCAAAACACAGAGAATTTAGAACATTTTTTTATGGTGCGTTTTAGGACAATGACCTGGGCAATGTGTTTAGCTGCTTCACTTGCCTCGTAAAACCCAGTTTATACAGTCCTGGAATCAATCCTGTTCTGTTTCAGGGTTTCCAGAGCAGGGACTGCCAGTAGAAGCATTTTATGATCTAGAGCTAATGTGTCAAAGGGACATACACCACAACTACTGCCTTCACCTCCATGGTCAATAGGAAATAGATATTTAGACATAAATAAGCTTTGCTGTGGGGTGGGGAGAACATCTCTTTGCCATACAAGGTTTGAGGACACTTCTCTCTTTTCCAGGATCTGATCTTTGGAGTTTATTCACACTGCATAGCACAAGCTGAGCAAGAAAGATACCCTGGTGCTGAATTTTACATAGTAGTGTTTGAATATTGTTGGGTTCTTATTCTTCTCCCCCCAAAAAAGAAAAAAAAATAAAAGTATTTGGAAATACCCGATGCACCTTTTCATTGCTTTAGAGCTTGCAACAGCTTCAGTTGCATAACTTTATTTGTCAGGGAATACCACTACCACCACCTCCCCGTTTCAGCATCTAATTCTGAATTGTGTTTTAACTATGTTTTCCAGCTCCCCATGCTGAAGGTGCAGCTGGAGCAAAAAAGAGCCAGACTGTCTGAAGGATGAAGTGTGGGAATGAGCCGTGTCGTGGTTTAAACCAAGTCCCCCAACTCCCGGAGAGTTAGGAAGGAGAATCCAAAGAATGTAGCCCCCACGGATTGAGATAAGAACGGTTCAATTGCTAAGGCATAACACAAAACCCCTACTGCCATTTACTACTACAAATAATAATGATACAGCAAACAGCAAGTGAAGAGAATACAACACCCCACCAGCCACCGACCCGTAACTCACTCCACCCTGCCTGGCCGAGCACCATGTGCTCCCTCCTCCATTTTTCTCCAGAGCTCTCCCCTCCAGCCTTCTCTTTCCCAGTATGCATCCTGGGCATCACGTGCTATGGTATGGAATACCTCATTGGCTAGCCTGGGTCAGGTGTCCTGTCTCTCCTTCCTCCCGGCCTCCCCCTGGCTGGAAAAAACCTTGAACAAAAACACCCTCAAAACATGCTCAAACCATGACATTATCCACCCCTTATTCCATACCATTCACGTCATGCCCAGATCTCACATTTCCAATACACAATCACTCTTAAGTCCACCCCTCGATCATGAGACATCTCTATGTTGCATCTCTGGACTGATGGCCTGAAGTATCTGGGCCCACCAGGCTCAAAATCATTCACCGTCCCCTTCAGCAGTTCTACAGCTTGCTGCTGGGGACTCCATACAGCTGCCTTCCACCTCCAATGCTTCCAAAGCACTGGAGGGGCCCAGTGGATCAGATACCTGGCCATACTGTCCCACATGCCCTGCCACTCATGACTGTCCAGCCTTGGGAACAGTCTACTGGTGCTCCTATGTACTTGTCTAAACTTAGACAAGACCCAGACCTGACTCTGCTTAACTTTTGGGATCAGACAAAATGGTTGTGGATGGAACACACTCTGTGTGTGTGCCACCATGCCGAAAACCATCACAATCAGCAGGCAGGTCCCAAGGGCACCCAAAAGCCATTCATAACCGTCAGAACTCTCAAATGATGCTGCTGCACTTGTCACTGGGGCTGATGTAGCTGCCGTGCTTGCCAGCTCTCCCACTATCAGCTTCTCTTCTCCCGAGTCCAGATCTTCCTCCTCTGCCTTGCTGGGAAGTGCTGCCTGGTCTCCTGTATCCTGCTGGGGCTCGGCGGGTGACTTCCGGGGAATATTCTCGGATGCTGCGGGGTTCGGAACGGCGGCAGGACTCGGTTCCTCCACTGCCTTGCTGGGAAGTGCTGCGTAGTCTCCTGCATCCTGCTGGGGGTTGGCGGGCGACTTCCGGGGGACACTCTCGGCCGTCGGAGGGTCGGGAACGGCCGCAGGACTCACCCCCCCTACTGCCTGATCCTGCTGCTCAGCTACCGCCCTGCTCCGCTCCTCCCCCGCCTGCTCCCGCTGCTCTGCCACAGCCGTTTGGCTCCCTGTGCCGCTCTCCCTGGCAGCCTCAGCTGCCGGCAGCTCCCGGGGCCGCTCCTTCCTGGCTTCACATAGCTCCATGCAGACGACGACGAGGATAAGGACAAGGACAGCGAAGAGCAGCGGGATGGCCTGGTACAAGTCCAAGTCCACGGCCACGTCCATCCCCCCCTGCTGCCGGAGCCCCACCGTATTACAAGCCTCCGACACAAACACATCCAATCCATACACCAAGTACCCGGTAAAATCCCGAAACAGCGAGATCCAGAGAAAAACCTCTAAGAGCCAATAAATCAGCATTGTGACAAGAGACCATAAATCTGCTCAGATCTGTTCTTATCTCAATCCCTCGGGCCCCACGTTGGGCGCCAAAAATGTCGTGGTTTAAACCAAGTCCCCCAACTCCCGGAGAGTTAGGAAGGAGAATCCAAAGAATGTAGCCCCCACGGATTGAGATAAGAATGGTTTAATTGCTAAGGCATAACACAAAACCCCTACTGCCATTTACTACTACAAATAATAATGATACAGCAAACAGCAAGTGAAAAGAATACAACACCCCACCAGCCACCGACCCATAACTCACTCCACCCTGCCTGGCCGAGCACCATGTGCTCCCTCCTCCATTTTTCTCCAGAGCTCTCCCCTCCAGCCTTCTCTTTCCCAGTATGCATCCTGGGCATCACGTGCTATGGTATGGAATACCTCATTGGCTAGCCTGGGTCAGGTGTCCTGTCTCTCCTTCCTCCCGGCCTCCCCCTGGCTGGAAAAAACCTTGAACAAAAACACCCTCAAAACATGCTCAAACCATGACAAGCCGAATATTGCATGCTTAGAGGTGAGCAAAATCATGTGTCCTCAAGCCAGATCTCTCACTTACTGCTTCTATCTTTACTCTGGACCTTTGCTTTCTTAGAAGGCTGGTTTATTTTCCTGTGACCTTCTGCAGAAGCCCAGAAATGAAAATGTCCGTGTCATGGAAGTGCATGGCTTGATCTCAAGAAGAAAAGAAGGTTTGGGAGAGTTAGATCTTCTTCACCCACCCAAATAGACATATTTCTAAATTAATATTTGAATGCCTACTTGTTTAAGACAAAGGTTTCTGTTTGTAGTTAATATTTCTGCATCTTTTGCAAGTATTTAGCTCTATGGAGAGCAAGTATTATTGCTACTTCTTCTTGCACTGATAGGATAAATGACACTGGGGCCATAGCTGTGCCTGCAGTCACACACTGCAGAGTGCACATCACTGCCCTGCCACAGACCAGGCAAAGGAGAAAAATCAGAATTCAGACCCTGTCTGAAAAGTAAAAGGGACAAATTAGTTTCTTGTCACTGCGCTGCAATAAATACATTGTCATTTTTATACCCCAGTGAATCATATTCTCCATTTCCCCCGTAACTATTATACAGTCTGCTGGCAGTACATCATTTTTTGGTAATTTTATTTTCACCAATTGTTTTATGAAATTTTTGAGTTTTATGGACACTAAAACAAATCTAGCCTGCGAGTATTATAGCCCTTTAAATCACCAGCAGGAAATCTCAAGGTTCCTCCAGACTGTGAGAGAAGGAAGCTTTAGGAAAGAAAGATTGCTCCTAGCTTATAAACTGAGCAAAACCCCAGAGATAAGTTTGTAAAAGGGACATACATCATCACTGGCAAAAGTAGGACGTAAAACAACATCTCTGTGCTCAGCTCCCTTAAGAATAAAAATGGATTTTTATTTAGCAGAACACTAAAGTAGTTGGGGAAAGGAACACACAAGCTTTTCCATGCTTTCTTAACCATAACAATCCTTATTTCCTACAGAGCCACTGTGTCAGGCACCGCTTTGCTAAATTGCAGTTATTTGTAGTCCCAAACTAGTGGAAACCTGGCAGAAATCCCTAATTCCAGCCTGAATGCACAGTGCTTGGCTGAATTTGGTCCTCATGATGCTGAAGAAGTGGTGGCACCTGGGCACAGGGGAAAGGGAACACCCAAGTTCTCTCGTCTTATCTGTACCCTTTGCTAATCTAATCCATCTGGACTGGGTTTTCTTGAGAAGGTTTTGCCAGGTGCACAGGATTTCAGATAGTGAAGGGAGGCAGAGACCTGCAGAACTGCTCTGCACACAGGCAGCTTGCTAGGGACCCCCAGGGCCTAGGATAGCAGATAGAGACCTAGGGAAGTTGCCGTGGCCCAGCATCTACCTGATATCTCTGTCCTTACCAAACAAGCTACTCAGCTTTGGCTTTCTGAGGACTAGCAGGTTATGGTTTCCAAAAATATATCAAAATTGAGTTATGGTATGATCTAAGCTGATGATTTAAGTGTTTTCTAAGTAAGGTCTGCTCTTGATAGATTGCTTGATGCACTTTGCATATCTCTGAATATAAGAAAGTAAAAGCAGGTGAAATGGTCTTGCTTAGGTGGAAACATCGAGCAAGGACTTTTCTAACTGGAAACCTGAGAGGTGCAGACGGATGATCTCTCATCCCAGTTCTGACGTGAGCTTTGCAGTCTTGAAGGAAGTACTCTTTTTACTTTTCACTTTTAATTTGCCTCTAAATATTGTTAAAGACTGAAGATCCTGATGTTAAATATTTGTTCTGGAAATTGGATGAAACAGTTTTTTTAATCATTCTTGTTTCTAAGATTTATTTTTTTAAAGGTAATAGAAATAAGAAATTTAAAGAATAATATAAACATGGCTGCTCTGTCTCAGACCTGTGGTCCACTGTGGCCAGAAGTGGAACCCTATAACTGTGTTGCATTATCATATTTTTCTTGGTATATCCTTCCAGCAATCTATTATGTAGGAACTTATGAGCCACAGGGAACACATTTGTTAATGGCCCTCAATGGATTTTTCCTCTGTGAATTTATTGAGTTGAACATATGTACGCTTATGACTTCCACAGTATAATGTTGGAATGACTTCCACTCTGTAATATGTGGTGTGACAGAAACAGAAAGTCTCATTTGTTCTACCCTTAAACTTTGCTTTGCTCTTTTTCCATCTGACCCCCTACTTTTTGCTCCACAAGAAGCTGTGAGTTATCACTGCCCATTTACCTGCCTGTGATGCCCATGAACTTAAAAATTCCTTCTCTCATCTTAATCTGGACACCCATTTCCCATTCAGAGAAGCCCAGGTTGACTTCTAATTTTTGGTCAAAAAATAAACCTTCCAAAGGGCATGCAATGCTGCTCCAGAGCAGGGCTGGGTTTACATGGTGTGGTTTTGGGAGGCTGTAACAGTAACTTGGCTAAAAATCAAGAGTGAGTTGAGGCCCTGAAGAAATTCTATCAGTAAAGGTAAGTCCCTGAGTAAATGGTGTTCTGGTTGCAAAATAAACCTTTCTGAAAAGTAAGTGCAAAGTAAAAACCTCTATTTGTTAAGTTTATATTCCCAGACTATGACCTTCAGATTGTGCATTCTGAATATATCAGCAAAAATAAATACTTTTCCAGTTCTATTTTTATATTACTTGAAGAGAAAGACATGCAGCTAATAGAAACCAAACTGACTTTGTTTGCAGTCCTGGTTTTAGGCTCTGCCATGCATTTTGGCCGTTCAGAACATGGCAGTGCTTCCTCGTGTCTCTGTTAGGGTGTTTCAGGAGAAGATCTCTTTAGCAACCTGAGGATCACCCCCTGCCCATGTGGTTGGTGATTTTCCTCCTGACTCCAACATGAGAGCATCTTCCATCCTGAGGATTTGTAACTGGTTTCTAATCTAGTAGCAGCCAGGCAGATGTTAGGAATGAAGCACTTCTAATGGTTGTGAAGAAAAGGAGAGGACACCACAGTACAGTCAAGTGAAGAGTGAGTGAGTAGATGTGCTTAGCATGTCTTGATCTCCTCAGGAGTGCCTGTTGAAAAACAGGGCATGGCTGGAAAACAGTAATGACATTTGCCTCGAGGTGTTGTGTAGTGCTGATGGATATTTGCAAGGAAGAAAACTTCTGTGAAAGAGGGGTTTGAGCTCTATTGGCAGCACTTGGGACAGAAAAGGAAGCAACAGGAAGAAGCCCCAAACCTGCTGCAGTAGCTGGTGTGTGTGGAGGGGCCATGCCCCAGCCTGTGCTGTCTGATGGCTGCCGGGGTCCCCCTGCAGATCTGAGCACCCCGTTCACATCAGGAATGTTCAGCTGAGCCAGAGAGCAAATGCATATCTTGTTCTCTCTAACACCTCCTTGAAAACAAACCCATGCCACTGCCTCCTCACCGCCCTCTTTGCTGTTTTCTGCTTTCTCCTCCCTCCCTCTCCCATTTGCACAAAGAGCAGTTCTTACTGATTGATTTCACTATGTAGATAAATTTGATTCTTTTTTTCCCTTTTTCTTTTATTTCTCCTGCCGTGCTGTTTAATCTCAACTCGGAGCCCCAGAGCTGGTGCAATGTTACAGCAGTTTTGTCATGTTGGCTGTCACCATGCTGACAGCCCTGTGACAGCTGGCAGATGTACAGATGATGGATGTTTTCTCCCTTGTGCAAGGACGATGGGATAAAAGTGCAAACAAACCGGGTAATAGATGGGAAAAGCAGAGCAACGTTGATAAGGCCTGGTCCTCACTCTGTGATGTATGGGAAAGCAAGCTGTGGGCAATTTGTTTCAGAGAAATGAGGGGCTCTTTGTAGAAAGGGACACAAGGAAAAGAAGAAAAAAAGGAGAGAAAACAAAGAAATAATAATAAGGTGAGGGGGAAGGTGGGGGTGATGGGGAGGAATACCCGAAGCTTGTCTTTATTGTGGCAGCACCAGCCAGTTGTTATGGCAATAGGCAAATCTCATTTCAAGGCCAGGCCTGGGGTCCCTGGCTCATTCCTGTGCCTGGCATACAATGAGGGACCCCAAAGGAGGTGTCTGGGCTGGGAAAACTGTGTTTCTCTCCACTTGTTTCTGCTGCTTTACTCATCTCTCCTCTGGCATGCCAGTAGCACCTCCTGTCATTTATGGTACTGATGCACTGTCTGAAAGAGCTAACGAATGGCTGCACTGGACAGAGAAACCTTTCAAGCTTCTTGCTTAAACTGGGTACTTGGGAAGTTCATACACATGTCCGGATGCACATGACAAGTCTGCTGATCTCTAAAAGCCCATGGAGGTCCCATGCTGGGCTTGGCTCTGGTGCTTCTGTATCCAGGGAAGGGGGTGATGCTGCAAATGGGGCACTGGTGCAGATGGGCTTGAACAGAGGTTGATGTTCACCTTGTCTCTGAAAGCAGAGAGCTCTAGGCTGGGTCACAGTAAATGCAGGGGCTGGGGCTGTCAAGAAGCTGCGCCTGCAGCCCAGTGTGTGAATCTGGCTGGCGAAGGACAGACATCCTCCAGCAAGTGTGCAAGGCAAGAAGCAGGGCGCGTGTGTTGCCGCCACTGCTGTGTCTCTCTTTAGAAGAAACTAAACCCTGAGGAGCAGTTTAAAATCCAAATAGTGTCTTCCAGGGATCCCATGTATATCCTGGATATTAATACCGTGGTGCCATTAGTGCTAACATGGATGTACATTCCCTCACACCACCCCATACCAGCATGTACATTGTAGGATGCCATTGTCTCCCCTTGCTTCACTTCCACCTTCGGTTCTGTCACTGTCAGGGACTTATTTAGGCCCATAATAGTGATAATTTATTACAGCATACTTCCTACAGTGAGTAAATAAGTCTGTCTCCTTTAAACTCCCTTGGTAATTAGAAGAATGAAAGACTGTACCATGTATTAGCATTTATTTTCTCCTAACATTTATACAAGGCCATTTTCTTGCTGACAAACTGTCGGGCAAATTGTTCTAGAGAAAGTCTGTCAGATGAAAAGGTGTTATGATTAAACTGTTGGCATAAATGTGGGTGACAATAAATCCTTTTATTGCATTAACTGGATTTATTTGCCTGCAACTACCGTTAAGGTTTTGAAGAAACAATAATAAACAGGTTGAATTTGCACCTGCTTAAGGGTAATTAATATGCTCTCTAAAAATAGAGAGTCTGCTTTAAAATAAAATCCTTTTAGTGATGTAGAGGCTGCTGATCAGGAAATGGGTTTAGTATTAGCTGTATGTGTATGTTAGCTCTGCATTAACGAATATCCTCAAGAGCAGTGATGATGCAGTGAATCTGGGAAGGGCTCTGTTCAAGTACAGGCTGGAGGGGCCTGATTCTTCAAACCCTTTCATGGGCAAAGACTGTCTTATATGAGCAACCCTTTCTGGTGTAAGAGGCCAGCAACCCAGTGGGTTTAGGCTGTATGAGTGTGCACCAGTTATATGTGTATAGAGAGGACACAGAGGTGATAGCATCAGATCTGCTTCATGGACGTGCTCTGGGAACAGTGCAGGGGACTAGGCTTTGGCTTAGGGCTGCTTTGGTATGGCTCAGCTCAGCTGCCGTGGTCCTATGCTTAGATCCAGCTGAGGGTAAATTTTGCAGGGCTTATGGACACTTCACTGTTGACCTGTCTGCTTTTGCTCCAGCCCTGTATCAGTTCAAGAGCTTGTGGACCCTTCTGAAGGGGCTCAGACTGGGAGGCTGTGTGCCCTTGCAGTGTACCCAAATTAAATCCATCACCCTTGGTTTGTTTTTCTCCACTTTTGTTTTCCAGCTGTTGTGGTTCTGAGAATAAAATGAGAACAGATTCCTTAGCTGAAGAAGAGAAAATTCAGCTCATGCCTCTGTTACTGCATCCCAGTGTCTACATGGAGTCATTCGTTTCCTGGCTGGGTAACTTGAATATGCAGATAGTCTAAGTTTCTGCCAGTGCTTTTACTACCCATTTTCATTCTCCTGTTCCCTAGTTTGCTGGCTGGAGGCTGGTGAGGTAATGTAAATACTTTTGTATGTATTAAACCAGCCATTGTAGAGGGAAGTTGTGGATGGTTTTTATTCTTTTGATAGAAGTATTTCTAGCAGAGGGATGTGAGGGGTATTAGTGAATTCCAAACACCATGGCTTGCAAGTTAGTTGCTGTGCTACAACTCACATCTTATTATGGTGTTTTTCTGGCTGTAAGGCTAAAGTGCATTTCATGTAGAATTGTTTTTCTTTAATGTTTTAAATATTTTTCCACATCTTTAATGTTCTCCTACACTCTAAACAAGAGGACCAGTATGTTTGGTGCTACACTAATGACTCGTGTACACGTGTCATTGATTTTAAATTTATGCATTTAAGGGAGTGATTTGATGGAGCAGTTAGTATGCAGAGAAGGGATGAGATGATTTCATAGCCACTTTCCAAGTCAGAGAAGCTCCATTCTATCTGTGTTTGGCTTAGATGTTTTGTGTAACTTGTCCCTCTCTCTATAGTGAGCCATCAGGTTTGCATTAGCATTAGTGCACATCTAACTAGTGCACCCAGCTCTGCTGGTGTGATCTACAGAGCTATTAGGGCAGAAGAAGGAGAAGACCTTGGCCACTGATCTCCAGGTTGCCTACAGGTCTCCCACTGTACCCATCCCAGCTGTTGGGTTGCTCACTGCCACCCTGACAGCCCATCAGCCTCCCTCATGCCCAGAGCTAGGCGGAAATATTTTAGTCAAAACAGGTTTAAGGAAAAAAGCTGACAATTTGTAACAAGGTTTTTATCCAGGAATGTATTCATTGGAGTAATGCCTTCAGTTAGAAGCTTTCTTAGATACAGGATTGCATTGATCTAGGTTCTGCCTTCACCGCCTGGGGCAGGAGGTCTGGCTATCTGAAATGCTCAAATGGGGTGAGGACAGGCTGAGTTCAGAGTCATGCTGTCAGAGGCTGGTGACCATTTTGGGCCAACGGCACTGGTTTTTACTTCTGGTAAGTAGTTTATAATTTAAAATCCAGAGCTTATCTATTACTCAGGAATGAGTAGAGCTGAGACCCAGGGGAAGGCTCTCTGGACTGTGCTGGTAGAGCAGCAGCAGGTTGCACCATTCTTGTGTCCTGCCATTCCTGCTGGAATGGGAAGCTGTGACACATGGCTTTTTCTTTCTTTTTAAAGGTTTCTGACCAAGACGCAGAAAAGATTCCTTCTTTAAACTGTGAACATTCTCACAGGGCAAGGGCACACATTTCTACACTGTTCCACTCCAATCATTGACTCGTTGTGCAAAATTGCTGCATGTTAATTTGGCTCAGAAGTTTTCAGAGGGGGATGTGTGGAGAAAGTGGCTCCTGTTTCAGCTGGACAAGGTAATGTGGTAAATATTTTCCATCCATTAGCAGATGACAAAAAAGGTGCATCACACTGCTGCTTGGCATTGAGGGGAGTGGAGAGCAGGAGCATGGTTTTTAAGAGAGGGTAATGTATCATCATTCATTGGGCTGATCTGGGCTCACAATAACATCTGACTTGTGCACAGACAAACTATTCAGAACAAAAAAAGCAGCAGTTCTCTTTGAATTTTCCATATATGATGTTTTTTCTTTTGTTTTCTCTTTCTGTTTCTGATTCTCTCATGCTGAGGGTTTCCCTTAAATTTTTATTTATTCCAGCTCCATAAAACCAACACAAAACATTAGAAGCACCATGGACTGCATCACTGAATCAGTTCCCTTCTCTCCTGCCATGCAGCCTGACCTGCCTGTTGAGACCAAAAAGGATATTTTTGCTGTAAAGGGCCTCAATCTGCATTGACCCCTCATCATTACTGTAATAAAAAGATTAATAATACAAATAAACTATTTACTACAGTGTTAAATATAGAGTGCAGTTTTTCTGTGCTTTTCTTACAAAAAAGCAGGGTTCATCCTCTTGATGTGAAATGATGCCAAACTATAAGTACCTTATGCTACATTATTCTATAGTTATAGTCCCAAATCCCACAGCTTTTGTCAGTTTTACTGGGTAGGTTTCATTATTGCCATAAAGAAACCACAGTAATTTTTAATACAGGTAGGTGGTGGCAGAAGAAAATTACTTATAAAACACTTCTGATGGATTCGGCTGTACAAGCCTGGGGCCCAAGTCTTCCTTGCCTGTCTTCTGAAGGACATTAAATGCTCCATCTCTCTGTGCTCCCAGTAATCTCTCATTTGTGTGCACTGTCCCAGAGATGTTGGCAGCCAGGGGCTTTCTGGGTACACCTAGAGTTGGGGTGTACTTTGGATCAGGAAGGCAAACCTGAAGCAGATCTCTTGTCTGTCTCTTACTGCATTTCGGTTTGCTTTCATGTCTTGGAGTGTCTAACCTGAATTCCTTTAAAACTAAGTGAAATGGAAAACACTCTTCAAGCATGTGACTGCAGCCACTAAGGGGCATTTAGGCCATGGGAGCAGGCTGGGAATAATCTGCAGCAAAGAAGCTCTGAGCTGCAGTGATTGTGGATGTCACTTCCCTGGGAGTCTGGCTGTGCAGCTCCTCTTGGTCTGGCAATGCAAACGGGATGGGAACATCACTTGCTGAGTGCAGACCTAGACAGGAGACCTGATGGGACCATCCAGTTGATTCTGGGAGTCACTTGTGCCTTGATTTGGTGCATATTGGGGTGCAGGCTTCCATTCCAAAGGACATGTTTAAACAGAAGACATTTATAGCTTCCTTCTGTGGACTGGTTTGGAAAGCACAAGAAGTCGCTGGCAAGGAGCTTTCTCAGCAGACAGACATGTGCATAGCATTACAGTAGGCTAAAGCCATCGAGCACACAGGCAAGTCCTTTGCCTTTGCCAGGGTTTTGGGACTTTTTGCAAGGTTTGGCTCACTTATCCATAACACATGTAAAAGTTTTGATTGTTGTTTCTCTTCTGCTTCCATCCCCTTGCTCACCCTCTGCTCCCTTTAACACTTTCTTCCCCTTCCAAACCACAGTGATCTATGGATGATAGGAGCCATAGCTACATTAATGGTGAAGACCCTGCAGCAATGAAGCTCTAGTTTGTTGGAACTTCTGTCAGTTTAATTAAGAAACACTACTCATACAGAACTGAATGCACTAACATAATTTACTGCCATGTCTGTCTGTCTGTCTAGCCTTTTGTCTCTCTCTGCATCTTATGCAATGAAGTTGTATCTTATTACTTGAGGTAGGTAGATTCTTGCTTGGCTGAGCTGAGATCAAAAAGTAATTTTTCTTTTTGCAACAGCTGATTAGAAATTCATTTATTTTCACATTAGACGTTTGACCAGTATCTCCCTCCCCCAAGTAAATAGATCCCCCCCCAGTTCAGCAATTTAGCTCCATTTGTATAGTCTGCATAATGGAAGACAGTGAGCCTGTTAGAAAAACATGGCCCAGGGCAAAAATTAAATGCAGAATCATGTATCAGAAATGAGATGTATTTACTATTGTTTTTGAAAATTAATGGTGCATTTTTAGTTTTTATAATGTAATTTAATGATGCAATTCATCTAATAAAACCCACATTTGAACTCAGTCACACGGGCCCACTGGGGCAGGACAAGATGTACCTTTCAGATGTAAGATCTTAAAAATGCTTCAGGCTCTATTTTTGAATGCAGAAAAAGGGAGCTCTCTGCATGCTTTGGCTTACAGCTGGGCTGTCAGTGGGAGCCCAATAAAAAGGACATTTTTCTTTCTAAATATTGGTGTTTGTGCAGCATACAATAATATTATAAATGCAGCAGTGGGCTTGAAGTACAATGCTGCAGCTGATTATAGAATGCCATATGGTGCTGGCATGTTAAACTGATACAGATTGAACATGGACTGTAGCTTTAAATGCTGTGGACCAGCAACTGTGCTAAACGAGAGTAAGTATACTATAGAGTGTCAGTGTATGGAGCGGTCATGTTAGGCAGCAAAAAGCAAACTGTGTCAAAGCAATAAGAACTGATTTAAGAAAATCCCATGAAAGTCAGCCCCAAGCACACACTCCTTTGCGAGAGCAGCTCTTGCTGGGTCACGAGTAGGGGAAAGTCCTTACCCACCTTCTCAAAGCACTGTTTGGGCTCAGGAACTGAGGAGCAGGGGCTGGGAGGTGCCCCGGTGATGTGCTTTACTGAGCACTGAGCACAGCTTCTGCTATGGCTCTGTTGCAGGCAAATGCCCATTCCTCCAGGTTTTTGCATTTTGAGCAATAAACCCATCATTGTCCATTTTGCACCATGATTTTCATCTGCTTTGTGATGTTCCTGTACTATGGTGCTCTTGTAAAGGGAAAATTTGTCTCAGATTTTAAAACCTAAAAGCGCAGTTCTGCAATAGAACAGAGCAGCTGAAGGGGTGCTCCCAGTCTCCCCACTGCTGGCCACACGCTCTCACCAGCACTGCTGGCTGCCCTGGCACTGGTGTGGTGCTGGAAGTGGGCCTGGCCAGGACACAGAAAGTGAGATTTCACCTTAGCACTGAGCTGGAGGTGAGGGGAGTGCAGAGGCCAGAGGATGGGGCTGGAACAGCAGCAACAGAGGTCTGTGATCTACTCCAACTGATCACAGTAATTCCTACTTACTTTTCTAAAAGTGCTCCTAGAAAATAAATTCAGATTTGATTTCCAGCTTTAAAATATGCCCCCATCTCCTTTTGCAAAAAAAACTTCTTTACAAGCAAAACTTGAAGTTGTAGCTAACATATTATCTAGCATAAGATAACCTCCTTCCTATAGATATTAAAAGTGTACGTTTTCCAGGAAGGGATGAGCTTAACACCAAAACTACCAGTTTGACACCACAGTGAATTTTGGTACAGAGCTGCGTAAGAAGTCTATTTATTTGTGGATAACTTAAATACCATTTTCCTTTGTTTCCTAACTCTGGTGCATGATTTCCCAGAGGGCACAAGGAGATGGCTCCCAAGACAAGTAAGAGAGCAGCTCTTATAAACTCTGGCATGGTGCTTCTTGCAGGAGGCGCTTTACTGTTTTCATGAGGTCTACTAAGGTATCACAGATTTTTTTTCCCTTCCCCTTCTGGCTCACCTACATTCCCCCAAGTTATTCAGCCTGAGCTTTAGGCCCAGTGGATGGAGTTTTGAATGGTTCCAAGCAGCACATCCTCATCCTCAGTCCTGCTCAGTCTCAAGCAGACAATCTCTGTGTTGTTCTTATCCTTCCCAGTTTACAGGCACAAGATGCAACTTCAGAGAGAGAGCACAGCAGGAGCAAAGTATCAAGCCAAAGATCAAACTGTCTACATGGTTTCTGCTGGCTTATTGCAAGCTGAAACTTAACCTACAGTTCAGGCAAGTGAGCAAAAGATGAGGATTATGATGCCTTTTCAGTGCTAAGACTGTGTCTGAGCAGTGGGACAGGTGAGAAGATTTGCCCTTGTGCATGGTTTTCCTGGGCCCCATAATTAAAAAAAAAAAACGTAAAGAAATATGCCCAGGCGAGAAATGTAAGGGATTTTTTTAAATAATGCTTTAAATGGAGCTATCCAGATCACTCTGTGACCATCACCATGTTTATAGCTTGATGTATGTGGGGCTGGGTTGATCCCAGCACTGGACTTAAAACTGGACAACGAGGTCCCTGGCTCCTCAGCACTGGTGTCCTGTGCTGTCTGGTGGCTTTACAGTACTTGGATTTAGCTCTGCCTCCTTGATGGTAGGTGCCAGATGCAATTGGGATCAATCCAATCTCAGCTGGCTGGCAGCAGAGCCTTGGCTTCGAAGGTCTTTTGAGTATTGTGGATTTATTTGTTTGTTGCTACCTGTATTAGATTTATAATTGGTGAGACAGAAGTGTGACTTGATGTGGCAAATGCTATATAGGTCTTGATACTGGCAAATCAGAAGTGTTTATGAACTTAAGCTGGGAATAACACTTGCATTTTACAAATTAATGGTCCCTGACTAAAAAAAGCTGCAGATTAGGTAAAGTAAAAACATTTGAAGTAAGGGGTATCTTGATCTATACTATAAAGAGGTAGGTTACTGCTAGGCTCTGACCTCTAGGTGTATTTTATATTGTGAACGAAACTGAAAAGAGTTTATTGAGTGTTAGTTTTTCTTCACTAAGTCTTGGTGTAGGGTTTAGCAAATAAAACTGCTCAGGATAGAGATCTGAAAGTGAGCAGGCTATAGAGTCATGAGAACGATGCACATAGGGCAACTTACATGGGGAGACAGAGGTAGATGGTAAAATAAACACATTTCTTGCAGCTGAAGAATTCCTTGACCTTTAACATGCTGTCCTAGTTTTGGCAGTTCCTAGTAGCTGGTACAGTGCTGTGTTTTGGTGTTAGGATGAGAACAAGGTTGACAGCACAGGGATGTTCCAGTTGTTGCTGAGCAGCGCTCACACCAAGTCAAGGACTTTCCAGCTCCTCATGCTCCACCAGAGAGCAGGAGGGGGGGACACAAAGCAGGGATGGCTGGCTCTGACCAACCCCAGGGTATTCCATACCCTGTGGGTACTGCTGAACAGTCAGACCGGCGAGTTGGCTGGGGACTGGCTGGGCATCACCCAGAGAATGGTGAGCAATTGTATTGCACATCACTTGTTCTGCAGGTCCTTTTATCATCATTATTATTATTACTTTCCCTTCCTTTTCTGTCATATTGAACTGTCTTTAACTTAACCTGCAAATTTTCCTTTTTTTTCTGATTCTATTCCCCATGCCATTGGGGTGGTGAGCAAATGGCTGCCTGCCAGATCAAACCATGACTCGTGGTGAAGGAAGGAATAGACACACACCTTTCATGATGAAAAAATCAGAAATGAAGCTGATTTTGTGGAGGCCTCACGATTTGGTGAAGACTGTGCATCCGTACACTGGCACTGGATTGGCAGAAAAGCATCACATCATTTTTCAGTGAGAAATCAGAGTGCCTGGGAGATGATGTTATGGTGTGAATTACACTGTAGAGCGGTTGTCAGCTGTCCCTGTCAGCACTTTCACAGATGCCATAACGTGCAGTAAATGCTGTGGCTGCAGCTATTTAGGTTTATTGTGGTGGCAGTTTTAGGGGAAGCACCACAAATAAACAGCTACAGAAAAACACCCCTTTTTCTTGAGCTGCCCTTTCCCTAAAGAACACCTTATGTGCTGAAGCTGCCACTGCTGTACCTGTGGCTATTTCTTCTCACCTTTTAAAATAAAGTATGCACATCCTTTTCTGTTGTTGCAGGCTTATCAGAAGAGCAGTGCTTGAGCTGACTCTCCTGTTGGTGTGCTGATAGTAGCACAAAGGATCGTGAAAATATCACCCTTCTTGAGGTTACAATTACAGGCTCTGATTGTTATCTAACTGCATGCAGCCTGCTCCCAGACCCCACCTGTGCTCTGGGCGCTGTTATCGCGAACTGCAAGAGATAGTGTCCCTGCTGGACAAACTGCAGGTTAAATCAGCAGGGCAAAAGAAACAAAGTGTTTATGCTGTTTTTCAGGTCAGGAACTGAGATGCAGGAGGACTGAAGGACTTGACATAGGGATCCTTGCAGGGCTGTTTTCACAGTGACTTATACAGCAGTTTCTTGGTGTACCAAATAGCACCAATAGCAAACATCCCAGGTGGGATCCAGGATAAATTACCCGGGTTCCCTGGGTACCTGACAACCATTCAGTAAGTGACCCTGCTATTAAAATGTTAGTTAGAGGTAGTCTCTTTTGCTAAAATATGGAAAAGCTGACAATGCCCAGTGTTCCCCCTCCTGGAATGAACCTTTCCTGCTCTCTTGTAGATGTTGTACACACCAGGCAGAGTGTCTGTGGCCTTAAAAATGGGATTGCCCTGAAACCTGCCATGACCATGTGTGCACCATCAGTGGGATGTCAGTATTGCTTGTGGTTTTCTGAGGTTACTGAGGAGTCCCGTCCTGCCTCATCCAGACCCTTGATAAGTGGGGGAGCTGATCTTACTGCCAATGGGTTTGGCTCTGCTTACTTCCTGCTTCTTCTTACGTATTATTCCATGAGAGGAAATGAACCAGGTGAGCAACTTATTCATCTTTGGGGTGACCTGTGGTGACCCTGCCACAATTGAGTTTCATGAAAATGCCTTGATGTCTTAGTGCAGCTTTCAAACACATTTCATTTGTGGTTCTGAAATAGTTTATTGATGGCACAAATCTCCTCGTTTGTAATGAACTATTTTGCTACGGCTGTTTCAATATTACAGAGAAATTCTCTATCCAGGTTACATCATTTACCGGGAAATACATAAATAGGTAGCAAACAAATCTAAGAGACGTTTGCCACTGGTCTGCAGCCCAGTTGAACAGGTCACAGTTATTAGTCTTCCAATACTTAAGAGGCCTACAGGAAACCTGGAAAGGGGCTTTGAACAAGTGCCTGTAGGGACAGGCCAAGGGCAATGGCTTGAACCTGCCAGAACATGGGAGACTGAGATGAGCTTTTAGGCAGAAGCTCTTCCCTGTGAGGGTGCTGAGGCACTGGCACAGGGTGCCCAGAGAAGCTGTGGCTGCCCCATCTGTGGCAGTGTTCAAGGCCAGATTGGACACAGGGCCTTGGAGCAAGCTGCTCCAGTGGAAGGTGTCCCTGCCCGTGGCAGGGGTTGGAGCTGGATGAGCTTTAAGGTCCCTTCCAATACAAACCATTCTGTGATAATGTGAAAGCTCTCTTTTCTCACAGTCAGCAATGGAACGAGGCTCGATCCTGTGCTTGTGTCCACTTAGTCCTCCTGTTCTGAGTTCCTTCCACTGAGTCCCTGCCCAGCTTTATTCTTGCCTGTGTCTCCCAAGAGCACACTGGGCATCTGTGGGACTCTGGGTTGAGGTTTGCAGGTCGAGCTCTCAGCTAGTGACAACCTGCTCACCACCCTGCTGCATACATCTGGGCTTCCCATCCTCGGGGAGAGCTAAAGACTGCTTTGTCGCTGTATTTCTTCTTAGAAGTGCTCTCATTAACCTCTTTTCAAGTGAGCAAAGGCAGTTGGTGACTCAGCCGTGTGAGCTGGAGCCCACTCCATCTTTAGCAACAGTGCTTCGGCCACCAGGTACCTGGTGCAACTTCTCCTCTCCCCTGCAGATGCTACTGTTCGACCATCCTGCAGCCACCCAGGTCAGGGAGCAGCAGGTACTGAGGTGCAGTTTACAGGCCTGTGCAGGCACATGGACAGGCCCAGCAGCAGCATCGCAGCGCTCAGCATTTGCCTGCTCCCGGGTGGGTGCAAGGGCAAAAACCTTGCCTTTACCCGAGGGATACCCAGTTTCTGGGTGGGTTTGGGAAGGTCAGGCACCTGCATGTGGGTGGGAGCCCAGAACCCTCCTGAGACAGTGCCAGGGTGTTGTGTAAGAGAGACTTTGCAGGTAGAACCCTCAGCAGTACAGTGATGCCCAGCATTAGGGCAGGCAGTGTGGGGTGGTGGGCAGTAACTTGAAGATGGAATTTAAGAGCTTTATCTAGGCCAGAGTTTGTGTGGACTACAAGGGTGTTGGAGAGGGACTCTTCATCCTGGACTGTAGTGATAGGAAAAGGGGTGATGGGTTCAAACTGAAACAGGGGAAGTTCAGGTTAGATATAAGGAAGAAGTTCTTCTCTGTGGGGGTGCTGAGGTGCTGGCACAGGGTGCCCAGAGAAGCTGTGGCTGCCCCATCCCTGGCAGTGTTCAAGGCCAGGTTGGACACAGGAGCTTGGACCAAGCTGCTCCAGTAGAAGGTGCTCCTGCCTGTGGCAGGGGTTGGAGCTGGGTGATCTTAAAGTTCTTTCCAACCCAAACCATTCTGATATAATTCTATGATTCTGATTAGGTTTTTGTGATAAGTAACTTGATGTTTTGCTTGTTCACAAGCCTGCATTTGAGGCCCTGTTCTAGCCCTGGTGTCACTCCTGCCTTACAAAGCTGTGGGAAGAACATATTTTCTTTCCTATGTTTAAATACCCGTATATCCCTATCAGCATTCTTCTGTGTCCTCTGCAGTTTGCCTCTGCTCTTGGAATGATGCTGTACGGAGTCAGCAATGCTTAGCTCTGCTGGAGACACTCAGTTGTGTTTCCTCTTTTCTCTGCAAATACCCATGTTTTAGTCCTGAAATCACAGTGCTCCTTTAAAGTCAATAATGTGAGAAGTCACAATGATGTGTGACAGCATCAAGTACAGCTGTTTGCCCTGTGCTGTAGTGACAGGGCAGTGAGCACTGGTGGAACAATGTGTGTAGTACATGTGTACAGAGTGTGCATGTTCATAAGGAGATGCCTTTGTGAAAAGGGTCAGAGACAGGCACCACTGTACCTGGCTGAGATTCATTTGAAGGCTTGCCCTGTGGATGAGGTGTCAGGAGCTTTGAACTTCTCCAAGCTGGAGGCTTTGGGCCTTTGTTAGTGGCTGTGCCACTTGTCACACTTCAACTGCACCTCTGAGAGTAGCTCCCATATGGCTGCATGGAGCAAAGCAGTGATTTCTGGCTGGATTCTCAGAATCATCTCCTGGTAGACCTATTGCTATTTCTGTCTTGTTGCCAGGCACTTCATGCTTCAGCTTTCATCAGATCAATTTTCTTCTTTTGAGAGAAAAGTAGCAAGTTAACCTGTGTGTGAGGGAAACAGAAACCACTCCTCTGCCTCTCCCCAATGTGCTGTGCAGGTGTACAGGGGCTTAAAAAAAGGGGTAAAAGCAATTAGTCATCTATGGAACTGGGGGAGAAATAGCATCCAGGTCAGAGATTTGTCTGGGTTCACTGCAAGCCTGTTAAGGTTGGCGCAGTTGTTGGATGGAGGCTTGTGAAGGGTGGACAGACAATGCAGTATTGTTTTCTTGTGGGTGGATTTTACATTTCCAGTTTTCTAGAACTTTGTGTCTTCTATATGTACTTCTATCCTCAATCCCCCTGCTTCAGTGAGGTGAAGATAGGGAAGGTGGGGTAGAGAAATGAGTATTGATCTTTTTGTCTGTGGGAATTCACTGGGTCTTTGGAATCTGGAAAAGGAAACTGTTGGGCACGGCTCTGGAAGAACCAGAGGGTGTGTTCTCCCCCAGCACTGCTCTTGCAGCATTTTGCAAGTTTGAGTCCACAGCTCCAAAGCCCTCCCTGCCCATAGGTCTCAATTTCTCTCTTCTGATCACTCACTGCTCTGAGATCTCAATGGTATAGAGCACCTCAAAGACAAGGGAGGCACCAGATAAATAATTTCTTCCCTTTTCCCTCATTCCCCCAACCCAAACAGCTAAAGTGTCTTTATTATTTAACACCCCCCCCACCCTGCAAGCAGATCCCTAGTGAGAGAGACAGACACAAAGCAAAGGAAAAGGAGAGGTTTAGGCAGCAAGCCACAAATAAGCACCATCAATCATAGTGCAGTCAAAAATATACATGTGTTGGTACCTGCGAGTTATTGGCAGTGTTCAGGAAGTCTCCTGAGTACAATCTTCAGGGCTCCTTAGATAAATAAATAAATAAAATTCCATGTTCCTCTGAAAAACTGCTTGTCAGCACTGCAATGGCAGGTGCATTCACCGCCTAAGAACCAGATTATGCCCTGCACGGCAAAAAAATGCAAACACAGAGAAATAAGATGTCAGTCAACACCTGTATCTTCTCAAGTTCTTCTGATGGGAAGTATTTTGAAATATACAGCCTGTTTTATAAATTGAGAAGGAGGATGTGAATATATGTGTGGTTTAGTTATCCTATTTGCATGTTTGCCCCAGATTTGCATGTCTGACATCGGATGTTTCCTTCTCTTCGTGCTCCACAGGGGTAGCTGAAACATTCAGCTTTCTTTAGTACCACAGCCCTTGCTGCGGTTGTTCCCTCTTTGCACTGAGGCAGATGCCTTGACAAGTCAGCCCAGCACTACCCAACCTCCCTGCAGCTGTGGGGCACCCACCACAGGTCTGCCCCCACCTTCTTCCTCCTGCTGTTCCCACCCTGAGTCCCTCCTGCAGGGCCTCCTCTCCCTCTGAACATTCCCAAGCCTTGGCAGATGCCATCCTGGTGGTACCAGGCTGCCTGCTCCCCCCTGCTGCTCTGCATTGCCCCTCTGAAATGTGTCCTCTGAAAAGAAAATCCTTCTCTGAGCGCTGCTGTCCTTTCCCTTAGGTCCGTACTGCACTCTCCCTTCTCTTGGCTCTGCTTTAATTCTCCTTAATTGGGACTTCAAGGTGCTGATGATGTGGCCTTGGCTATTGGCTATTCTGCAGAAGTCCTCTCAGCTCTCTGGAGCTGCATCCCCTCCTTCTGCTCCTCCCTGCTCCTTTTCATACTTTCTTTTCTTTCCAGTTCAGGAGAATGACATTATTGCCAGTGGAAGTCCTGAAGGAGCAGAGTCCTGTCCCAGGATGAGTAAAGGTTGCATGATGCAGTGCCAGAAGATGAATGGATCTGGGGAAATGGCCATTAACCCTTCCCTGAACCTGGCAATGTGTTTCCTAAGATTCCCATCACACAGAGGAAGACGCTGGTTATATTTAGCCGTGGGTGAGCCGGTTCCTGGGCTGACCTCCAGCCCTCCCAAGGACAGCAGAGATGTCTACCTTGCTCTGTGCAGCCCTTGGGATTGCAGCAGGTGACAGCCGGGCTCTGCTGGGTGTAGGAGTGGAGAAAGTGAGCTCCTGCTGTGCCTGCCTGCAGGGAAGTGCTGCTCATCCCTGCGCTGCTCTGCTCCAGACCCCACAGGATGGCTTCTTCTGCTCCAGCACCTTGATCTTGAGGGACTGCAATCTCAAACTTGAGGGATGGAGAGTAGCCCTGAGGAGAGAAACTGGGGGTACTGGTGGATGAAAGATGGGATGTGAGCCAGCAGTGTGCTTGCAGCCCAGAATGTATCATGGGCTTCATCAAAAGGTCAAGGGAGATGATTCTGCCCCTCTATTCTGCTCTGGTGAGACCACCCCCCAGCAGTCATGCATCCAGCTCTGAAATCATCAGTACAGGAAAGACATGGACCTGTTGGAGAGGGTCCAGAGGAGGGCCACAGAAATGATCAGGGGGCTGGAGCACCTCTCCTGTGAGGAAGGGCTGAGAGTGTTGGAGTTGTTCAGCCTGGAGAAGATGGTGAGAGGCTTTTCAGCAGGGCCTGTTGCAACAGGAAGAGGGGTGATGGTTTTAAACTAAAAGAGAAAGATTCAGGCTGGGTGTAAGGAAGAAGTTCTCTACAATGAGGGTGGTAAAACTGGCACAGGGTGCCCAGAGAGGTGGTGGATGCACTATCCCTGGAGACATTCCAGGTCAGGTTGGATGTGGGTCTGGGCAACCTGATCTAGTTGAAGATGTGTCTGTGCTCAATGCAGGGGGTTGGACAAGATGGGCTTTGAAGGTTCCTTCCAACCCAAACAATTCCATGATTCTGTGATCTTACTCAGCAGACCCTCATATAAGATATGTCTGATTGTCAGGTTGTTGGTTTCAGGATAACCAGTGCAAGCAACAAAGTGTTAGGGAAGAGGTTTCACTGCTGAGTGACTCCTTGCAGTTCATTACTACCTCTCATCCCTTAGGCTCACTGCGGCCAGTCCTCTGTTTAGCGCAATTCAGATCAGATTCAGATCCATGCCTGACACAGCCCTGTCCTGGTGTGTGAATGAGCTGTGGCTGGAGTGGGGCTGGCTTTGCACCTCTTGCCCATGACACTAACTCTTGGTGGCAATCAGGCCAGTCAAACGGGTCACCTAGAGCCAACAGACACTTTGCTTCATTGCAAATTCATAGAGCCATTTCTTTCTCTGCAGGGGGGGAGGTATTTTGATAAGATGCACAGTGCTTTACAGGCCTGATGCTGCCTGTTCTGTCACATCATGCGGATGTTTCCTAAAGAATTCACTTTTTTTTTCCTGGCTTGGTTTTGAATTAAAGAGGCTCAAATATTTATGAGATTCCCCAAAATATATCTTCGAGGATGCCCTTGGTTGGACTTAACACAGTATGGAGAGCTGAATTTTGAGCATGTTTTACTGTGGGAAACAGATCAGTAACCTCCTAAGGAGGATCCCATTTCATAGTGGGGCAACAGCAATTAAGTTGGGATTTATCTGTTATTGATTCAGGATTAAAAAAACCCCATACCTGTTCCAAAGCCTACAGGATCAGACCTGTGTGCTTTGTCTGTGTTTGAGTGAAGTCTGAGCAGAGTCTTGCTCCTCCAAATGCAGCAAAACTGGATGTCACAATGTTGAAACAGCACCATTTTATGGCAGAGCGAGAAGCTTTTCTCCATCAGATAAGCAAGTTGTGCCTTCTTAATTTTTATTTATCTTTTATCATCTCTCCTCTCCCCCATATCACCCACAGACTCACCCTTGAGCTCATGGGCAGCAGAGCATAACTCTGTGCAGATTGCAGGTTGGAGGTAGAGGAGCAAGCAGAGCTGGAGTCATTCTTGTTGCTGGTGCAGCTCTCTTGCAAGGCAAGAACACTGAGTTCAGAAACTCTCTGGTAAATAACAAAAGCAGAACGTAACTGTCACGGAGGTGTCTGTCCTAATATCTCTCTTTCTGGGGGGATTAAGGAGAGCACTTGTGGGAAGAGAAGAGTTACTCCACACAGCTGCAACCTGGTTTCAGCTGGGAGCTGTGTGGCTGCTCTTCTCCATACTGTGCCCTTCTCCAGCCCAGCAACTTTCTCTTCCAGATCACAGATTTATTGAATTTAGGTCCTGCTGTTGGCAATGGTTTTGCAATGGGCTGTGGATTAGGAAAAGCAGAGAATTTTTCCTTAAGCAAAAAAGGAGATGACATTGCACAGAAAAATAGGGCAAAAAATAGTTTGTTGGCTGTTTTCCTTCTCTGCCTTGCTTCTACGTGTGATGCCAGCAAAAGAAATTGCATTTTAGAGTGATTTAATAACAAAATTACTTTTCTTTTTAATTCTTCTTCTTTCCCCCAAACAGAAAAGCCACAAGATGGAGCTCTGGGGCTTTCCACTGGAGCGGGGCTCGATTCACAAGGAAAAAGCCGTTCCGAGACCTTGAAATTATGGTTTTATTAATTTTTCAGTCAGTTTAATTTTTACATTCATTCTTAAACTGTAAACGTTATAGATGTTGTAATTATACAGTGTGATCTATCGTTGCTAGTCGAAGGTGTTTACTTTTCCTTTTTAAGCTCAGAACTTTTCTTTTTACATTTATGATGGTAAGAGGGTAACATTTTCCAATCTTCTGGGGGGCTGCATCCCAGGGATGGTGTGAGACCGTATCGCTCTTCTAATTGACACCTAACTATGTTGCAGAAGCTCTCGACCCTACCCAGGCCTATATGCAAATATTAAGCACTGGCATTCCTGTGTGTATAAAGGATTAAATGATGTTTTGAAGTGCCCCTCTTCCCTTGTAATCAATGAACACTTGGCTGGTAAAATTTAAACCAGAGCAGTGAATTAGAAGTAGATTCTTGAATTAAAACAAAAGCATTTTACATCCTAAATTATATAGAAATTATAAAGATATTAAAGAATTCAATATTTTGCTGCACAAAATAACAGCTTTTCTTCCCTCATTTTTTCTCTCCTTTTTCTTTCTGTCTTTCTTTTTCTCTTCAAAGGGGGTGCGCTCTCTTCTGCAAAGTGCTTCTTTTCCAAGCGAACTGGTGCTAAGGATGTCAGATCTTTTCAGCTCTGACTGCTGTTATGACAGGTCTTGAGTGTTTAATTATGATTGTATTGCATAGACAGGGTGATTCTTTTGACTCACCGGAGGTTGGATGTAATAGCTGTGCTCACATGCAGCTTCAAGTGACAAGAAATGCATTTTTATATACATTCATACACTCAGCTCACATGCAGAGGGGACAATGAGGTTCTGGTGGCTGAATCTGCAATATTGTGAGTATTGTGTATAAGTTAGTTAAGTGAAACGAGCAAACGTTTTATCAAAGGTGTATGACATTCATCGGGGCTGGGTGCACAATCCTGGTTGCTGAAAATGTACTTTCCTCCTTTATGGAAGTTAACATTGTTATTAGGAATTTGAACCACTAGACAGAGGCTTCCAGGGAAATTAGTCTCCAGTGTAATGCTCAGTGTAAAATAGCTGAGGAGCGCCGCAGTAAACCTCCTCTTACAAGTGCCGTGAACTTTATCAGGAGTTGCATTTGCTTGCATGGAAGATAAACCCAAGGTAGAGCTGACCACATCCTGAATAATGCATCAAGAGAATTTATTCCCTTTCTGTTCACAAATTGCCTGAGCATTCTGGGTTTTGTATGTTCCTCTGCTTACTTGCTGGGTGTCTAGTGATTAACCCTTTTTCTGTGAGTTTCTGACCTGTTCCTCCGGTCTGACTGAGGGATAGATCACCCCATGTTCCTTTTCTGCCTTGACAAGACAGAAGCAATGTGGATTTTTATGTTCAAATCCAGATTCCTCAAACTGGTGATTCTTGTAAATATTCATGCCTGGAGGCTCCTGTTCTAGAAGTTGTCACAAACAGCAAAAAGAAAGAGCGAGAGCACTGCTTGTTTCACTTCAATTTGCTAACTCAAGGAAATGGTGGATTTATTTTTTACTGGGCATTTAGCTGTGGGCACTATTTATTTTGTAACTCCAATAGTGTCTGAAAGGACTTGGAAACACACCAAAATCCCCTTTCTCCTTTTGTTCTTTGAAATGTTAGGAAAAGAACAATTTGAAGGTCTGACTGTGCTTTGGGTTGTTAATAGATAATTGCCTGAGGTGGAAAAGGCTACAGATTCCTGAGTGGTGGTGACCAAAAGAAAAACGAGGTGATACTTTATTCAAACCTTTCCAGTTCCTTTGTAAAACATCACTTCTTCTTAGCAGAACTGAACTGCTCTTACACCTTCCTCTGCTTCCATTGCAACCTGTTTATAAGAAACTTCAATGTGGCCACATGCACGAAGTACAGTAGGGGCAACTCCTGAATTGCCCAGCGCATCCTCGGTGGTGCCCAGGTCCCCCTTAAACAACTTCTTTTAAGACTGTCAGTGTAATTCTGACTCACGGCGTCTGTTCTTTGACTTCCGCCCGTTGGATCAGAGCTTCTTTCTCTCTCTCCCCCATCCCTGCAGTGCCACCGGAACCCGTTTCTCACCGTGGTGCTCCCCGGCTGCTGCTGCTGCTGCCGGCAGCCGGAACTGCGCCATCCCCTGGTTCTCCTGCATCCGCAGTGGATGCTTTCCGGTGGGCGCAAGGGCTGACACGACCGACGCACATAACTCCTGAGTCCTTGAGCAACAGCAGGAAGCGCGGTGGGACTCAGCCCAGCCCCGGGGATGGGAATAACAGACGCGTTCCAACTTTACAGAAAGTGTCAGTGCGGACAGAAAACTGATGGATGTCTTAATACATTTATTTGTGGCATTTTGATCAAGTGCCGTGCTGATGGGAAGGGATATGTTTGCAATTAAAGGAATGAGCTAACCATAATATCCCTCCCATCTTTTAGAAGAATACATGAGTTTAAAAGGAATTAAAGAAAAAAGAACTTTGGCTTTTTCAATTATTTTGGAAAGGAAAATCTGTCAAACCAAGAGCAGCTACTTTGCAAGTTGCTGCAAGGAAATAAGGAAATTCAGAGATCCACATTCTTTTTCTTCTCTCAGTCATCAAACAATTTGATTAAAAAAATAAATTTAGAATTATTAAAATCCAGTGGAAAAATCTTACTAAATGTAGGAATTATAATGTAGAATTTTTCATCTGCTCTCAGGAATAGTTCTCTCTTCTTTCTACTTATTCTACTTATTTCTCTTATTCAGAAGTCTTAGTAAAGCTTTAAGTTAATATTTCCTAATAGGCATTTAATTCTGATTTAATAAGATGATTATTGTATTATAAACAAATAGCAATTGATTATTAAGCACATTTATTTTGGATTAACAGCAGTTCCATTAAACATCAATGAAGATTTCATTAACAAACTGATTTATTTACTGTGGCATAAGTGTCCTGTTCAATCTAAATTAAACATCTCTTTGGACTTCTCAGCCTGTAGTGTTACCAAAGGCATCTTCATGTTTGAACACTGCATAAAAAGCATTTCTGGTTCAGATTTGCAAGATGCAATCTCAGAAATGATCAGTCTGTGGAAAAAAGACTTTGGTTACTGCTAGATAAGTAATTATACAGAGACAGCCTTAGTGCACATCTGTATGAGAGATTTGTTGTTATTCTCTTTCTTCTGAACTTTGATGCTATGTAAAAATAAATTTAATTACTCAGTGATTATTTACACTGAATTTATTTCTTCCATCTCTTTTATTTAAATTTTAAACCTGAAGGTCACTATCATTTTTGAGCAGTTTATTATTCATGGATATTGCAATATTTCCAGGGAGAAAAATGGTTGTATTTTAAAATTGGAATGTGAGAAAAGAATTGTGAGATTGGCTGCCGCGTGCATTGTCCTGCGCTGTGTTATAGCAGCTGGGTTGCTACATAAAAACTGCAATGTTTTTCTCCATTAATAACAGTAATATAAATACTACCTTTAAAAGAATGTGTGTAGGTATTTATGAGAAGATGACAGGGAATCTGTCTTCTTCTAAGGGTTTCCCCACAGGATTTTATGGGCCTTATCTGGGAAATTCGCATGAGTACATTTACCATGTGTACAAGTGTTAGCAGGGATGAGCTTTGTGTCTGTTTTTCTTCATTTATTTTCTTAAAGGCCAGATGTTGCATGAAGCTGCAGACCTCCTTAACCTAATAAAGCAATTTCTAGGAGCTTATATTTGCCACATCACTGAGGTTTTTTTTAAATAAGGTATTTTTTAAAGAAGGTTTAAAGGTTTTTGTCTATTGCAATAACCCAGTTGGATGCACAAATGACTTCAGAAAGAGCAACTAGGTTTTGCTGTGCAGGAGTCCCCAGACAAGGTTGTTGAGGCCAGAACCTTGCTGCCACAATCAGTTTCAGGTGTTTAAAGAGAGATGGGAGAAACTGGGCATTTGCCTGCTGTAGAGGACACTTAATTTATTGGTTGGAAGTCTCCTCCACACTGAAATACAGGAGTGGAGGGATGGGGGAAATGTTGTAAGGTGTTGAAGGGCAGCAGAGGAATGAGTTCCTCCTGGTGCAGGACAGAGGTGTAAGCAGCATTGCTGAGCATTAAAATGAGAGCAGCAGAAGGAAATGCTCCCATGAGCAAGTGTAGCTGCCTCGTAAACCTCACTGCTGGGGCTGAGAGAGGGGCTGCTGGGGCTCAGCAAAGAGCAGGGAAGGTGATGGTGGTGGATAATGTGGAGTCAAATAAAGGGTGATCTTGGTCCTGCTTTATAAGGGACAGATTTATCACTCTCTGGGTCAGGAAGAAATGCTCTGCCAATGCAGAATGCCTGGTTCATGGTCTTGTGCTCAGAACCCAGCAGAGCACTCGGGTGTTTTGGGATGAGTGGACATCAGAAATGATGCACTCCAGCTGTCCCTACTGGTCATCTTATCTTCAGGTTGCACAGCTTTCATGTCCAGCTGCTGGCACTTCCAGAGGTGGCAGCAGAGGGCAGACCTATCTGGGTGATGTGGAGATCTCTGTCCCAGCTGAATGAAAATGCAGTAAAGGTGGCTGAGACTGGAAAGTAGCAGAGGTTAAATGAGCTGTGCTAGGATTTGTTTACTATGTTTTTTTTTTTTTTTTTTCCTGAGTTCACATATGAACATTGTGGTTCCTATCTCTGGTCTCCTTCTCCTAGAGCACTGAAAAAAACTACTCTGGAAAAAAGACATGGTCAAAGGATGCTCATGTGGGGATTCTGCTGGCCTGCACTGGGGCTGAGGGACAGCAGACAATGAAAGAAGTGGGATATTTTATCTGGGACAGGACAGAATCTGACAAAGATGAAATCAAACATGTGAAGGGGTGTTAGTGTTACGTTACTCCTCTGTTTCTCGTTTGTGCCAAGATGCAGCCAACCTATGTGCTCAAGAGCAGAAAGCAGAGCTGAGTTCCTGATTTAATTATTTCTCCTCCCTTCCCTGGATATTTACATTTTTTTTGTGCATTAATTTTTGCTGAGTGTGTTTGAATCAAACTGCACTATTTGTAACAGTGCTTTACATGGGATTTCTTAGGGGTAATGACTTGAGACCCCAACAGCAACAAGTCTTGGGGTCTCAAGTCATTACCCCAAGAAATCAAATCTGACCTACAGCCACAGGTTTGGCAGACTGCTGTTTGCTAGGTGAGATATCTCCTCCTGTAACTGTCCAATGACAGGCCTCCTCTGCCTTCAATAATAAGAGATGTTAAGATGTTCTTAAAATTGAGAGAGAGGTGATGGAATTAAAATGAGAATTAAGATGCAAGCTCCCTTTCTTCTCCAAAGTTGCTGAAGATACATGGTACGTAGAGCTCCTTGCTCTATTTGTCTCTGCTTTTAGTTAAGATTTAATTTTAAGTCAGATGATCAACTTAGAAATGAGGCCAAAAAGTAGTTAAACCTAAGTTGTGATGGGAAACACTGATTTGGAGAAGTTGCTGTGGATGGTGTAATCAGGGCTGGATTTTCAGAGATTTCCATTTGTATAGAAAAGCTGGAATTAGCCAGAAACACTTTCCTTGCATGATGGCTCTGCAGTGTGACTCCTACATGGCTGTGACTTGTTACTGACAGGGATTTTGTGCTGACAGCATCATTTGAGAGCTCTGCTTTTTGTGGGGCATCTGAATTTCATTCCCACACATTTCCCATGTCTATTCCCATGTACTATTGTTTTTAAATCACTCTTCCTCTAATTGGCTCAGGAGAAAAGGCTCATTCCTTTGCCTCTAACTTTCCTTTTTGCCATGAAGTATTTAGTAAAAAGATTTGCCGAGTGTGTGGAGCAGGGATCATTAGAGGCTGCGGGGTTTGTTGCTGCTCTATATTTTTAATTTTCTTTTAAGACTAGAATCAGCAAAATATTATTTCCTCACAGGCTCCAGGTCTCTGTTTCGATGATTTTTAGCTCTGTTTTTTATTTATATATTTATTCATTAGATAGGTGCACAGTCAAGGAGAAGGGGAACTCGGGGTTATTAATCTTTCCTGTCATCCATTCACAGATGTGAAGTTCACACCACAGCAAATGTGAAGTCAGCAGTACGCACCCACAAGGTGGAAACTTCAAGCAAAGCAGGCAGGGAAGAACAGGGCTGGGAGAAGGAGAACAGAGGGGATGGGGAGGGGGAAAGGGAGATGGGAAAAAAAAAGGACAAGGGAGTGATGAATGACAAAAGGAAGGGCAGAAAGATGGATGAACAGGGGAAATGGAAAGAGAAATGAGATGGATGGAAAAGGCTAAAGAGGAAAGGCAGATAAGAGAGAAGAAAGTCAGAGAAAGACTAGGGAAAAAATGAGAGATACTGAGCCAGAATATTTCACATAGGCCTGTCTGGGTGCTTGGATATCCTGAAGATGTAAAGTGTAATCACTGGCTCAGCATGTATATGCTATTGATATGTTAATATCATTTTCTTTTTCATCTGAAAGCAACTAAGTTTTCAAACTGGCTGATTAACTGGGTCTGGCTGGTGCTGGGTATGTACATGTACATGTATTCACATAATGGATAAATATTTATACTCTACACACAATAGTGTCTGAAAATTCCCATGAAACAGCAGCCAGCATTAGAAGTCCTATTAGTATTTATGTGACATCGGACAGACGTGTTTGTGCTGATACAACCTAAAGCAGTATCAATCCTAATCGAGCTTTTTGGGAACAGAAAATGTAAACAGGCAATGTCTGTAGAAACATGGAGTATATTATCAAGAACAAGCCTGTGATAATGCATATGCGGGCTCCCAGATCACATTTGGCTACAGGTCATAGAATATGGACAGTCTCAGTCATCCTTACAAACACATAGTTCATATCATAGGGGTTTTAAATGTGAGTAATTTCTCTGTTGTGTTGTGAGGCTTAACTCCTAATACATGCTTATATATTCACATGTCCTGCAAATTACTCATTAAATCATTGTTTTAGTGCATTTACAGAGAGAGCCATCGAGAAATGCCTGGGTAAGGAAGTTAAATGATCGTGTTAGCTCAGGAGCTGCAGTGACAGGTGCCCCAGCTCTGCACCCGGGCTGGCTCTTCCACCTCTGGTTCTTTCAGGAGCTCTGCAAGTTCATCAGCGGTTTTAGACCAGTTTAGGGGGGGGGCTCCAGCTGCAGAGCGAGGGTCTGTGCAGCCGGGAAGAGATGAGGAGGGGCAGGAAGAAGAGTCTCACATTCTCTGTGGAAGTGAGCAGAAGCAGTCTGGCAATAGGGCTTGCTTTTTATCCTTGAAGAGATGTAAGAGCTCCTCTTGCTTCTGCTGGACACAGAGCTTGGGTCTGGCTGACTCTAAAGTGAAAATCTACCCCTAAAAAGTACCTTCAGTGTATTTACCCCTTGACTGAAGGTAGGGAAAAACATTTAGTGTAGTTTAGAGAGACCTCACTGATGATCCCTGGAACGTTGCTGTGAAGCATCACTGAGAGGGTAATTTTATTTATTATTAATGAATTAATTTCTACCTAACTAGGCTGCATCCTACACCCAGATACTCATGGCATAACTTGTATGTGTGACTTGTATTTCTGCTGGTGTATCTGCTCACCTACTGTATACACTGGTTTACTGGACGGACTTCATGTGAGCTACCGTGTATCTGTTATTTTTGTACAATGTGTCTGGATCAGTGGCTTCAGGACTTCAATGTATCTGCTTTGTTCTTGTATCAGTTCATATCATTAGCATGCTTGGGCAAACCAAGGAAATAACTATGTAAATTATACCTTATGTTAATATTTACTGTATGGGCCCCTGCTACAAAGTGAGGAACTCTTTCTGCTGCTGAGCTCACACTGGTATTTGGGCTGTGTAATTGGACTTTTGATTTGCTTTATGCACAACGGGCAAGTATGGAAGCTGTGCCTGTGGGACTATGTGGGTTAGAGCCTGTTTTACTGTCTATTAAAAATCTATGTAGTATTAACATTGCTCATTAGGAACTGAGGAATGTCAGCTCTCTTCTGCTGGGATTCTTACAAAATGGGAATTTCATAGAATCATAGAATGGGTTCAGTTGGGTTCCAACCCCTGCCACGGGCAGGGACACCTTCCACTGGAGCAGCTTCCTCCAAGCCCCTCTGTCCAACCTGGCCTTGAACTAGGGATGGGGCAGCCACAGGTTTTCTGGGCACCATGTGCCAGTGCCTCAGCATCCTCCCAGGGAAGAGCTTCTGCCTAAGAGCTCATCTCAGTCTCCCCTGTTCTGGCAGGTTAAAGCCATTCCCCTTGGCCTGTCCCTACAGGCCCTTGTCCCAAGCCCCTCTCCAGGTTTCCTGCAGCCCCTTTAGGCACTGGAGCTGCTCTCAGGTCTCCCCTTCAGGAGCCTTCTCTTGTCCAGGCTGCTCCAGCCCAGCTCTCTCAGCCTGAATTTGTTGCTCCTACTTACAGTTATGCACTCAGAATGGGTGTGCTCAGTGCTGCTGGTTGTGAATGGGCCAGAAATAAGCAGAGATTTGGGGGTAAATTAGTGAAATTAATTTGCCTTTGGTTATTTTGCTTTCATTTACAGAACCTGGGAAGTTGGCCCTTTTCACTTGAATACTGAGTTTCAGCAGATTAATTCAGAAGCCCCCACAACCCAGAACTTTCATCTCCAACTCTTCATTGCCTAATTCTCAAATTCCTGATTGAATGCCACTTTCTTGTGAATTTCTGGCTTTGGTATGTGTATGCCATGAAATTGATTTTCTTTTTTCCAAGCAGGGAAAAACATCACCCCTCCCCCTCCCCCCTCCCCCCACTTTGCCTTTGGAAGGACCTCCCACTGGCTATATCATTATCCGTCTCATGTAGGATATTGGATTCTGGATCTACAGCAGTGCACTCTCTTAGTATTGAATCTCATTTGATTTAATAAACCTCCCTTCTCCCTTTCCTGCTCAGCCTTTCCAAACTTTTTCAGGCATTAGCAGCTCCCCTATAGTTTTGGCCATACAGGGACACGTAACCCATTGCTCTCTTTATACAACAGTGAGGGGACTTTCATCCTCTATTAGAAATGAAGATTCTTGTTTTGCAAATGTAGCCCCTTCCTCTTTCTCTCCCTTCATGCATACCTGGCATGTGGCTCACCCTATATATATGCTGTTTAGTTGTTTTTATTTTCTACAGTTCACCCATTATCAGTGCACTTGGTCATAATGAAATATTCATATTTAGCAGACTGAGGATCTGGAATTATTTTATGTTTCTCCAGTGTATGAAGTATAGGTCTGGAGATAGAGCATTTTGAGGGAGGGAAGAGAACAAGGAACAAGATTCAATATAAAGTGAAAAGGAACATCAAAGATGTTGTCTATGGACATTTTCAGTGTATTAGAAAAAGTAGGATATAAAGAATATAAGTTCAAACCTTACAAAATAAACTGCATAGCAAAATCTGTGTTTCAGGAAGAGAGAGTTTTGGAACCTGTCTTTAATTTTCAAATGGGAGTTCTTTTGCTGGATGTGATGAGGCTTGGCATTTCTTTTGGCATCTATATGGATATGCAAGCTCTGTGTCTATGGGCTCTAATTTCCCTAGAAGAATTTAAGTAAACTTTTCTCAAGCCAATAGGAGTTAAATGTATAGTGAGAAATTGTTCTCTATGTCTATATTAAACTTGGAAAAAATGAAATGCTGTTCTCTGCTTTAGTATGTCAGGCAAAGCTGGCTTCAGAGAATATGCAGAGGCAAGATTTCATTTTGAGAACTGGAGAAGGCAGAAGCTTGATTACAGGGGGAAAACTGGCAATTCTTTTTAGCTTGTTTTGAGCATATATTGAGAGTCGGTCTGAAAGAGATCATTTCAATGAGTTTCACTAAAATAAGGTGCCCACCATTAGAGAATTCTATTTACAGAAAAAAAAAACCTGTATGTATGAGTACAAAACCTTACTAGACTCCAGAGAATCCACAAGAGCTAGTGCATATCAAAACCTAATTAGAGATTCATCACATCCATAAAAAAAGTCCCATTTTAAAATACTTAAATATAATATTTAAGTTAATATTTAATATTTAAATTTTAAAATTACAGGGGTAATTCAAGATGAGCTGTTAATATGTAGGGTATGATGATGGATGGAATATCTTGCTTTCAAGATAGGATGCTGTGGCCTTGGGAGTCAAAGAAATCCTGTACGTCCTTGCTGGATCACCAGGTGGATTTTTAAGATTTACCTGTTTCTCTTGTAGATTACTAACTCAGAATAAGCAGTGAAACCTTGGGTCCCAGTGATTTCCAACATACATTTTTAGACCACTCAAATACTAGAAGTGATTCTTGGACAAGAGGCCCAAATCCTTGCCCTAAACATATTAAGGGTGCCTTGAACAGACTCATCAGTTCTTTTGCCTCCATAAGGAATGGTGTGTTTGTCAATCTCAAAAGCTGCTGCACCTCCTAAAATATCACCCAGCCATGCCAGGCAATGGGAAAGGTGAGAACTGTTGCTTTGCATTGTAATATCACGGCATCCATAAAACATGAAGGGACCTATGCCATAGCATGAGGTTTTAGTCCTCCTGCAGCTCTGGAAAATTGAACAACTTTATAGTCTTTTATGAAAATATAATGTACCTTTGCTGCCCTTTGAGTAGTAAATTATGAATTTGAAAGTGACAAATATTAGGAACCTGCCTTTATTGATAACAAAACTTGGCAGGAGAGGAAGGGAGTCTGCAGAGCCTTTGACAGAATGTTTAATAACTTTAATGATTACTGTTTCCCAGAGGTGATGTCTTTAATGTGTATTTTCCCTTTTTCATTTTATCATAACACTTACACTGGAGACTGTTGTTTTGTCCCTGCATTCATGAACTTTTTCCTCAGTCAAAGGTTAGAGTGATTTGAGCAACCACAGTCAAAGCAAAGTTGTGAATCTTTCTGCTTGCTTTAGTGGTAAAATTGCACTACTTTAGCCTGGTGCAACAGCATGAAAATGAACCATATCCATATGATAAACAGGCAGTGAAGTATTACAAGTCTGCAGTACTGGGGCAGCTGAGACTGAAACTTTGGCAGTCCTTCTGCAGGTGGATGGAGACAAAGCACAAAAAAATTAACAAATGGACAAAAGTAGACACTACCCTGGGTGCATTCTGCTAGAAGGGGTTTAATTTTCATTGTGGGGCTCTCCCTGTTCCAGAAACTGAACATTTCAGATGTCTGTGGTACCTCAACATAGAAATGTTCACAAATTCGTATGTGAAAACTGATCACAAGAGGGAACATTCTTGACTTCTGTTGAAAACTGGTATTTGGACGTGGCAGCTAGAGCACACTTTATGTTAGTGTGAAGGAAGAGCAGAAGGTGACAAAGGCATATGTGCCCCTCAAGAGAGATACAGCTCAGTAGGTGCAGTGACAGGGAAGATTCCAAGGGTACAGTTCGAGAATTAGGTGCCAACAGGCTGAGGTGGCAAGGGATGTTGAGGAAGATTTTATGAATAATGGGTGGCACTTCTTCTGAATGAAAACACAGGAGACGTAGTGAAGGCTGAGTTCCCACTGCACTATGAGAATTGTTTCCACAGCTTCTAGACTGGGAGGGAGGATCTCATCTGTTCCTTTGCCTCTGTTTTTGTAAGTGCAGAAGGGACTTCTTAGACCGGTTTAATTTCAAGTGAACCATGCTTGGATGAAAGCTGGTTATCAGCAACAGGGCAAGGCTGTAGTCTAAACCATCAAGAACCATCTCTCGTGTAAGGCCAAAGCACTGGAGAGCCAACCATAAAGACTAGTCATGTTACAGGAAAAGTTTTCATCATTTCACTGATCTATCAGCTGTAGAACACAAGGGCATTTCCATCAAGTATGAGTGCATGGGTGAATACCCTGTTAAAGTAGTGCACATCTGCTGCTGTTCCCTCTGTCTTTTGCTGGGTGGCTTCCAAATAGAAGCTGGATCTAAAGCTGAACTCTCCCTCTAAAATCATGGCTGGTTTCTTGTAACAAGCTCAAGCTACAGCTAGACAAATATGCTGATAGTTACTATGAGCTTTTACTGCCTCCAGTTTGGACTGGGCTGTTTTTAGCTTCACTTCACTATAGAAAACTACTCAAAACCTGACTGGTGCCTTGAGTGTGATCTTTATCATTTTTACAGAGTTCTCAAGCAGACTGATGTGTGCTCTCTTACTGCTCTTCAACTTGTTCTCTGTTTACCCTCAGTTTCTTTCCAGACATGGCTTTGCAGTGTACTTCATGCCACCTTCAGGTGAGAAAAGTTATTCTAGATTCTATCCCCAAGTGTTTCATTTCCTTCAAACTTGACTTCAGCACCTTTTCTGCTAATCTTCTGTATCTTGCCCTTTGATTTTTTTTTTTTTTGCTTCCTTTAAGTGGTCACTGAGATTAGGGGAATGTGGTGTTATCACAAATGTTTTCTGGTTTCAGGTAGAGTGGGATGATAATTTGTTGATAATCTCATACTCAATATTATCAGAAAGCAAATCATTTGTAAGTTTCATTGCTTCAAAAATGAGAAAAAGTCACAGAAAGGGTGATGGTGTCTTGAACTGTAATTGTTGCTGGCTGTAAAAAGTAAAAGAAGTGTCCACATTTGGAGATGACCTAAGTATGGGCAGTGAGAGCACAGGATGATATTTTTGTTTGGCTGCTGTCCTGAGAAAGGAGCAACCAATGTAGAAATGTTCTTATGTCACTGGAATTTACTGAAGCCCAGTCAGTCCTTAAATAAGCTTGAAAATAGGATTATGGGCTCAAAATTGCCATCTGAAAAGTTTACTTTGAGGGAACTCCTTGGGATTTTCTCCCAGGAAGCAGCCCCAAAAACTTCTCCTAGGTTAAGGGTGAGGAATCATCATAGTTCCCAACAGCACAGGTTGGAGCTAGTTATAAAATACAAATAGCTTTTTCACTGTGAAATATTTGATATTTTAAAAATTGAGACAGGTTATTTACTCTCTTCCATTGTCCACCCCCCATGGCTGGTGTTGCTTATATGCTGTTGGCAGATGGGATGTGTATCATTTTAATTAGTTTTTATTGGACTGTTATACAGCCCATAATTGTGATCATTACTCATTTTCACTGTGGTTCAGACAGGTCCTCTATTTAGACATGATGATATTTTGATGAGACAAGTCCCATGTAACTTGTTATGTTAGGGGCCAGTAGCCAAAGAAGTGGAATTAGGTCTTTTACAGCATAAAAACTGGAGCATATTAATAAAGGATGTAATGGTCGATTTGTGTTCCTAATTGTACCCAGACTGTGGATGCTATGGGCAGAATGTCTCTTTAGGCTGCTAGGTCCTGCTGAAAGACACAGAAAACAGAGTCCCTTGCTGCTGAAGCCCAGGTAGAAAGACATGGCATGGAGATGGAGCACTCCCCTATTTCACCTATGGGAAGAGGGGCAAACCCATTGCGGGTATCAACAAGTGACCTTTTGCCAAATTAAAGCTCTTGTGTCATTCACACCAGCAGTGTGCTCTGTCCCACATGGATTTAGGGCTGCTCAATCAAAATCAATGCAGGAGACTGGGAGTGGAGGATGAATCAGAACTGAGAATGGGTCTGTTATAACTCTACAATTGCAGGCATCATTTCTGCTGATGGTCCTGCTTTTTGAGCAGCTATGCTCAAGCACTCAAATGTACCCTTTAATTCTTACACAGCATGATATTGGGAGGATGTGGCATCCAGTCATGTAACAGTAATGACAGCATTCTGGCAATGCCTTTCCTAGGAGTTGTGTTCTGTTGTCAGACAGAACTATCTCTAACCTGTACCTCCTTATTGTTTAGTGATTCAGTGATGATGTGTTTGAGAGCTCTGGGGGAGAGTCTCTGTGCTGCCTTTCAGCCCCTCTTTTCATGTGTGTCTGTCCCCACCTGGCCCCAAGCTCTGTCCTTGTGCCAGGGTCTCTGTGCTGCCCCTGCATGGGTCTGTGCCCATTAAGTCCTGCAGGGACCCGTCTGTCCTGGCTCCCTGCGGAAGGGGACAGGAGGATCATCCTGCCACTGCTACCCCGCTGCCGATGACTCTGCTCTGGGGCCAGCTCCATGCCCCTTGGGGCTGAGCAGCTCTGATGTGAAGCTCAGTGGTGCCGTTTCCCAGTGCCCCCCCGTGCTCCCTCCCCTCCCACACAGGCATGGAGCAGTGCTGGAGAAATGAATTTTAATGGAAAGATAAGAGAAAAAGACCCATTAAGTCAACCAGCAAGTGCTGCACTTGCTGTGTTGCTTGGGCGAGGTTCTCAGCCCCTACTTTGTCTCCCACTGTTGTGCACTGTCAGGCTGGGATGGTTCCAGGTCCATGCCCACATCAGCCCAGAACTCATTGGGGTACACTCCAGTGTCGATGGTGTCTTCAAGGCTCTGGATGACTTTGGCTATCTCATTGACATCGTAGTCACAGGTGAGCAGCTCATCTGGCAGTGAGAGTGAGCTGAAGTCGTAGAGGGGGATGTCTGTGTCTGTGCCACCAGGGTCCTCAGGCATGCAACTGCTGCTGGAACCCTCCTGGATGACCCTCTCAGTGTCCTCATAGCAACCAAAGAACCTCAGGGCCTCCTCAAGGGGCACCTCTTTGTCACGTGCAAGGCTGTCATTCAGGTCTCCAAAGCCTTGGTGGTGGGGGTCAGAAGAGGGTCTTGGAGGGACATTGTTTCCTGGGGGGATGTTAATTCCCAGGGTTGTCCCCACGGAGGTGGCTGTGCTGGGGATGTTGGGCCGTGCAGACACCCCCTCGATGTTTTTGTTGCTGGGGATGGAATTCAGCAAGTGTGGGGCAGCTGGGGCCAGTGTTCTGCCCTTTCTGATGGTGTCCCCATGGTCCTCAGGCATGATGACGCTGTTAGAACCATGCTGGATGACTGCCTCCATCTCCTCAGACAAACCAAAGAGCCTTAGAGCCTCTTTGAGGAGCATCTCCTCAGTGACTTCAATGTCTCTGTCTGGCTCCCCAAGACCTTGATTCTGGTGGTTAGAAGAGGGGTTGAGGAGGATGGTGCTGCCCGTGGGGATGTGGTTAGCAGGGGTTATCCCCATGGAGGTGTTTGTGCTGGCGATGTTGTTCCCTGCAGGCACCCCGTTGATGTGGTGGTTCAGAGGGCTTTGCTCTGGCAGCGCTGGGGCTCCTGTCCCCTGACGGTTCTGGGGTGCAAGGTGTTGTGCTGGGCCCTGGGGGGTCCCGGGGGCTGCCCAGGCCGGGAGGGCAGCGCAGTCCCCAGTCCCCAACAGGGCAGCACCTGGCAGAGTGGCAGCACTGAAACCCATTGTGGAGGTGTCTGCTGGAGTTGGGTTGGGCACGGTCCACTGCATAGAGAAGAGCTGGGGGTTGAAGAAGCAGCCACATGGAGCCCTCTGCAGCCCTGTGAGGGAGAGTGGGAGCCGTGCTGAGCCGTGGGGACGCGCAGGGCCACCCGCCGTGCCGGCCCCATTGCCTGCAGCCCCCAGCTCTGCGCCAGGCACGGGGCGAGCTGGTGGCCAGGGCGCTCCCTACAGGTGAGCTGCTGTGCTGGCAGGACGGGCTGGGAAACGAGGAGGAGACTGGCTTCTGGGAGGTGGAAAGGGAGAGATGGCCCTGAGCCTGTGGGAGCATCCCTGGGGATGGGATTGACCGGGCACACCCCAGCCAGGTGTGCGAAGGGATGCTCGGCCGGGCTTGCAGAGCCCCTGTGCCGTATCTGCCTGGGGCAGGGGTGGGATCCCGCAGCACCCGGCCTTGGCGATGTTGAGGGTGTAGAAGTGGCTGGGGTGCCAGAGCAGACAGGGGTACCAGACCTGCTGGTGGTGCTCGCGGGGCCGGGGGTCCCCATGCTGTCCAGGACATCCATGATGCAGGGAAGGGCTGCTCCTGGCTGGGCAGTTGGCACAGGTTGGCTGAGCCTGAAAGAGAGACAGGAGCCATAGCTGCGGTCACCTCCGCTCTTGCCCCCATCAGCATCTGCGGCTGCTCGCTCGGTTCCCACCTTGAGGGTAGAAGCCTTTGGGGAGCACAGAGTTTGGAAGGAGCTGGAGCACGAGTGGGGCCTGTGGGCCATGCGGTGGGAGCTGCTGTCGTGGCAGCGCCATGGTCTGTACTGACTGGTGGCTGTTGCTAAGGACTCTTTGACATCTCCCCAATGGAATGTTGGGGCTCCCCGTGTTCCACCACTCTGTTTTTATGGGGGGCATCAATTTCCCGGGCACCAGCTGGGAATACTTTACTGCAGTTCTGGGCAATTCCTCAGGTTTGTGGGAAAAGATGTTATTTTCCCAAGTTTTGAGGGAGTCATGTGTGTTCACCATCTGCATAGGCTGTGATGTTTTTTTCTTCTTAAGTGCATTTTTTAATAGAAAATGTTTAATAAATGGCAGTAAAGGTGATCAAATATATAATATAATTATTCACATTGCATTCTTCAGCTATAAGAAAGAAACCTGTCTGTTGACACAGCTGTCACAGAAATGCACAAAAACTTGAACTTCCAGGAGAAAGTCAGTAGAGAATGGCTGATCTGTGTTTCTCTTAAGATAAAATAAGGGATGTCAAAACGATTTATCAAGTCACAGATTCAATGTACACAAAAGAATTAACTTTATCATATTATACATAGTTATACTGTGGGATAAAGGGATATGTGAAATTCAGATAGCCTAATTCATGGAAAAAACCCAAACCACTATATACTGCATATATTTTTATATATTCCTCATTGCTAAGTCTACTCATGCCCACGTTTTATTTCTCAAAGCAGGAGGTTTACAGGAGCAGATGGACTTTTAACCTGCTCCTGTTCTGTCATTATGTTGTAATGATTTCAGGAAGGATGTGAAAAGGTTCCCAAAGTCCTGACATCTCAATTAATTCCCTTCAGGATATCAAAAGCAGGTCAGAGCAGCAGTTAACTTGTAAGCTAACATTTTTAGGCCTCTACTGGTTCTCACCTGGTTGACTTTATTTCAGCAAAACCCTGCTGACATCTCTCAGAAATACTTGCATGTAAGTAGCTGCAAAATCTGAGTCTATCTCTGTGCTGCCCTGGACAGGAATGAAATGAGGAGTATAACATTAGGATGGCAGAAAGGTGAGGAAGAAGGAAGGGAAAATCAAAGGAAGGAAGCAAAAAGAAAAGACCAGTTTTAGCTACTGAGGGTGAATGGGATAAGGAAATATCTGGCAATATTCACAATAATTCAGACATTGTTCCAGATCTTAATTACTTGCATAGGTAACTGTGGACCTGGTAGGAAGTTTGCAGATCATGTGTGTGTGCTCCATCTGCTGCCTGCAGAGATGGGAATGTTCCAGACCAGGTGTTGCTGAGCATTGCTCTTGTCTAGCAGCAATATAACTTTAATTAAAGGGCTAATTATTCCCACTCTGGAGCAGACCTATCATACATGCAATCACATTCGAAGTATTTTCCTCTGGTGTTCATGCCTTATACATTTATCTTCCATTATCATGTTATTGACTTGTTTTGCTTAAGTGAGGATAAGTCTTTGGTGCATGTGTAACTGGAAAAAAGGGGAATTGGCCAAGCTTGAGTCTAGGCAATACTTCATTGTAATGGTGTTTGTCAGCACAAAAAGACATTTCATTCTGGCTTTCTAACTTTCTTGTGAAATAGGTATTTTACAGCTGTGGTAACTAAGGGATCTGATCAGTGGGAATTGGACCCAGATGTTTGTGTTCTGCTACAACTATAAAGAGCATCAGACAAAATTTGTCTTTCAGTTAAACCAGGAGTAACAAGTTCCTGATTTCCAAAGAGCTGCTGAATTTACTTCAACATAACAGACAATGGGATTATGTCTATTAAAGTTTTATCCTTTTTTGCATTCAGTTTGAAAGCTGCGGTTTAACCTGTGCTTTCTTTCTCTGGAAAGAACTATGGACAATTCTGTACCTTCTCACTGTTAACAGTATTAGCAGTAAGAGCTTTCAGTATTAGCAACCTAATAGCAACCTATTTAGGTAAAACCTTAGTTTTGAGCCAGCTTTTTTTTCCTCAAGCTGCTTGAATTTACTGTCCTTTCATAGTGTCCTGGGTTCAGCAGAAGCAGTAATTTTTCTCCTTCTTAGTAGCTGGTGCAGTGCTGTGGTTTTGACTTTCAGCCTGAGAACAGTGTTGATAACACCGCTGTTTTTATTTGTTGCTCAGTGATGTTTTCTCTGACCAAGGACTTTCTGAGTCTCATGCTCTGCCAGAGAGGAGGGGAAGCTGGGAGGAAGCAGAGACAGCACACCTGATCCAAACTAGCCAAAGAGGTATTCCATACCACAGCACATCATGCCCACTATATAAACTGGGAGCAGTTACCCAGGAGGGCTAGATCACTGCTCTGGTCGGGCTGGGTATCGGTTGGCAGGTGGTGAGTGGTTGGATTCTCTTCCCTTGTTACTTGGTGGTAGCAGCAGTGATTTCTGTTATACCTTAGTCACTGGACTGTTCTTATCTCAACCTGTGGGAGTTACATTCTCTCCATTCTTGTCCCCATCCCTCCGGGAGCTGGGGGAGGAAGAAAGGGGGGAGTAAATGAGGGGCTATGTGGTTCTGAGTTACCAGGTGGGCTTAAACCACAACCCATAGACCAAAGGCTGATGCCCTATTTTTATAGGGTCCACAGAACAGAGAGACATGGATCACCCCACTGTCAGGCAGTAGAGAGCTACCTGTTGAAACAAGAGCACTTCAAGGAAATGCTATATTTAAAAAGAAACAGCTTAATTGTATTTTTATTCCGCTGGTTTCTACAATGCAGTGAGGACTTAGGCTCTGCATATGTCCTCGTAGAGTGGGAAGAGAGAGGGAATGCTCCTTTGCCTAGTTTTGTGCCTATCAGGTTTTAAACATGAGTGACCATATTCTTCAGGCTAAGGCCTTTATTTTATGCCATTTCAGACCTTTTGTTAGTTAAATTTGACCTTGAGATTTCCCCCAGCTACTCCTCCTCTTGTGGGCAATCTTCTAAAGACCACCCCACTTTAACATCTAAGACTTGCATTAATTACCCACCAATGGCTTCATTTTTTTGCAGGAAGTGCTTTATATTTTACTCATGGAGCCAGGAGAACAATCAGCAGGATGCACCACAACATACACATAGTTTTTGTAACTTTAATATAATCTCTGAATATTCCGTGATTCTGTAACGTCTGTCATGCTGCGCTTGAGCCCTGTTGCTGATGAACTGCCTGGGGCACTGTGTAGCAAATGCATTCTTTCACAGCCTAAAACAAAGCAGAGAAAACCATATAATGAATTCCAGTCATGTAACATTAGGGGCTAAGTAGAGGTGCCACTCCTTTACGATGATAGTTGTCAGAAGACATTTTTGAAACCAGATAGCTTAAGTGATAGCAGCCACCAGCCAAAACCCAAACATGTGTTTGTGTATGAAACAGGCACATGTGGAATACATGCTAAAGCTTTGGAGGTGTTTTTGTAAAACACATTCTTAGGGCATGAAACCTCAGAGATAGAAGTGCAAAGTACATGGTGAAAATAATCTCAGGAAAACCTAGAGAGAGATTTTTGGGCTGGGTGTTGGTCAGACAGGTGATGGTGTGCACAGCTCTGTAGAGCAGTTCTTTCTCATGATTTATGCCATAGAAGGATTAATGGGACTTTCAGTGTCCTTTGTAAACAGGATCTGCTCATTGACTCCACCTTCAGTTATTTTCCCTTACACTAAAACAACCATGCAAGTGTCAAAATTTTTGGGTGGTCAGGGTCAAAAAGGGATAATAATAATCTACAATCTCTTGAAGCCTATGCAAACTATATAGGATTTGTTATACTTTGATAGGGAATAATTAGGCTATGAGAGCTCTTGCCAAAGTTTCCAATATAAACATGTCTCAACTTGTATGCCATAAGCATGACTGAAGGACAGGGAGGGGAACGCCCCCAAACCACAATTAGGAACTTTCATTCCACAGGGAGACCTGAAAATGTAAACCAGTGGCAGTGGGACTCAGACTTGCCAACGTCCATCTAAGGGACGTTGTTCATTTGTTTTAACTTAAATCTTGAAAATATAGTGTTTTGGCAGGAGTATGTTGTGAAACCAAAGAAAAGGTACATGATGTTCTTGTCAAAATCAACATGGGAAGGAAAGGGGCAGCCAGCAGTGAAGCAACTACTTAGGGACTTCTCAGAGAAGCTGGATGTATTTGAATTTATGGGGTCAAATGGATTTCATCTGAAGGTGACAAAAAAGGTCAACCAACATGACTGCAAGGCTGATGTCTATGGAACATAATAGTGATCTAGGAAAGGTCCCTGATGACTGTAAAATGGCTGATGCTACTCCAGTCTGCTAGAAAGGCAATGAGCAGGACCTAGGCAGCAGTTTGCCCAGTCAGTCAGCCTACAGGTCATGGAGCATGTCTTCTTGCAACCCATTTTCAAACATGGGCTTGAAAGGAGAAGACAACCATCAGAAAGATCAGCATGAGTTTATGAAAGCAAATCATACTTGAGCAACATGATTGCCTTTGATTAAGGAATATCTGCTTGTATAGCACAGGACATTGAGTGTGGAACCACAGCCATGGCTGATCTGGACTAGGGCTGGCAACAGTTCTTCTCCAAGCAGGATGTGAGGTCTGGGATATCCAAAGGACATTTCCACCTACTGCTTCTATGATTTTGTGGACAGCAGTAAACCAGATGCTGGACTGAAGCAAGTGAGGAGCTGTCAAAACAGATGGAATACATTTGCTTACATTCAGAGCATAAGTCAACCTTCTCTAATTGACTGTGGTCAGAGAGAGAATTTACAGTCAATAAAAGGTGCCTGGTCTGTAATTGGTCAGCAATGTCCAAATCTGGGGACCTGAGAAAATTTTATATTTCCAATGTTTTAAAATAATTGAAACTTCAATCAGTTTTCAAAACCTCAAACAGCCACAGCAGTGCAGACATCAGAAAACATCCCACTGATTTTAACCTTCCTAGCCTGTGTTGCCCAGCCCGGAGCCTACCTTCTCTTGTGCTGAGCAGCTGCACCAGACCTGACCGTGGCTGTGTGCCGCACTGATGTGTTTTGCTTGTGGTGGATGACAGAAGACATCCGTTACTGTTCTGGCATTGTCTGATATGAGAGTCTGAAGCTGGGAAGCCCAGATCCTACACTGACGCTTTCAGACTGTAATTCAGGAAGGACTGACGCATCCAGCTGGCTACAGAGCAGACCAATTCTGCACTATGCCTGGACAACCCTTTCTTTGTTTCAAACTTTATCAGGTTATCAAAGAAACTTGCAGAGTACCATGAATTTTACAGCATCCAGGAAAGCCAAGCACCTTGCACCAGCTTCAAGGACTGAGGAGCCATTTAAACCAGGCTTGTGCTACCAGAGGGTTCGTCTGTGTCATTCTTAAAATGCTTTTCAGGTTGGACAGCTTTTCTGAACTGATAACATGTATACCTAAGTGAGTACTGCATAACAAATAAAACTGCAAAGGCCTTTAAAAGTGGCCTCTGGCACTGAGTAAATGCTGCCCTGATGGGTCTGTCAGATCCTGTATGTGGAAGTCTTTTGTGTTCATTATTAATGAATATAGTATGGAGTGAGGATCTGTGAGCTTTATGGACAATGAGTTCTAAACTCCCAAGAGACAATATTTGCTATAGAAACCTGAGGCCAGGAGCTGAATGCACCCAGTAAGGGAAAGCACACACAGAAATAGTCTCTCATTTCTGGCTGCAGCTTATACAGGCAGAGAGCTTGTTTACCTAATCTGAATATTTGACTTTTATGCTTTTTGGAAACAATATTTTTCTTCCTCTTAATTATGTGGCAGGAACACTTCCTTTCAGAGCACTGATGGACTTCTCTATAAATAGCTACTCACATCCCAGAACCTCAAACTGGAGCCTTAAGCAAAGTCAGCATCCCTAGGACTTTTTAAGCCTGAGGTAGGAACCACATGGAGTTTAATCATTAATCACCAGTCTTTAATTAACAGCTCTGGGCTTTGAACAAAAGGCACTTACTGTAAGGCTGCTGAGGGGCCCTGAGCTCTTCAGTGCACTTTCATTTGAGGGACCTAGTGGCCTTCCAAAGGGGGCTGGTGGAGCAACTTTCCCCTCGTGGGAAGGGTCATGCTTCCCAGGAAGAGCAGATGTTTGTAGCCTGTAGTTTTCACAACTGTCCTGTTGGCTGGCTGCAGGCTTGAGCTGTCTCAACACAGGGATGCTGCCAGCCTCCTGAGCTGGACAAAGAAGTAGAGCGCCTCCAGAGCCCTGTTGCCTCCATCAGGAGAGGTGAGCTTTTACAGTAAGAAGGAGGAAAGTTGCTCCAGGCTTGGAAAATTTTACAGGGGAGTGTTCAAAATTGAGCACTCAAGAGAGAAAGAAAACATTGCTATAAAAGTTGACTCAGCCAATATTTTTTTCTGCATTCCTGCTGCTGTGATTGAAGATACTTGTTTTTAATATAGGTTTCTCCTATTTGTAGTCTTGCTTTCCTGTAGTAAAAACTAAAGGGCAGATCCTCAGATGATATAAATTGGCTCCACTGAAGTTAATGGAGCCATACTGGTTTGTACCAGCTGAGGGATCTGGCTCATGCTGCAGCATTCAATACCCCCATTATACTGCCATGATTATGATACTAATTCAGAGTAATAAAACCATCCCAGAACATGGAAGATGAAAGGGCTTCCTCATGACCGACCTGGGCTTGTTCAACAAAATGTTTTATTTTATTTTCTCTTTTGTCAGAAAATGCTCTCAAACAGAACTTTTTACAGCAAATACACCCACTCTGCTAAAACTTTCCCTGGGAAACACTTCAGCGTCCTGCCTGTGGATACAGAAAACATGTATGGCAAACTCAGTGGCTGTGGATCAGGGCTTGTCAAGGCTTGTGCAAGAAAATGAATTGGATCTTTAAAGGGCAAGAGTGTTACTGCAGAGCAGTTAAGGCCCAGAGGTAACCTTGACTTCTGAAAAATAGGAGTTAGCATACTAGTGGGTAGAACATTGATCATTTTGCTCATGCTCTGCCCTGTCTGGTTTTTCTTGCTCCATCTGCACTGGGAGAATGAGACAGTGGAGTTGTATAAAGCTGTATCCTTTCCTGTAGCAGGGGAAAATGTCGTGTTGGTGGTTTTCCTCCTTGAGATTGCTTCTTCAGAAAGTGGCAGAGATGCTGGGCTTGAGGTGTGGGGAGTATGATAACCTGTGCTACCTTATTGCTTGGAGCTGTTGAGCACCGAAGGGAATAAAATAACACCAAAGACCTAAGTAAAGGCAGATAGATGCATAGCTAGATCCCTAGGATGAAATATTTTGTTTGCCATAGCACTACTGAACTGCACACAGCTTTGTTCTGTGCCAGAAGGGGTTTTTACAGGGACACTGCTAAATGGAGGCAGTAAATTTAACTTTAAAGGACCATGAATTGAAGCTTTTGGCAAAAATCTGAAATGCTGTTACTCTTTACTGGGCCCTTTTAACTTCACTTGGAACAAGACAGTATATTTTACTTCTAAGGCCCTTTAAAGTTGAAGGCCTTGCCTGTGGCAGGTCTCATTCTGTTCCTTGGAAGCTGGGGCCTTGTGGAGCAGTAGTCCAACACTGCAGTGGACCTCTCAAGGTGAATATGAACGAGCCCAGCTTTTCTGGGTAAAAGTGAAATACAAACAGATCCCACCAGGGGATTAAGGAGAGCTGTGTGTTACACTTGTACCAGCAGTGAGGAGCACTGTGCCATTGCAAAATTAAATATCAGTACAGTTTTAGGTGGCAGAAAAGCTAAGGGACACACGTGCATTTCAGAGCATAAAAGACATGTCCAGTGTCCTGAATTAGCAGGTTTGGTTGAATCCTGCTTCTACACCCGAGCTGGTCCCCTCGCAGCAATCATAAAAATGCTGATTCAAAGAAGTAGTTTTCCTACATACTCAACACTTTGAAACAACCTAAACTATTCCTGGTTTTGACCCTTCTGGTGACATGATCCAATTTTATCCTACTTATACTCTCTGCTTCTTTTCAGGAAAAAAACTTGGGTTTGCACTAAGCTCTGTCCAGAGTAAGCAAAATTTTCCTTGCTAATATTTAGTTACAACTTACTGCAACTGCTTCTAATATATGTCCCAGATGTTAGAGTTATTCCTGAGACTGGTATATTCAGTGTGTGGATGACAGCCTGCAAGCCCCCAGTAAAGGTGGAATTTGGCTGCCTTTGGCATCCACATTCTCCTCTTCCAGGTCTTGATGAAATACCAGAAATGTTTGCACTCGTTGCAGGCAGACAGTGGAAGCTATCCTGGCTGTCTGCTCAGAGGCAAGGCTCTGGGACCAAGAGAAGACTCTCTCTCATCATGAGCATTTTATGCTGGGGTCTGAGTGCCTTGGCAGTGGGAGGCTCTGGGTACCCGAAGGGACCAGGAATCTTGCACTAGCTGCTGGTATTTAAAAGAAGAGTTTGAAAGAAGGACACAGTCTGGCAGTCTGAGGAGTCAGGAGGATGAACATGGATCTTGCTTTTAGGATAGATGTGCCCATTTTTTCCATTAATTAGAGAAAAGGATGGTTGATCTGGAAACCTTTGCAGTACCCAGGTGTCTCTGCTTCCTTAGCCAGATGTTTATGGCCAAGTATCTACATGGAGCCCAAGGAGCCTCAGTGCTCCTGCTCCTGATAGGCAGAGCCTATCACCACAGCTGGAGAGGTGGGTGAAGGAAGTTGTTGCTAGATCTAATCAGGCAAAGAAAAGCTTTGGAGCATATGGACCCCAATGTGAGGTCCAAGTACAACAGCTTGGTGAGTGTCCTGCAGGGAGACTTTTACTAGAGCTGCAACAACAATTCATCATTGCCTGAAGGTTTGATGGGTCTGGTACTCCTTGTCTTAATTGACCTCGGCTGGAGACCTGCATTTCAGTCCAGCTTGGTCACAAAGGACTTGGTCTGTGCTTGGGCCTTAAAGAGGATATTTATCAGAAAATCACAAGATTAATGGAACTGAGTAATCTCTGTTTGAGAGTGGCCAGGAACTGAATTAACAGAGCAGGGATTTTGGCAGGTGTGGAGTACTGGCAAAGCTGAGACCTGAGTCTGGGCAGAAAAACCCCCTCTGGCCTTGGAGGGTGCAGCCACTGCTGGGGGTACAGAGTGGAGGTGATCTACTGGCTGAGACAGAGGCACAGAAGTCTGGGCTTGTGTTTGGATAAAAACACTGGTTGTGGATTATTAACCCTTCCCACAGCAGCACCAGAGCTAGGATTGCCCACAGTCCTCTGGCAGAAAGGGCAAAAGTAAACAGGACATTAACAGAAGTTGATATCCCCAGGTATATGGTGATAGAGAGTGAAGAATAAATGAACAAATAAGCAGAAATAATCAAATGCTTTCTTTCTTGCCTGCCTTTTTCCCCCACTCTTATTTCTTTTCCTTCCATGTCAACACCAAACAAGACAGACGAAAATTAATGGGGGAAGCAGCAATTAGCAAATTAGGTTAGCGGTGTGTTGCAGTGTGCCATGGCTGCCAGGTGTGAGGGGCTCTGGCAGTATATTTATTAATGGCTGTCAGAAAAGTGACACTTTGATGAATGAAGCTGGGTAATCAGCACCCTCCGACAGCGAGCACTGAGAGGCCTCAACATGCTAAACTGCAAAATCAAACCTTTTTTAACCCTCTTACAAAAATACAGCAACAAAGATTACTGCAGGAGGGTTGTGCTTTTCCATCAGGAATTGGAGTTCACACTCTCCTTTTAACACCCCTTTTTTTTTTCCCCTGTAACTTGCTGGGAAGGAGTTACCAGGTTTTAAGGTTTTTTCTTTCCTTGGAATATGAGACTCAAGAATTTACAAACGTAGGCAGCTTAGAACTGTATGGACTGCTCTGTGTTATGGGTAGATCCCATTAGCACTGTGAAAGCTACACTCTCACCTTCTGGGCTTTGACCTTTAAACTTAATGCATTAATAATCCATAAATCATAGAATCATAGAATAGTTAGGGTTGGAAAGGATCATAAGATCCATGTCACCAACAGAAATGTTGAACAAGATCTGTCTGAACACTGACCCCTGGGGGACACCACTGGTCTCCAACTGCATGTTGAGTCATTGACCACAACTCTTTGCATGCGACCATCCAGCCAGTTCTTTATCCACTGAGTGGTCCACCTGTCAAACTGATGTCTCTCCAATTTAGAGACAAGGGTGTCGTGTGCAACTGTCAAATGCTTTGCACAAGTCCAGGTAAATGACATCAGCTGCTCCACCCCTGTCCATCAGTTCCGTAGCCCCATCATAGAAGGCCACCAAATTGGTCAGGCAGGATTTCCCCCTAGTAAAGCCATGCTGACTGTCACCAAGCACCTTGTTTTTCATGTGCCCTAGCATGCCTTCCAGGAGAATCTGCTCCAAGATTTTGCCAGGCACAGAGATGAGACTGACTGGTCTGTAATTCCCTGGGTCATCCATTTTCCCCTTCTTGAAAATGGGGGTCATATTTCCCTTTTTCCAGTCATCGGGAGCTTCACCTGACTGCCATGATTTTTCAAATATGATGGTCAGTGGCTTTGCAACTTCATTCACCAGCTCCTTCAGGACCTGTGTATGGATTTCATCAGGTCCCATGGACTTGTGCACGTTCAGGTTCTTAAGATGGTCTCAAACCAGATCATCTCCTACAGTGGGCCCAAGGTCTTCATTCTCACAGTCCATGCGTCTGCCTTCCAAGACTTGGGTGGTGCGGTCAGAGCCTTTGCCAGTGAAGACTGAAGCAAATAATTTGTTAAGAACTTCAGCCTTCTCCAAATCCAGGGTAGCCAGTTCTCCTGATAGCTTCCTAATAGGAAAGGGAACAGGTAAACTGTAAGAATCTATCAGGTGAAACACCTCTGACACAAAGTTTTACCAGTGGTGTTGTGGCATCCTGATGTTTGCACTCTTGATAAGTTTAGCTCTGAATCTCTCTGATGAATATGTTGTTACTGTTGGAAATCAATTAGGTTAGTGACTGTTTAGGAGCATCGCTATAAGGTATTGTGACAGGCATTGGGCGCATGGTGGGGTGAGGATCTGCAGTGAAATGCAAGTGCTGCAGTTCCTGTGTGAGTTCACAGAACTGAAGCCCTGGCCAAGTGTTAAGGGTAAGTTTTCTTGTAAATTTTTATATTCTTTTTTTTCATAAAAAAACTCTTGATGAGGTTAGTCTTGCTGATGGGTAAAAGGCCACCCTGCAAAATGCTGGGACATGGAATATTTTCCCCAGGTTTTCAGACTTGGTGTTGCACAGTTGAGGTAGGATTTGTGCAGGACTTCAATAGCTCAGCACGGAGCTGCTCAAATCCCCCAGTTCTGAGGAGAAATTGAATACATTTTTATAAAACCTTGGTTCTAGTTTTGGCCAGCTAAAAAGACTGTAAGTTTTGATTAAAAACATGAGAATAAATGTAAATCATATTCCAGACATTCATCTGTTCTAGTTTGAAATGAAGCTGAGGGATCTTTCTGGAATTATCCATCAGGATCTGTGGGCTTGTTAAATTTGGATTGGCACTTGAAGCAACTCTGAAATTGTTCTCTTATGCTTTAATGATTGTATTTAGTTTTCTAATTTGGCTGGTAAGTTTATCAGAAAATAACTGAACTTTAAAAAACATAATCTGACCAGATGGTAGGAAGTACTTTGAAATAAACTTTATGAAACGCTCTATTTTTGTGTGCTCTCTCGGTCTGCAGAGCCCTGACCTGTGGAGGTGCACGTTCTTAAAGCAAAGAACTCCTGAACAAAATCAGGTTATTCCCTCAAAGTTGCAGAAGTCAACGTATCTCTGCCAGAGAAAAACTATTTGAGCCACCAAGTGCAGCTGGCTACCTGTACACCAGCCCGCTGCCCTGTGTGCGTGCAGCCATGCTTTGTTTGTGTGTTCTCATGGGTGCTGGACTCCACCAGTACCGTTGTTCCTGTTTGTGCCCACATGCAGCAGCAGCAGCTCTGTTGGCAGAAGCCCAGCTATACCCACCCTGTAAGGATGATGCTTCCTGAGCTCAGTACACCAAAAGTTGCTGGTGGGTTGTGCTTCTAGGTAAAGGGGCATCTGGTTTAAATAAGGTATTGCTCTGGATTGTTAAAAAAAAAAACCAAAAAAAAAACCCCAAAAAATAAACAAGAAGGAAAGAAGAGCAAAAAACCTTCCAAATGATTCCAGGGAACAGGAGAAACTGTTCCCAAGTTGCTTTTGTTTCTTAATGTAACTTTTATTTTCATTACTAAAGGACGCATGAAGGTCTCACACACAGGAGAACTGAACAGCCAGAAGCATATTTGTAGTTGGTTGTCACTGCATTACACAGCAGCATGCACAGCATGCTCCAGGCTCCACAGCAGCTCTGGTAGCTGCTCCCGGCCACAATTACTCATTCCTCTTCCTTGCAGGCAGATGAGCAGATGTAGCTTGTGCTCGAGCAGCACCTTGCCAGCTCCATCCACTGGGTATCTCATATTCCAAGCTGGTTCACAAACAGTGTTGATTCAGGTGATGGTTCCAACAAAGTGACTGCGTTTTCCCATTTCAATGAGATTTAATATGACTGCTCAAGTTCTTGTGATTCCTGAGTTTTGAGGTAAGGGCAGTTCTCTAGTGTCACTGGTGGTGTGTAGAAGTTTATAGGTACATTGCTGACCAGTAAACCCAGTCCTTCATTAGCATGTAAACTATCAAGCTGTTTTCCCATCCTGCCACTCATCCTAGCCAGTTTCTTTCCTTTTATAAGGAGTCAGCAAGGGGAAGACTCCTGACTTTACTCTTAGTCTGTGTCATGATGGGGAAGTCTCCCACCTTCAGTAATCAATCATACTATACCAATGGCAGCTTAGAGTAAGCAAAGATAAATGACTTGGCCAGGCTGAGCTTGTCTTACCTTTAAAAGGGGAAATGCTGGTGGAAATTCCCTCTGTGTGTCAGCAGAATGTGATGGGAGGATGCCTTTACCCATTGCTTGCTGTGGCTCCAGTGCAGAGATGGTCTGCTAACATCAGTGTTGCTCCTGCTCCTTGCCGAGCTCTGGCATCTTCACCTGCATGAAGACAAGTACTTTTTCACGACAGTGTGTTTGATATCCACCTGCCCAAGCTGTTTTTTGTTTTCTTGTTGCTATCTGCTTGGCAGTGCTGTCATTTTCTAGGTACATGGTGTGTAATTAATGAGAATGTCATTTCCAGGTTGTTTTCAAAGACTAATCTTGAGAGTCTGAGAAATTATTTTAGTCAATGCCTTGGGATGTTTTTAAATTATTTTTTTTAATTAAGAAACAAATCATCTTGGGTGCTTGGCTTGGGAGTACAACTGGAGGGAAATCACTATGCTTTTGTCTTCGAGGACAGCCAGACTTGACCTCTTAGTAAAGATGAAGAACTCTGGTTCACGTGCCACCGACCAGGGTGGCTGGGTGTACTGGATGCCTGGCTCTTCATCAAATTGTGGCAGCAGTGGCACTGCTAGCCTCCTTCCTATGTGCGCTATGGAGGGTGTTCTCCTTGTGACGATCTCAAGAGGTGGAGATTGGTTGTGTTATGGGTCAGATCCTGCCCTGAGGAGCTGGAGGCATAGAAGGAAGTGCTGTGAAGAAGATGATGCCTGTGTCCAGAGCTCCTCACTGCTCCTCAAGGCTGGACTGCGTAGAGGTGTTGGCCAGGATATAAGTATTTTATTATACCTGTTACTTCTTTCACAGGAGTAGTAAGTCTGCTTTATGGGAGACCCCAGGTGACTCCATAAGGAGCACAGAGATTGGTTTTAGCCACCTTTGCTCCCCAGGACATTTCTGTCCCAAAAACTGGATCAGAATGCCCAGGCACAGGCTCTGATGATGCACAGTGTATGTCCTAAAGCCCTGCCCTTTGTGCTCATTTGGGGATATCCTCTGCCACTATCCTCCTGAGCAACTACCCCCAAGAGTGTCTGCTGAGCCTTGTATTGCTGTATAATTTTAGTTTGTTATATGCAAAAGGAAGGAAGTGAAGGACTCCCAGGCAGCAGATGCTTCTCTTTGCCTCCTTTCTGCCTCAGTTTTCTGAAGAGAGGTTAGCCTGTTTCTCCTCACTGCTCATTCGTCCAAACCCTACTGCTAATTTGGAGTAAGGCTCCCTACAGAGCTTATGGGTTGGGCAAGGGAACGGGTGTTTTTTCTTCATGGCTGTGTCATGGTCCATGTTTCTAGGCTGCCCCTTTCACCAGAGACTGTGGTGCATTCTGCCTCCACACACTGGACAGGTTTCCATTTTGATTCTGTTGTGTGGTGGTGGTACTGGTGTTTTTTACAGGGTGACTATGTGAAAACATGAAGTTACTGTTCACCTCAGTGGATTTTCTGAGGGTTGTGAATGTTTTATTCCTGATATTCTTCAGGTGTCTTTTGGTGGCTGAGAAACAAGCAAAGCTTTGCATGTGCATGTGTATATGTCTCCTGTGATGTACGGAGATTCAGTGCTGCAGCTGCCATTAGTGTTAATGGGCTAAACCCCTTCACATCAAGCTGAGAATATACTCCTGCTAATTGTGTACCAGCTACCCCCAGGGACCATTGTGAGAATGATTCATCTGAGGAGAGATGCTTTCAGTGATACGATGCCTTGGGTTAAAAAAGTAAGGAGTTAAAGTTAGATGCTGGTTCAGGAAGGCTGACTCAGTGCCAGAACTATAGCATTGGGAAATCAGATAACAACTATGCCAACCTTTATCCTCTTGGTGCTGGCCTAGTCCATTGCTGCACGGTACCATGTTCGGAGCCATACATCACCATCCAGCCTCACCTTGATGATGTATGGTGCCCATAGATCCTTATTGCAGGAGTGCACTGTGATGTATTGCGCCAATACATCATGGACAGGGATCGCCTGGGTGATATATTAGTGCCCTGAGAATGTATTACTCAAATGTTGGTATTGTTCAGGGATAAAACCAAGTCAAGGAATGGATTCAATTTAATTACAGTGCAAATGATAGCCTGGTGCCAGCAGCACTTTGGTGCTGAGATGTTGGCACCCTGTGGAAATAGGAGCTGTGGCTGTGGTGCCATTGAGTCACGTCACAGTGTGCCTTGAGGAGAGGTGCCAGATTTTAAAGAAATGGTCTTTTTTTTTTTTCAGAGAAACATTGGAGGACAATTCTAAGAAGTCCACGGAAAGCAGTCGTGCAGTGTGCGGGAAGCTCTGGAGAGGCAGTGCTGGCACACTGGTCCCTCCAGCCCCCTGGGAGCTGGGACTTCTCAGGGCATCAACGGTGGCTCAGCATTTTGGAAAAGGGTGAGGCAAGGTGATTTTCAAATGTTTTTTGGTCTCCTGTGACAGTGACAAAGGCTGGACCTCTCTGAGCAGTGTGAAGCATGCACTGTCTTCCCCCGCAAGGAGATGGGGTTTGAATCCAAACTTGGTATTGGTAGAATCATAGAATAGTTAGGGTTGGAAAGGACCTTAAGATCATCTAGTTCCAACCCCACTGCCATGGGCAAGGACACCTCACACTAAAGCATGCCATGCAAGGCTTCATCTGACCTGGCCTTGAACACTGCCAGGGATGGAGCATTCACAACCTCCCTGAGCAACCCATTCCAGTGTCTCAGCACCCTCACAGTAAAGAATTTCTTCCTTATATCCAATCTAAACCTCCCCTGTTTAAGTTTCAACCTGTTACCCCTTGTCCTATCACTACAGTCCCTAATGAATAGTCCCTCCCCAGTGTCCCTATAGATCCCCCTTCAGATACTGGAAGGCTGCTATGAAAGATGCTTTGATAGCAAACTTGAGATGATTCTATAATTTTCTTGGTCTTGCTTATATAGGTGTCATCAAAAACCTGAGGAGAAAGCACTTAGATCATTAGAAGACACCCTTGACTATCATCAGTGAGGAACTGTCATGTGGTAGAGTCCAATGAAGAGCAGCTTTGTAAAAAAAACCAGAAATGACAAAGTAATTGCCATGACAACTTACATTGTACACTTGTCTCTGGTTAACTCTCCCTTCCTTTTTGCTTCTCTTTTTCACAACTCTGCTGCTCAGTATTGAAACAAAATTGTAGATGAATTTTACTTTAAAACCAGTTTTACTTCCAAATAAGCCCTTGTAAGGTTGTCTCATTGCCAGGGATATTTTGTTTTTCATAAGGAAAAGATTTTCACGTATGTGATCTGATTGTCAAAGGACGGCATGCCTCAAACCATCTGCTTTATGTGACATCTTTTTTGTAATGGGAGGAGGTCCTCTGGGAACACAGACGCTTGAGAATTAAGGTGAAATGTCAGAAATTATTGGCATTACATCCATTATGTTCTTCTGAAGGTGCAAAATACGTTATTTTAACTGCAGCAAGACATGACAATGCCTTGATTTTGGGTACGAAAGATAAAATCCTGCTTCTGCCAAAGTCAAGAGTGCCGTACTCTGTGTAGTCAGGACTTGACTTAGCCTCTTCTGTAAGAGTTTCTGACTATTAACTATCAGGGATATTTGATAATTCCTTTAGAGCGCTGTTTGTACTGAGCAAGGCTGTAGCAATGCTTAGTTCCTGTTCGGTGTTTTATATTTAGAAATGCAGGTGTTTTCCAAACAAGGTAAATAGAGGTTTGTAGATGATAAATTTGCAGCACAAACAAAGGGATGTGTGCAAGGTCACATAGTGAACTGATGGCTGGGACCAGAAGAGCAGCCTGCTGGTCTGACTCACTGCCTCTCTGACATCCCTGCCATTATCCCACTATTATTATCTTGACTAATTTGCTCCATTGTTTCAAATCAGATCTGCTCCTAGCTTCCTAGTGTTCATTTTTCTAAGGCTGCAATTTTTGGTGGCTCTATAATTATGAGAGGAAAAAATTTCTTATTCTTTTTCCCATTTATTTTGTTTTTATTCTATCAATTTCCCTGTTGATAACTTGGAAATTCTGCTTATTCTTTGAGTGAAGTATAAGGAGGGCTCAGTCTGATAGTCATGAACAGTGGAAGCTCCTGAGAAAATACCTCTTACAAAGGTTCCTTTCCTGCTCCTCCACTATTTTACCCATCACAGCCATGACAGCAAGCAGCATAACACAGATACACTTCTGTTCATTGTTGCTTAAAATGCAAGAAAGGTGGTGTGGCTGGGGACAGAGGGAATTTACACTGCCTCTTGCAGATCCTGGCTGTGCTGTCTTTGAAGAAGAGCATGCCATTCTCCCCAGTGTGCTCCTTCAGGTCTGGTCCTCTCCCATGCTACACAAAGCACACTGGTGTCACCATCTGTGCATGACCCTAGAAGCTGTTTGTCTCTCCTATGTTGCCTCCTCCTGTGACTGGTTCATAACCATGGTACCACTCGGTGGAGTCTGTGGTTCTCAGTGATCCTTATCATCTTGTGATAACTGTTGTAAAAGTTTCTATAAATAGAATTTCTTCCTCCCCAAGTCTTCTTGCTAGCTCAGCTGTTTTATTTTTAACAGAAAGGCATGTTGATGCTAAGCAGAAATAATTATTCTTTTTTTTTTTTTAGAATCTCTCTATTAAACATAAAAGATGCTGTGTATGAGTAAAAAGGAAAGGTGCCCCTTCAGATATTTTTAAAGTTTCCAAAAATAGTCTCAAGTCTGTGAGAAAACTTACTGAGCAGGAATAGCTGTGGACAGCAATTCTACAACAGAAAGGTTCATGTCTCCGCGTGGTTCTGGCTGGGATCTGCAAGAAGGGAGCCTGATTGAACAAAGACCTCTAAAAGGAATTGGGGGCTGCTCTTTGGAAGGCCTGATAGAAGCCCTGCCCAAATAGTTCTGCTGGTGATCCCATATGTGTTTTCCTTTCTGGGCTTGCAACTGCCCTTGATGTTGGGAACCCGTTTCTGCAATGGAGTCTCTGTTGGAGACCTGCAGACCCACTGGGAGAGCCTCTGCTGTGTTCATTGCCTGGTATTTTTCAGTGTAAAGAGAGGAAAAGAAGGATTGTTAAATTTGCCTTGTATGCACAACTGATACTGGACTTGAAAAAAAGGAAGACTTGGTTATTGTTTCTGCTGATACAGGCTTGCACCACCCGAGTTAGATCACGACCATATATGCAGTTAATTCAGCCTCCAGCACAACTGAAGAGGAAGAAAATCTGAGGGGGGAGAACCAGATGGGGGTGGGACTCTCCAGGGAGATATGTTTTACAAGGTTCACAACTGTTTTTCTTGTCCCCCATAGTGGAGGATTTTGTCTCCTTACACATGGCCAATGCCAAGTCAAGTGTTTGTGTGTTCACGCCTAGTGAACAGTCTCTAGAGAGCTTCTGAAAACTATGGGAGATAAAGTGATTATTATTAAAACTGTAAAGTAGTCAATTGTTGACTGCTGAACAGCTTATATGGAGAAGAAAATACTTAAAAGACACAGTCTTTTATGAAAGAGGGAGATCTGCTATTGTTTGCAGTTAGGAAAAAAAAAATATCTTATTTCAATCCCAAAGTGATTGGTTGGATCTGCAGAACTGGCCTGCATTTATGTTCCAGGTCAGTGCTCACTGCAGGTGAATTTCTGCCCCTGTGTATGGTGGGTTTTGGGAGGGATGTAGCTAGTTTTTCTCTCCTGTGTGGCAGAGACCGAGATGTTGGCTTCTGGACTTTACCAGTTCCCTTCAAGAAAAGGGATTGGGCAGTAGATTAAGATTTGAGGCTTATATCTTTTTTTTTCTCATGTAAATATCCTGCATCCCCTCAAGGAAACTGATTTATTGCTTTCAGCCTTGTTTCTTCACCTATAAAATTGGGGGAAATACTTCCCTTGTGCCCCACTTACTTATATGGGCGTCTCTTTCACAATGGATGCTCTTCCCGTTTGAAACTGTGCTTAGTGCAGTGAGGTCTCATTCCTTCCTTGGCACTCTTGAGAGGAGTTTATATTGCAGCCATCCTGATAACTATCACTAAAATAAAATTACTGCAGACAGAGCTAACCTGCCTGAAATGCTGATGCTTTAGATAGAATTTGAACATAAAGCTTACCACGGTTTGTTGGCTGTACTCTGTCCATAGCTGTCAAAACGTAAAACTGACTGTCAGGATGAATGATGGATTAACAAACACGTAATGATTTCCTTCTCCAGGAACAAGCAATACTGAGTGACACTCACTCCAGATATGCGGAGGAGAGAGATGTGTGGCATTGTCTCACTCAGTAACATGGGATCCGGCAACTGGGGAAAGCAATGTTTTTCACCCATTACAATGGGTATATATATGTGGACCGTATATATGTGTTCATCATATTTGAAAAATCATGGCGGTCAGGTGAAGTTTTCAATGACTGGAAAAAGAGAAATATAACACCCATTTTCAAGAAGGGGAAAATGGAAGACCCAGGAAACTATAGATCTGAGGTGAGACTATAGTCTCAGCTCTGCACCTGGCAAAGTCTTGGAGTAGATTCTGCTGGAAAGCATGCTCCATCTCTGGCAGTGTTCAAGGCCAGGTTGGACAGAGCCTTGGGCAACACAATCTAGTGTGAGGTGTCCCTGCCCATGGCACGGGGGTTGAAGCTTAAGGTTCTTTCCAACCTGAACTATTCTATGATTCTATGACCCTAGAAAATGCAGAGGAAACATGAGTTTCTGCTTTAATTTTTTTTTTTTTTTTTTTTTTTTTTTTTAATGCAAGGTTATGATTTGGCAGCAGAACATGAAACTTCCAAGCTGGAAGGCTTTGTGTTCTGGCTTTTTTTTCCAGATGATGTTAGTGAGGGACTGGCTGGGTTCACTGTACTCCACAAGGTACTTTTGTTTATGGATGAAGCCATGCAGATGAGGATCAAAGGTTGTGTATAGCTGCTGTAGAGCATGCTGGGGATGAAAGAGGTCGTGCACCAGAGATTAATTCCTTTGCTGGTTAGAGCCAAGGTTTAATAGCAGACTTGGAAAGGATAGTGATTGAGTTTACTGCTAGGAGAACCTACAGTTCAGGTCAAGCGAAGGGAAGGAGCTAAGGGGCTCTGTGTTGGTTGCAAGAGAAAGTCTAATGGCTTAACAATATGTTGCCTCAACAAGACATATGATAATTGCTGCCACTGGTGAACTCTGTACTGGGGCAGGGGAGTGCGAAGAGATGCACCCTGAGTGTCTGGAGCATCGCCTCCAACAGAGCTGGCGTTCTGAGGTTGGGCTGATGCTCATAGCCAGGCAGAGTAAACACAAAGGAAGCCTGGTAATTCTGAGAGCGAAGAAGGACAAAAGGAAAATGTTGTGTCCTTTACTGTATTCAATTGCACCTCAGTGCATGGTGACTGTTCCTCTCTTCACTTTCAAATGTGCTCTTAGATGTCTATATTTTTTTTCCTTCTAGAGCATGTGTTACAAAACCCTGTCCAGGATAACTTGCTCTGAGCACCTGAGTGGGGCTGTTTGTTGCTACCAGTTACAAGTTAAGGTGAAGTATGTTTGCAAACCATTTTGGACTGTTACCATTTTGGTGGAAGCAGATTGGCTGCCTGCAGGAGAGACTTAGTGCAGGTGGTAGCCTGCCAGCTTGGTGCTACAGTCCTCAGACTGCAGTCTACAGAAAGAAAATGTGTCTTTCCTTGGTGCCTTGTCTTGGAGTTCAATAGGAGCAGAAAATTGAGATAATACCACAGGCAGAATGTAGCCATGATAGATGTAGTGCTATCAGGGTATATCTTGACTATGCAAAAAGCGCCAGTTTGACCTCAGGCTAACGATTCTTCATCTCATGGCTCTGAGTCAAGTGTTCATTGGATTTCCTATTAAAGCACTTCCCTAACTTGTCCTGCCTTAAATTCTTTCCTGGAAGTCTCCTGGATCATGTAAAATTTTGCTGCTGCTTCTTTTTTTTTTTTTTATCTAATTGTGCTTTTTGTATCAGGGAGGTAAAAGAAGCTGCACCAAATGTGAGCTGAGTGCCAAGGGTTTGCTGATGAGGCACAAATGGGATTCCTCTCCCAAAGTGCTTTTATGTTATCTCCACCCAGTAAACTTGCTACAAAAGCTGTGACACAACGCTGCAGTCTCCTGTTAGAGTTGCTCTACTCTTTTAGAAGTAAATGCTTGTTGAGTTGCAAAGAATGACCTGGTCATGTAGTGACTGGAATTCTCACCAGAGATTTGGACCTCTGCTTCAGATCAATTACAGAGAGGTTTTTCTTCTCTCAGGTGGTTCTTGTGCTGGATTCATGGTGACTTGCAGACCTCTTAAGACATTCTTCTGAAAAATTTCTGGTTTTGCTGTCATCTAAAGTGAGAAAAACTTTAAAGTGTTTTTTTTTTTTAAATTTGTCTGAATGTTATTTTCTTTTCCAGTTCATATTATCAATACATTAGAAGGAGCTTGGATACTTCTCTGGAAGCCTTTCAGTTTTGCCTTTCACCAAAAGAGATTTCAGAGAGGACTTGTGAATTAAAGGTTGAATCAGTATCTAGATCTGAGCCTGATCCATAGCAGTGGAAGGGACAGATTATACCAGGTTTGCCTGCTGCAGGCCTTGTTCCTTCTCCTGAAGAGCATCCTGTAGTAGCTGCTATCAAAGGCTCAATGGAACCATGTCTGCTCTGTGCAAGCTCTGATTTTGGTTATTTTCAATATGATGTCATCTTTTTTTCTTTTCCTCTAGAACCTGTGTTTCAGATGGGCTTCTCCAACAGAGATGCCAACATGCTTTTGTACCAGAATTGCGTGAAACACCTGAGCTCATAGGAACTAAAGGAAAACTGTCACAAAGAGGTATATAACACCTCTGGCCTTGCTGACTGTATGCCAGATTTGCAATCTGTGGTAAGCTACCCTTCCTTAGATTTTTTGCCTTTTATTCACTTTGTTTAGCCATTACTAAACCATTTCTGCTTTATCTTCTGCATTTTCTTTCATGTTCAGTGGTTGTTTATTTTTCCCTATGGGGGAAAAAATACCCAATGCAGATGAAAGCATCTCCATTCCAGACACTGCCAGTCCCTGACCTGACCCACCCAACCTCAACCCACAGCCTGTGCCCTGGTAGAAATGGTGCTTTTAAAAAGACAGGTTGCTCTCATTGTCCTTCTGGTTGCCCTACATGTTCTCCCTCTGCTTGTATCGCCCAGTTCCATGAGCAGGACTCAAAGTTTGGGATTCAGCCCCTCAGTCAAAGTTTTTGGCCACGTGAGCAGATGTAGGAAGATGCTTTCCTGCAAATTCTCCTCTAATTGCTCCAAGTGCTGTGGCCATCAAGCAGAAATCCAGTTGGTAAACTCTGCAGCTTGTGGACAACTTTTCCTGCCAACCATGCATTACGAAGGGCTAATTGTAAAAGTGGTGCACCTGCTGGCTCCCTTGGTGGCTGGAGCCAACAGGAAAAAATAGCAATTTATTAATGATTGAGTCACAAATAGTAATGAAAACAATAGGAGCATCTGAAGGAAGCTCTGCCGGGGGCAGAGGTGCAGGTGCTCTGTGCCCTGAACAGGCTTGTCGGCATTTTTATAAAGCTACTTTACAGCCCTTATCAATTTCCTACTGCTATCTGTGTACCCCCTGCCCCTTTGCAAATGTTTTGCCTGCAAAACAGGCTCAGCATTTCTTGTTGTAGGTGATAAAATAGCTGTCACCCTGTGGAGGAAGAAAAAGAGGCAAAAAATAAAAACGTTAGGTCCAGAGAAACAAAGCAGAAGAATGCATTTCAGAGCAAACAAACGAGTGCTAATGGAGCCGCTGAGTCGGCACAAGGAGAGCAATGTTGTGCTCTTAGCTGAGGAATGCGAAAAGATTTGGGGTAACAAATGCTGGGGGCAAGAGGGACTCATTCTTTAAACTGAGGCAGTGCTTTTTTTGTAGCCTTGGATTTCAAAGGTAACTCTCAGAGATATACACCTCAGCCAACAGCATCCATAAGGAGTTTTGGATCTAGTGTGTGTGTCTGAAAATCTCAGACAAATCTATTTAAATAACTACATTGCACTGGGAAAAACAAGACTTTTTTTTTTTTTCTAACTAGACAGAGCAGAAAGCACTTCTGATTTTGGCAACCTCCTTGTACCATTTGAAAGCTGAAATAGTCATAAGACATAGACATGTTGTCTCTCCACATGAGAGCTGATGGCAAGTTGCAGAAGGACCAAAAGGGCAACCAGGCCATGGTAGGCTCTCTTTTGTCATGGTCAGGAGCAAGGTCAGAGATAACATGATGTGTGTAACCTTAACATTTACTTTTCCACTGTTTTGACAGCCACACATGGCTTTAACATGTTACTTTTCTCTGATAGAAAGCATTCACACAGACATCTGCTCTACGTGATGTCTGCAGAGCTCTTCAGGGCTACATCTGTTAATATTGCAATTCACCTTGCTATGAAGGAAAGCTGCACTCAGTGGAAAATTCTTGCACTGTCATGGTTTAAGTGCTCATACATGGCCTTACGTGAGATTTGGAAACTTCTTAGACTGTGGGAACTTGCTGGTGTGTCTGAGCCCATAAAATGCTAACCCAAGTCTGCTGATCTAAAAATCATCATTTCTCGTAATGTAGAGGTGTAGATGCCTCAGAAGAAAGGAGTCAAAATGAGAAGTCAGCCTGGGCCTGTACGAAACCCATAAGGGTCCCATGTCCCGCATTTACCAATATTCCAGGGTTTGATAAGGTAGTGAGTATACCACAGTTGTCATGGAGTAGCTGCAACTGCCTAATCAGTTGCACGATGGGCAATGCTTCCTGACTTTTCACTGCCTATCCACTCAAGGAGCCAAAGAGATGCTCTGCATTTAACTTAGTGGAGAGAGGGAAAAAACCTGAAACATCTGTTAAGTGAGAGACCAATATGTCTCCCCTTCAATGGGCAGATGCAATTCTTCCTGTAGGTGAGTCGCTCTCCCTGCTATTAAATCAAAGGTCCAAAAGCACTGTTGGTGCTCTGCATCAGATGGGGTGTTCTTTTGTCTCCCTTTTATTGTTAGTATTTGCTCTTGGTACTGTTGCTCTTCTTTTGTTCAGGAGCTATTAATTCTTTCAAGTACCAAAAAAAAAAAACACTTCTTTTATTTGTTTTTTCTTCTCTCCTTCCCTCCTTCCCCCTTTGCTCCACAAAATCCCAAACCCTCAGACAAATGCCAGGGGTTTTCAGGACTACTTTAAAGCACCCAGGTTTGCCTTAGGGTTGAAGCTTCACCTTTTAAAGTTGTGGGTTTATTTTGTTTTGTTTTTTGTAAAGATAGCTGAAATCCTTGTGAATTACACTTGCGAAACACTGAATTTCTAGTAACTTACAGTCACCATTTGCTGTGTGCAAAAATGACCCCTTGTCTCCTCCAGCCTACAGATTGGGTGCATAGTAGAGGATTTTCAGCTTCTCTATTGAAAAATATCCCTGCAAAGCTGTCCACCAGAGCTCCTGCTGATTTCTAGAGACTATTATTAATAAAGTTCTCTATAGCAGAAATGGGACCCTTTTAGAGCTCAGATAAGGTATTTTCCCTGTTAACCAGCTGGGCTTGTTTGGCTGTGGACAAATGCAGTGATGAATGACAGGTCAAGGATGGAGCAAGCTGATTTCTCTCCAAGCTTGACCTTGTTTCTGGTCTGACATCCAAAATGACAGATGCATTACAAAGTTATTTATTTCAGGGAGCTGCAGTGCATTGTGCCCTTAGCAAGGTAGCACCTAGTTCTGTGAGCATGTTAGAATAGAGGCTGCCTGAGCCATCCCCTTGGTGTCTGCTGCTTCACATCCTCCTCCTTCCTACGAGTAGCTGGTGCAGTAGGGAGCAGAGGATCCTGTGCCTTTGTGATACTCTGTGAGCTGAAGGGCAAAACGAGGAGCTGTGGCCCTCCATAGTGACAGGCTGATCCCAAGCAGAGAACCTGTGCATCTGCAAATCAATCTCCATCTGCAGCATAACTATGAAAATGCACCTGAAGATTTCTGGGCTGTTAAAGGCCCTATGTTCTGGATAAAATGCAGTGCTGAGGATTAAACTTCTGCTGTTCAGCTGCTTCTGGCCTCAGTGCATTTGGGAGACTTCATTTTTTGGGACTTTGGGATTCTTTGTAACCTGTTACAGTGTGGCCCACTTCAGCCTTCAATGTAGTTGAAACTAAGGGAACAATTTTGCTTTTTACCTTCACACTGTGGGGGACATGGGTAGAAGGGTAGCCAAGCTGCATCACATGAGCATCACACTTCAGTTTTGGGAAACTGATAATTGCTAAAAGGTGGGAGAACTCAGCCTAAACCTACAGCAGAAAGCATGAATAACCCATCATGCTTCTACATTTGTCTGGCTAATCTTTTGTTGTAAGTTCTTTGTTGTTCTTTTAAACTAAACCTTTATTTAGAAACATAAGCTGGCCTATACAGCACTGCTGGGCATGTTATATCCTCCTGACAAGAGCTATGGTATGGACTGATTAATAGTGCAAAACTCAAGAAAGAGGCCATGTGCTGTGATTCTCCATCCTTCTGGAGTACTGGTAGACCTTAGGTTAGGGAGCACCATAGAAAACCAAAGAGCTGTCACTGAGAAACTCTGTAAGTCTGTTGACCTCAATAGAATACAGCAGTTGATACCAGCTCTGAATATTGCACTTTGTTCTTTGTCATCTCCTGGCCTCCTCCCTTCCCCCAAATAAAACCCCATTTGAAACAACTGTAGCAGGAATCTTAAAAAACATGCAAAACCCCTTTATTTATTTTTTTTTTCTATTTGAAGTAATTGCAGCAGGAATCATGCAAAAAAACACTTTGCACAACAGGACTGCTTGAAGAGCTGGATGCTGGTGTGCCTCCACCTCACACTCATTCGGGTATTGGTCTATACCATACCCAGGTGACTTCACAAGTCCTTTCTGTGACTGCCCAGCTCAAATTGACGTGAGCAGTAAATCTGCATTACCTCTGCAGTATTTTCTATACCTGCTCCTTTCAGTAGTATGTGGATTAAGTTTGTCTGAACGCAGCATCTGCGAGTTTTTTCCAGAAGAAAAATTAATGTTCTGGTATAACGAAAGATTTTGTATAATACCAGAGGAAGAGAGTATCAGCTGAGCACTTCATATACAGTGCTGATTACTAGTACACTTGTTAATTTGCAAGATACAGGAAATTTCAGTTAAGGTTAGGAGGGTGGTACCTAATGTCACTGTGACTCCTGTTGCCTTCAGAAAGGTTTGGATCAAGTTGCAAATAGCCAAATTCAAACCTGAATTACCTCCCTATGTAAGTGTGCTGTCCCAGACTCTCCTTCTTTTCCTGGTGTAATATGAGTGTGTTGAACAACAGAAAAGTTGTGACCACATCAGTATTTCTGCACGTATCCCGAGTGGCCTCAGGGGGTGAGGGGTCACGAGCAGCTCAGCAAGGAAAAATGGAGATGTTCTGTTCCTGTTTTGCTTCTGTTTAAAGGTCTGATCTTTAGAGTTCTGGGTGGTCTGGGGGAACGCAGGGTGCACACTAGGCCTGGGCACCACTCTCAGCTTAGCACAACAAAGAACACAGTTGAGGCAAGGGAAGGGGAAGGAGAAGGTATGTGTTACACAATGGCCTGTTTAAAACATTGCAAGCAACCTCTTTTCCATCATGAGTCTTGGTTTAAAACTACTACCCTGGGGCATAAAAATCAACTCCTAACAACTTCCAGTGGGACTACTATTCCATCAATGTTCCCATCAAACGTTGACTCAATGATTAATATTCACCCTCTTTCTTCGTTAATCATCAGTCTTCATTCATTTTTTTGTAACTTTCCGCTGACAGGGGTAGTGTTCCTCGAGCAGCTGGTAGGGAAAACAGAATGAGCTGAACTGCTGTACACAAGCTGCAAAGGGAAAAAGCCACCTCGCTGCAATGTGTCAGCTCAAAATGAATCCTAAACATACATTTTTTTCCTACTCTTAGCCACAGTGGGGCTGTGTTTTCGGTAGTCTTTGTGAGAGGAGACCTTACAGCAACTCATGATTACTAATGTACTGTTTTACCTGGAGTGTCATAGCACCCAGTAATTTACAGCAGGAGCTACAGTAATGCAGAACAAACTGTGAGAATCTGGCTCATCAGATTAAATCTGTGCATGATCTTAGAATGGAGTTTTGCAATTAACACTTGCACTGTAATCTGTGAATTGAAAGTCCCACTTCCACCTTTGCCACAGACTTCCTGAATGACGTTGCACATGAGACTGAATCTCTTCCTCACTGTCCAGCCTATGATTTGTGAATAGGTATGGCTTTTTCCCTTGCTCTGTCTCTCTGGGCACTTGAAACTGTCCATCCTGCAGAGAAAGGACTCCCTGACTCTTGTCCAAGACACTGTGTAAGCATACGAGTGCAGTAAGCACAAGGGTATATGTGCACTCTTAAAATAGATGTTGTATGTTAATCTGCATTTAGAAAGCATTACAGCACTTGCTGTGATCACCCTCAACTCTGGTAACTTCATATAGAGGTCTGCAGGTTGCATTCCCCAGACTTAGAATTTATCATTTGAGGTGCTTTGCAATGTGCCTTGATTTGTTTGATAGAAATTCTGAATAAGCTGCCTTACCATTGTGATCGTGGTAATATAAGCAATAAAGAAGCACCAGAAAAAGAAATATTTGAGAGATGAAATCTAGAGTTCGGTTTGCTCTTCTCAGACACATCAGAAATTCTGTACAAATCAACATTTAGGGCAATGAATTGGACATTGAGTCAACAAAGGAAAAAGGTGTAGGACAATCTTGCCGTTCATTTGTGTGTTCTGCCTCTTTTAACTAGTGAGCTGGTGGTAGGTGTGTAAACAGCTCCATCCATGTAGGTTGGCTGGGTGCACAACTAACGGCCAGTACCAATCTGTGGGATGGTGATGGCTGACAGGACTTTGCTGGAGTCTGTCTTCCCCTTCTCCATGACGGAAGGACCACCTTCAGTCTCAGCTTTGCTTTATTGTTTCCTTGCAGGGATAATTTTATTGCACTGGTGTTTTCTGACTTTTCCCATATACAGCACACTTCTCACAAGGGTATCATGCGCAGGCTCAGGAGCTCTGCTGGAGGACCCTGCCTTATTAGAGCATGTTTCCCTTCTACTTCAGGCAATCATGGACTTACGGTTTGAGTAATACATTTATTCAACCTCCACACTAAAACCAATCTTGACCTACGTAGCCGTAGTATTCACTGACTAGCTGTAATAGTGGTTATTGTTTCCTTGTCAAGAAAAATATTGCCTTGAGTGCAGGGCTTGTACTTGTTTGCTTGTTTTCTGACATTTTTTTAGGGTAAATCTTTACTATTAAAGATTATGAGAAGTAAAACCTTGCTCAGTGTAAGCACCACAGATAAAGGGATGATTGAACATGGTAGTAATCTGGTATCATTTGTGGCAGCATGACAGATCTGAGAAAGGTCAATAAATAGACAGCAAAATGACACTGTTGTAGTGCAGGGCTGAATAAGCACCCACTGTGGCTTTTCCTGCTTCAGTCAAACTGAAACAAACTTTGCAGCAGAAATAAGTTGAAAAAACAGATTCTAACAAATTCTAGATTTAAAACATTTTAAGTTAATGCTTTTTTAAGTTGTTATAAAAATGTTTGCATTTCTATAAACCAGAATTATGCTATGCCTCTATTAATATTTTCCCCCTGCTTCTCTAGGGAGAATTCTGCACAACAGCTAAAGTCACCACTGTGTTTAGAAGCTTTCTCTCCTCATGTTCCCAATATTTTCCCCTACCACTTAAGTAATATTGTGCAGGTATTGTTTTTTCCTCTCTCTTTTGTTTCCTGATTTGTTGTTTCACCAATATGTTTTCAAAACTTCTTCTTAATTTTGAAACCTCATTTGCCATTAAGAGAAATGGAGCATTAAAAGAAGAATAGAAACATTTGGGTATGATTCTGCTTGCAAAAAAAAGGGGCAGGAGCCAGGATGCTGCAACACCCTTCACTGCAGAGCATTGATGAAGTGAACAAAAGGATACAAGCCACATCCAGCATTCACAAAAAAGGATTTAAAATTGGTGGCAGAATATTTATTGAAAGCATTGCACGCTTTGGAGTTTTGGGTTTGGAGATTTTTTGCTTATGAAAATAGGGGGAGGCTAATAGGGGAAAAGTAGGTTTTTCCCTCCTTCTTAACCAATTCCAACTTAAATGTCAGTATGGGAAGATTTTTCCCTGGCAGCCTTTGCTTTGCTATCAGTTTTGTATCTTGATAGTTCCCATTTTCAAATCTCAGACAATTTATCTGATATCAGACAGACACTAGTCTTTTCTTCTTTTTATTTACTGATTCTGGAGATGGAGTAACAGGATATACTGCTGCTGCAGTTGCACGCACAGATTGATTACACACCAGCTTGGTACCTAATTTATATATTCCTTTCTGGCTAAATTAGTGTGAACAACTGCAGAAGCCTGCTAGGAATGTACAAGTGGCTCCATGTAAGTATTCTCATTTTTTACACAAACTTCAACCCATGTTTTTAAAGTGTTTTCCAAAATGTAGATTGCTCAGGGGGTGGAGGTTCAATAGCTCCAATGATTGTCATATGTCGAACACTGAACACATATGTCCTTGTTAGCAGCTGAGTTTTGCTTTTTATTCCTTAAGCGATGTTTTGGGTGAGAATGATCTTTTCAGCCTAACAATAAAAAGCTGCCTGGGCATCAGCTTCCTAAATGTGCATCTATCCTCATTCAGGGGGTTCCTTCTGTCCTGGCATGTAATCATTCCAGTGTGTAATCCTGACAAAACCCTTTTGCTTTCCCTTATCTTTGCCTCAGTTTCCCCATGTAGAAAACCATTAGGGCTTTATCTCTGCTATGCAAAGTGATTAAAGCTTAAATGAGGAAAAAATTGAAGGTGTTGATACCCTTGCAGCTGGGCAATGATGCACTCTTTGTCCTATAGGAATAGCATATCCCATTTTAAAGGCCTTGAGCTCTTTTGTCTTTCAAAGATATTTATCACAGGGTTTTTTTACAGAAAGATCAACAGGTAAATAACTCTACTTATTTGTGTGAGGGGTCCAATATTATATAAAATACCACATTATCCCTTTAATTATTGCAACTGTAGATCATATTTAATATTATTTTTGTACAGGAAATAATAGTGGGAGCCTGGAGGGAAATTTTGTTTGATTGCCTTCCTCCATTACCCCACAGATTGCTTGCTGTACTGTGTGAGCAGGAAAGGTCTCCAAAGCACAGTTCATTGGCTTGTTTGATACCTGGCTGCAGCAGCCACTGCAAAAATAAGACAAACATCAGCCGTTCTTAGCCGTGCAAGGGGAAGAGCTGCATCAGCTGAAGTTACACTCTGGTATACACAAGTGTCTGGACCTTCGAGACTACCCTTGGCTGGGTCTATCCATTGACCTTTCCTTGGAGGAACTGAAATAGAGCTCAGGAATCCATTCGCCATACATGGCAGCACATCAGTGGCTGATCCCAGGGGTTTGGGGTCAACAGCACCATGCGTGTTCTGGAGAAAGCAGGACACTAGCTACAGCATTACCAGGGAGGAAACATGTTCAAGTGAATAAGAGGATAAGGGAATTAGTAATGATTTGGGGTTTTTTTTTGCAGGGTGTTTCTTTTTTAAGCACTGGCTGTTCCCCTCTAGACATCTTAAGGAGGAAAACAAAATCACCCTGTAAATACTTCCCTATCACCAAGAACTGTGAATACAGAAAACAGCACATCAATGCTCATCAGCATGGGCAAGACCTTTGTGTCAATGTTCATTTGTGAACAAATGTGCCAGTATTCTCCCTGGGTTTGTAAACAGCTCCATTGTGCTCCTGCAGGAAGGGCCCTTGCCCGAGGTGGCTGGGGTTCTGGATCCATGTAAATAGAGCCAACCCATTCCTTCCTCCTCACCAATCCTACTTGTCCAGGAAACCCAAATACTGCCTAAGCATCACTACGACAGAGGCAGAGAAGTTCCTGGCTCTTTCTATGGTGCTGCTTTTCTCTATGTGAGGCAGCAGAACTGGAGCTCTTACACTGCCTCACATCCAGAAACCAAAGGGCGGCAATCCAACCAGAGCCCACCCCTGCATCTGCAGGGCCTGGGCACAGCAGAAGGCACTGTGCAGCTAGCCAGGGTATGAGCCCACAGCACACCAGCGATGTGTGTGCTTCTGCTCAGTGGCTTACCAAACGAGTGACAGACCCCTTAGTAAATGCCACACAACCTGAAGCGACTTGTAGTCACTGTGGCAAACCTGTGCTTCTCCATCTCTCTGTGGGCAGGTCATAAAGTATCTATTTTATTTTCCTGCTAAGCTGCTTTTTAACCCAGGTTGCTGTGGGAATGCAGAGCTCTTGCATTTATCAGCACTAAATAAGAAGCTGCAATGTGAAGAGCTTTCCTTTTCTGGGTAGTAAATCTGCAGTAGCTCTCTCTTCTAGTTTTATTGAGAGTTATCAAGTGTTTATTCAAAAGGCATTTCCATGCATTCAACATTATTCTAATTGGGCAATGAGGGGTAATGTTCTCTCTGGACAGACTGTTACTGCTGGTAAAATTTCTCTGTCTAGTCAATAGATTGACCATATTGCTAATTTACTGTCTAGAGACATCTGGAAACCTGGAATGTGGGCTGGGAGGAAGTGTGTGTTGGGTGGGTGAGGTTGGAGGTTGGCTTGGTTAATTCAGAGAAACTAGTTTAATTTTGCATTTGCTCTGATTCTTCTTTTAGTTATTGGGTGTTGGAATGAAGAAGCCAGAAATGAGGTGCTCAGATTAAGTGGATTGAAAAGGAGTCACCCAAACTTGCCATGGAGCAGTAAATTTATCCAGACAGTAAAAGCAGGCTCAGATTTGGGTGAGGTGTGACCTACATGTGGCTGTGCCCCTGCTCATGTCTGCTGGGCTCTTGTGTCTCTACTGCCATCAAATCCTTCCTCCTGCACATGATGAGCTCTGGCTCCCTCCTCAGAGGGAGGCAGAGGAGGAGGAGGGGTGGTTCACCATGCTTATCCAGTGTGCACCTGGACAGCTGGTATTGTTTGCAGTGCCTTCATGTTAAAGCTATCCATCATGCTCAGAGGATCACATCCAGGCACTGAATTGCAGAACTGGCACCTTGGGAAGTGTTCAGCTGTGAAAACTGACTTGGCAGTACAGCTTTGCCATAGGAAACAAAATGCTTTGACATTCTCATTTCCAAAAGGCAAGGTAAGTGGAAGTGGCTGAACTGACTCACCAGCATTTTCAGTGAATACATGGTTCTCTTTATGCCCTGCTGTTGGATGGGTAAGGGCAAGTCTGACCCAGATGAATAGACTTGATACAGGCAGGAATGGGCAGAGTGTTGCATCTGCAAACTGTCATGTCTTTAGAGTTGGCTGTCAGTGTCATGTTGAACTTCTGACTCCAGCAATGTGTGTGTCTCTGTAGCAGAATGGAGCTGTGAAAAGAAATGCAGGCTCTTAGGTCAGAGCTGCAAATGTCAGGGCTGATGTTTTGATTGTGATGGGATGCTACAGTACTCTTTGGTGAGAAGTTTGGGCTGTTGTGATATTGGACACAATGAGTCTGACTTCAGAGTTATCTGAAGGTTGCGATTTGGGATCTGTACTTCCATTCAGGCGAAGACACCTTTTGAAGTACCAGCTGACCTCACCCTGATGATCTGGAAGTTAAATGAAGTTATAACAAAGAACAGTTGATGAATTTTCCTTGGTTTTATTCCTGGTATTGTAGGTTGGTTTAGTAATTTTCGGGAGGGGTGGATTGCACCGGTAAATTGGAGTCTTAATTAGTGTGCAGAGGGCTTTGAGATATTTAATGGACATCAAATTCAGCTTCAGTTCAGAAGCTGAATTTCAGTAACAGAGGAAGTGACCCCTAAAATATAATATTAGGTTTGCAAAGCACTTGGGAATTCTTTTGAATCAAAGGTGCTGTGCAAATAAGTAGTCTCACTCTCCTTTACCAGTCCCTTCGAGCAGCCAGTCCACTATTAGTGGTGATTCTTATTTAATCAGAATTCAGCCTTCAAATTTTCTGCAAGTCCATAGATAAATAAAGCAGCAGCCATTGTTGATCATTTATTTATAAATCTATTTCTAATCTATGTTTTGCATATTAATCAAAACCACTCCATGTGGCAATTCCTGATTAAGAACCTTTTTTTTTGTCTCATAACTCTCCCCCCTATATAATATGCAAAGAATTAGATTAGAAATAGTTTTTATAAATAAATTATGATAAACTCTTGCTTTATTTATTTACTCAGACAATGGTGCCACTCTTCCAAACACTGTATTTCTCCCTCCTTCTCGTATTTCTGTCTCCCTGCCATGTTGCAAGCTGTGTCAGTTGTGGCACTTGGAGTGCTCCTTTAAATGGGAAATCATTGGTTTTTAGGTGGAAAGCTGCTGTTTCCAAACTCAGGTGAGGCAGCCTGAGGGCTACCCAAAGCAGCATTGTCAGAAGGAGTTGAGGAGTTCAAGTTACTTCTTGTACACACAAAAAATAAAGGGGGAAGGTGTATGAATTCAGAAAGCATGTGCAAAGTCTGGGACTGGAGAGTGTGACCTAAGGGGTGGTCAGGAGACAGCAGGAGAAGCATGAGAAACAAGGAAACAGGGAAAAGCACTTCTGAAAAAGCAGGAGCTCTTTGCATCTTCCCCTGTAGGAAAGAACAAAATGCAAACTGGTTTTGCTCACATTAGTTGGATGAAGACAATTGCTGTAGAAAGCAGGTAGCTCACGTCTCGATGATGGGAAGCCCTTCCCACCATTTCCCATGGTGAGAATACTCAAATGTTTAAATAGTCTTATTTAATCTAGGAATTTTGGTTATGTGCATATGGCCTCTTGTATAAGCATTTTAGATCATTATAGAGTACAAACGCAGCATTGCAACCAGTTAGCAGGAATTGGGAGAAATCATCAGATAGTGTTAGGTCCTGGAGTTTTGTGTATTTGTAGCTCAAATGTTTCTTGCCTTAAAGGTTGAACCAAAATGATTTAAAATAAAACCTAAATATATTCTAAGGACAGGAAAAAAAAAAAGGAAAAAAAACTGAATTTCTTAGATCATGATGAAGGAGATCAGGAATTAGATTATGATGAGGGCCAGGAGACTTGGCTTCACTTCTTGTTCCTGCCACATACTTTTTGTGTGACTTTGAACAAGACAATGTGCTTTGTGTCGGTAACTTCCTCTGTTGTGGCAATGTAAGAAAAACTAAATACTGCACTGACAACCATAGTTACTTAAGGAAAGCTTTGGATACAAACAGATGATTCTGAAGGCCTCTACTGTTCACCTGAGATCTTTTCACCTGATAATGAAATGCAGCAGCCTCTGGGACAGAACATAGCCTGCCCCAGAACTAGAGCTGTCCCTGTTTCCTAGAGTTTCTGGAGAGTTTATGTTACTGAAACTTGCCTGAAGACACCAACTAAAGGATTTCTATGTGAGTGCTTTAAGAAACTCAGCTTGCAAGCAGAGTTTGGTGGTTTTTATTTCTGTTTTGTTATAGAATCATAGAATAGTTAGGGTTGGAAAGGACCTTAGAATCATCTAGTTCCAACCCCCCTGATATGGGCAGGGACACCTAACACTAAACCATGTCTCCCAAGGCTCTGTCCAACCTGGCCTTGAACACTGCCAGGGATGGAACATTCACAACTTCCATGGGCAACCCATTCCAGTGCCTCACCACCCTAACAGTAAAGAACTTCTTCCTTATATCCAATCTAAACTTCCCCTGTTTAAGTTTTAACCCATCACCCCTTGTCCTATCACTACAATCCCTAATGAATAGTCGCTCCCCAGTGTCCCTATAGATCCCCCTTCAGATACTGGAAGGCTGCTATGAGGTCTCCACACAGCCTTCTCTTATCCAAGCTGAACAGCCCCAGCTTTCTCAGCCTGTCTCCATATGGGAAATGCTCCAGTTTCCTGATCATCCTTGTGGCCTTCCTCTGGACTTGTTCCAATAGTTCCATGTCCTTTTTATGTTGAGGACACCAGAACTGCACACAATACTGCAAGTGAGGTCCCACAAGAACAGAGTAGAGGAGCAGGATCACCTCCTTCAACCTGCTGGTCATGCTTCTTTTGATGCAGCCCAGAATACTGTTGCTTTCTGGGCTGCGAGGGCACACTGCAGCCAGCTCATGTTCATTTTCTCAGTGATCAACACCCCAAAGTCCTTCTTCACAGGGCTGCTCTGAATCTCTTCTCTGCCCAACCTGTACTGTGGCCGGGATTGCTCTGACTCACGTGTAGGACCTTGCACTTGTTAATCTTGTTTAACTGTTTAACCTTATTAACTGTTTAACCTTGCATGGTTAAACTTCATGAGGTTGGCATCAGCCCACCTCACAAGCGTGTCAAGGTCCCTCTGGATGGCATTCCTTCCCTCTAGCGTATAAACAGAACCACACAGCTTGATGTCATCGGCAAACTTGCTGAGGGCACACTCAATTCCATTGTCCATGTCAACAACAAAGATGTTAAACAAGACCGGTCCCAACACCGACCCCTGAGGGACACCACTCGTTACTGGTCTCTAGCTGAACACCAAGTCCTTGACCACAACTCTTTACATGTGGCCATCCAGCAGAGTGGTCCACCTATCAAACTGATGTCTCTCCAATTTAGAGACAAGGATGTCATGTGGGACAGTGTCAAATGCTTTGCACAAGCCCAGGTAGATGACTTCAACTGCTCCACCCTGTCCATCAGTTCTGTAGCCCCATCATAGAAGGCCACCAAATTGGTCAGGCAGTATTTCCCCTTAGTGAAGCCATGCTGGCTGTCACCAAGCACCTTGTTGTTTTTCATGTGCCTTAGCATGCCTTCCAGGAGAATCTGCTCCCAGATTTTGCCAGGCATAGAGGTGAGACTGACTGGTCTGTAATTCCCTGGGTCATCCATTTTCCCCTTCTTGAAAATGGGGTTATATTTCCCTTTTTCCAGTCATCGGGAGCTTCACCTGACTGCCATGATTTTTCAAATATGATGGACAGTGGCAAATAACATTTAGGAGCAAGTTTAGGCTAAGAATGTTATTGGGAATCATTTGTTCAGCCCACTGCAGAACTTTAATTTAAATAAGGGCTGATTTGGAACAGCAGTGAGGTACTGCAGCTTGAGCATTCCACTCATTAGTACTCTGTTCCCCCAGCTCCCAGCCTGCAGCCTTACACAACAGTGTTAGCCCTTCAGTACCTGATGTTGTTTAAGACACAGGGCAACATAGGGCTGGGAATGCATGCCCTGCTGTGCTTTATCTTGCTTAATGAATACTATTCCTTCAGTAACTTTATTGGCCTCTGTGTGTTCCAAGTTCCTTAATTACTTTCTGCTTCATAAACAGGATCCTTTTATTTTCTTTTAGTTTTGTGAAGTGTTACCAGATTCCCCAACCATCACTGTCTGCAGGGGGAATATCACAGTGACTGAACCACAAACAGGCTATATAAAAAAAAAAGACGAAAGAGACATATTTAAAGTCAGCCATCAAATTCTTTCAAAAATTATTTCACCATCAAAAAGAAAGCAAAATTGAACTGAAGGCTCCACTATATTTTTCTGTTACCTTTAGAAGAAAAACATGAGATATCTCCACATGTGCCAACTGTGTACGCAAAGCCTGTAGGCAGAGAAAAAAGGCCAAACGTGGAGGCCAAATCAAGACCTAGTCAACAACTGAAGTGCTTGGTTATAATTACGCCCTTTGGCAGCAAGATAAATTTATCCTCTCTTTGTGAGATCTATCTTTTTGTATATTGTATCTAACACTGACTAAATACAGCCAGGATCAGAGAACTAAAGTAAGGTTTGTGGGTAGAAGGTAAGGAACTTATAGACTAAAGCAGTTTCAATACTTGCATAATGTTAGTAAACAACCCTGGTGCTGTGGTGCTGTCACTCCTAGGCTTTTATCCACCAACCTGTCTGCCAGGATAAACTGTCTTTTCTATTTTTAACTTCTGTGGAGGAATAAGAGAGTTTGGGAACTGGTGTGTGGGAGTCAATATAATAGTGCTGCTTAGGTACTTCCTCAGGAGTGCTGAGTGTTAAAAAGCCCAAAACAAGTGAAAAAATCAGTAGTGATTGCCACAGAGATGTCATCTGAAGATACTGCAGAACAGGCAAGAACATTGAAGTGCTCTTGTGTGAGCATGGAGCGATTTGACTCTGGAACATGCACGTTTTCCTCTGAAAGAGGATGTCATGATTGCAGGGGAACTTGCCTCTGAGGTGCTGATGATTTATTACTGTGCTTCACTTGATAATTGGCAAATGGAGAAAACCAGGTGCAGTGCCAGGGGGGGAGGAAAACTCCTGTTCATCAGGACACCTCTGACCTTCACAGTTAACCAGAAGAGGCCTCATCCTGTGCTACTTTCTGCAGAAGTCATGTGCTGGCTTTGAGCAGCTCTCCCGAGGCTGTGGAGACCTGTGGAGAGGCAGCCTTCCCTCAGCAGCCTGGGGAGCCCAAGGTCCTTGAGTTGTCCTCTGGTGTCCTGGAGTGACCTGTCCTGCAGGAAGGCTGTTCTTCAGGTATAGAGGTGCTATCCTGATCTGCATGGGAACAAAATGCTGGAAACAGCCATAGTCTTTCCAAAAGATCTTGCATGCAATAGTGCAGGGACAAAAATCTTGCCTTGGTGAACTGACCTGACAATTTAGGCCTCAGACAGGGTGTTGCGTGGTTAGATCTTCAATGGGAAGGCAGGTTCATGAACCCTCTCCATTTCAGATGGAGATGACCCTAATTTCTGATCCTCCCATACCACAACAGAGATCTGAGAAAATGGAAAACAGCAAAATATGTTTTGGTGAAAAATTCCAAACATTTAAGTTTTTTCTTACAGTGTCAAAGTTTCAGCATTTCTGATGGAAGCAAGAAGGGGGAGGACCTGTTCTGCCTAGAACTGAGCCAGACTGGGCTGAAGTCAAGGCTGCTCGCTGTGCTTCTCTCTGTGGATAAGAAGATGCTGGGAAGATGTTGCAGAAGGTCCCAGGAACTTTGATTTTTGCATCAGTTTTGGTAGGCTGCCCCTTGGATACAGATAAGAGGGAAACTCAGTTGAAAGCTACTACAGGTGTGGGGTTTTTAAGCTATGACCAGAGATTCTTGCAGTGAAAGAGAAAGGCAATCCAACAGGCTGCCTGCTGCTTACTTCCAACAGCTCCTGATTACTTCAGCTAATTTCAGGGTCTGGAAGCATTGACAATGTGACTTCTGAAACATGGGAAGTGTTATTTGGTCGTGCAATCTGTACCATATCTGTGTCAGGAGTTTTATTGCTGTCACTTGCAGCAGCTTTCACTGCTCTATCATCCTCTTCCAGAACTAATTACCTTAAACTGATGAAAGTAGTTTTTTAACAGTATAATGCTCTCAGTTACTTGCTTTTCAGGTTGTTTATGAAGTTGCTTTAACATGCTCTGTTGAGCTATATGATTACTTACATCAGAAAGAGGAACAGAGCTGTAGTAAGGCATTTTGGAGTCTGACACCAACTGAGGGAAAGATTAAATAGGTAGCAAAATGTGTGGCCCTGCCTTGCTCTGTTTCATACAGTTCTCTACTGCCTTTGCATCTCCCTCCCATCTGCTCCCTGTGACCTGCTGAGAGCCACATCCCCCTGCTCCTCCCGCCCGGCCACAGCACCCCTTGCTGATCCTCTTTCATATACATATATATATATACGGTGGGGTTTCCCCTTGATGGGAAATAATGTCAGTCTGCATCTATGCTTGGCTTTCATGTCCAAATGGAATGATGCTACAGAGCATCTCTGTTCTTAAGGCAAAATCATAAAATAGGCTCTGGTCTTACTTTAACATCTCCTAGTTCTACATTTCCATTACTGTAGTGAGTGCGGTAGCTTATAAGACCTGATGCAGGACTGAGAACTTGGAGGATGCCTGTATTACTAGTGGGTGAGCAAATTCCTTAACTTTTAGAGCATTACACATGATGAACTGCAGCTCACCTCCAATTTCAGAAGAAAAGAATTCGTTAAGTGTAATTCTGGTAAGAGGCTCACCAGTATGAATGCCATTTTGCATCAGTACTTGGCATATGCCACTTGCTGGGACAAAACTTAGGGTGAGCTGACAGTGCTGCTCATTAAAGCAGCTTCTGTAGAACCTGGAGCTTCCCTGCTGCAGAACTTGTGTGTTTGGGTTTCTTGTGTCCCAACTTCTGATGTTATGGAATATAAAGTAAAGAAGCTTGTGCCCCATGATCACACTTATTTCAGTGATTTATTTCTTGGTAAAATGATTCACAAGGTTCACTGTTCTTTGCTTTGGCTTGAATTTGAATACTATGGAAAAGCATCCTTTCTTCCTCCTCTCCTAGTTGAAAATATTACATTCTATTATCAACCTTAAAACTATTCTGATTTAGTACTGAAATATTTCTAATGACAGTTTTATGAAAGATACAACTAAACCATGGATAGGCTCAGTGTGTTTATTACTATCTCAGGTGACCAGTGATAATAGTACTTACAGTAAAAACTAGTTTAACTCATATAAGGTCTTCTTCTAAATAGTCACTGACAAAATACTAATGTTTACTACTCATTCAGAACTTCTGACCTAACAGTGGCCACATCATCTCTGTTTGTCTGGGATCAGGCAATAATTTCCTGCTGTCCTGAGCTTGTCTCCTTTGCCCTGGGTCTTCAGTACAAATTCTCACCCCTTCCTCCCCTCTTTCACATCAGGTTCTTGCACTTTGATACCTGCAATATCCATCCACCCAACCAGTGCTTTAAAAGCCACCCTTGGTATCAAAACAAACTTCACATGTGGAGAACAGATCTCTGAGTTATCTTACAATAGGAATCTTCTGGCTGGCTTTCGTCTTCCTTTTGTGTGTGTGTGTTAATGTACCACTTGGAAAATAAGTGGCACTTTTAGTGTCAATTAACTTTCATTTAGCTAACGCTAAATTGCACTTCAGCACCTATGGACACACTTGGGAGAGGCATATTAGTACCGGATGAATTCCTTGGAAGTGGGACTATTACTTCCAATGTAAAAAGAATTCATAATCATGAGACATCTGAAATAAAGGCTTACCAAAAAGTACTTGGTAGCATGTTAAGTATCCATTAATGCCATGGAATGACACTCAGAATTTTACAAATAGAAATGAAATCCCCATGAAGGAGAGTAGCACAAGTGGGTTTCTGATATAAAACATGGAAATTTGTCTCCTACCTGTGACCTTCAGTGTGTTTAGGAGGGAAGAAATTAATACAACACTTCCCTGATAACACGCTTTTATAAATATTAGAATTCACATTAGAAGTTTCTTTTGAATTTCAGGATTTCCCTTTTTCCATTAAGAGAAAAAGTCTTCTTTTTGTTTCTGCTTTTTTCAAACAGTGCAATTACAAAGAACCAGGATCTGAGTGGAGCAGGGCTCAGAAGTGACCCTCTGGCTTTGGGAGTGCCTGTCCCCTGCTGTTCTCACTCCCTCCTGGGTCCCACTTGAAACAGATTGTCTTTGCACAGCATCACTGCAGTCACTACAAGGAACTCTGCTTGGCAGCTCTGCTCTTCAAGAGCCACAGACCTGGATGCAGCTGAACCTTTTGCTGGCCTTGGCAGGACACTTGTCCTCATTATGCCAGCCTGCCACTTACTGAAGGGAAGTGTTCAAAATACCCAGAATAGCAAAATGCAACAGGTAGAGCTAAAGGAGTTCTGCAGACATGGTAACTTCTGCTGGTTGCAACACAAAGGTAATTATTTTATTCCTGTTTCTCTACTGCTATTTGGTCCAGCTGAGAACTTGCATGTTAATACAGAGAGTGTCCCTGCTCTGCAGAGCTTGCAAACTATCAGAAACTGGTAAAAGAGATGCTCCAAGAGATGAGTAACTTATTCAGTGGTGTAGGGTACAATCTGAGCACTACTCATCTCTTGAATACTCCAGCATATGGAGGCAAACCCATCCTGTGGTTCTGTGCTGCATCTTTTCTCTATCAGACCTTCTGCTGACCCTGAACAGCTTCTGTTCTTTGAGGGCTCTTTTTATTTTTTTTTTCCTTTTTCTGTTGTTGCTCATATTTTCCCCTCACATTAATTATACAGATGTACTGGGGGCCATGTGCTTTGCCACATCACAAAGGAAACCACAGGACTTCAGATCAGAAGAGCCGCCAGATGTCCTTGCCTGGCAGAATACCACACAAGGGTCACAGCTCAGGCTGCCAGACTGGGCTGGCTGCCTCTGCAAAACAGGATGGGGACATTACCTGGTCCCAGAAAAAGGGACCACAGAAGAGATAAGCTCCCCTGCAGACACCCAGCCACACTTAGGATTGATTTTGTGTTTGGGTATTCTTTCTTTTTCCCTTTAGCAGATGCACTACCTAAGCCACAAACTACCATGATTCTTTCAGGTCAGAGCTCCCTGTCTACACTTAGGCTGGTCAGTATCTTATTCTCTACAAGCCCTTTGCTTTGGTGCCTTTGCAATTTCAAGCCCATGAGACCTTCAGGACTGTGCCTGCTTGCAAAAAAGGGTCTTGTTTGTATATGGCTCACATTGTTCTTATGTGTGTATTTCATTTTTGGTATGCCAGTGAAAGTCATTAAAGACAAGAGCTTTGAAGTGATTGTTTTCTTCAAGTAGCAACTCAGGACACAGTTGTACTTTGTCTTTTTATGCAAACTTGCAGCTACATCTCTCCCAGCAGTGCCACAGATGCTTTTTCTTTTGAGCCTGTAGAAATAGCAGGCAGATATGGGCAGTTTCACCCCTGTGGCTCTGCAGAATTCTCTCCTCCTCTTTTGGAAATGGGACTTACAGTTCCATTGCCTCTCCTCAGCATGGGGGATACCCTGTTCTTAGACGTCATGTCTAACTTACTCCATTCCACATATCTGGAGGGACAGGGAGAGAGAAGAAAACTACTATAGTATTTCTGTTTTTGTCAAGAGAAATTCCAAAGGGAAAGGCACCATTACAGACATCCAGCTGTCAGCTCTGAAGCCTGCTCCCAGTTGTCTATTTTCTTTCATGAAATAGGGGTTTGTGACTGGGAGACACATGTCCATCTACTACTGGTCTATGAATTTGGTTTTCTGCTATGATAAAAATCTCTCACTTGAAATAACCTCTAAGGTAAAATCTTTGGAACCATGTAGGTGACTCCAGAGCTTAAGCCCAGAGAGGTTTGTTTGTCTGTCAAGAGTGAGCTATACATGTTTGGTACCTGAACATGCTCATTGCAGAGCCTGTTTAGACTCCTGGGCTGGACTGAGTGAGCTGGAATACTGAATATATCAGTGGCATTACAGAGGTATCAGCTCTCAGCAATGTGCATAGGTGAAGTGCTGTACCTTATCGGCGTGGCTGTAGGTTAGTGCTGGCCTTTCCTCTGGCTGAGGAACCAGTTTGTCCAACCCTGTATGTAAATGTCACTGGCAGATGCTGAGTGTATAGGAAGCCTTTGAAATGGAACTAAAGGCTCCACGGTACTTTAGGCATCCTAGAAAATTGAACTGCTCCTCCTCTTATACCTGATGACTTTGTCTTTCATTGTTATTGACTGAGGTATCCATTAAAGAGGTTATAATTCCAAATTTTCCAGTTGAAAAGTAAATGGAAACTCCTGATAGCAGATCTATTTGCCAATCTATCTGATGCATGTAAATACAGGATATCAATTTTAATTATTTGGTAAATGCAGTCCATCCAAAACAAGTAACAAGTGATGTAATATTTCTCTAGTCAGAAAACCGAGGACAAAATACATGACTTTAAAATAGTTTATGAGTCTTTCATATTTTAAGGTAAGTGAAATATTGGTAGTTGGGGATTGGGTTTGTATCTTGCCTGTTCTAGGAAAATTCCACTGGTGTCTGTTCTACTGGACATAGGATAAATGAAGATCTATTCTCTATTGCCCCTCACAGTCATGTAAACTGTGATCCACAGAGTTCTCCTCACTTAAACGGAAAAGGAAGGCAAGAGAGAGAATCCTCTGCAAGACACAGTAGAGAAAAATTATTTCCCTCTCTTGCTGAAAATGGTGCCTGTGGGAATTCTATGGCTTGCGTTATATCTGTGTGATTTCACTTGAACCTTTGTATGAATCAAGGATGAGGCATTTTCTCTTTCATTCAGAGCCTATAACTTTGTGTAAGAATAAACTCCACTCTCTCCTCCATGTGTATGCCTTGAAGAATGCTGCAACCTCACCATGGAGGAGCACACCTCACCCCTTCCTGCTGATTGCCTCAGTCCTATATGTGTTCTAATGCAAAATGTTGCAAATCTGCTTTGGCTCTGCTGCCTCCTTGGGCCTCTCTGGCCACCTCCTGCCAGTGTAGATATCCCTGTGTGTGGCAGCCTCAGAACCAGGATGACATCTTGGTGCTTTGTCTTCAAATGCTGCTGGTGCAAAAGGACTGAACAAAACAGCCATGTTAGTGGTGTCAAAATATTAAGCCTGCATATTTCACTAGTGCTAAATACATTGAAAACTAAGAAATAATCCAGTCTGGCAATACCTAAAGAGGCTGACAAGCTATCTGGAAAGGGGCTTTGGACAAGGGCCTGTAGGGACAGGCCAAGGGGAATGGCTTTAACCTGCCAGAACAGGGGAGACTGAGATGAGCTCTTAGACAGAAGCTCTTCCCTGTGAAGGTGCTGAGACGCTGGCACAGGGTGCCCAGAGAAGCTGTGGCTGCTCCATCCCTGTCAGTGTTCAAGGCCAGGTTGGACACAGGGGCTTGGAGCAAGCTGCTCTAGTGGAACGTTGGAACTGGATGGGCTTTAAGGTCCCTTCCAAAAAGGGTCCCTATGCACAAACCAGTCTGCAGTTCTGCGATTCTCTTGGCCTTTTTTCCTCCCTCTTCTGTGAATGCACAGCTAGCAGGAAGCTGTATGGCAGCTCTGTCCTGATCAATGTGGCACATGGGCTTGGACCTGGTTGCAAGAGGTGATTATGAGCTGAATGTAAACTTTTTTCAGTTATTTCTGTTTTAAATGCTTCTGGCTGAATTTCATTTTTTTGTCAGTACAATTTGTCTGCAAAGAGGCATTCACTTGTGAACTCACTCAGCCTCTCCCCTGGTAGGAGAAAAGGCTAGGGTTGTCACTTTTTTTGGGTTTCTCTTGAGAGGTTTGGCATGTAAGAGATTTAATTACTTAGTTAAGAGAGTTTCTCAAGTTTGCCAATGAAGGCTAGAAACTGCAAATGATAGAGAAAGTGAGACAAGGAGTGTGAGAGAGCGAATAAAGAGGAATGAAACCGTGATCTCTCCCAGATGTTAAAGAAATTTCTGTGCAGCTGAACAAAGGTGCTGTCTGTCCAATATCATTTTTATTCCAAACCTTCAATATTGCAGCTGACGGCAGAAAATGTGCAGTAAAACATGGGGAGGCCACTGGGTAATATCCACTGTAAAGTGTTAATTGCCTATTGAGGCTGTAAACTATGTCAATATGCCCGGATCTGAGTTATTGACAGTCTCCCATTTATTCCAGCCTCACAAAGCTGGGCTCTTTAGAACTGGGCTCTAATCAGTCATGCTTTACTGAACCCACCATGAAGCACCAGTCAATAAATGTGCTTGCTGTCTTAACCCTTTGAAGTTTGTAAAATTACAAGTGGGATTGATACCATCGATTGGGGGAGAACTCCTGACAGTGGAAACCCTTTGGAAATGAAAGCTGCCTGCTGTAAATGCCACCTACTTTAGCCTGACAGTTGTTCTGGGTTTGTGGGTCTGAATTTTGCCTCAGTTCTGTCAGCGTCCCAGGACTGAGCTAGATGAAGGGATTACTTCTCAGTTTTAAGTATTTGCAATGATAGAGCATAGGCACCGAATGCTGTCTGTATTGCATTTATCACTATCAGAAATTCTGAGATGGGTGGCATATCGCTTCTGATCACTTAGCTGGCAAAAAGGCATGAGACTAAAGCATCCCAAGCATCCCACAGGATTATTTGCAAGAGATGGAGTGCCGTCTCTGCCCTTTATCTACCAACTAAAACAACCCCAAACCTTTCTACCTTTCCAGTATTTATGAGAACCTGTATTTGAACACCCTTGTCTTGGGCTGTTATTGAATGTTGATGCACAGCAGTTGTGGCAGGGTTTGAGGTGTGAACAAAACATTAAAACAAAAGGCTGAATCCTGCTCTCTGAAGGCTAAGGGACAGGAATGACTTTACCTGCAAATGGCAGGTTTTGAATGCTTCTGGGACATGGTCTGGCTTGTGGAATGCTTGGAGATGAAAGACTCGCTGACATAAGGATAAGAATTTATTGGTGGACTTGGTGGGATTCAGCTTACTTGGTTACTCAAGAGTACTGGAGCTAATATAGTTGCATTGATTTTCTTCATATGGGTTGTTTTGTTTTGTTTTTAAGCAGAGTGGCTCAAGTCTGGGGATCAAAATCCAAATAAATACAGATGAGCATTATCTGTGAAAGAGAAGCAAGATCAAGGTGCTGCTACTGCTTGACATAATCTGTAACCAGTAAAGGTCTCAGAAACATTCTAAAGATTTAGAACTGAGGCAGAAACCCCTTCCTGTTGCATTTGCTTATAAAAATACCTATTTGCCCTGTTAATGAATCTTTGTTAAGTGTTTTTTCCTCAATTTTTTTTTTCTAACCGTATATAAAGAATATTTGTTTCTGTTTTGTTTTTCCAGACTGGGGAGTTTTTCTGCCAAATATGTTTAGTTCATGTTTAGACCTTAGCACTACCTGGAAAAAGAGGTGGGTTTTGCAAACTCTTAACATGTAGTTCTAACAAAGACACAAAGAGTTTCCTGGTCCAGGCCTTGTGAGATATGGTGATTATGATGACCAGATAATGTGCATTTTAAATACTAGCAGTCTGCCTGTACTTGGTGCTAAGTGGTATTTTAATAATACTAATTAATTTGTACTGGCTAAATTAAGTGCATCTAGGTTTCAAGCAGGGAGGTTAGACTCAGGTTAACTATTTATTCTGCTCTTTTCCATTTAACAGTGCAAATCTTCTGCCTGTCAGAATAAAGCCATTTGCCATTTGTTAAGTTGTATATGCAACTAAAATCCATACTTTAAGCCTGAAAACATACACTTGCTGGGTAGCTTTTGTATCTTTTCTGTAAATGGTACTGACTGGCTATTTCTTATGGCACCGGCAGCTTTCTATGCTGCAGTCTCTGTTTGCGGTAAGTAAGTGCACTGCAAATGCTGATATTAGCTATATAATCTCATAGAACTTGTGACTTTTAAGCAGATCAGAGTTGGGTGTAGTTTATTGTTTGTGTGAAAGGAGAAGCTGATTTAAATACATGCATTTTGCTTTTGCAGTGTTCAGACCAATGTTTAAAATAATCAACCCCAAGCTGCAAAAGGAAACGAGGATTTTGTTTCCTTTTTTTGCAGCTTCTTTTTCTTTTAATTAATTATTTATTTATAATCTATCTGTACAGATTTTAATGTAACTTAAACTTTTTCAGCCTGGGTGAAAATCAGGTGGATTTCAGAGGATTTTACCTGGATAATTCTGCCAAGATCAAGGTACCCAAACTCAGTACTGGAAGGGCTGCAGTTCCTGGATTTGGGATGAAGTGAGTTATTGCTGTGCAGCAGCATCTGTCGATAGAAATGTTAGCTGTTTTGTCGGAAAACCTGCTTGGCTCTTGCACAGTCCTGGCCCAGTGAACATGTGCTGTTCTGGGGAGGGAATGGGAACAGAACAGGTTCTTTTCAGGAAGTCGTGAAACAGCAATGCTGCTTAATTGAGAGATTGCTGACTGATAAAAAGCTTCTATTTCAGTGTTGCTTTGGTGAATCTTTATTTTAAGAGGGTGGGAGCAATATTGCTGGAATACGGAGTTTCTTTATCCTTCTCGTATTGCAATTCAAAATCATGTGACTGTCTTCATTGCCAAAGAGAAGGGTGCAGGTTCAATTCGGTTAAATAAAAAGCTTTACATGTAATGGGAGCAAAATGCACAGAACTTTGCAGGCTTACCAGCAACTGCCTGCAGCTCAAAATACCACTGGACAAAGGCTAGGGCAGATAGTAATCATTTGTGGTTCATAGTTATGGGCAGCAGGGTGTAGAAGGTGTATGTATGTTCTCCATCACTCAAAACTGGTCATGCTGGTGGGAGCAAAGTGTGTTTGATTTTAAATAGTTGCAGCTCATGACGCTATCCTCTTGTGCCAAACCTGAAAGCACCAACAAAACTATACAAAGTTCTGGCATGGGGGAAGAAAACAAAGCACAGGAAAACAAGGGGAAAGAAATGCTGAAAGCTGTAGCAGCAGGGGTAAGCATGATGTATATTGTATATATTTTTCTCATATATGATGGAGAAGAACTCATCTGCAGTTTATGGTACCATTTTCCGCAGGCTTTTTGTATGTGACCACTAGAGAGCAGGCTTAACCTAGTAACAAAAGCTAATTAGTTCTTGGCCTCTTCATTTCCTCCTTTTCCCCAACCCCCTTCCACCTTTATATCTAGACAGAGGGGACTTCGATGGTTCTTAGCTTTGCCTCCAACGCTGTGCAATCTTCGGGCTAATTAAAATACCACAGACGGCCCGAACCCCATATTAAAATTTGATGAGGAATTGATCAGCCAAGCAAACAGGAAATTTAGCTGTGTGAGTGAAGGTAATATTTGCTCAAATGTGTAATGAGGTCCATGGGGAATATTTATGGGGACCTTAGTGACGGTTTCAGCAATTCCTTCTCCTTGAAGTCATCTGACCTACCCACCCTCTCCTGCATAAGAGTGTAGGCACAAGGAAATCTGAAGCTGCATCAGTCAAAAGGGAACATGTTCTGTAAAACGAGTTCTGTTTGGCTTAGCTGGTGCTGTGTAAAGCTCGGCATGAGCAGTTGTAAGGCTGGACATTGACTCTGCTACAGGTTTGCCTTTGCACTGGAAAAAGAAATAAAAAATTCCTTTAATCCACAGAAATCTGTAGTAAAATTGCTCCTTGCACCATGTTAGCAAACTAAATAGCTTGCTCAAAAAGGATCAGGCACTGTCTTACAGCAGATGTTAACCTTATCCACACAGACTTTAGGATAAGCTATAAAAGCTGTCAACACACAGGTATTTGGAGGAAAGGCAGTATGCTGTCAGAAAGAGCCCTCCTCAGCACATTTTATATATTTCTAATAATTGCTCAATATAAAGTATAAATGCTTTCCATGTGCAGCAAACAGATGAATTTACCTGCTTCTTATTTGTCTCTACTCTGTCTAAGGTAAATCAGCACATGTAAGTCTGAAATTTTAGAGTGGGCTTTTCTTGATAGGTATCACCTTCAAACCTGTATCTGCAAACCACTACTACTGAAAGCTCCCCTCAGCCTCTGGCTGCAGTTCATCTTGACCCTGGAAGCATTTTCCTTTGCAAACCCTTGCCGCCCAGACATGGGCCTCAAGCGGAGCACATCACCTGGCTCCAGCAACATTTCCTTCCAGTGCCCCTCAAGGCTACTTCCAGTTTGACTGCCTATAATTAGAGGTGAGGCTGACACCTAAAAGGATGGATGACTGGTCCAAGCCATGTGGTATATAACAGTCAAGGACATCCAACCCAGGCTGAATGTGGTTCTGAACAACATAATACAGTGAAGGTGTCCCTGCCTGTGTTAGGGGGTTGGACTAGATGAGCTTCAAACCTTCCAACCTAAACCAGACTATGATTCTGTGATAAGGAGAGGCAGCCCACTTGGTGCCAGTGGGACAAGGGCAGCTCCCAGCATGAGCTGAGTAGTCACTAGTGGTAACCCATGACTGCAGACCCACTGGTGTGCACACCATTACTTTGTTATACTATGGGAATACAAGACCAAACCCTGCTGTGAACTGTTGTGACTGAATATAATATGAGAGGTTAGCACAGCAGTAGTTGTTTTCTACTTGCAGTAAAATGAAGGGAAGTTTAGTCAGTTTAATGTATGTGTAGAATAGCACGAAATTTGGGCAATTTTATGTCTTTCAAGTGTTACAGCAACAGTAGTGATGAGATTTGTCTAAATGGAAGCCAATTATTCTTACTTTCTAGAGGGAAATATCGAGAGGAGAAATTTGGAAATACTAAGTTATATTCTTTATGATCACAGAAAGCTATGTTGGTGTAATATCTAATTATTTTATATTTCTGTTTTTAATATGCCAAGAAAACTAGATTCCTGCTCTTATGCTCAGTGCATTGGAATAGAAAGTTGATCTTTTACATCTACGTTACAGTTTGCAGTAGCATCTCAGTCCATTTTCTAGGATGAGGAGGAGGAGCAGTATAAAAGCAGTGTCAGCACACTCCTAACTGATCTGTCTGTCTTGCTGCCAGGGGCTAGTGTCCGCATGTTGCTACACAAAGCCATGGGGACACCTTGGTATGTCGTAAATACGGTACTCCATTAGACCATTTAAACATTCATTTATGAGTCTAAGACTCACCAGAAGAGCAGCTGTATTTAATTCCTCTCTGCACTGGATCAGAAAACATTTAACCGAAGGACCTGGCAGGACACACCAAGCAGCCTGCAGCCTGCCCCCCACAGAGACTTGGGCCACTCAGCTTGGTTTGGTTGCATAGGAAAAGTGTTGTGCAAAACCCCTGACTTGTGAACTTGAAGGAGAATCTGATTACCCATATTGCTGTAGTCAGCCTCTTGTTTACGTCCAGCTTTATATTACTAAACATGCTGCTTTCAACTTCGCTGACACTTCATTCAACTTGTGAGATGTGATTTGAACCTAATATTAAAACTCAGGGACTCTCAATAAATCTTACTTTGCATTATTTCTATCTTGCTAATTAAGAATGCTATTCAGAGAATGTGGGAGGGGACATGGGATTGTATGAGAATACATCAAATAAGCAAGCAGTGAATGCATTAGTTCTCAAAACCAGGATAACTCATGGGATTATCTGCTGGGGTGCTTTTCTTTGGCATTAACTCATTTTGCCCTTGCTCACTGTGGGTACTGCTGGCAAGTGCCAGCAGTTCTGCCTTGGCTGGAGAGAAGCTCGCAACCCAGAACCAAGAAGTGTAAGATCTACGTGCAGCAATAGCTGGGTGCAAGCTGAATGGCTGCATGGGAGGTGAGCCTGGATGAGGAATATTATTCTTTAGAAGTGTTTTGCCCTGAATAACTCAAACTTTGTTTTAATTATAACTGTCTTATCACCACTGATAGCCTTTAAAGAAACAGAACTTTCCAGTACTCCAGTCTGTCATCTGTTAACTTTGCTGTCAATAAGTTTCATTACCACCTTGATCTAGTACAAAAAACTAAACAGGGTTGGATCTAAAACCAGCCTCAGTACAACTGCTGTACTTCCCGGTAGCTCTCCATTTAAAGCTACAGTTTGAGGTCAGTCAGTGAATTACTTATTTAATTCATTTGGTAACTAGAATATGGGACTTTAATTGTGAATTTAGGTACTGTTGAGTCAGAAATCTTGGAGAAGTCCAAGTTCACTTTATTATCACTGCTGCCTCTGTCAATCAGAATTGTAATACTGCCAAAAAAAAGATGTGGTTTGTTTAAACCAGTTTTCCATGAACCATTGCAATTGTAGCTCCAGTCTGCAATTCTCTGCTGATAGTTCACAAATAAATCTTTTGTTATTTTGCCAACTAGTAAGACCAGATTAGCTGGTCCACAGCTTTCTGGTGTCATCCCTAACTCTCTTCAAATGGGAATGATATTTGCAATCCTGCAACTTCTGCCATTTACAAGCTTTTTTGCCATGATGTATTAAAAAGTGAACAGTCCGTGAGTTCTTTTCGAACTCTCTGGTCTCTGTTCTCTTGACCTGTTGATTTAATTTTTTATTATTTGTTTTATCTTTGGCAGACAATCACAGACCAGACAACTTAGTTGCTTGATGATAAGTCATCAGATCAAACCAAGTAAAGCCATGACTTTGTTGAACTCTCTGGTCTAGCTATAGCATAAAAGAGATATTTATACACACTGGTGTCTTTTGTTTCCACTTTTGACAAAATATTCCTTCATTTTCAGTGTCTTTGTGTGCAGTTTCCCCGTCTGTGTTTAGCAGTGAACGTATGCTTGCATATAGGGGGTTTGGTGTTGACTTTTTTTTAATACATTGCTTAATCATTGTCTGTTGATGTTCTGATCATTCTGCTGTTGCCTCTTGTTAGCTTTTTAAGTTTTTAACTATGTTTAAAAATCTTCTAAGCAGGAGTATTTCTTGGTCAGTGCATCATTCCTTTAAATTATTGCTTGTGGAATTACAGCTTTTTCAGCATCCCCTGAAAGTTCCTGAACAATTTACAATTTTAAAGGATGCTTTCATTGTTAAACTTGATGCTCCAGATCAGTTATTAGCCTGAGTCTTTAAGGCATAGAGAACTGGACTTTATAAAGACTTTAGCGTTAAAGGTGTGAAAAAGATACTAAATGTATTTGTTATACTAATGACTGAATTCTCCTGGCTTTAATCTTGCAGTCCTCTGTGAGTTGCAGACCTCTTAACATCGGTAACTTCTCGAAAAGTTCCTGTTGATTTAAAGATACTTCTGGCTATGCAGATCCTTCAAATATATTTGCAGGATCTGCCTCTAAGAAAGAACCTGTGTCAAAGAGAAGGTTTAAAAGGAAAATAATGTGATCAAGCTCTAAGCTGTCTTCTGCAGCAATTAAGTGCAACAGCACCTAATGGCAGGCTAGGAAGGATCAGCCTGAAGGCAATTTCTATCACTGCTTCTCTGAGGCATTGCTGTCTAACTTAATAAACTTTTCATGCACAAAGTTTCAATTAAAGGGAATGTGCTTTGGATTTAAATTCAAACCAGGCATGTGTTCTCTACAGTAATGTGGTAGCGAAGATGCCATGGAAAGCACTCTGCCTCTGTTGAGGCCCATTAGAAAGGACAAGTGGCAGGATCCTGGTCAAAACCATGCCTAATGCAGCAAAAGGTCCAGAGTGGGCTTGAATGGTACCAAGCAAGGTTGAGTGACGCCTGCCTTCACAGTGCCTGCCTTCAGTGCCTGGGACAAAGTGTTTCTGCCTGAAGCCCCAGTGTTTCTGTCAGAGTGAGAGGGAAAAGGGAGCGTCTTAATTATGGAATGTTCTGGAAACTCAGAAAATGACAGCCCTTGGTTTTACTGTCATTCCCAGGGCTAATATTGAGGCACCTACTGTTATTGTAAAGGTGAGGGTTTTTTTGTTCCCTGTAAGGGCAGAGAGCTACCTTACTTTCCACGCTGTATTTTTCCCCTTCAGAAGCATTCTCTCATTGCCTTCCCCCCACTGCTCACGTCTGAGTCCCCTGTGGGTGTTGCTCTGCTTCAGCTGCTCTGGGGCACAATGGAAATACATCCACTTGAGATGTTTCTTTGTTTTCTCATTGTAGTCTTTCACCCAAAGTCTAATTGCTCTAGGAGCACTAATGAGCATGTCACCAGACCTCCCTGTGATAGCAGCAAATGTTACATTCATTGTCTAGACAGGGAATAGATCTGAGTGGCCTCACATGGATCTCATCAGTGGCACCAGGAACAACTTTAATTTTTGCTATTTTTTTTTTAACAGGGCCTTTCTTACAGACTCCTACTTGCCTTATTTTTGTAACAAACCTATTTTCAAGAAAAGGGGGTGCAGTGCAGCAAACACAACTTCAATTGTGCTTGTTCCAACAGGATCAGTGATAGGCAAATCTGGCACTAGGGATGGTGTCTGCCCGGCTCCCTGGGAGCCACAAAAGCCTGATCACAGTTTAATAAAAAATGTACAAAAATCTTAGTTACGCAAAAAATCCTCAAGTGACTTTTGGAGACAACAGACTGAGAGGTGAAGAACAGTTATTGTCACTGGGTAGGTTGGAGCTGGCTAATCTGAGACAAAGCCTCTGCAAGGATAAATTCCCTGTTTTGGGGAAGCTGCTGTTGCCAAGTGCTCTGTTCCAACTCCCAGACCGAGGGCAAAGTGGATGCATTTCATACTTTTTCATGTTTTTATACTCTTTGATTTGAGAATGTTTCTACCTGTGACCATATTTCTGATAAACTGGAATTTCAGGCTCTTTTTATGTCCTAAATTCGTAGCAAAGTTCTTCGACAGACACATCACAGATGCTTACCAGTGCTTTGGGGCAGTGTGACCCCAGCCTACAGACTGGCCAATCACCCACCCTGTATGCTTCTCTCCTGTAACTCTGGGATATGCAGAAATTTAAACCCAGCAGTTCACCACTTTCAGTATGTCTGAGGGTGTCTGTCTCTGTTGCTCCTTATCAAAAATCTTCAGCATTTTTTGGAAGGACTTTTCTTGACTGAAGGCCTCAGGAGCCCAATCTTCAAGATGATTCCTTATGGAAGTCCTTCAGCATCCCAGGAAAGACTTCTTACAAATGTCCTGTCATCACTTCAGATTCAGTTCTGACAAGAAGCCACAAGGGTCTCATTCATAAAAGCCTTGCACATCATATTATATGTCCATAGTTACTGTAGACATTTCTGGGCTGCAATAAACTTGTGTGACAGAAACCATTCTTTCTTTTTACAGGTGACATCCTCAAATTGCTGGGTGCTGTTCTCCATTGCTTAGCACCTTAGCTGGTCTTATCCAGTTATGCAGACTCCTACCAGATTGGAACAGGAGCATTTAATCCTCCTGCTCAGGAGAGTTAATGTTGGCAGAAATGAAAGGCAGTGGATAATTGAGCTTTCCTCTTCTCCCAAAGTGAGCATTTGAAAGTTGTTCATTGCAGGCATAAATGAAGGTGTGGGATATGCAGATGGCTTGGATAAATGCTTTACATTGTGTATGACCTCTAAAAGTGAAGGGACACACTTGGTGCAATGTCACAAGTTGCAGAACAGTAATTAGCAGGGGCAGGGTCAACCTGTTTGTCAAAAGCACAAAATTAGATTAGAGAAGGCATTTTGGCCATGGGGCCTTCCTTAGGCTAAAGAAGAACAGGATGTTGTTTAGCTCTGCTGTGTCCTAGTTTCACCATGCCCTGAGGAAGATCCCCAAGGCTGAAATCTTATTTCTAATTGTTTCATAAATGACTTTTTATTCCCTTTTTGGCATTCAAGATGACACCAATTTTGAACAGGAGAGTTTCTGTTAGACAGAGTTCCTGAACAAAGGAAGCATTTTATTCAATATCTAAATAGTCACTAACTTGTTGACACTTCCTTAGTTTTTCTCTGTATTCTCTTTTCTTGCTAGGCTCAGTGCATGGCTTATCTCACATCTTAAGAGGTCTGTATGGATATCTCACCCAGAAAGAGTAAAAATTCCAAAGAAATATAAGAATAAATACTAAATGTCTTTCAGGATGTGATTTGTTCAGATATCTCACTCCAGAAACTTACAGGGAAATGTTTAAGTCTCAATCAATGCTGTGCAGGAGGTGAGCCCTTTTATCCTTATTTCAGAAATATGATGATCAATGCAAACCTAAGTATGGCCAGAGTCTTAGTTTTGGATGCTCTGTCTAATACTCTAGCAGTTGGTTCATTAGTAGTCTTCTCATCAGAAAGCACCATGAGCACCCTTTGTGCCTGCTGGGTAAATTAATTATTTGGAAAACTAAGCTTGTTACTAGCATCTATGTGACTTTTGGTGATTTTTTAAGATGCCTACACAATAGGCACTGACTATATGAGGCTGACTAAACTGATAGGTAAGGTGAGATTTACTTCTAGCTATTATCATTAAACCATGACTGGTATGTGTTGTGCAGTAAATTGTTTTTGTAGTAGAGTCTGAGTCTCAAGAGAAACTGAGTAGCTTGAGAAGCTAAAACATCCAGGATTTCTAAATTTCTAAACCTCTGAAATAAAAGCCACTATCTACAGAATCTGGTGATGGGCAAAAGATCACAGAATTGTTAGGGTTGGAAGGGACCTCTGGAGCTTATCCAGTCCAAGCCCCATTCCCAGACTTAGGTCTCTAAATCCCAAGATCTAGAAATTCTGAATATGTAGGGCACAATTGTGTTGTTTCTTGTGATGAAGTTGAGAATAAATGCAACCCTGTGAGGGGGAGAAGACAGAGGCATAGCTGCATGGGTAACTCTTTATCAAAACCAAACTTCATTTCACTTCAAGTGAGATAATTGTTATGTGTTGTGGAGCTTCCTTCCCTAGAGATAGTGAAGGGCCCCTGGACACATTCCTTGAGTACTGTGGTCTAGGTGACCCTGCTTGAGCAGGGTGGTTGAACTAGATGACCTTCAGTCATCCCTTCCAACCTCAACCATTCTGTGTTTCTGTAACGGGGGTTAACACTCCTAACATACTTTGACATACATTTATGAAATTTATGTTCGTAGTATTAAACATGGAGCATGCAAATGTACAGGAAAGCTGGTTTTATTTGACACCTTCTTAAGAAAAATGGATAATTTAGAAGTGTCACTGTTGATGACTGGAAAAAAAAAGAGTTAGATTGAAACTGTAAGGTTTTTAAGTTGTCCATAGAAAGACCTGGTTTTGCTATCATTACAAAACATGTAGTTTCAACATGTGTAATAAAAGGAGTAATCTAAGCCATCTAAATTAATTTTATAGAATCACAGAATCATAGAATAGTTAGGGTTGGAAAGGACCTTAAGATCATCTATTTCCAACCATGGTCAGGAACACCTCACACTAAACCATGTCACCCAAGGCTCTGTCCAACCTGGCCTTGAACACCTCCAAGGATGGATCATTCACACATTCCCTGGGCAACCCTTTCCGGTGCCTCACCACCCTCACAGTAAATAATTTTTTCCTTATATCCAATCTAAACTTCCCCTGTTTAAGATTTCTAACAAACAGTTAGTAGCTTAGTATTTTAAATAGTACTTGTTTTTGGAAGATCTAGAGCTCCTGAGTGTGAATTTTGTGTTTTTCATATACTTTGATCTTCTTTTTCTTGGAAGGAAAAATATAGTTAATATAGAAAATAGTTAAGGCCTCAGTAACTCTCATGATTTGAATTGCCAGGATGTCACCTGATTAATGGTTACTAAAATGTCTTCCTTTTTTTCATCCAGCCTTTACAAACTTTTTTTTTTTGTGGGAATTTGACAGTTTTATTAGTTCTTAACTGTATTTTCTAACTCACCTGTGCTGGTGCTTGACACATCTAGTGTTAGTCACATTTCTGTGATATTCTCTGTGTGCCTGACATCTGCGACATGGGCTGTGTGAGGGAGCCCACCAACACAACACCACCAATACAACACATAGGAAAGTGAAATTTTGCGGGGAAACATTTACCATGACTGCCTTTTTCTTCTTGACCTGTAACAGGCCATACAGAAAGGAAACTCCTCTTCTCACCCTGGAACTTCTATAGCTGGATGTTCCATGGCCATAGCAATGTAAAATCTTTGTAAGCAGCTACTGGCTTTAGGTGACTATTTCTGACTACAAGATGATAATCCTTTTAGAGATTAAGGTAAAAACCTTTCCAAAAGCACAGATCACTGGTTTTGGGTAGGCACAACTTCAGTGGAGCTGCATGAACAGACCCCTTTGTGAAAACTATTAAGCAACATGCAAAAATTGCTGCCACGATTACAAACCAAAATTCAAAATGAGGCAAAGTAAAAGCCAAACCCAACATGAAGTGATGATAAATCAAACAAAAATGTCTTGTGCATTGCCCAGAATGTCAGGCTGTCCTTTGCGAAGAATGACTTCCACAGAGGCAGGAGGCCTGAGGGTGGAAGCTGGCCTGCCAGCCCTCTGTATACTTATAGCAGATATTTATAGAATGCTTAGAAATGTAAATAGGGGGCATATGAAAATGCTGAGTATAAAACATTACTGAAGATGACATGGATCCTGGTGCTTAATGAATCTAAGCAACCAGCTTTGCAACTCTTTTCTAAAGCGTACTTTATCATATGCACAGATCTCTAATAACTGGGAAGAAACACAGAATGTTGCCTCAAGCTATCATGGCAGATCTGGAGTGATGCAGACCAGAAGCACAAAAGGGTTTGGAGGTGAGGGATTGGGATTTTCATGGGCTTTGCATTTATATAGAAACATACACAAAGACATCCCTGACTTTCAGGCTCAGAGGGGTCTTTATATTATCTGATTCCTGTGTAACTGGGAGAATATAAAAGCATCTAATTCCTTCATTTTGAAGAGAGATAGAGGTTTGAAACTTAGATGTCAGGATCACCCTGCCCTTCCCTACATGGCTCAGAGGGATGGGGGTCTGGCTTTGTCCCAGCATACAAAATGTCAAGTACAATTATACAATTTATTATTAGGTTTCTCTTCTGGCTCTTACTGGTTAGGGATGACTTTGAAAGATTTTATTCAGAGTGATAGCAAAAGGGTGATAACACAAATAATAGATTTAAATCAAAGGGAAAACCTAGTCAGGGAAGCTGCTGGCACTGTGCCTTACTAGCTGGGCAAAGAGTCTCCATGAGGAAGCCACAGAGTTCCCATTTCGTGAGATATTGATAAACAGAGTAGACAAGCTGAGCCAGACTGAGAGAGCTGGGCTGGGGCAGCCTGGACAAGAGAAGGCTCCTGAAGGGGAGACCTTAGAGCAGCTCCAGTGCCTAAAGGGGCTGCAGAAAACCTGGAGAGGGGCTTGGGACAAGGGCCTGTAGGGACAGGCCAAGGGGAATGGCTTGAACCTGCCAGAACAGGGGAGACTGAGATGAGCTCTTAGGCAGAAGCTCTTCCCTGGGAGGGTGCTGAGGCGCTGGCACAGGGTGCCCAGAGAAGCTTGGGCTTGTCAGTGCTAATCTGCCCCTGGGGAGCAGTAGTGAGATGGAGATGTGGAGACTGGGTGTACTGGGGACTTCTCTTGAGAGGAAGGAGCTGTGGGTTGGTGTGGCCCCAGGAGCTGGCAGCTCACTAGGAGGAGGGATTCATCCACCTCCCTGTGTGCTTGCCTTGACTGCAGCACCTGTGGTTTGCACCCATGTTCATCCCAAAATGTTTTATATCTTTAAAAATAAGGTACTTGTTGATACTTGTGATTAACTGAGCAATGTCAGCACATCTCAGAGGTGTGTGCTGCTGTGGCCAAGCAGATTGTCACTAACACACACTGACACTGGATTTGAGCCCTATACTTGTTCGCGTCAAGTGTGAAAAATCAAGACTAAGCTCTGCACCAAATCATCCATAGCCCATGCGCAGGGTCTGTGTGTGCTACAGGTGTGTAGAGGGAAATAACAACTCTTTAACTTCTGAGATAAAATTCAGGATGGGGAAAAGAAAATCAGTTTAGTAATTCTAAGGCACACATGAATAGTGCATAGTGGAGAGAGGCACTGCAATACATGGTGGGAAAAGTAGTTTCATTGAGGACTGAAGACTTTAGGGGAAAAAAGTGGGGATTTGGACACCTGAACTACTGTTCGTGGGAAGCCATTGTAGCATTGGAGGAGGTGTAGTTCAGTAGTGAACTGACTCCATAGCAATTGACTCTGCTTCACTAGAACCTACTGAAATGTTTAAACTCTCATCAAACTAAAGGGGAAACAAAATGCTTCTTCTGCCCACCATGCACAGGGAAATCTTCAATTTGGCTGAAATTGCTGGAAGGGGTGTAGAAAAATAGCTTTTTAATGCAAGATTCCTAAGCTCTAAATTGTTCTAGCCAAGTATGCCAACTATGGCAAAGGAAATAGAAGCTAGATCTGCATATCTGCTTGGCTAATCTCAGTAAGAAGAGTGGGTTTTGTTTTGAAGGCTGAAGGGAAGATGTTTGGGCCACTGGCCAAAAATAGTAGAAAAGCTTGTGTTTTCCAGATTTGTGAAAAATTAATAATTTTATGCTTCTGCCTCAATCTATTTTTGTTGCTATTAATCACTAAAGCAAAATGTGCTATTTATTGCCTAAGAGTGGTTTTCCCACCAAAATGGGAAAATGTCTTTACCAAAAACTTTAACATCTGTGAATTAAAAATGCATATGAGGATTTACTTTTTGTTCCTTCAGTGAATGCTGTTGCTGTTCTTATCTGAAAAACTGCTTTTTGCATTGACAGAAATGATGAAAAATGACCCAATTTCAGGTTATTTACACAAATCAGCTTTAGTCCCACAGTTCACTTACAAACATAGATCATAGACCCACAGTATTTAAGCTCAGCCTTAACTTTACACATGTGAATAGCTTTATTGACTTCAGTGGAGCTACTCAAGTATGTCACTCCATGTTTAGCAGATTGGGTTACTGAAAGGTAAAGTGGTCTTGCCTGGAAAGCCCTGGACTAGCTACAGGGTCATAGTCTGGATATGCAACAGGCTTCCTTTAGAATCTTATATTAATTACTTTGTGACTTTGTTCCTTTTCCACCTTGGTTCTCAGTTTCTTCTTGCCCATTTTTGGTCTTTCAGCTATTGTCATAATAAATTCTTTGATATGGGAATTTTCTTAGTGACTATTATTTCACACTTCAGGTTTTGAGTGTATGTAGATGCATCAGTATGGTCCATCTCTGTGTATCCCAGTTTTATTCCATTTCTTTTCCATGTGGAATGCGTGTGTCTCTGCTTTGAAGAGCTCGTGAGGCTTGATGGGCTTGTTCTCTCAGATATAACTATGATGCAGTGCCTGGTGCAGTGGAACCCTGCATCCCTCTGGAACACAGATACACATTTAATTTCCCCCCTATAAACATCATTAATGGAATTCTGGTTTTATTTTTATAAATTACCAAATTTTTAATATTAAAGATTTAGTAAAATCATAAATCTAGGTCAAATTGAGCTTGAAATACTGAAGTGCCTCTAATGCATTCATCCACATGATCTTTTCTGTTAATCCAGCAAATGTCTTCCTTCAGTAAGCAATTCTGTTTCCTGTTTTTCACCCTCGTCCACAATAAGCACTTACATTTGTTTCTTCTGTTTCTTCTAGCCTAAAGATAATTCATTAAAGTAGCTCTTCCCTCCCTCCCCCTTTTTTTGATCCACCTCTCCACCTCTGAACACCCCCCTAAAAAACACCATCAATATTTCATAAACTTACAGTGACAAATGTATTTTAATGTGGTCCACAGAGAACCCGAGATTGATTGGCCTCTCAGAAATATGACACGTTTCAAAGCAGGATATTCATGGAGTGTTTTAGTGCCTACATTAGTCAGAGAGAAGCAGCGCCTGAATTTATCATAGTTATGGCTTTCTTGGTATCCATTTTCTTTTAGCCGCTGACAGCAAGTATCTGAATGGTCCCTATTGATTGGCTTTGTGGTTCTGCCTTTAGAAAGCATTGGCTGTGGGGGTTTTCATATCAGATTTAATCTTAGCTTCCTGGAGTTTGTGCGTATATACCGTGCAAGTGCAGACAAAGCTGGCTTCATTCATGCTGATTTTCATTCACAAGGGCATACATGTACAGGAAGGGAAAATTCACATCTCCACTTATATTGCGGGTGAGCTGAGCTCTCTTCTTTGAAAGCAAACATTTCATAATCCCAGAAGAAAGCAGTGAGGAATGATGGAAGATAGGAAGCACCTATTGCTGCTTCTTGGGTGTGAACAAACCAGGCACTGATGGTTTGTGGCCTGGGGAACAAGGGCTGGGGCTTGGAGAAAACTGATTCGTCTTCACATCTTCAGCACCACTCAGAATCCCTAATCACAAGGAGTATTATCTGACGGGCTGTGCAAATAGTCTATGACGTTCTTGTCATGCTCTGAATAGGAGACTTGTGTGTCATTTGATATCCTGTCTGCAGTGTTACATTCTTGGTGTGGACAATCTCAGTACTCCATAGAGGTGTTCAAGTGAGTTATTTCTGTTGTGTAATATATCTAAAAAGTTTTAAAAGTTATGCCCTATATCTCCTCTCCCCATTGTATTGAACATATGAAAAGTGTTGAATATTTCAGAGAGGAGTTCTATGAATCTACTCTGGTAAATGCACAGTTCCTCACTAACACACATTTTGGGGGACTGAACAAAGGTGTATGATGAAATGCACTTTCTAATTTACAGAACAGTCCTTCAGGCATCTTGTTGGATGAGGTGCTTTGTGTGCTTGAACCATTTTAAAGTCCTACTTTCTCAATTCGTACCCCCTGCATCCTCTAGAGTTTATCAGTGTTATCAGTTGAATACTGCTCATATGTGAAAACCCCATTTTTAAAAAGCAAGAAAAATATATTAACTCTTGTATTATGGTTCAGCTTGGTTTCAGATTTTACTCCAATCTTTTGTACATTCCTGTTATAAAATATGGGAGTTTGAGCAGTGACTAATGTAGGTAGAAAATCAGAATGATTGATTTTATTAGGAGGGCAGAGAGATGGCTTTTTCAGGAGTTCGTAGACTCATGGAGTTTGAGGCTAAGAGGAATTCCTAGACTGTCCCTCTGACTTACTGTGTATCATAAGCCATTGCATTTCACCTGGCTACCACAGTATTGACTCCAGTAACTTCTGTGCTCAACTACAGTTTAACTTGTGTTCATCTAAAACATGTATTTCAGAAGCATCCATTTCTTGATTTAAATATATAAAAGCTGGAGAATACCTCAGAATGTGAAAAAATACCTCAGAATGTAAAAAAACAACCAAACAAAACACCACACACCAAAAGAAAAGTGCCTGGTTTTAGTTGAAATCAGTCTGTCTTCAGTTTCCAGCCATTAGTTTTTGTTATGCCTTTCTCTGATAGATTAATGAGCCATTTAATACCCTTTGTTTTCTCCCCATGAAGGTACTTACGCACTAATAAAGTTACCTCTCAATCTTTGTTGATAGGCTAAATATATTAAGCTCTTTCAGCTCTCCTTGAGACCTCAGCTGTTCTTCCCCCAGTTGCTCAGATCGTCTTTTTTTCTCAACACCCTTTAAAAAGTTGCCACACTGCAGCTGAGCCTTTTATGCCTCTTACTGGTCTCACCAGTGTCATAAATTAAAGTATAATCACTTCATCAATCCTGCTTACTACTCCTCTTGTTTAATCCTCTAAACCCAACATTAGACATTTCTGTCACAACATTGTGCTGGAGCTTAAGTTGAGTTGCTTATTGAGTAAATCTTTCTCAAAGTAATTTATTTGCAGGGTAGAAGTCCTCTGTTGGCATGGAAGGATGACATTTATTTCTTTTTCATTTTACGAAGTTTATACTTCTGGGTTGCATTATGAGTGTATGATGCTCTACATACCCATATACAAAGTTTACACTGTCCTGACTTGTCTGCCACCATCTTGGACTCAGAACAGAAGAAACAAAAAGCCTCTGGATAGGTACACAGATGTGTTCTCGCTGGACTTGACAGAGCATGTTCCCTGGAGTTCCCAGAACTATTAGCTGTTGGTAGAGGACAGTACTCTCACATATTCTTTGCTATGATGCTGCCTTTTTGGTTTAAAAACAAAACAAACCACTACCACAACAAACCATCAAAGCAAAACAAATCATACAAACCCCCAAACAACCCCAAAAGCCAGAGACATGAAGGTAGAGCAGCTGTAACCAGCAACCCGTGATGGGGCCATATGGACCGCTCTTTGTCTAGTTGACTTTGACTTGACTTGATGACAATTCAGTGGGGAGAGCTGCATTTTGTGCAGCCAAATTATTTATATACACTACACTTAGTATTTAAAGAGAGAAAATGAAAGAGTAAGGCCTGAGTTATGGTAATGCTGAATGTGATAATTATGCTTCCCTCCTAAAGGAATCCATGCTGAGATTAACATATGCTTTCATCCTCCAGGATAGACTCTTCTGTTAGTCTCTTTTTAAATAAATGATTAGAGCTGGCTGAGAGGATCTGCAAGAAGAATTCTGCAGACAGTCTCGCAGGCTCCAGGAGGCTGTGCAGTTGGACTGTGATTTGTTGCTCTGTATTTACTCTTTACAAATTAATTTTATTTGTATTGGGGATTCACCCAGAAGTCATAATTAGGATGAGAATTATTGTGTGAAGACAGATCCAAACACAGACACCCAATCGTGACCAAATAGTTGATGAGTGATTTTTAACATCTAACTTCTTAAGCTTTGAGGATGACCGAGGGTGGGGGTTTTGATGGACAGAAGATGCATGGTGGTGTCTGACAGCTGGACTCTGGAGAAAATCTGAGGTTGGACATTCCCATATCCTGCTCTTGCCCCTCCTCCCCTTTTCCCCAGAAAAGAAGCATCCAAAATGCAAAACTGCTTGCTTTAGTGCCATTTAATCTTCTGGTAAAAATTAAAATAGGATTTTGTTGATGCTGCTTCTTAGGTGGCTCTGTAACACACAAATACTTGTTCCTGCGTGCCAGCAGTGGCTATTGATGTACAAATCAATTTGTGTTGTATATGTTTTTGCTCAACAGACGCCAGTTGTAATTGTCCTGCTGACCAGGTTCCAGTTGAGGCAGGGAGAATGGAAGCTGCGTGCCACCTGTAACACTAGGAACAGATAACAAAAACTGTTCCCAAAGAAATGACCTGACAAAGATTGCTCCGGATACCTATGAATTGTATAAGGAGAGCTGAGGAGCAGGGGGAGATGTCTGCAGGTTACTTGACAACAGAAGGAAGGTCCACTTTCGGATTCGTACCCCTATTCAAGTTCATCCACAAATTAGTACAAATTTCATGGAAATTATATTAAAGTAATACTTTCTGATGGTGCAGTACTTGTTGCAGAATTCAAACCAGTAAAATACCATAGACCACTGCAAATATCAACCAAACTAAAACTGGACTGCTTAGTAGCTAGATAGATAACACAGTAATGCACAACATCACATATGGGTGGTTTTATGCAAATAAAGGGGGTGAATCTGTGGAGGCAGCAGGCATGCCACATTGTTGTGGTGTTTTCTTTCCTTTTTTCTTTTTTTTTTTTTTTTTTTTCTATTATGCTACCATGAATGAACCTTTGGTGTATTCTGTTTCAGAGACTGTTCATTTTTTTCCTCCCCATTGAAAGCAATAGCCCTGGGACGATTTTGCTGTGTTTTAGAAGAGAAACTGTGGCAGGGAATTGGTCTGTAATGAAAACACTTTACTTGAGCTGGCTGGGAAAAATAACACACTCTGTCTGCTGAAGCATTCTGGGTTTGTGAGCTGTGTCTAGCATTTATGAGAGGTGATAGAAGATGCCCGGAGGAGAGACAGGCATCAGACCCCACTCCTTTGTTGGTGAATTCTTTTCCAAGCATTGCGTGCTGTGTCTGATGGAAATTGCTGTGTCCTTACAGATAGAATGATGCCAGTTTTCTTTTTACCCTGTGTTCAGGTTTTTGCAAGTAGCTTGTGCATTCTCATGTATGAGTTCTCTTCAAGAGAAGACAAAAAGCACGGTAAATGACACAGCACCTCATCTCGGATGAGGATCTGGCCTGTCACCATACTGTTCAGTGCTGACAATTCACACAGGGTGGCCAGGGTATGATTACGCAAGAAACTGATTTTAGTCAAACTCAGCTGGCTGATTTTTATTTTTTGTTACATGTTTTAAGTGTGTAAATTGATGTGCCTAACTTTTGTTGAGATTTATTTCATTACAGAAAGCCTGTATGTGACCTAATCCCTTGTTTATAAGGAAGTTCAGATCACTTCTCAATTATTTACTCCATTTACTTGTAACTGCTCTTTACTTTCCAAGCTATATCATTTGAGGTAAACAGAAAACAATTTGCTTACACTAATAATTCAGGATACTTTAGGTTTTCTTTCCCTTCTTGCATCTGAATGAGCAGTCAGATTGGAAAAGATGGTTTTGTTTATTTTTAAAAGCAGAAGTTCAATCAACCGATCAGGTCAGTTTGTGTTGATAAAGTTGAAAGATGCAGCTTTATGTGCACTTCAGATTAAAACCCTTGCTTTCATAAAGTGACATCCACTTTAAGCTATAATGCAGTGCTTTGGTTGGTTTGTTTTCAGCTTCTTCTGTTCTTTTATAAGTAGGAATTATGAAAGGACTCTTCAGGGAGTTGTTGACATTCAGTAGTAACAAAGTGGCTACTCTGAAAATAATTGTTATTGTAAATACAGTTGGTTCTTCCAAATTTTGTTTTGTGATGGAAAAAATTGGGATTGAAAATTCTAGATCAACAATCAACAGGCTATGTTGGATAAGAAAAAATATTCATCTCTTCTGCACCTCTCTTCTGGAACTATTGAAACTTTACCTGATTCATTTGGGGGTCTGTGCTGCTCCCAGAAATGTATTTTGCATAGATTGTAAAGTTGAGGACAATTAAATAGTTTTTCCTTCTTACTGGCCTGGCCAAGCTTTACTTACATGTTTGGCAGCTGCTTTGTCTCTCATTTCTATGCTCTTTACAATTCGTAGAGTATAGCAGAATAGATTTAAAGAGGTAGCTTATTAATAAACATAGGAAAATACAGCCTTTCTGTCAGCAGTTTAAACTTGCATAAGAATAGTGGTGGTTGTTGTTTTCTCAAAAACAATGCTCTTAATAGGGGGTAAAATAAACCAAATTAAAAGAACACTTAAATGTAATATTTGTGGGGGACACTGGAAAGAAGCTCACATAGGAATACCCAGTAATCTCAAACATGAAGCCCATCTTTTTCATACAAGCATGTTCTTTGTTAAACCTCTCTTGTGAACAATTAAAAAGTTGCAGTTAAACAATGAACATATACACATATGTTCACACATACATGATTTCATTAAAACCATGGCAGAGTTTTCCCCATTTGTTAATTGCAATGCGTATGTGTTTTATTCTAGTGTTGTTTGCCACAGATAATTTGGTGATAAAGTATGTTTGCTTACAGAAATGGATTTGTTGATGAAGGGATGGGGCAGCCACAGCTTCTCTGGACACCCTGTACCAGTGCCTCAGCACCCTCCCAGGGAAGAGCTTCTGCCTAAGAGCTCATCTCAGTCTCCCCTCTGTCAGGTTAAAGCCATTCCCCTTGGCCTGTCCATCCAGGCCCTTGTCCCAAGCCCCTCTCCACATTTCCTGCAGCCCCTTTAGGCACTGGAGCTGCTCTCAGGTCTCCCCTTCAGGAGCCTTCTCTTGTCCAGGCTGCCCCAGCCCAGCTCTCTCAGCCTGACTCCAGAGCAGAGTTGCTCCAGCCCTCGCAGCATCTCTGTGGCCTCCTCTGGACTCACTCAATGTTTCCACTGACGTTTACAGGCTCTGGTTATAACCTGTACACTAGGAAGCAGTCAGACTGTGTGTGCACACTGGGTGTATGGTGAAATGGTTGACATGAAGGTTTATCAGCTTCGCATCACCAACACATTAGCTGGGGATGTGCTAACATAGAAGAGTAGCCCAATGTCGTCCAGCTTTTTGCAGATTATTTTTTGTTGCTTGTAACTCCTCAATGTCTCAAATACTCTGAATTAGTTTCAAAATCTTAAACCTGTTAAATCACTTTTTGGAAAATTATATTGCTGCTAGAAGTGCTGCTGTTGTGGGTTCCTTATCTTCTGTGTCATTTAGAGCAAGCTGGTTCCATCGGGGAGGTGATATCTTCTTTCTAGAGTGTCTGATGTAGTGGGTGTTGGGTATAAAGAGCTGTAATTTTGAATAGAAGGTCCCAAACTTGACTGATTTCCATTTTTGCTTGCATCAGTTGTTCCACCTGGAACCACTGTGTAGCTTTTATGCTCAGACCATTATTGCCATAATACTGCTGCTGGTAGTGTATTGGTTCAAAATTCTACGTATGAGTGTGGTTAATTCTCACCTAGATCTTTGTTGTTTTTGTTTCCTGGGAAAGATGAAATAGGTTTTAAATTGCAGCTGATGTTGTAAATGTCCAGGTAATAATGGAGTAGCTGACCCTGACAGCCTGTGCTCTGTGGGGATCACTTTGTATGTGAGCTAAAGAGTAGTATGTGATGTGATGCTCAAATAGTTCCAGGTTGCATATCTATAAAGCCCTATTCCTAAATATATCCCCCGCATCTTTTTTTTTCTCAAAAATAAAATAGTATCATGCGTGAAAACACATTGCTTTACCACCAAAGCCTATACAAAACATAGATACTACTTAAAAAAAAGCCAACATCAAAACTTTGTTAATTCCTAATATCTGTTAGTTACAAGGTGTGAAAAGGTTCTTATTCACATAACAGATGAAGCGATGATATTGAGACACTCTTCCAGATGGCAATGTTTCTCTCTCCTCTTGCAAGAAACTTGGTTCAAGGAACGTGAGAGGTGAGGGGAAATAAAATTGGTTAGAGCGTTTGTAATCTGCATATGCTTGTGTGTACGTGTGGGTTTTCTTTCTCCCCATGTCAGGCATTCAGTGGGTAAGGAAGCATAACAGAGGTGTGTTAAATGTCAGTCATCCCCAGAGCCTCCAACGATGAACTAGGATTAAACAAGAAGCTGTGGAAGAGGAAAAGAAAAACCTTGTGCAGGTTTTAATAATTCATAAATGTTGCATATATTTTACTATTCTCTGCATTTAAAAACAAGGCCCAAACTATGCCTGCAAGCGTAACTTTCCCTTTACAGTAAAAGGGATTGAATTCATTATGGTAGATTCTGGTTTTATCAGTTATTTACTTGTTTATGCTCTTTTTGTGGTGATGGTTATCTTGCATTTATCAATGGAGCAAACAGAGAGTGTTATGTCCAAATCAGCCTAAATTTAGAGGCTTTCATAAAATTGAAGTTTAGAAAACATCTGCCTTTAACCTAAAATGATGACAATTTGAAAGTCTTCAGTATTCTGTAGCTTTGCCAATCTTTGTTTTAATATATGGAGAAAACTATATTTACATATCAGTTAAATTGTGTAGAACAGTGTCTCCTTCTCCAGCTTCCAGAGATGGGACTATATCATAGAATCCCAGACTGGTTTGTGCTGGAAGAACCTTAAAGCTCATCCAGTTCCAACCCCTGCCACGGACAGGGACACTTTCCACTGGAGCAGCTTGCTCCAAGCCCCTGTGTCCAACCTGGCCTTGAACACTGCCAGGGATGGGGCAGCCACAGCTTCTCTGGGCACCATGTGCCAGTGCCTCAGCACCCTCACAGGGAAGAGTTTCTTCCTAATATCTAATCTAAATCTACTCTCTTTCAGCTCGAAGCCATCACCTTGTGGTATGGCTTGAGCTGTGGCTGCTTTGACTTTTCTTCCATGGCTTTTCACTGTGACTCCTCCATTGTGATATTTGTGCCCAGTGTGCCCTGAGCCACCCATTGCCAGGAAGGTCTTTTGAAGAAAACAGATCTGAGCATGCAAGCTGATAGATATGCCTGCTAACTGCTCTTTCATTTAGGTAAGAGCAGATTTCCGTGTATTGTTCAACACTAAAAAGTGGTGCGATTTGGATCTCCAACTATTCCTGTACTGGAAATCCATTTGCAAAAAAGAAAAAGTGGGTAACTGAATAGGAGTGGGACATTCTCAACCACTTTCTTCTCTTTCTGTCCCCAGTGTATGGATCCCTTACCCTTGCACTGCTCACCCCCACCCCAACCCCATTGGACCCCCAAGCAGTACATCTCTAACCTGGTGTGATCCTTTTGGGGGGAAGGAGAGAAGGTGGGTGTGAAGTTCATAAAGTTTTCAACACATCCTTCTCATTCCCCTGCAAAAGTGGCAGAGTTATGTGGATAAAACTGCTCAGGCTCTGGGAAGATGAACAAACTTTGGGCTGGAAGGCGTGAGCAGGGCTGGGTTGGACCACCCAGGCCAGCACAGAGCAGGGCACAATGGCACTATTCTGGCTGGCTGGTAGCAGGGGTATTGTTTAGAATCATGCTGCTGCTGTGGTGTTGGTAAGTCACCCCATCAGTAATGTTTAGCACCTCATCAGATCAGCCTTGTGAAAGCTAACGTTTTTGGTTGCACACTGGTACAGGTGGTGTTCTCATGCTGGAGAGTACATTATGGGAATTTCATGGTTCCAAAATATGCTTCAGTGCACAAATAGGAGCTTGGCAGGGATCACAGCGTAGGGATTTATGCATATAAAAGGATTTAATATATAACTTTGTAAATCTGATCCTGAAAGCGAGGGATTGATGGCATTGGTTACAGCTAGGCCTGGTAAAAGCTTTGTTTCTCCATTCCTACTTTTCTCACTCATTTTTCTCTTTAGAGAGCTTTTATTGGTTAAGAAGTATCTGCATTGAATAACCAGATTGAGATGGCCTTTGTGCTGTCTGATACTTGGGTAAACTTCCACTTACTTTTGTTACCTGTGTGTTGATCTTTAACTAAATTATTTCTTTTCCTTGAAGCCTGTCAAATCAGTTTTTCTATTTAGTATTGCATGCCAGTTCTAGTATCAAGGGGGACTATTGTGCTGGAATGGGAGAAGGAAATTCAGAATCTGTATGCTGGGTTAAACAAGGGACTTTTAGCAGATACAAAACTGCAGATGAAAAGAATTGACAAGATTACTTCCTGAGTTAAGAACAAGGCAGGTTCTTAAGAATAAGGAGAGCACTGGGGTGCCTTTCTTCTGAGGATATCCAGTCTTGTGCTTTCAGGTAAGTTTTTCCTGGGATCTTAATGCTTAGTGCAGGGTTCAGTTTTGTAACTTGCAACATGTCTTATTAAAATATATGTTCTGCTTTTATAAATATTTAAAAACAAGTGCTTAGTAAAGATTTCATAATAGCATGTAGTAAGCTTTTATGAACCATTAACAATGGTATGATGAACCGATTTGTGTGGTTTCCATGCAGAGCCAAAGAATGGAAGATGGGAGGGTGCAGAATCCTTGTGGGATAAGAAAACAATCAATTATTAATTGCTGGCAAAATTGTCTTCTTCAGCTCTACCTGATTTAGCCAGTGTGTAAACTGGGGAGGGAGGACCCACATGGCAAACCCTTGCTGCTTAACCCATCAGAAGACAATTGGACCTTTGGGTATTTTTAGGGCAAAACTTAGTGTTAAGTGTTATTAGTTGGCTGTGAAGGCAGTCCCATGGAGGTGTGCTGACTCCTGCACAGACAAACAGATCCTCCTTGCCTGGCTGGAGCCCTGCTTTTGTACAGTAAGGTACAGAATAAGAAATAAGGTGGCAAAAAGTGACTTTAACACCTTCTGCAGAGAAGGAAAAAAGACTTTCCGGGTAATATAGGCCCCCCAAATGGATGACATTATTTTCTTGCTTAACAAATAGATTCTTTGTAAAAGCTTGGGGTCAGGAAGGGATACACTTGAACTGAACCAACTATCCACATTTTGCAGTCTGGGTGTAATGTGTAGCCTATTTTCTGTATTAAAAGAGAATAAGGTTTTGGCAATTATTTTGAAACAATTTATATACAAATATTTGCCAAAGAGCAAATCTGTTTCTAAAAGTGCTGTGGATGACAAAGAAGACCAATCTGACCTGCAGAATATTTGGCAACATGGTTTATATCTTTAAACAAAATTGTTAACAATTCCTAAGAGCATTTTAAAAAATCTCTACTGCTTTTCTTTCTTCCAGAGAATTTTCTGGTTAAGCCTGTTTGGGTTGTTTGGTTTGTCTCTTCCTTGAAGCAATCCAGTTGAGTGTATCTAGGGATCATCTGCAGAAGGTGAAACTCTCATTTGAAAGCAAAGCAAGTGGGATAGACTTGTAAGTCTTCCAGAGAGTCCATCTGCATCGTTTTTACAATGTAAGAAAAAGCCAAGATGTGCAACATCAGATACCTACGTCAGATTATGCTTTGACAAGCCAATTGGAATTTCAGACTATTTAATATGCATTCTTATAAAATCTAATGTAAGTACTTGTGCTTTTTTTGATGTGTTTCACACACACACAGGTACCACCCACCCACCTCTGCCCCCCTCCACCCCCCCATCCTTGCTTTCTTCAGATTTCTGGAGCAAGGTGTCCAGCACCAAAGCTGTGAAGAAATGGCTGTAAGCAGGATTATCCATATTTCTGAAAAATACTGCTGTGTGCATTCAGTGCCCCTTTCCATCACATCAGCCACTTCAGATGGTCACAAACCAGTGACTGACAGGTGAGCACAGAAGAAAATGTTACAGGCATCAGTTTTTCTTTAGGTGGTTGTTGCAGGGCAATTCTTAGCTCCTAACTGACATGCAGCTGTTGGGTAGCAATGTGGAGGGAGGGAGAGTGGAAAGAGGTAACGAAGGGAAATCTTACCTTGGCTTCACCAGTGGCAACATGAGCATATGCAATTATAAGATAGCTGGCAGATGACAGAGTTAGTTAATGTAACAAGCCCTGTAAAACATTTAGCCACATTCTAGTGTTTAATCAGCTGTGTAAAGTGCAATATCTATCTTTCAATTTTATGCCATTAAGGGAGACAAGATTTTGATTAGGTACTTAATCTGGGCAAGAGGAAAACAGGCCCAGAGCAAGCCCACAATAGGCAGCAGAAGGGACATTCGACGAAGGATTCGATAAAGGAGAAAGACAGAAATTTAACATAAAAGAGAATTAGTGCGGCTCCTTTCAATTTAGTGCACAGATTTTTATGGACTAATCAATTAGAGGCTGTGGTGGAGCTGCTGGGAAGTGGCGCTGTGTTAGAGGCTTTGCCATATTAATTCTATTCATTACACTGAGGTCAGATGGAGTGCTTTGGAGAAGCCCCTGCTGCTGAGCAGGTCACGTCGTGTGTGTCATCCCTTTGTTCAAAGGGGTGAATGGCTAAAGTGAGCACTGAAATTGTGGGGCAGTTGTTTGTACAGCATCTTGCTCTGTGTGAGTGCATGCAGGTTCATAGAATCACAGAACAGTTCAGGTTGGAAAGAACCTTAAGATCATTCAGTTCCAACCCCCTTGCCATGGGCAGGGACAGCACACATTAGACCATGTCAGCCAGGACTCTGTCCAACCTGGACTTGAACACTGCCAGGGATGTATGTTCTTCTGCTTTTCCTCATTCTCCCTTGCTTTCTGTGGGTCTCTCCTTTGAAAGCCATTTTCCTGATATTTTCCTCTATTGAGGAAAGTCTTCCTGGAGATAAAGAGGTCCAGAGGTACAGTGCTAGATGGAGCGTTGGGAGGTCTGGGTGCAGCTTGCAGATCTACTTAAGACTCCCTTCCGACCTTCAGCAAATTGTCCCACTTGAACATTACCTCACATGAAAGCAATGAAGTTAGCTACCTTACCCTGTGGAGGTGAGCAATGAAAGTACTTGTGAGTTACACCTAACTTAGAGCTGTGTAGCCATTCTCCCATGCAAATAAGATTCATTCAGGTGTGCCAGAGGCATTGCTATATATTACAGTCTGTATCTTTTGCAGTGTTTAGGGCTGGGCACCTATGGACATCACAATATATGAAAGAGTTTGAAGTATTTGAGGGATCTGCCATGCTTGGGTCAGGAGGGTAGCAGTATGGGCTTCCTTTAAAAGGTAGCCTACTGTCAGAATGGGATCTTGCATGGGAATAGACTTTACTTTTCTCTGAGAAAGATGCTGTGCAGGGTAGGGACAGCAGAGATTCGTTGTTCATGGAGCGGAAAGAGTGTAAGGTCACAAAACCGTGGTACAAAGGAAGTGAAGAGAAACCTTCAGATGAACTGAAGAAGGTGGAGATCTGGACAGGGAAGAGGACAGCTTTCAGCGTCTCTGGAGTAGTGTCCAAAGGCTTGACTGTTCTTAACTGCAGTGAGGGACATTGCCAGGAACTTAACTGGAAAGGGTGCTTGGGCAAGCACCATAAAGAAGGATGCATATTTGGGCTTCTTTGATTTCTCAAGGGCCTGGAATATCTGTAGTGATTTGAGGCTTGAACTGTGATAGATTGGAACACATCCTGAGAAGGGGTATCTGTCTCATAGAAGCATGGGAAGAGAAAATGAGTCAATAGGACAATGAGAAGATCTGGCATCAGGTCAGCTATGACTTTCTAGGGGTTCCTCAGTAAAGACCTTCTTTCTATATGGGAGAACTTTCCATAGTGTAGTATAGTGGAGAAACTATGAAGGAGTATTTTTGGACTGAGAGTATGTAACATGCCTCCTCCCACCATTTAGAGGGGCTTCAGTGTGTTCTTCTTAGCCTGTCCTTTTCCAGGCAAGAGTGGCCAACTCATAATCCAGCCTATGTCCCTGGCAGAGCTTATGCTTTGGTTCTGACCCAGGAGCCATTCAGAGAACAAGCACTTCTTTTTCAGCGTTGGGGTGGACTGGAGTATTTAGGATTGTATCTATTCACAGTATATGCATGGTCCTGAAGAGGCTGGAGGGCAGAGAATATCTTAGGAAAAACACTTATTTTTTCATCTGTGTCTTGTTTGTGGAGTAGCCTCTAGGACCTGTACTACAGTGTGGTTCATGCATTGATTTTAGACCTGAGTAAACCTGTAAAGATCAAGGTAGAAGAGACTGCAGATGTAAAGGTTAGAAGAAAATCTTGCTTGCTCTTTTCAGTGCTGATTTAAAAGTAGTTAATTTCTTCCTCGAGTGTTTTGCTTTTTCTTAGCACTGTTAGTCTAGCTTTCAGAAAGTACTTTGTGCTCTGGTCTACAGCAGCCTCTGAGGCTGACCTACTGCATTGTAAGACTCACAGTAGGATGCTCTCTGGTTTAAGTGGCAATTTGTCAGTCATTCTGGGTATATGGATGTAAGGCAGTGGAATTCTTGTATAATATGAACTGATAAGTCTATAGTCTCTAGAAAAGCTTAAAATAGAATTGCCATTTAACTTCTCTGTCTTTGGTGTGGGGTGTGGGGTGGGATTTTTGTCACCTTCCATATATAGTCTCCATTCTGCACTGGGTTGTGTTGGGCTTCTTATAGTCCCCTCTAATTCTATTAAACCACAGAATTACTTTCTTTTGTTCTAAATACAGTGGCTCCTTCAAATCCTTGTCTCCTGAGGATGATGTGATGAAGCAGATTAGTTTATGGTAAGCTGCAGAAAACTTGAACTCCTTGACTGTTCAATTCATGCAGAGTTATGACAGGTTATGCCTTGAGGCTACAAGTTAGGGAAATTATTTTCTGTTCAAACATTTCATTTCCCTGCAACTCAATAATTCTCTTTCTCTTCTTATCTTTTTTTGTCTCCTTGCAAGGGAAGTGCTGTGATATAAACCACCTTGGGTCTGGTTGCTCCTTCTCTGCATCTGTATATGGGACTAGGAAAATGAGATATATTTTTTTTCTTTAATCATCTAGCTATCTTGTTTGCTAACCAAAATAATCTTATGGAAGTCACAGCTGAAAGCATCTAATGCAAAGGGAAAAGAGCATGTTTTTTTAATCTCATTAAGTCTGTAAAAACCTGACATTTGGAAAACACTGCTAAAGGCTGATGTGAAATGGGATAATCAAGGGTGAATTCCAAATTACCAGGAGCCTCCAGTTAATATTTGGTCCTGTACAATTGGAGACAATAATTGTGTTTTCAGGGAGTACGCTTCACTTGAAGAAAGGGGAAATGAGGGAGTCTTTCTAAGCTGTGCATTTGTGCAAGTGCAAGTGGAGAGACCAGGTGTACCAACCTGCTTGCATTTGTTCTTCTGCAGACAAGTTTTTTGGCTCTTCTAAAACTGTGTGTGAGGACTTTGAGTGGTGTTTAAAAGTCTGCTTTTGGACCAGCAGCCCAAATAGTGTGGCCACACACTGGGATTGGTTCCCTGATAGGGGAACCCTCAGCTGAAGGACAAAGCTGCCCTGGGAATAAGGGACAAGTCAAACAAAGGCACAGGTACCTGCAGTGAGGCTCTGAGCATCCCGTCATGGTCATAACTTTTTTTGTCTTTGGGGCTGCAGGTTTCCTGGCTTAACCTCTTTGTGTCCATGAGCTAAGCCAGGATCTGATTTGAACATGGATATAAATGTACTTCAGGCAGAAAAATCCCTGTTGGCAGTTCCCATAAAACAATAAAATAATGTCAAATTTGACTAATTCTTGGGATGCATTGCCAGCAGAAAGCTGACAGTCTGAATTTGTCATCACTGGAGGGAAAAATGTGTGTATTTCTCTGTGTCTGTGCATGGGAGTGGGGAATGGACTGGGGGAGAATAAAACAACTATTAACAAAATGGAGACGGCATGGCACTCCATTAATGTTATTAATAACCCTATCAGATTTTATTGAAAAGATGCTCTCTGTATCTGAATTTGCCCCTATTTCAGCCCATTTATTAAAGCTGAAATAGCTGGAGTCACTTCAGACCATATTTATTATTATTATTTGCTGAAAGAATGCTGTGATTATGGATCCCATTGGAATTAGAAGAGACAAAGTGTCATCTTTCAGTCTCTTCTCACCTTCCCCAGGGAGCAGTGGAGAGAATGTCTTCCTCTGTCTTTTTCTATTAGACTTCACTCTAATTTCTATTAATAGGGGTCTGAGACCTTCTGTAACACTTGAAAATTTATCTCTTAGGTTTGGAATGGTGATATTAACAATAATGGTATGCAGAAGGGAGTATTTTTTTTAATGCTACCTCCTCTGCCTTCCTAAGCTGGCCATTGATTCCTGGCACTTTAACTGACAATCCAGGGATGTCTCCAAAATATCCTGTGGGCTCATTCTAACCTAGTTTTAATGGGACATGAAAAGCTGTTTCTGTTTTTAGCTGTAAAGCTGTTTTAGATGGGGGGGGGAGGGGGGGGAGGGAGAGGGGAAGGGAAGAGGGGGGAGAAGGCCCCAGACCAATATAGACTACCAGTCATATGGATTACCTTGTTGTCTTAGGCTTGAGGTTACTCATGCTCAAACCTGACTCTGACCATATGGCATTAGGTATGGAAACGGTATCACTGCAGAAAACAGAACTGGTTTAAGATGAGGTCACCCTTTGTAAGAGCAAAGAAAATGGATGATACTGAGTGAAATGACTGAGTTGGGTTGTTCTGGTCCTATGAGGAGAGCCCCAGGTGTACCACTAATGCAACTGGGACATCAAGCAGTTCCTTGAAAGGGGCAAGGGGAGATGATGAATGATGCCAACTCTCTACTTGGAGGGAAACTGGGAGAGTAAAGGCCTCTTGTCCTTTGTGAAGAAACTAGGTGCATTTGCTTGAAGGGTGAAGCTTCAAGCCTTAAACTGGAAAGGGTTGATGTGGAAGGCAATCATTTCTGAGGAGTAAAAGGCTTTAGGTTATTTATTTTATTCCCATATATACGTGCATCCAAACTTTCTTGTTTGCTTAAAAGAAAAAACAAAGAAGAGGTAAAGACTTCTCCCAGGTTATCCAGAAAAGCTGATTTGTTCTGTGTCTTGCTGGCTGGAAGCTGCAAAATTCTTTTATTTGTTCATATACCTCATCCAAACTCGTGTTAGTTAGCATACCCCTCTTCTCAGGCTGTTCATCCCTTGTCTTATGCAAATATCCCCCAGCATTTGCATATAGAGATTATTGTGTCAACAAGTAAATGCTTGAAATGTGGGAAAAAAAGATGGCTGAGTATATACAGACATACACAAGCAGCTATTTTCATGCACAGATAAGTCTATCCCTTGCAAATAGCTGCTTTCAACAATCTGCAGGAATTAATTTTTTAAGTAATTTTGACTGTTAGAGTGTGGCAAATTAGGAATTCCCTGATTCTTCTCAGGTTTGAGGTGCACATTTGAGCTAGGCCTAAGCAGCAGTCACGTGAAACCACCTGAATGACTCCTGAACAAAGCTATTCTGATGGTGATTTAATGACTGACTCCTCTGGACCACATCTGTTCCCTCATTCACTACTATAAAAATAGCATAAAACCAAAACATTTGGTCGTAGTCCAAAAGTGCACATGTTACACCTACAACTTGTTTGGACATCTTGGGGTCAAGGTTGACTTTGCAAGAAAACACCACTGGAAACCAAGTCTGTGTTTTGCTTCATTACTCTGTCTGACCTTGTATTTTCCACTCCATGCAATCTCTCTCCTTCTATTAGAAGAGAGTTCAAATTTCATCATCAAAGATGAAGAAAAACAACCACTGTGTAAACAGAGTGAACAACAATAAGGGAAAACAAACATATATTAGGAGCCTGGAAACATATTTTCCTGCCTTCCTGTGCAGGAACAATACCAAAAGGAATAAGGACAGCAACCTTATGCCAAAGCAGGGTTGAAAAACAAGCGTACAATCAACTGGATGTCCTGAGAACTCATCAGCTACTTAACCTAGCAGAGAAAACTGAACTGAAACAAGAGACGGCATGGAGAAACACTGGAGCAACACCTTGTTTTATCTTGCCAAAAGGAAAAGGTTGTCTCCTTCTCAATCTAAAGTTTCCAATCCTTAGCAGCTTTGCTGTTTGCAGCAGGGTATTTCATGCTTGCAAAGCAGAGAATGTCCTCCGAAGATACTAATGATGTTGAATACTTAGCTTGTAGACCTTGAGGCCTGCTTTTCCCAAAGTCATTCAGTGAAATAGGGTGAGGAAAAGCACTTTAAATGTACTTTTCCTTCTTAAAAACCTTGGTTTGATTAACTTTTGGCATTACATTTGTTTCATGAGAGACAGGAACTCCTCTGATTATTTGGATCATAGAGTCAGGTAAATCAAAGGAACAGATCAAAAGAAGAGGAAATATTAATGAAAATCTATATTCTTTGGTCAGCATTTTTAATAGCTCTTGTAGAAAATCAAAAAGGAGAATCAGCTGTACCTCGGAAACTTGTCTGATAAGGATGATATAATGCAGTGCGTTAACTCAAACTTCAGTACTACATACAGCTGGAAACAAAACCAAAAAATGATGTTCTAAATAATAAAGCAATATTTGACTGTTTAAAAGCCTCACAGTATGAAATTTGTCAAAAGTTGACTCTTAGAGTTGGCCTGGAGTGGCAGAGCATAGTAATAAAGCCCAAATCTGAGAGGTTGGTACTCCTACATCAGAAATGTAAGTGGAAGAATTAATCACTCCCCTTGCATTTCCTTTATGACAGCTGCTGAGTGGAATATGGGGTAAGTGGTTTTTAATTTTTTGGATTCTTTTGGCTTCTTTGCTTTAAGCTATGTCTAATATTGCATAGCTAAGTGGCAAACTGGGATCAACAGTGCTGGGTAGATTTGACTGCAAAGGTTTATCTGGAAACAGCTGTTTAACATAAACTAAGTTCCTTTGTGTGAATTGACTTGGAGCTTTTTGAGCCAGGTGGAGTTCCTCATCTTGAAGATGATCACGAGTGGAGTGACCACACAAACTGAGTCTGAGGGTAAAAACTGAATTATTGTCAGGTCTCCCGTCTTGGGAGAAGTTAGCTTCAGTTCTGCATCCTTATTCCGAAACTGTAAGTGGAAATGGCACTGATTGTTCATGCCAAGCTTAAGGAATTATTTGTGTGGAAATATAACCCAAGTATTGTGGCACTGACAGAAGTGTAATGCAATCTGAGTATCATTCATTCTGTTTGGAGCTCAGATTAACCAGGCCCAGCTCATTGCCCCATTCTAGTCCTCAAGGTTTTTATTTTTTTTCCTTTTACCTTCTTAAACTGCAAGAATTGGAAAACTTGAAGCTGGAATGCTGAGCTCTGTGACTGTCAGCAGCACAGTCCCAGGCACAGGAGTATTTTGCTTTTATGAGGCAAAGCTGGAATGAAGGAGCAACAAAAACAAAGTGCAAGAACACTTTTATTTCCCCACAAAGCCCTGGCTTGTGTAGGCTGGATTAGGCAGTGGTATTGATACCTTCTACACCAGCCCTCTGCTCATTGTGGAGAGCAGTTTCTAACCTACTGGAACTGATAGATATTTTTGCAAACAAATTTGATTTGTCCACCCAACCTCCAGCTAACCCTGACTGCTCTCTAGTAGCAATGCATGAACAAATTCTATCTCCATTCCTCAGCTGCCACTATTTACAACTTCTTATGTTGATGCAAATAAAAGATGGCTGTGGTTCATACCTCACACTCACACTGAAGTTGTGTGAGAAAAGGGGCAGGTAAAATCCTGGTTACAGGCATCTTTCTGCAAAGTTGGTACCTTCTGTCTGAAGGGCAGGGTGTTTGACTGGTGGTAGCAAAAACTGCTTTTGCCCTTGTTAGTGCTCTGACTTGGGATTACAATCAGATTTGTTTGGTTAAAAATTGCTGCTGTAGCCTTTAATGCAGCAACAGGAAGATGTTTGCAGCAATAGTATTTCTACTGGATCTATGCAAGTGCTGCATCTACCATAGGAATAGAAAATGAGTGTGTTAAAAGACTGAGCTCTCTGTGGGGCTATAAGCTCCACCCTTCTGCAAGAGCCAATATAAACACTTTTATAGGGTAGAGAGTATTTCTCCAATTTTGGTTTATAACAGTGATCAGACGTGGAGGTGCCAGAAATCTCTGAGTATTTCCGTGCCAGCTCTGCAGCTGTTAAAGGACACAGATATGGGATAAGGCTCAAATAAACATCCAAGGGTTTCTTCTGTTGAATGTTTAAATGAATGAAAGTTGAGCTTCTACCCTTCTGAGATTTCCGCATTCTTATTAACCTGAGGAAATGCAATAGAGCTCACCACTCAATGTTCTTCAGTGTTTTGTGTCCCAAACTTCCCTGAATTATCACGATCCTTTCCAAGCTCTGATGTGTGATCCTGCTTGACTAATACCATTGGAGACAAAGTGGAGAAAGAAACTTACCTCATAAGTGAGCCCAATATTAAACATATAAATAATGTATCCTTCAGCATTATTTATAACGCAGCAGCATCCTTGTGCTATATCATATGCAATTTCACATTGCCTGTTTTAACTGCTTTCCTGCCAGGCACACCCTTTGATGAGTTCTGGAGTAACATTAACTGCACCTCTGATTTTTCCCCTTTCTGGTATAACTACTAGCTATGCTAAGAATTTTTCATACACAAAGCATAGACAAGGTTTAAATTACAATGTTAGTATCATACTGCATATAATACAATACAAATTACAATACCAATTGGATCTGAAAGTGAACAATTTTCTGTCTGAGAAAAATTGCCACTATGTTTATAGCAAGAGGAGGCAAATAACCATTTAAGGCTTGCTTTTTGGCGTTAATGCAGTGCTCAAAGAGTGACTTTTAAGTTATTCCAGAGTCATAACAGCAGAATATACTGTTCCCCTTATCAATTGCCCCATGTAAACCAGGCTGGGTTGTTTTTGTGTCCTTCACACACCAAATCTGGAGTAACAATACCAAGGCTTATCTGTGTAAGATCAAATGAAAGCTGCAGTTGAATGTTCCATTTGTTCCTTAATGAGTAGTGTCAGGCTGTGCCCTATGCTTAACAAAAGCATATGTGCAGATATTGTTCTGTTATGATTACAGTACAATTTTATCATGCCTGTAACAGATTACTGTATCTGGCCTTTCCTTGGTTTAGGAAATCGAGAAGGAGATTAGTTAATAACTTCTGAGAATGCACCTAAATAATAAAAACCAATCCTTTCTGTTAGCCAAATTCCCTCCAATCAGGTTTGGAAGAGCAGTTCTGAGTTCTGGGTGGAAAATTGTGGTATTTTTTGTTTGTTTGTGTTTCTAACTCAAGAGAACACTTCTAATTACTCCTCTCCGTAACCCAGATTTTATTTTAAAACAAAACCGAACAACTAGAAAAAGGTGAAATGGAAATTTAAAAAAGTTTCAGCTAGGAAATGAAGTCCTTTAATTCCTATGTTCCAGTTTGTTGTGTTACTATAATTTGATGTTTCACTGTTACCTCTGTGTGTGCCATCTTCTTGTTCCATTCTTCCCTTGGTTATGAACAGCAGTGCATGGTTGAGAGATGTAGTGTAATGTAGGAGCTTTCTTTTGAGAGGAAAATGGGCATGTGAAATACAACAGTGACTTTTCGGATTTAAATTTGCCTTTATTTAATACCACAAAGCCTCAAGGCTTGTGCAGGTAGGTGGAATCAACTTTATTTGTTGACCAGCTCACTTCACAACATACTTCTGTTTTACATAATTGCTGCCCGTTCCATTAGGAGCCATCCATTCTGCAAGTGATAGGGTAGTAAGAATCAAAATGATGATTAAGAATGAATGGGTGCTCCCAGTCTGTGCTGGGTGAGTGCTGGGGTTTGGGGGACTTACAGGTGTTTGAACTCAAAGGTGGAAGGAATTTACCTGGTATACTAATCACTAATCTCCATCTAGACTGAATCTGAGTGTTAATGTTCTGTTTCAGGTTCATTTAATACCAGAAGCTGATATTTGTTTATCCCTGGTGTTTAACTTTGGCAGGAGATAAGGATCGAGAGAGTATGCTGGATCTTGGATTTGCTGTGTAGGGTCTGTTATGGGTGAAGGTGCAGTTCTCAACACATCTATGCCTTGGTTTCTCAAAGCAAGGGAATAGTGTCAGTATAACTTTTAATGAAGCGTATAAGGCTTGGGCCACATTAACAAACATGACTGAAAAACTTCCCTACCTATCTTGAAATTGTTTCTAAATATCATAAATCAAAGGAAGGAACCTGGAACGGATCTTCCAAGAGTTCTCTTGATCCATAACTTGACTCAAACTGTACCGGACTGCTCAGTGTTGTCTTCATGGTCTCTTTCCTACAATAGTTGCCCTCTTTGTTCCACAGCTCCTCCTCGGGTTTGGTTTCCAATATACTGAACACTCGAGGGGTGGTGCCAGTCTTCACCCAGCTTCTCTTAAATCATTTCCTCCCCTGGGATGTGTACAGGTAATTTCATGGTGGGGGACATGCTGTGTCTGCTGCCTCTCCTGCCGATTGAAGCTGTCACTGTGCTTCCCACACTGCTGCATTCCTTTATTTCTGTGCAGTTTCTTGCCCTTTTTTTTTAATCTCCCCCTGAATTTTGACTTTTGGCAGCCCATGTTCTGGCAGTGTTTGCTGAACGATGCCTTGATGTGTGATTAATGCCCTTAGGTGCTATGGTAATACAAATAATTAATGAAGGGCTCTTTAATTCTCCTTCATAATAAATGTTATGTGGCATGTTTGAAATACAGCTAAGATGGAGCCATGTGCACCAAAATAGGCATATCTATTCACAGTAACTCTGGTACATTAAAATGCACAGTTTTATTATCAGTAGCGTTCTATGCCCTGCAGGCATTTAAAATCCTACTATCCTGAGCAGGAATGAGAAAATAAGAGTTGTCAAACAGTAGCCTCCTTCATGCCAAAAGCCTGAGTTGTAATATTGGGAGGCCTCTTCACAGTACCTCTCTGTTCTTATGCTCACTGGTCTTCAGTTAACATGCTTGTTTTTCCAGCTTCTTCAAAAGTTAAGCATGTACCTATGTTCATTTGCCTGTGCTGAAACCAGCACACAGGGATTCTGTTAATTGCTCTGGTTTCAAGTTGTTTCAGCAGCCTCATTACTGAAGCAGCAAAGCACCTGAGGTCATAACAAAATGCAGAGCAAGTAAGTTAAGGTGATATTTTCTTTGCGCATTCAAGCTCTTATGATAAAAGCAGATGTAGGTACAGTTCCAAGGCAGGGCTTAGAGGGAATGTTGTGGAGTGCCAAACCTAGTAAGGATGCTTGATTTATTTATTTTGAGGGGGAAGGTTTTTACAGTTACAGGGTTCTGGAGTCTCCCTCCTCTGCCTGTGAGCAGGTGATGCCAAACTCTTACAGAGTGCATAGATAAGGGATATTATTTCCCTCCCTCCGTTAAATAACATTTCAATGACAGCACTGCCACTAAGGTGTGGTACCCTGCATTTTTCACTCAAGCTCATGTTCAACGTGAACATCTCGCTATTCCAGTAAGTGTTAAAGCAAGGTAAGTGCTGGGTACAATTTGTGGCAATAATTGGAGTGAGGAACTGGAAGTAAGCTCACATTGCAAAATAGTATTATCTTTGTGAGGGAGGTTGGACTGAGAGTGTTTGGTTGAAGGGTACCCTCAGAGACAGGGACAAAAAGCAAGTTATCCTTTGAACAACCCACTCCAGTGGAAGGTCTCCCTGCCCATGGCAGGGGGTTGGGACTAAAAGAGCTTTAATGTCCTTTCCAACTCAAACCATCCTAAGGTTCTTTGACTCACTTGTGAGTTGTCTCAGGCCCTGATTCTCCTTGAATGTTCCCCATGTTTTTTGTTGCTTTTGTCTACTATCTTTTTAAAAAAAGCAGACACATCAGACTGTTGTAGCTCTTGGCTCATGGTGTGACCTGGAGTATCCCACAACTGCCCTGTGCTGTACTGAGGAGTGAGACTGGCCTTGTTCCTGAGAAGTGCAAAGATATCATCCTGGTTAAGCAGCACTAGTTGCAGCAGGTTTGTTCTGGGCCCTTAGCAGCCTTTTCTTCCCTTGTCCACCAGCTGAGGTATACAGCATGCATTTATTTTTCTTTGGCTCCTGGAGAAAACAAGCAGTGGCATCCAAGAAAGACAGGATTTTCTAATCTCCCATAAAAAGGCCATGGAAATTTGAAAGGAAAGGAAGATGATAGTATCGCCTGCACTGAGATGGCAATTATGAGTCCTGGGAGGAAGTGTATAAAGCCTTATTGAGTGGAGATAGCAGGGATAGCTGCAGGGGCCTGCATGGTGCGAGGAAAAGGCTGGAGGAAACCCTTATCAGACCTGTTATCCTGTCTCTGTCATTCCCATACAGATTAATGAGCTTCAGGATGCCCTCAGCCATGTTCAGACCAGGGTCTGTTTATCCCAAAATAGAAAGTGCTGTCTTGTGCCAGAGTGTCATATTCCCAGGCCAGCAGCACCATTGTGTTTTATTACCCCATTGTATTCACTGGTAAGTTCAAACTTTTCCTCTTAGCTCTTAAATCACTATTTTGATGGATGAGCTGCATGAGAAAAGCTGCTTTGGCCAGTGCTGTGGAGGAATCAGTATAGATCAAAATGGTTGCTTAGCACTTGCTGAGGCTTGGTTTCATAATTGTTCTTGCACCAGCTTTAGTCAAAGCAAGGATGGGCGGTGTCTTACCCTTCCCTGCACTAAATATGGAGGAAGGAGTAGGAAAGAGTGGGATGGAGAGAGGGGAGCAGCTGTGTTTTTTCTGCTCTTGTGAGCAGTGTGAGGCTGCTCTACCCTGTGAGACTATCCTGAAGGACATCTGTGGGATGGCATCAAAGAGGGTGAAAGCCAGATATAAGTCGTGTGTTGGGAACATCCCCTGCACTCTAGAACTCCCCCCTAGCTGGCTGTCCTTTCCACGCTGGTGCGATGCTGCTCTGAGCCTGACAGCAGCACCAAGAATCTGCAGTCATTACTGCTGCAGGATGTGCGGTTCCCTCTGAAGGCTCCTGACTGCTCTGCCATTTCCCTGGTGCAATTCGGGGGAATTATCCATATCTCTGACAAGAGAATAGGCTACTAATGCACCAACACAGCTGTTTTGACACTTTTGATGAATAACATTCAATACTATTAATTGAAACAATTGCTTTTCATTTAACTAAATCACTAGAATTGCTAAACTAAATTGAAATGGAATGCAATTTTGCCTCGCTCTCCTTTAATATGGGCCTCTAAATGTCTTCTCCCCGAAGAATTAGTAACTTAATCACCTAACAGTGATAACTGTTCCATAGCCCTCAGCTGGAAGGCTTTCCTGCTAAGCAGTATTGCATGGGAGTAGAGTGTTATAACAGGGAACAAATCCCATCTCTTTCCTTTCTCCCCCTCTCTGCTGCAGTATCAATCATATTAAAAATGATTCTCTTCCTCTTTCTCTGTTCCAGCAAGATCTTTATAGATCATCATAATTTCACCCTGCTCCTTTTTGTATTGTATCAATCACTTGGTGTGTCTAACAGGGTGCACAACAATTATATCTGTCCATTATGTTAAAGATGGATTTTTGCTGTCGGTGAGTGGGAGATGGGCTCTTGTTCATTTTCCAATGAACTCATCACCCAGCACACATGATGCAAACACCACAGTATAACATGGTCACCGCATTGACCAGAAAGCTTAAGAGGTTTGTCTGTATGGCAAATGTTTGGCTGCCTTCATTTATTCATCAAAAAAAGATAGGATGGCACAACTAAAAAAAGTCTCCAATGTATTTGCATTGCATTACCTTAAATTTATGTGGCTTTGTAATTCAGCTAAAGAGCATGTCCTCTGGTCAGGAATTTTTGCAATTTCAAGACAAAACTTATTAGACACAAGAGAGTAGGAATTCAAAAGTTCTGCTAACAGGTAGCACTTTTATGGTTCTTATTTTACCGCATTAATAGATTGAGCCTCCTGTCCATTTTACAGCTGGGAAAATGGAAATCCACAAATTAAATGCTTACCTGGGTTATATGGAAAAAAATTGGCAAAGCTTGGTTTGCTGATGCCTTGTTTGTGCTCTTCCCTCTCCAATTGCACTTGCTGGTTTTCCCTGTCAGTGGTTTTTAAGTTTACAGACCAACTTCTTGAGTTTGCTCAGAGACAGGAAAAAATACAAAGCTGAATGTGATTATTACTTAAATGTACTGAGCTTGCATTAGTAACAATGTTGCTCCTTTGCATTAGTTCTAAGTAATTTTGTAACTGCTACAAAAAAGCCGAGAGCCTAGAGGCTTCCATCTATGTCCAAGGCAGGTAGATGCCAAGCTTCATTGCCTTGTCTTATGCTGCTGAGCTGTGTTCCATAGATCTAGAATATCCTCTCTCAAAATAAGCAGACTGACTGCTGACTTTTGGTTACTACCAGTGCGAGTCCTCTGAGCCTTTTGTCTTGGGCCCAACACTGCATCCTCCATGGATCCATCATTTTGCAGCTGTTTTGGTTAGCTTAGTATATACAGGATTTATTTGTTTTAATCTTGCTGATCCCAGGGGAAAGCTAACTCAAATTCAATAAATTCAAAAAGGTAAAATTTGGAGTGTGCTAGATCCTCATTTAGACTTTGCTTTTTGGGATGGAAAGAAGTGGTCTTCATTGCAGATTAATATGGCCACCTGTTTTCTGGGCTACAGTTAATTAATTCAAATCTGCTGCTGGGATTTTGCCAACTCTTCCCTGCCACACTTTGAACTATTGGCTGAAAACTTTCCAGAAGGTGAGAGTACAATGAGCAGAAGAGAGTTCTCTTTATAAACCATTTTACTTCTGGCCCATCTCACTGAGTCACTTCAAATCTTCTTTATGAAGTTACATGAGGGACTTGGGTTAACAGCTGGACTTGATGATCTTAAACGACTTTTCCAACCTAAATGATTCTGTGGTTCTATTGATGACAAAAGGCCTTTCCTAAAAGGCAGGACTCAAGGCTGTTTATGTCTAAGGATGAGATTCTCTGTGTGGTACCACTGCAACTGAACCTGTATTGATGTACATCCCAGTCACATTCTACTGAATCCAATTTAGTTAATAGGTCTGGCAAATTTGTCTCTCTTTAATGAATGATGCACAGAACTTGGAAGATTCTGAAGTGCTTGAACACTCTGTCTCTCTCTTGATAACTTCAGGGATTTATAGCTAAATGGCTTGGTGTAGTTAGTTGTTATTAATACTCATTTTTACGTTTACATATCTGAAAATAATCTGAATCTGTAGTGTGTCAGTTTTATGTCATGTATGTGGTTGATTTACTTCAGTAGGTAGTGGTTCCATTCCCAGTCTGAATCACTTCCTATTAAATTGACTAACATGGGTTCGTCATTTAACTCTGTTCACAAATAGCTGATGAATATATAGCTGTATTATCACCGAATAATTAAAAAGGGTGGTTCAAAGTGGATTCATGTAAATGTTAATTGGTGTTAAAGAATAAATCGTAGAATCATAGAATAGTTAGATTAAGTATCCTAACTGAGAAAAATGTGGAGACACAGCTACAATATCAGGTGCTTACATTAATCAAACTGTTGGGACTTCTGCTGCTGATGTTGTTTTCCTCTTAGTGCAGTTGGATGGATAGATCATTGCTTCTGTGGAGCAGAGACTGTTAAACTGCTTTACCATCTGGGGGACAAAACTGGGCACCCAATTCATCTAAAATAGTGGTTTTGTCCAGTTTTTATCATTCTGTTTCTTATGCCCCACTTTTGTAAATCGTTATACATGTGCTGAGCAATCCTACTGTGCTATCGTAGTCCTAAGCATTATTTTAGAGAGGGAATCATAGTTAGAGATGGCGTAAGGAGAAAGCTCTGTAAACCCTGAAATTCTTCTGCATACGGCAGTGATTTACAGAGATTCATTGACTCACAGTCTGGCTACTCACAAGGTGTTTCTAAACATAACTTAGTTTAGACCGGTATCTGGGAAGGGAAGGGGAAGTGTGATAAAGCACATGATGGAAACTTGCAGCTAGAAGTGTTTTGGCAGCTGAGGCCTGGAGTGGTGCTGCTTGAAAGATGAGCACTCTGTGAATTGAGGGCATCTCAGGAGAAGTAAATCTGCCTTTTCCAACACAGTCTGAGCACTGGCCCAAAGACCCCGGGTAAATAAGAATCAAACTTCACTAAAGGACATTTATGTGGTCATGATTTATTGGTGCTCTCAATGCCTTTGAACCTTTACGGCCCTTTGGGGGAAATGGTGTGCTACAGGGGCTTAAGTAAATAAATAAAAAATAAGAAGAAATACATGCCTATAGCTACAGGAAGAACCTCTTGTGCCATTTGTTCCAAAAGCCTTGACACACTCAGGGCTTTTTCCCGAATTTGACTTCTTTTTTTTTTGATAGGATTTTGGTCAGTCAGCCAGTGCTGTAGGAAATAAAACAACTCTCTGACAGATTCTTGTTTCTCAGTCCCATTCCTAGCAACTTCCCCCTCTGGTAAAGCGAACTGAGCTGCAGGGTTCTGATGGAAAAATCAAACAAACTTGCCGAGCGTGGCTGAGGAGTAATAGAAAACTACGTGGATCTCAAGGCCCTGCCAGTGTAAGTTTAACACAATGTTGCTCCTTTACCAGATGTCAAATATCCTTTTCCATTTTCTGCCATGTATTGTGTCCTTGGTTCATCCTCCTGTGAACAGTCTTTGGTGCTGGATGCTTGGGATGCAGCAGCTAGCTCTTTGCGAAGGCTTCCTAACCCTCTGTGCAACCCACTGGGCTGCCCAGCGTGCCTTTTTATGGCATATCTTATAATACAAATGACACAAACATAGCCTGTGCTCAAACTACAATTTCTCAGTTATAGTGAAGGAAAACAGTAGCAAAAGGAAAGAAATAACCATGGTTTCTTCTATGGAAACCTTGGCTGTACTGTGGTTGATTGGGATTTGACATTAATTTGTTTTACTGGAAGGCAGTTTTCATCTCCCTTGTAATATATTGCAGTCGGTTGTACTACACTCACTGTGAGGGGCTGCTGTAGTTCTGGCTTTCCATGTGGAAAGCCATAATGCAGGGATAATAAAAGGTAAGTTACATGTGCCACCAGCAGGTGATTTGCATTATGGCTTGTAGGGACCAGAACGGAGAACATGCATGTTCTGGTGTGTGTGACAAATACCTGGCTGGAAATGGTTACCTGTGGATCATTATTAAGAAAAACTAACTTCTACTCTAAGAAGTGTTGGGATTCTTGACAGATTTTGGCAATTGTTTCTATGTCATGTAATACTGAGAAGAGGCATAATTTTCTCTCATTCTATCCCTCTCCCTTTATACACTGAAAAAGTATGAGAGAATAAGATTTTAATTTGTTGGAAAGAAATTAAATGGAAAACACAGAGACCCCTTGGAAATAGTTACTTGTTCCTTGGTGGTCTTCCTTTCATCCATCAGAAGCAATTTAGGCTGTACCAGAACAAATCCACTATTTCAGGAGATCATGTGGGTATAAAGCTGGTATAAGGACAAAACTGTGAGGGAGCTAAGCTGTTCTGTGTAAAGAAAGCTGCCCATTGCAACTTTGTCTCTCCTCTGGAACTATTAGTCTGAGGTATCTAAAAGCCTGAGCATGCCTGAGAATAGTTTTCTGCCTGAAATGTAGAGGAAATGAAGGATGAGCCAAGGCTCATAGTATTTTATGATAGTAAGGCTGTGTGCCTTATGGATGGGATGCAGTTAACTTTCAGGATAGGATGTAGTGGTGGTGAGGCTGGCCAGGGGTGGCTGTAAGCTCTGTTATTAGCCTTCAGTGTGTGAGCCTATGAGCCCCTCCCCAGCGCATTGTCCTGGAGCACATCCCTTGCCTCCAAAGAGGGATGCGTGATGGCAGTTAATGAGAAACGCTGGAAACTGGGTCCCAAGAGATGGTTAAACCCCCACGAGCCAATTAAAAGCAGACTAATTACACAGCAGGGACAAGTTGTTAAACAAGCTAGAGGTTATTGTCCTTCAAGTCAGCCTGCTGGAACAGAGAAAAGCCTACGAGGGAATCACTGGTAAGGCAGTTTTCCTTGGCTTAAGGTTTCTTTCAGGGATGCTCAGGAGTGGGCTGATGTGGCATTTTACCTTTTATCTGTGTTAATATGTGTTAAGTGCTTAGAGCAGAAAGAGCTGGAAAGCAACTGACAGGTCAGTAAGCTGAGCTGTCTCTAGATTGGTGTATGGAAAGTGTAAGCTGAAGTTCTTTCCTAAGCATTCCTTCCCTGTGTTGGGAGAGGGGTATGGACACATCACCCACTCTTGGAAGTCCAGTATGTGGCTGACACAAGCAGGGATGTGTCTGAGGGTATCATGTTGGCCTCAGCCAAGCTTGGGGAGGAATTCCATCCACAAAGCAGACACAGGGATAATTTACAGTGACTGATGAATTCTGTGCTTTTATTATCTGCTGTTGGGTGTCTGCAGACTTGCAGCATGACGATACCACTGTTCTTGTTGAAAAGGTTTGATTTAACTTTTTTGTCTTGATTTGAGAACAGGGAATAAGGAGTCTGGCATTAGCATTGTTAGTTACCAGTGTTGGAGGAAATGAATTGCATCCCACTGTTTGTTCCTTTTGTATACCATCACAGGTGTGTGTGTAAATCTAAATCTGTGTCATCCTAATTGTAGTGGTCTTAATTTGATACAGATCCCGGGGAGCTTCAGCAAGTATCTTCAGCTCATGGAAGAATCAGCTGAATCATGAATTGACGGTCAGTCCCGTGTGTCCTGACCACTAGGTGCCATCACACACTCAGCCTATCTTGTGAGCACTTCCAGGGGAAATGTTTCACACCCGACCTGCAAACCTGATTTGCTCATGCAGTGCACAAGTCCGTTCTTCAGCCATGTTTGTACTTGAACTCCATGCGATGATAAAAGAACTAAAGAATGTGGATTTTAGCACAGAGCAAATGAATTTTCTGAAAATGAGAAGGTTTTGCTCTGGTAGAAACTGAATCAGTTCTGTTCCAGTATCAATCACTGTTCATTTGATGGAAAAACTCAGAAATGCTGCATGGATTTGGCAGTGTTCTGTTCCCAGATGCTCTCCTGTGTAACCTGTGACAACTAAAATCCTGTCTTTGTCAGGATGGCTGTAAGCATTTCCAATGCCCATTGGAGGGCAAGTGTGAGGCCAAGACTTGCAGCTCTTTTTATGAACTCATTGCTATGGGATTTCGGAATGATTTTTCACTGTGCCACCCAGCCCACCTGCTTGCCTCAGTGTGTTCAGGATTCAGTCTCGAGTTAGGAAAATGAATGCAAAAATGCAAGCTTACCTTTAAAGAAACTGCTTCTGGAAGGCAGAGGATTACTCATCTGTGAAAAGTGACAACTCAGGGCCCAAATTCAGCCTGGGAAAACACAGGTAACACCCAGACATAGACGGGGGCCAGTAGATTTGTTAGGTTTGGTTTTTTTCCCAGAATCTTGGGTGGATGAATAGCTCCCCTGTTGGAAAATCCCCATGGATCAGCTCAGCCAAGGTCAAATCCCCATCTTTTGTACTTTTCTTGGCCATTACTTCAGGTGATAGATGCGCTATTGACTGGCAGCAATGACAGAGCTTGGAATGATGGGGGAACTGAGGCATATTCAACACACTGGCACACAGCTAACTCATGCTAATGTTCAATAATCCTATCCTGCTGCTACACTCTAATGGCTGTGGGCTTGATAGAGCCCCCTCATTGAACTGGTGTATTTCTTATGGGCCTGCCCGCCCATCCTTCATGAATTTTTATTAAACAAAACTGTAAGCGGATTGATTTTGTACTCCTTTATTGCATTTTTATTTAATTCCTTTCAATGGTGGAGGCTCCATCATGTTATCTCGGTGTAAATCATGCTGGGGCAGCATGCCAAAAAAATAGAAAGACTACAGGATCATACTTGCATCCAGCGTAAATTTTACTCCTATAACCTTTATTAGCGTAGATTCATTGATTTTTCCCAAGTCCCCCCTTCCCCTCCCCATCCCTCCTGTTGGTTAGACTTAGGTCAGAACCTGACAGCTCTTCTGTTCAATAGAGGAGGACAGACTCATATTTTTTCTTATTTTTCCTGTTTAATAATAAAAAATAGAAGTAGTTTTGGTTGATTAAACAAGACTTCTCCCCCACCCCATCATAATGCACAGCAGAGAAAATACTGGCCTTGCCAATGTCATTGTGGACGGTGACCACTGCACTGGGATTGCAGTGGGAGCAATGTTCTGCAGAGCAGTGAGCAGAGGTTTGCTTTCATGCCATCTCTTGGTGTGTGTATGTGGGGTTGTTTGGTTTTCCTTCCCTTCCCACAGGAAATCTGCATTTGTACTGAGAAGCATTTTCTGTCCTGAATCCCTCCGTATTGCTTCTCGCCATCTTGGTGAGGTCTTGGGTAATGACTGAAGTTGTCAGCAATAATAGTTAATCACCTTTTAAGGTACCTGAACAGGGACCTCCTGTCTCTTGAACATGCCTTCCTATTAGAGTCCATTAAAAACTGAGTTATTCACAAAGGCACCACGTCTGCTTCTTTCTATAAAATACAGTTAGTAGACAAACAAGGCACCAGTAGGTGGCATGTGAGAATATACAGAGTAGTTCAGTTGTACTCTAGGTGCTAACTTTCAATTTTAAAACAGACAACAATGTCTTCCATAATGCCTTCTTAAATCACTGGCACTCCAACACACTGCAGGATGGGGCTTCACCATCTATTGGCTTCATCCTGTGGCGTGACTACGGATAACAAAGCACAGGGTTTAGAGCTGGTCCCAAAGTAGCTTGTGCTGCAGTGTAAAATCTTGTGATGTCCCTTGTTTCTGGTTGGTTGCTGTCACGCGTGTTCCTAATCTAAAAGCAATATTAGGCAGGATTCATATTGCTTTTTCAAGTTGTATGTGTTTGGTACAGTTGTACAACATAAAATAGGGTAAAAACAAGAGTAAAAAGCAGCTAAAATATTTTTCTCCCAACTGATGTATGTCCTGACCCTGCCCAGGATATGCTCTGGATATGTTAAAAGCAAAGTCTTGTGCTCTTTCAAATTGCCTTTGCTGTTGATGGAGATGTGGGAGTTAGGATTGTCTTGCAGAACTGGAGGTCTTGATTTCCAGAGTGGCTGCTTTGTGTGGCAAAAGGGCAGCATCTCCACTGAATCACAGAGCTCAAATACGACTCCTGAATTTCTGTGTTTGTGCAGAGAGTAGGACCAGGCTCTGTTCTAGCAAATGCTACTTTGCGAGGCTGTTAGAGCAGAACTGCAGCATCTCCAGTGAGGAATCCTGGCCTTAGCAAGCAGGTGCCAATGTCCCGTGGGAGAGGGAAAGATGTTGATGCGACAACAGAGACGGTTCTTCCTCTGTGCTTCTCACACAGGACAAGACCTGCACTTCCTTGTTCAGCCCTTATCTCCCTGCCTGTTACTGCAGCCCTGCTGACGCAGCAGTAAGCAGCAAGGGTAAGGGGTGCTCTTCAGTACTCATGGTTTTCTGTTCACCAGCTTAATATGATGGTTGGCCAAAGTGGATTCTAATGCCTAAGAATGAAACCTGGGTGAAGTAAGCTAGTGAGGAATTTTTAATTGAAGATAAGACGTGGCAGTGTTACAACAAACACAGATAACTGTTTTTAACTGCAGATGATACCAGAAACATTCTGATTTCTGTGCCTTTATGGAACTAGTTTTCTCTCTCTTCCTCAAGAAATTACGTTTTGTTTCAAAATTTATAATGAGTTATTTTTTTAAAATCACTGTAGTAATGCACTGACACTGAGGGTAGGACAGTGAAGATGAGCCACTGGTGGCTTACGGCTAGAAGCATTTGAACATGTATTTCTGGATTACTTACAATGATCTCCCAGAGAAAAAGCAATTGAAATGGAAGCAGCAGGGCCTTGGCTTACCAGTGTCAACATCGCTTGGCTGTTTTGAGTTAAGGTTAGTTAACACAGAGATGGGCTTCTGACCAGTAGCAAAGAGGGTTTGTCTGTGACAACAAAGCGCAATCAACAGAGAAGCATTTTATTGCTTAATTTCTTCCCTCTGAGATTAAACTAAGAAATGAAATATTTGAAAACCAGTAATTTGTATGTCATAGTTCTTCTCTAGTGCTTCTTAGTTTACTTTATCAGTCTGCTTGTAGTTGCTAGCCATGGTTCCTGCTGGCCTTGTTCAGAAACAAAACAAGAAATCTGTCCTGCTCCAAATGCAAGCAGTTTAAGTGTAGGATAAGAACAGTGATTTACTGGGGAAGAAATAGTGAATAAGAACAATTCAGTGATATTATGGCGAGACACCTGATTTTCAGAATTCTCTAAACATTTGCTGAACTGGCAGGTCTGTGACATAGCTGAAGCAGAATCTAAAGGTGTTTACCACTTTCTTAATTCAGTTAGATAGTAGTCCCTTGCTGTTTAGCTCTTGGTGCTACCAATTTATTTCTTCATATGAATTTGATATGAGTATTTTGGTTAAAGGAGTGTGAAATGGATAAGTAGGGCAGCTTACTCTGTATAAGGGATGTATAAAAGAAAAATACTCAGAAGCAAGCAAGGGGTTCTTCCATTGCTGCTGGTTTGTCTTGTCATGTCTCATCTTTGCAACAGTACATTCTGGCTCCTTGTGCAAACAAATCAATTTGTGGCTGAATTCTGTAGGGGGCTGTTCATTTAAAAATATAAAATGACCAATAGTTTTCAGATGTTTCTGGGTCAATTTATTGATGGGAAGAAACAGGTAAAAAGCTTTTTGAGAGGGAGAAATGGTGAGACCTCTCCTTTGGTAGTAATTGGTCCAAGGGAAAAATAGTCCATCTGAGTGGGGTTAATGTACTACTTGTTTATGGGGGCTAAGAAAAGAGTGTTTCTTACAGGAACTACAGTATTAATCAGAAAACAAAAATGGCAATCTAGGAAGCTAATGACATTCCAGTTGATTTGATTAGAACATAATGATTGTTTAAAACTGTCATTTCTAATTTTGTTTAAAGAAATAACATGAATTAGATCCATAGCTTAATGATTGAGGAAGAATATTTGAAACATCAAGGAGAAAACTCCTGGGCCATTAGATATTTTCTGCGCTTAGTGAATGTTTGGGAAGGGGAAATGGATGGCCTTCTTCATGCTAAATTAGCATAGAGGGACTCAGAGTGTCTTGACCTTTTCTTAACCTTGTATGCTCAAGTTTTAGAATGAGTTTGCTGGTTTTACCCTGTGTGGGGGAACAATAAATGGCTGGCTTGGGAGGGGAAAGGGAATATTTATAATAGCCAAAGTGGTGGCTGGAGAATGAGGTGTGATGTGGCTGTCTGCTGCTGATGGCTTGGTTCACCTTTGCTAAGTCATGTCACATGTTTAAACACTATTTCATTAAAAAGCCCACAAATGGAACTCTTTTGTCTCTCAGTCTTGTGAGATTTAGGTATGTTATGTAGCACTGAAGATATTACGTGAAAAGAAAGCTACAGCTATCCAGAATGTTAAGGTTTAACATTTTTTGGTCTAAATGGCTTGTTTAATAATGCCATGTTTTCACTTTCCTTTGTCTGTTTGCCAAGCCGGCAGAAGTACCTACAAGGGCTACTGTTTGTCTTATCTGAACTATCTAATTGACATTGAAGTCTGTGGCTACTCTGGGATGCAGACCAATGCAGGCATGCTGATAGAAGTTTGCAACTCTGGAAAAGTTTGTGAGCACATCATATCCTTCTGTGGAGGTGGAACTGTCACCCTGGCAGCAGGTTGGAAAGAGGCAGGAAAGTGAAGGTAGAGCTGTTTTATCTGTAGAGAAAAAGCAGTATTTTGCAATACCCAAGGTGGCACACATCTCCCAGCCTTTGTGAGTGTTCCTGCTATGTGTGAGGTTCAGCCCTCCCAGACCCCAGGCTCTCATGGTAATATGGAAATCTCAGTGGATTGGCGTGAATTTGGAAGCTCTTTGCCTGTATATCTTGTGTCTCTCTGCATCCTAGAGTCTTCTTTGCCATGTAATCCAAGTCTGGCAAGCTCCATAATAAGTGCAGATAGATGAGTGTGTGTACATCTCCATTAACATGACTGTGCAGGCTAATGATGGGACCTCCTGCTGCTCTCCGCTTGTTTTCTGTTGATTGTTATGTAATGTTCAGCAGCGGGAGGTAAATTCCTCTCCAATTTTGAGGCCCGTTGCAGCATGCAAACCCCACTGTGAGGAGTCACGGTGATTGAGCTTTCGAATCAAGTCTCATGCTGATAACTATAAATCAGGCCTATTATACACTCCCACCGACAGCCGGAAACCTTCGTACAGCATGTGGCACAGCAGAGTCTTGGAGCTGCACCGGAGTTTGTTTTGTAACTGTGAACACTTGTGTCTTTGAAAGGCTGTGATTTAAATTTGGTGGGATGTTTGTGTTCTTTCAGATAAAGGCCTGAGGCTTCTCTGGATGCTGAAGGTCAAGCTGATGCTCAGGGTATGCCATTGAAGACTTGCTCCTGCTCCGCAGGCTGTGCTGTGGGATCGAAGGGGCTGAAATGAAGGAGGTGTTTTGGTGATGGAGTTTGTTCTAGCTGCTCTTCAGTCACCTTCGTCAGGCAGGACTCTGGCCTGTGGCTTGAGAAGATGCCCTGAATAAACTCTGTTCTGCATTTTGGCAGGGTCTTTGACAAGGGCCTGTAGGGATAGGACAAGAGGAATGGCTTTGACCTGCCAGAGGGGAGACTGAGATGAGCTCTTAGGAAAAAATTCTTCACTATGAGGGTGGTGATACCTGGTTACCCAGAGAAGCTGTGGCTGCCCCATCCCTGGCAGTCCAGGGAACTCCACTCCCTGTGGAATTTAGACAGGAGTTTCACCTGAGGAAGGACAAAACATACATTTAAAAAGAAAAGTAGTCAGGACATTTGTCCTTTGGGAAGTAGCATTTCCTGTGTGCCATTGGCTTGGAGTTCTTGCACTTTTCCTACTGCTGTGCTGCTGAGCCTTGCAAGGTTGCTATAAAGCTTAATTAATTTATAGAGTACCTTGAAATTGTATGGCCAGTTCCTCAGCTGGTGTAATGTGGCATGACTCCATTGAACTGAGCAGACCCACACTGATGGTTATAACCTGGAAACTTGGCTTTGAATGCTCTTGTGTGTTATGGGCACAGGACAAGTCCTACATGAAGGTTATACTCAGCTTTCTCACAGAAGGAGCTGGCCAAAAAGTAGATCCAAATAGTTGAGCAACAGGCCCCCAGTATAAAATCTGTGGTTTACCCATTTAATAGTCACAGATTAGCAAGCATTCAAGTAGAGATATATGGTCTAGACAGCATCTGATGGGCTAATGATGAATGGAAGCCTCAGAGAGGCTTCATATTAGCCTCACATGCATAAATAACATATGTGGGTGACAAGGACACTGGAGGTCACTGGATTGTATTTGTGCTCACTCATGGCCTTTATAAGTTCTGTACTACTTAAGCATGTTCCCTCTGGGATAAAAGGAAGCATGGCCAGATATCTTTATAGTCAGAAACCTTTTCCTCATGACATTTGCTTTTTAAACCTGTTGTAATACTTTTTATTTCTGTGACATACATGGTATATTAATAGGAATTTAAAATATTTATGTGTTCCCATTATTCCTTTTTCCTTTCTCTTTTCATGTTCCTTCCAACTCTTTCCCTACCTCACACCATTTTTAGTAAATTCTCACTTCTGGAAGTTCAGAGGAAAAAGTTCCCAGATCATTCTGACTTCCTCTTTACAAATGCTAATAAACTCACTTTATAGTGCATTTTCTTGTCTACTTGCAGGTTACACACCCAGGCTTTACTTAAGAAGACTTGTAAAATGAATATTGTAAGCTTGAGTGTATTTTAACTTCCAGTAGTATCAGCTAATGAAAACAACAGACAAGCAATGGCAGAAGCTATTAGAAAGACCAAACCTGAAAAATGAAGGCATCTCAGATAAGGTTGATAGATTTATCTTACGTGAATCTCTTGTCTAATCTTGTTTCTAATGTTAGTTGTGAAGGCTGTGATGATGTTATAATTATTAGTGATAGTTAACTTTGGGGTGCTGGGAGAGAAGCTAGTAGATAGGTTCAGGGTATACTTAGTCCTAGCCTTGTCCTTAGATTTGGAAGGGTGGATAATTAAAACCTTTCCACTCTGATCTCAAGCTCTGTTTACTTGGCTGCCATATTGTAAGCTGTTGTCAATTAGCATTGTTTCTTTCCATGCTGTTTATTTCAGAAGCATAAGAATAACAACATAAGCAAGTGCTGGCCTGTGAAGCATTTGAAAGTGTTTGAAACAGCCCCAGCTGTCTTATTCTGTTCTTCTTTGATGTTAAAAGAAATAGAGAGCATGCACATTTACTGTTGTTCCAGACAGAGCAGACTGAGTTTGTGCTGCTTCTTCCCTAGCCCCAGAAACTGGGCATTGCATGTTTTATGTTAGGGGGTTGGGAGCTTTGGCACTGACTGGTTGTGTGATGGAGCCCACAACCTCTGTGTGAGCCAAGGAAGGGTCCAAAAGCTTCTGGAACATTAATCAACCCTGTCCCCAGCACCTGGGGCAATGTCAGACCTTGGGAAAGAACTTCAACAGGAGACCTCCATTGGGTTGAGGATGATTGAGATGCGAAGGGGACCTTTGGTTCCCTCTGTGGGAACGTGGCCTGGGAAGGTACCAGTAAAAGGAGTAAGCTGCTGCCTGTTCTCTGAGCAGGGAGGCTGGGCTGGCAAAAAGCAACTGCCCAATCTGGCTGACCTCAGCCAACCTTGGCTTGCCTGAAGCCATCTGTGACCAAAATACTTGCTCTGTCAGCACTCCTATGGAACTGCAGAAGGGCAAAGGATTAGGTAAGGAGACACTGAAGATGTAGAACTTGTGAAATGATGAATTTTTGTGTTCCTAGCCAGCAGTTATTTGGAATTTCTGATAACTTGTAAGTGGTGGTGATATTGCATAGGCTTTAGTCAAATAAGTAATGAGGAATTGGAGGGTGAAAGGAGCTGGTGCAGCACTGGGTGAGCAAGAAGGCTCTGACAGACATAGCACTGGGGAGGAGATGCTCTCCCCTCTGTGATGCAGGGTGAGCAAAGCTCAGTGCTAGTGGAACCCATCACAGTGCTGGGATCATCCCTCCTTCTCCTGGAGGTGCAAATCTGGAGGTCTGGGTGGTGCAAATCTTTCCCAGTATAGCTGCTCTGTCTCAGCCCCTCAGGCTTCAGCAAGTCTGTCTGAATCTAATAGATTACCACAGTACAAATTGTATTGGCATTAGGCCTAGTTAGTGTTGGGTGCAGTGTGTGTGCTGAAAAGGTTTGTATGGTGCATGTTGAATTGCTCTAATAAACCCATTGCATATTTCTATGGAAATAGGCATACACTGTTGTTCTTCAAGGAGAGAAATCTGTTAATATTTTACTGCATTGACATCTTGTAAATATTACAAGCATTTCTCATGGTTTTTTTGAGCACAATTTGCAGCAGTAGGAAGAAAATATTTCAATGAAAATACACCTCTGGAAATGGTTGTGTATTAAACCCCAGGTTTTTCTGATTTCTTGGGGGAAGGCAGGTTGGGGTGGGCATGTGCATGTGTTTTTCCTTGCATCAATTTCTGTTTTACTATCTCTCTTGCAAAATTGTTTGCAGTGCCAACAATGGTCCACAAAGAAGCAATGCTTATTAACTGAGCAGGATTACAATATCAATGGGAAGCTATCATGCAATAACCTTTTATTGATCTGTTTATCATTGGTAATGAAATAAACAAACATATTATTTATTAAATATTGATTAGTGTAAGGGGGGATAAGACCCAACTTTTTCAAGAAAAGAATGGTGGTTTCAGTTGTACCTGGAAATTTTTTGTTTTGTTTTATTTTCTTTCTAGTTTGTCCAGGATCAGATACCTGAAGCTCTTCATACTAAAGCATATGAAAGCTGAAAAGGAGATACTATGAATATGCATAGTCTAATTCTTGCCATAGCAACATGGTTACACTCATAGATTGGGGCAGTGTCTGGGGAGCAGCTTCACAGAAAGAGATCTGTGAGTTTGGGTTGATGGCAGGTTGAATAGGAGGGCTTTACATAGACTTCATTGCAGGAAGTAACAAAATAGCCTATTCTGAAAATGGGAACCCCTTTCCCTAATTCTGCCTGGTAGACAGGGCAATCAAAAAGACAAATCTTCCATCAAATAAGTTAAACATCATCCAGTTATTACTGCGGGTTAGCAGACCCTTAATCATGAATGCACCTTAGTTTGGAAAGGTACCTTGATGTTACACAGATAAGCATCTTAGAAGGAACTTGATAGATATTTTACCTTAATTCAGTGGGTATTAATACAGAAAAAAATGCTGGATTGCTATTGCCTGTGCAGAGTTATGTGTCTCCTTAACACCGTTAACGCAGTGTGAGTGTATGAACGGTGTCTTCATTTCAAATGCACATGTGAGTTAAGAGCACTTGAATAGCATCAGGCCATTTTAAAGGCTGGAATGCTTTTTCACAATATACAGTAATCACTTAAAAGCTAAAAAAAACCAAGTAAGACCAGTAGCAAATATCTAATACTTGACTGCAGATTATTCAGTATTTCTAGAAACAAATATATATGGATATTGATATCTCTGTAGAAGACCAGAGTAATGGGACTTTATAACTATATTGTGGCTTTTCAGACAAGGCAAAGGAATTATTGAGATGATACTACAGCAGACTGGCAAGCTTCTAAAATCAGAGGCACTTTTATTGAACAGAATAAGGAGATGCATGGTTTGATCCCTATCTTAACTGTAACTGCTGAGAATAACTCCTGTGGTTTTCAGTGGTTTAAAGATACAGACAATGCTTTAAAGCTCAAGATAAAATACAGGCTTGTTGCAGACTTTGGTAGATCTCCGTCTAAATTCAGTTCTGTGAAATCAGGATAAATTGCTAAATTTCTTTATCCTGATGATATCTCAGTTTGAAAGAAAACACAAAGACTTGTCTGTGATTTTGGTTTTGAGTGAAACTCTGGATTTTTCTTTGGAAATTTCCTCCTGGTTTTACCTTCACTATTTTCTTTAGTTATTAAAATTGAATGCATTGAGATCACAATCAGCTGGGGCTTGGGTTTGTTTTAAATACACCGATAACTGACAGTCATTGTATCTATCTATTTTAGCTATTCTCTAACTGGAGCAAAGCCAGGATTGGGCATTTCAAAATTGAGCTGGTCAGTTCCATGATAGTTTAAATATTGGTGTAATGCATTTTCTGCAACATGTAACATACAGAACAATGCTATTATGTTATGGGCTCAAGGCTATTAATGCTGCTGAACTTGAGGTACAGAAGTTTCCTTCAGCAGCTGAAATGAACTTGGCATCACATCAGATCCTGCAGAAATTATAAGAATGTGCAGGACCATTCTGCTCCAGACCTTTGGATCAGAACATAAGGTCGTCACTCATTCACATTGTGGGTGAAAAGGCATTTCAGGAAACATGAAACCTGTCAGAAGTAGCCACCTCCACCCTTCTAGCTGAAAAAAACTCACCTTTTTTGAAAGGTCTCCATGCTGAACGTTCTCTGGCCATATTTCAAATGCAGGAAAGCAGTCCTATTTTGAAAGGAAAACCCTAAATAATAAAGATTTTTTTCAGCAAAGTGATACAAGCCAGAGAGAAGCTAAAGGTTAATCAAAAGTGAAAAATCATGACTCATACAGGGAAAAAAAGTATGTTTTTATAAACATAAAAAAGATTATATTTGGTTCCTTTAACTATGATTAACCCAGAATATGGTTTATGCTGCTAATTGCTAGACTTAGTCTTCATATCTGTGTGCAGAATGATCTTTGATAAAAACTTTTTGAGTTCAGAACTTTTTCTCAGCTCTAACTATTAGGACTCAAACTGTGCATGTGTACATTGCAGGAGCAGTTCCTAATTATCCACAACAGACCTCTAAGCCTAGATAAATAAGGAAATTCCACTTATGGTAGTAAAAACAAATAGCAGGAAGATGCAAATCCATTGCGCCAGCAGGGCAATGTCGTTAACATTCTACATGTCTTCATGGTCAGTCAACACCTCAGATGGTTGGCTGGAAGCCAGTATAGTCTCAAAACTGTTCAGGTACATTAAAGAGGGTGCAACCAAGCCAAATCCTCCCTGTCCCGGCTTCAGAGAAGGACGGGTTTGCATGTCATTAGCTTGGAGCCCAGACAGCTACAGCTACAGCTGGCTGTGTCTCGTTATTATATGTGTTTGAGATTAAGCCGAAGTTTGGCACTTGATTATAACTGGACCTGTGTCTAAATTTCTGGCCCACACACATGTACTGAGCAGCTGTAGAAATGTGCCTGCTCAATTCAAAGCTGGGTTTATCTTTGTTATTTTGGGAACATCGGTTTTCTCTTGTTCTAAAAAGTGAGGGGTTTTGTTTTGTTTTTGTTTTTTTTTTCCCCAAGTGAAACAGGCATAGATAAGTTCTGTCTCATTTATCTGAATTCAAACTATACGTTCTCTAAGTGAAAATATGTTGCATTTCCCAAAGTTACTACAAACAGGAATAAAAATTCTCTAACCCTTCTTTCAGTGCCAATCTGTAATACTGTGCTTAAATGAATTGTCGTAATACCTGAGGAGGTAAGAGGTAGGAATGAACTCTAGAAAAGCAAAATATAGCAGGTTCTGCTCTGTATTGATGTGAGATGGGAGCTGTAACATCTTTCAAAGTCAGCCTTGCTCAGAGCTTCCCAAGCCTGCAGCATGGGACTGGCCTCCTGACCCTGAACTGCCTTGGCTGGGGGAATCCTTAAACTGCTAAAAGAAATTGAAAACAAACCAAAAGCCAAACCAGCACCAAAACTGCAAACCAAACAACAATACCCCCAGGTTGCAGGCATGCTGGATGCCTGTTTTGGTGTCTACTGCAATGAATGTGAATTTCCAACTTGCCTTCATTATGCCCAGCCCAAGGCTGCAGGAGTGGGATTCATCTAAATGCATGTGCTGGAGCTCTCGTCTGACTCCCATGAGCAATCCACGTGAAGCACTGGAGCACTGTGGAATAGGCTCTCCTGGAACACGATTTGTTATTACCTGTCCCCTTTAGAAGGAAATAACTGTTCTGGAAAAACCATTTTTCCCTGTTGATCATGATGGGAATCTCAAAGATGCACCTGTCTCTAGATGTCCCTGTTTTATTTGTCTCAGGTAAGATGAATCCTACATTCAGTAACTGGTCTAAGATTTCAATAGCAAGTAGGAATGGGACATAGCAAACAGCATAGATATCCTTGTGGACTGGGCACCAGGTTGTATGTGTATCTCCTGGCTTTCATACATTTTATGTGTATACTGTTTATAAGGAGTAATATAGAATAAAGCCTATGGTAGCCTATGTGCTGCCATAAAGCACATGGCAGCCATGTAGGGAGTGCCTAAATGCATTTGACCTGTGACTTGTACCTAAGACTGCTCACTGTTTTGAGCTGTATGTGCATAAACTGTGGTTTAGGACTTGCATCCAGTGCAGAGGCAGGGATCAGTATTTCAGCTGCTGAAGCTTCCTTTGAAATCCCTGCAGGAAGGACTCATGCAATTAAGGGAAAGAGCGGCCAAGCTGAGACAGATCACAAACCTGTGCACTATCTTTGAATTACCTTTGTTTTATACAACTCCCCCCAGGCAGTGCAACCAAAGCCTTTTAAAACATCATCAGACAACTCGTCAAATAGCCTGATTTTTGCAACCCCCCCAACAAAAGGAAAAATGATAACTTTGAAATGAGAAGTTTGAGATACATGTCTCCCCTTCTTCTTTCAAAGGACAAAAGGGGAAGCAGTCAGGCTTTTTCTCAGTTGCCCCTTATTGTTCATTCATTGCCATTTTATAGGGCACATGAAAGTACAGTCCAACCAGTTCCACAGAGACACTGTGCTCAAAGTATTAACAATCTAAATACAAAGGTTAATCTCTTCCTGGTTACAAACTAGAGATGGTGCTCAATTACTTGCTAAGAGGGGAAAACTGAAAGGAAATACTATTAAGCAAGTATCTTTCTGGTAAGTTTGAGCATTCTGAAGACGTTCATTAGTGCCTCTTTCATTTCACTGATGCTGGTGCAGGCGCTCTTGTGAGCCAGTGTTGCAGTATCAGGTTGTTCTTGGGTGTCATAAAGCTGAAAGGAAGACAAACATCTTATGTGTATCTCTGGCAAGGTGATGGTGTATGTAAGCACAGATCTGGGAGTTATACCTGCAATAGAGGAAGGTTATTTATTACCATCACTGGAACTAGAACCAAGCCTTTCCAGAGGTGGCTGATCCTTTTTCTTTAATACGTGATACTTTGATTGTAATGTTAAGTGTGTGCTTTGCTGAACTGGGACCTTGACTCTGCAGAGGGAACTATTCTTGAGCTCTTGGTACGTGAAGAACATTTCCCATTAGATCATAAATTATTTACTTTCAGGTCTAGTGAAATCCCTCCTGAGTTAGTGATGTATGGGAAAGTCAGACCTATAAACTTACTTAGTTTGAATAATTCTTCTGGTAGATCTGGAAATATTTAAGCTCGTTCATTTTTTATAGTACTGTAAATTTAAAGAATTTAATTTTCTAAAAACTTGTTTCTTCTGCTCTGTCATATCAATTGTCACAGAATGAACTCATAAGCACCATTGTAAAATTTGTAACATAGGTGTTTGCACAGCATTTGTCACCATCTTAAATACATCAGGTTGGTGTGGATTCTATGTCTGCATCAACCCACAAAGAAATTGCAGGAGGATAGAAGCAAGTGATAGCTTTCATTTGGCTGCATCCAGCTCCGAGGGCTGGAGCAGCTCTGCTCTGGAGCCAGGCTGAGAGAGCTGAGCTGGTTCAGCCTGGAGAAGAGAAGGCTCCTTAAGAGGTGACCTTAGAGCAGCTCCAGTGCCTAAAGGGCCTCCAGGAAACCTGGAGAGGGGCTTGGGACAAGGGCCTGGAGAGACAGGCCAAGGGGAATGGCTGAGATGAGCTCTTAGGCAGAAGCTCTTCCCTGGGAGGGTGCTGAGGCACTGGCACAGGGTGCCCAGAGAAGCTGTGGCTGCCCCATCCCTGGCAGTGTTCAAGGACAGTTTGGACACGGGAGCTTGGAGCAAGCTGCTCCAGTGGAAGGTGTCCCTGCCCATGGCAGGGGTTGGAGCTGGATGAGCTTTAAGGTCCCTTCCAACACAAACCAATCTGTAATGCCAGGAAACAGCCCTGTCTCTCCATGCTGTTGGACCCCTGTGCCAATAGCAGCAGTTCAGTGCATCTGCTCTCTGCAACCCTGCTGTGCCTGTGGCCCCAGGGCAGGGAGCATCTTGGTGCTGTGCATGGTGGAGACCCCTGCTTTATACTCACAGATCCCCAACTGGTATGGATGTTTTCCCTGTAGGAGCACTCAGCTGTGCCTGCTTTCTCCTTGTATGGACCACAGAGCAGACATACAGGATGGGAGGTGTCAGGTTGGAAGAAAATGAAAAGAAGTGGAAATGAAAGGTATTGTGCTTTGCTCCAGCATGTGTATATACATGGATCAGTCTCCGTATGTCTCTTGGATTCTGAGGACACGCAGTGCTCCGTAGTTTACAGATTATTGATTTTGATGGGCTTTGCAAGAATCGAAATACATTTTTCTGCTTGTAAAACATTGCAACATGTGGCAATACCATCATAAGGAGAGGAACAATACAGTAATTCTTTATCTTGAAGGCTTAAAGGCAATTGTAAATGAAGACCAAAATGGGAACTCATAAAGAGATACCAAATCTAACTCACTTGAGTGCCAGTATCTCAACTGTAGAACAAAGTAGTGAAACAAAGACACTCTTTACAGACAGTAGGTTTTTTTAATCAATGACTATTCCAGCAGAAGTTAAGGAATGAAAGGTTTTTCTTAAATGTTAAAAAGAATTGTTTTGTGCATCTGTCTATTTAATTCAAAAGCAGCGGATAAGCAAACCCTGACTGAACTGTGAACACTGGCAATTGACCTTCGATGTGATTTGGATGTTTAGGCACAGTGACTTAGCTTCTAGATCACCCAAAGGGCTTTGAAATCTGCTTCTTCTCTGTAGAGCTAAATGAGACATCACCTGCATGGTTCTCTTCTTCTGGGGCCTTTAGAGGCTTTTTGCATCTTACAACATTTATTGTGGCATCATGAAGAAAGAGAGAAGGCTGCAGGAGCTTCAGAATGCCAGGTTATCTGCAGTCACTTGTTTGGAAGCAGGGTTTTGCTAGGATCTATCACCAGGTTTTGTACAGCTGATCAATAAATGGCATTCCCTGTTAGCCTCAGGAGAAAAGTTCCCTTCCCTAGTCCCTGGCAAACTGCTCTCCATCCTGGCCCTTCTTGCTCCAATGGCAGCAGGAAGGCAGGTGCACCGGACTTGTTCAGTGAAGAACCAGAGGATGCTGCAGCATAGAATTTCCCCTTGACCCACCTTTCAGATGCCCAAGTTTGGACCTGTGCTACTTCACATCCTCCAAATGACACAGATGGCAGGATAGAGCCAATCGGAAGCACTTGATAACAAAATGGCAATTTATTTTGCAATTCCTTCAGCATTCATGCTAACAATACCAGTCCTGATGGGCTCCTTGGGTATGAATGTAGCTTTCAATATGCAATTCCATAGGAATTACACCACTGCTCAGCTCTCATTAAGTCTGTTTTATTGTAAAGTGTTGCTGAGAAATCCTCCTATTCCTGATACAGGACAACTGCTTTGCTTCAAAGAACTGCCTGATTTCCAAAAGCCCCTGCCTGTGTATCTGCAGGGTTTTTTTAAATGCTCTCTTTACAGCGCATTATCTCACTTTGTTTATATTTTGGACACTAATGTGATGTGTTTAAGTATGTAAATTGCCATAATATGAGGAAATTAGATGTTAAAAATAGCTGTGGAGTACTGGAGAGGGAGTGGAATGCAATAAGGTGGCCAGGGTGGGAGGAGGTGCTCTTAGAGCCACAATTTCTCTCTCCATCTTTTTAGGGAGATAAATCCCTCCCTGAAGTCAAGTCCCCAAAGAAATCTGATTACAAGGCACTGCCTTCTACAGGTGAGCCAGTAAGCAAGTAAAACCCTCACATTGATACAAACACCTCTTGTCTGTGGGTCTGGACATGGGAATTCAAGGCTACCCCCAGCAGAACTGAATCCGCTTTCTAGAAAAGCAACTGGCATCCATTTAGTTCAACCTCATGATCTAAATACAAAGTTAGAAATCCCAATCTGACCCATGTGGGAGGTGATTATTTAGCTGCCAGGTACCTACATTGTGCCCACTGTTAGCAGTGTCAGGTCTTGAGAGCCCTGGGACTACCACTGGCACTGTGGCTGAATTGCATGCAGTGTAGCTTGGAGGGGCTGGAGTACATAGTCAGCTCCCAGCTACATGCACCCCTGATCTTAGGGTTTATTTACACTCTTTCTATCTACTCTTTACAAAAGCTCTGTGAAAAGGAGTGATGAAGTGGTTTAAATAATGGCATCCTTGTAGAAGAAATGTTGTGGAGATCCTGGAGGTTTTAAGTTGTGAATTCATCTTCAGCTTCTACTCAAAGGCCTAAAGTTCATTCACCTGTGTTTGGGTGGATGGGTCATTCATTCCATAAACAGCTTGGTGCCAAAGTAGTGAAAACAACAAATATCAGTTCCCCAGCTCATGTACTTTGGCAATCTGTCCCTGGTACTGTACTTGTTACGCCCATCCAGCCCTCATTTCCATTGCCTAAAATCCCAGGTCTGTTAACTTGAATCTCTCATTAATAAGTTTTCCTGCAGTTGCCTGTGAAGTTACAAAATTTACTGTCTTCTGATCATGTGCTGACAGCTATCTTCACTTGGGCAGTCTCAAACACTGGTGCAGTAAGCGGCCAACACCTGCAGCCCCATAGCTCCTTTCCTTCTTTTCTGGGTTATGTTACCATGCAGCAGCATCATCAGGAGCATAAAGTGCTCAGCAGGAGGGTTGGTCAGTGCTGCCAGGTGCTTGTACAGAGGCAGCCTTTTCCAGGCCCTAAGATCACAGAATCCCAGGCTGGTTTGGGTTGGAATGGACCTTAAAGCTCATCCAGCTCCAGCCCCTGCCACAGGCAGGGACACCTTCCACTGGAGCAGCTTGCTCCAAGCCCGTGTCCAACCTGGCCTTGAACACTGCCAGGGATGGGGCAGCCAGAGCTTCTCTGGGCACCCTGTGCCAACCTAACATCACCTTTACCAATAGAGAAGTGCTGGTCGTGGCTGCAGGACTGGGTGTCCCTTACTGCTTCCCAGCTGTGGGGTTGCTCTCTCTGCTGTAACCTCCCCTGATTTCACACATGAGGAGTGAAGATGTTCCCATAAGAAAGAGTCTCAAAGTTATAGCCCTTGTGGGTGATGTTAGGGTGATTGATGGATACTCAAGCCATCCGTCCACTTGTTTATATAGTGCTGGGAAGCATCTGTACCTGGCCTCCACTCCCAGAGGATCTGTGAGAAAGTCCTGATAATCAAAACATGTTGCATACTGGCAATGTGGCATTAAAATCAGTTCTAATGATCATCTGTCATCTCTAGTGATTTGCCTGTCACACCAAACCCTCCTTCCTCTAGCTGGGAAGAAGCCTGGGGATGAATGTGGCAGAGACAATGAAGCCCCATGGCCTGCTGCTGTGTTGCTGATTACCATATTAATGTGCAGCGTCCCAGCTGAATGCTGGGCAAAGGACAGTACATCTTTAATTGGAAATATAAAGGACTGCTCATGGCCTGGCTTGAACTGGGAGGATTTATGTCTCTCCCTCTAGATGGGATTGAAGGGAATAGTATGATTCACTGCGTAGCGTGCATGTCGTCTGATTTACTGCCCATCATTTACATTCCACTAAAGTCAATCAGTGCAGAAGGTCACTCCCAACCTGAATCTTTTCATGTTAAATCTTTTCTGTCCCAGACTCAGTCAGGCCAGGCGAGACGCTTGGCAACCCACGCTGGTTTTGGGGTTGTTAATTTTAATTCTCCATTTAGGAGCAAGGAGACTGTAAAAAACAAAGAAAACCAGAAAATTCTTGTGCGTCCATTGATGGAGCCTCTACACAGCCTAAGTTCAGCAGACTCAACAAATGGCTGCTTCCTTTCTATTAAATCTGTACTTGCATACTTGTCATGAGGCTGATGAATTCCTTATGCTCTGGGTCAGCAAAGGTAGTTCTGCTAACCCTGCCCAAATAATGTATTTGTTTGTTTGCCTAAAATTTTGGCCTGTCCCTATCAACATTTGCTGGGCAAAGACTTGAAAGATGACATGTTTTAGATACTTTTTTTTTCTCCTGAACGGTGCTTTTGAACACAAGTAACACATTGAAACTATTTTAACATTTTTATAATGAAACTTACAATAAGTTAAGACTCTCCTTGCAGTATACTGGCAATTCATAATAGAAAATTAGGACCAGACTTCTGTAGTAGATGTGTGGTCTGATTCCCTAATCATATGTGCAGCTCAACCTGCAGCCTTGGAAATGGCTTTCCAGTAGTCTGACACAACTAAATATGAAGCCTGTTGATTCACTTGTGCAATTTTGTGATGTTACATAGGACCACATGCTTTGACAAGTTTATGTTTAACCCTGAATTTATACTTAATTTATTATTGAATGATGATAATAGAGGTTGCTTGGTTTTGCAAGATTTTAGGTAAGTAGGAGCTGAATTTAGCTCAGAAATTTAGCTGAATTTAGTCAGAGATTCATTCAGGTTGGAAAGATCTCTATATTCATCAAGTCCAACTGTCAACCCAGCACTGCCAAGTCCACCACCAAGACATGTCCCAAAGCACCACATCTGCACGTCTTTTAAATACGTCTAGGGATGATGACTCTACCACTGCCCTGGGCAGCCTTTTACAGTGCTTGAATTGTGATCTATTGGCTAGACTTTTCTTGTTGTCTGACCGAACAAATACCAGAAACTAAATATGAACATAATTCTGAATAAAAAAGTGAAATTTCAATTACATTTGAGCAATATATACTTAATAGGACTCTTGTGGTGTCAGTAATAACTCTTAAGACCACTGTTTGTTAGAGTAGAAGAGCAAGTAATATGAAATGTCTATTTTACTAGGGTTTTTTTATATGTAAAGAGAGTAGCTTGAGAAAATAATGGAGGTCAGCTGCTTCAAGTGCTCTTTGCTCTTTTCTCTCTCCACATTTTGAAGTTTTGAGGAAATGTTGAAAACTCTTTTGCTGGTGATTTTTTCATAAGGGAAAACACTCAAGCTGGGCACCCCTCAGCAGGAAACTGGCCAGGGTGGTGGTTCAGAATGTGTGTTCTGCAAAATATAGCTGATGAAGTCATGCAACCACCACAGAAAATAAGATCAATACTTGCATGTAAAACACAGAGCTAAGAAGAGTTAAACACAAACTACATCAGATTTGTGCTGCTTTGTGTATGTGTGTGTTTTATTTAGGGAATGCTTAAAGAAGTGGTTTGACTTCCAGGGGATTACAGAGGTATGTAACTTCTAAGAGTATAATTGTCTTTCTTCACTGGGATGTACTGGTGAATAGCTTGTTGTCCTGATTAACTAGCTTTACTGATTAACTCACAAGAGCCGCTTAGTGGTGGCCTAAGCCACTTAAACACTTCAGGAGATTATTGCAGCTTAGCTGTTTTAGGGGCATCTTACAGTGTTTACTGACACTGCTAAACTGGTCAGAGCTACAGGGCTCACATGCTTGTTACAACTGTAACAGGGGCAATAAATAGTCATCGGTAGATGGAGCAATGTGAACACATCAAGCAGTGTGCTGTCACCTATGACAATACCTGTTTCTTCTCCATACATTTCTAAGGACCATCCTGATAGAGCTTTCTTCAGTATCTTTGCGGAAGACATAAATATTATTCTGTAATTACATACAGCTGTGATGGCAAAGTTGTTGGTGTGTTGGATAATGACTGTAATCTGTGCCAAACTACCCTTCAGATGATTTTCAGCATCTTTGTCTGTGAAAGGTGATAGTAATATAAAATAAATAGTATAGAAAATCAAACCTGGAAGGCAAAGCAGTAAAGGGAATCTCAAACTTTCATCTCAATGAAACTCTTATGATTATTCATTTTTCAACCTGTTGTATTAAGCTTATACAAAGAACCAGAAGGTAACAGTAGATTGGCAGAGTAGCTCTCTGCAATTTACCTAAACATAGGTACACAGAGTCTATAAATCCTGTAGCGGTTTTGAAAGCAGTAACATTAAAAGTATGCTAGGTTTTCCTGTCAAAATGAAGTAATTCTGTGTTGCAGTTTCTATTTTTTACTCCTGTGTTGTGCTGCTTCTTGAATCTGTGCCAATGGGCTTCCAAAAATCTGGAAGTGTTGTAGTGATCTTTATTATTTGGTATTTTCTGCTGCATAAATACACTAACATCTTTCACCCCTATTAAATTAATACAGCTGGAGGACTGAAAAGACAAATTAGAGGGGAGATTTTCAACAGGATGAATGTCAAGGTGCTGATGGAATTTACAAGCTAATTTCTTTGCATGGTTATGATACTGGGAGGATTGTATGGCCACTTTGCTAAGGTATTGGAGTAGCTTAAGGTGCCTGATGTCAGCTAGGAGTGGCCACATCAGGCACCAGAGGACTGTGCCTGAATGCCCTTGACTTCTTGGCTCTGAGCGTGTAATGACCAGCTTCACAAATCCTTCAGGGCAAATGCACCCCTTGGAGGTCATCCTAAAATCAGCCAATTAATGTAAAGGGCTTTATCATAGGTTGTTCTAGAAACTTGTTTTGCCCATGATTTGAGTCTAGAGTGCAAGCTAAATAGGAAAAGTCTCTAAAACATGCATTTGCATGAGAACTGTTATTTGTGGTTCCAGCCTGAATTCCTACAAAAGAGGAAAACTGCAATCCTTAAGAATCAGTGTTAATTCACAATTATTAATGTTTCCCCTTTAAAGGTGATTATTTAATTAAATACCTCCTTTTCTCCTCATCAGAAGTATGAAGTCTATATGAAGTGAGCTATTTTGGGGTTGGCTATGGATTAAAATTCAGGTGGTTATTAGCTTTTGCTATTTTCTTGGAAGTTGATGCTCTTCTTCCCCATTCCCCTTCCCTGAAGGTTGCAGAGAATGCTGTGCTTAGCAGAATAATAAAAATAAAACAAACACCTGCCCTCAGATTGGTTCTGTGATAGGTACCACAGAAAACAAGGGAAAAAAACCTATCAAAATGCTCTTTGTGTCAGATGTGCATGTTTAAGACAAAAAGCAGAAATGTGTCTGTATGGTCATCTTTGGCAGGGTTTTTGTTATGAAACTTGAGTTCTTTTTGGGAAGCACTGGAAGACTATGAGTTCTCAAAGCATTTGGCAGCTTTTCATCTGGATGCAAACTTGCAAAGGGCATTCTATGAAGTTGTCAGACATATGAAAATACAGACCAGCAACCCTGTGGACCTGTAGATATTGTCTTCAATTCTGTGAAGTGGGAAAAATGTTCTTGTTCCACATCATGGTAGTTACTTTTGGGACCCTTGTAAGTATTTAAGGACACACAGATTCTCACTACATGGAGCAAAACAAAGTCAAAATAATCTTAAAATTTAATGAGACCAAATGTATAACACTTTAAAAGTATTGTTAACTAAGTGCAAATATTTTGCTATGGAGCGGCTGGGTCCTGGAATTACTGTGTAAAAGAGTATTTGCTATGCCTTTAATTTATGGCTCAAGACCACCCAGTGAGCTATTAAATGGGGAATGAGTTGCAGAAGTTTAATTTCTAAAGGCTGTATTATATCTTGCCTTGTCTCTGTGTGGTCACCTATACTTGTGTAAATAGAGCAATGAACTGCATCGTCTTTGCTCAGAAAAAATCGGACAGGATGCATGCACTAAAGAATTGGTCCCTCTATGTCCTGTTCCAGGAAAATTCCAGTGTCTTTCTGGCCATATTCACTGAACAAGGGGAATGACACATTTCCTTGTGTCAGTCTCTTGTGTTTCTCCCTTTTCTTCACACTGCAGTAGACCAGTGTGAGCAGCTGTAACCACAGAAGAGTATAAAGCCAGCTCTTACGGGTCAGCTGAAAACTCAGATCTTATCACATCACTTTCACAGGTATGTGAGGAAATCAAGCTTAAGCTTAAATGGAGATTTAGGGTCAGCATTAAGATGTTGCTCAAGGCATGGCAATTGCATGGGAAGAGCACATGCTGCATTGAATGCAGTAGACAATGCCAAAAAAAAGGCAATTAGACCACCTTACTGGCACAGAAAGTAATTGCAGTTTGAGTAATTGTTTCTCTTATTGACTTTGAAAAGACACTATTATGGATGCATCTAATCAGGGATAAAAACAAAGGAAATTATCTTAAACCAATGTATTTTTTTTTCTTTGGAATCTGTTTCATTTCTGTTTAGATACAAGATTGCTTGAGATTATCTTAATCCTCTGCTTGTGTATCATGCACCTATCAAGTTGTATAGAAAAAAAGAGCCACATTTCCTCCCTTAAGTAGGCTCGTATCTCTCCCCATTTACAGGTTTCTGAGCAGTCTTTCTCAGTGCAGGCTCCACACTAAAGGAGTTTACTAGTCTATTCTTTTTATGTCTAAAAACTTAGCATCATAGAATCACAGAATACTTTGGGTTGGAAGGGATCTTAATACCATCTAGTTCCAACTCCCCTGCCATAGGCAGGGATGCCTCACACTAGACTGTGTTGCTCAAGGCCCTGTCTAAGCTGGTCTTGAACACTGCCAGAGATGAAGCATTTACCTCTTCTCTGGGCAGCCTGTTCCAGCACCTCACCACCTTCACAGTGCTTCTCCCAGTGTTATGTCCTCTCTACTGTTCCACATTTTTACATCCTCCCTAAACTTGACTTCCTTATATTTGGCTATGCCAAAGGGTAAGTTTAATTTGTGCTGTGCTCCTGTGTGTGCCAATTAGTGATCAAACTCCCAAAGCAGAATTGTGCTAATGGTATGTTTCAACTAACTGTTCAGATAAAGTCACTTGCTCATGAATAAGCAGCACTGACTCTGCATTACAGCCTTGTTCCTGTTTTCCTCCCTCTTTTTTGTGCTTCTTTTTTTCTATGATGCAGAGTTGTGGTGCAAACACGCAGAAATAGTTCACTAATCCTCTGACTTAAGGGCTGTTTTCCTGTGTTCCATTTTGATCCTTTACATTCTTACTGCAAACACATCAGGTGGAAGTCCTTTCAGTTCTTAACACTGAAAAATCACTGTTCTGATTGGACCTGAATCGTATAGATCAGCTGTCAGTATTCAATGAGGATGAGGTGTCACAGTTCAATAAGCAGTGGAGGTACAAATGACCCTGGTATGGGATGTCTGTCCATCACAGGGTGATTGATACTAGACTCAGAGGTGCCTTGTAGAGTAAAAGACCCCCAGGTAAAAAGGTTTGAATTCTCTACTGAATAGTTTGAAAGGTAAGAGTTGTCTCTGCTGTCTGCAAATAGTATTTCAAATTATGGTATTGACATAAGATAGAAGAACAAACCAGGCAGGAGGAATCTCTGTAAAAGCCTTCTTAGACAGCAGCTTTAAGCCATGCATTTCTCGACCTTTATTTTAAAATTGTCTTTGACTAATGAGAATTTGGTAAAATATGCAAATCATGCAAGTCCAAAAGCAGCACAATGTTTTCTTGGTATGAGGGAAGTAGAAACTGATGTGATTGGTTATGAAGAAACTGAAATCCAGTCAGAACATGAGGGATGAATTGTCTTTTCAGGAGTGCATGTCTCAGTCTAACATTTCTCCTCTTGGCCAGACAGACAGGCATTTTCTCTACAAAACGCATGAAATAATGCATTTCTTTAGAATTTATCCCTTCCTGGATTGCAGATTTTAACACAATCAGATTATTTGGGGGGCAAAATTTGAGCAGCTCTGCTATCTTTTCAATGTGATTTGAGTCAAAATTGTATTGTTTTGCTTCATGTTGCATTGTATCTCTAACTACAGTTATACAGTAACTATGAAATTCCAAGATCTAGAAGAGGCATATATACCTCAATGGCTCTTGACCATTCCAAGACCTCTTCTTGATCTCGTAATTTTCTTCTTGGAATTGTTTGGCCAATGTAATGCTTTTGCAAATATTCCATATCCTGTGTTACCAAAGCTGTGGGCAGCCCAAGTGATTTACTGTGAACCTCAGAGAGGTGTATTGCCAGAAGAGACATCATGGGAGGTTACTAGGTGTGGTAGTTAAGGCACATTTCAGCAGCTGGGGTCAGAGGGCTGATTTCAAGGTCTTGTCTTGTTTTGTTGGCCACAATATCATGGCCTTGGGCACTCTCCTTGGAGATAATAACTAGCAATTATAAACCTTTAAACATTGTGGTTATGAGACATTTGTCTTCTTTTTCCTTTCCTTTATAATTTACCTACCCAGAAAAGCTTAGCTCAAATCTTACTGACCATCTGGAATCTGTGTGGTCCAGCTCTTCATTGCATTATTGTATCCAAGAATGCAGATGGTAAAAATATAAGTTCCTTGAAAATGGTATAGACAACATGCAGACAGGGTAACATACTGCTTGTACCCATATAAAACGGGTTGCAAAATTTTGTTTGGGTGATGTGGCAACATCTCTGTGGTCCTACCTCAAGAAAATTAATTTTCTTTCTCCTAACAGTTCAGAGAATTCTAAATTGTAAAATGACAGAACGATTTTGTAAGAATTTTGATGCTGTGAGGGCTGGAGCAGCTCTGCTCTGGAGCCAGGCTGAGAGAGCTGGGCTGGGGCAGCCTGGACAAGAGAAGGCTCCTGAAGGGGAGACCTCAGAGCAGCTCCAGTGCCTAAAGGGGCTGCAGGAAACGTGGAGAGGGGCTTGGGACAAGGGCCTGGAGGGACAGGCCAAGGGGAATGGCTTGAACCTGCCAGAACAGGGGAGACTGAGATGAGCTCTTAGGCAGAAGCTCTTCCCTGTGAGGGTGCTGAGGCGCTGGCACAGGGTGCCCAGAGAAGCTGTGGCTGCCCCATCCCTGGCAGTGTTCAAGGCCAGGTTGGACACAGGAGCTTGGAGCAAGCAGCTCTAGTGGAAGGTGTCCATGCCTGTGGCACTGGGGTTGGGACTGGAGGAGCTTTAAGGTCCCTTCCAACACAAACCAGGCTGGGATTCTATGTTTCTGTGAAGAAGTATGAGCCCCATGACTCTAGTCTGAACTTCAAGACTTCTCACAACCTGTCCTTTTCTGTCCCCTGGGGGCAACAAAACGTGCTGGAAACCATTGCTTTCCTGGGGAAAAAAAAATGGAGTTGAATGTCCTGCCTGCTCTTGTTGTGAAACTCCACAGGTTGCACAGTGAGGGGAGGAAGGGAGCTGCAGTGAGTCTGGCTCTATTTCTCTGCACACGTGCCCATATTGATGAGTGGCCAGGTCAGCCTGGGTGTGAAGTTCATTCTGTTACTTGGAGTCTGTCCAGATTTACCTTCTAGACCCTTCTAGTATTCTTGGTAAAATCGGGGATCAATTTGGCTGATATTTTTCCCCTCTGTCATCATGGCCTTGCACATCGCTGGGAGCTGAAGGAGTTAAAAAAGCATGAGTTGATATTTTATTTATTTTCTTAGTCTTAAAAAATCAGACCAGGAAAGAGGATGTCCTCTGCAGTTTTCAAAAAACCTGATGATTAGCAGCCCTGACTTGTGTTGACTGTGGATGGGAAATTCACCTGTCAGCCAAGTATGGAGACTGCTTTAGGAACCAATACACTTGCAGAATACAAAGGAAAAAGCTCAGCTTTTTGTCATGCTGCTGGGATGAAGACTGAACTGTAACAGTCCTTCTGCTCCCTTCTCCGCTCAGTTTGTCACCCTTCACAACCACAGAGTTCATTGCTTAAAAAAACCCCAATACAAATTCTTCTGTGTGCTGCATGTGGAGTAATGCTGTAGTGACAGAGAGCTATGGAGCTGCTTCTGGGTAAAGATACATCACCAGCTGACTGATATGTGACCCACAGGTACCACATCTGTTACCTAATGACCAGTCACTTAATTATAGACTAGGTGACATGTTTATAAGGGTGAACTTTAGAATGCTATTAGGAAATGGACAGATGAACTATACTGGTGCCCTCCAGGTAAATTTCACCCAGACTCTTCTGCCTCTGTGGACCCATTACACAGTAATTAGGGTGATTTTAAAGAAGGATGCAAGGAGTTAAATGACTAACCTTATTATTGCTTCATTTGTCACTGTGGTAAGTGCTGCTTTGGGGGAGGTGGCTTGGAAGAAAGTGAGAGAGAGAAAGAAAGAAAAGAGACTATGAGGTGTAGAAGTCTCCCCTTCCCTAAGTCCATATGTGAAGAGTGAGAAGATGAAGAAAAGTGAGTGGTGTGGGATCTGGGGGCACAGGGGCTGTTCAGTAGGTTTCTGTGGCATGGGAGGGATCTCACTTGCCAGCCCTGTAGTGAGTCCTTGGATGCCTCTGTAGCAGTGGAGTAAGGTAAATCCAAAACCCAATCCCCAAAGTTATTTGATTTCCCTCAGTTCCCACCCATGGAGGGTTTCCCGGGTCCAGAGGTTCCCTTTAAGCTATGTATGGGATGGAGATCTCTGCTCTCCACTGGCAGATGGGAATTAGCTCTCATGAGATCTCTGATAAATACCCTGTCATATGAAATGATTGATTTCAGCTGTCTGTGGTGAGATGACTCTTGAGAGTTTTTATGTAAGAAGTGCTTCATTCCTAGGTGTACAACAGCCCCTTGTTTAAGGGCTATAGTGTAACCATAGAACCAAAGTACTCCAGGAGCAGATCATAGTAATTTACTCACAGGGAATACTGAAATTGCAATAACTGAAAAGTTCATGAGAAATCTTCACTTTCTGGTTACAAACATAAAAACTGTTTTCAGTCACTGCACAATTTTAAATATTGGTCTGATCTTGCAAAACCTTTGTATTCCCTCTCTTTCAAAATAACAGTTTGTTCTCCATCAATTTATAGGTGGAAAATTCTCCAGTGCTCTTACAAGCTTTTGAGGGAAACTGTATCACTGAGCTTTTTTCCAAAAAGCCAATTACGGCGTTTTTGGAAGAGCATCCATCTGCAAATGAGAAACACGTTCAAGTTAATGTCACAATTAATTTAACATGAACAAATAATTTTAAAAAAGATGATTTTTCCTGAAAAAAATTGGACCATTGAAACAAGCTATAACCTCTCTTACAGTTGAACCTTGTTTTGATACACTTAAAAAAACAACAAGGGAATTCCAAATTTCTCCCATCAGATTGGACTCTTTACAGACACACAAAATAAAAGATTTTTTGCAGCAGAAGGATTTAATTTTACATTTGAAATCTTTGAAACAGTTTTCATTTTGCCCACAGCACTGATGTTAGAGATGGTACCCAAAGCCAGGTGAAGTCATAGAATCCCAGACCAGTTTGTGTTGAAGGGACCTTAAAGTTCATTCAGTTCCAACCCCTTCCACTAGAGCTGCTTGCTCCAAGGCCCTGTGTCCAACCTGGCCTTGAACACTGCCAGGGATGGGGCAGCCACAGCTTCTCTGGGCACCCTGTGCCAGTGCCTCAGCACCCTCACAGGGAAGAGCTTCTGCCTAAGAGCTCATCTCAGTCTCCCCTGTTCTGGCAGGTTAAAGCCATTCCCCTTGGCCTGTCCCTACAGGCCCTTGGTCAAAGCCCCTTTTCAGTCACCAGGCATAACTAATGCTGCTAAAAAATGTGCTGCTGTACATAGAGGGAAGCTATTGTTTGTTGCTATACTTGGCATAATAATTAATAACAACTTTCCAGGCTGAGTTTTTTGTGAAGTGCTGTGCTCCTTTCAGCTGTTGTAAACACCTCCACACCCCAGGACGTGGTTTGCCATTAAGAGTGATTCAGTCTGCTTTATTACTGATACCTACAAATTAATGTAGGTTTGATTTTTCTGTTGAAAGGGTCAGTCAGGAATAACAGAAGGAAGAGGGAGTGGTGGGGCGGCCCACTGGAGGTGCAGAGAAACCTGAGCCACGCAGCACCACCAGGAAATTCCATGGCTGGATTGGAAGCTGGTACCCAGGAACTTTGGGTTTGGGAAATTAATTTCAGATGACTGTGAAATTTGCCTCCTAAATAAATAGTCTGCATATTCTGAGCTGAGGATGTAATTTAAAACAGCGTGGGGTATTCAGGGCATTAGAAGCCAAAGGGAAAAAAGAGGTATGGGGGTGGAGTAAAGAGAGCCATTCGAAACTGTGATTTAATTAAGAGAATCAGGGACCATAGTGTTGACAGAAAAATTCAGGCAGTTATCAAGTCCAAGGGTGTCAGCGAAATAATTAAAAGCACATAGTATGTAATGGCTCTGGCTGCTGTGACAGACATAGGGTTGCCCTACATACTCTGTGGTATTTTCATATAACATCAAAATTAGGATTTGGACTCAGCCAGGACTTGCAGGAACTCTGCACTGGCCCTTGTTTTGTTATTTTAGCCAGAGCACTTCATTTAGTGAGACCTGGGAAGGAAAGCAGTGTGGAACTTGCTGCTGCTACTGCCACCTCCTAATCAGAGGAGAGATGCCTTGGAAAAAGGAGATGAGGGTGCGTGGAAAGGTGCAATTGTAAAGGGAGAAGCCCATTGATCACAGGGAGGTCTGTTACTGTGTGTAGTTTCCATTTGTTTTTATGAGACCACCTCTTCCACTCGACTGGACTGGCAGTAGCGCACATCCCCAACCCAATGTGAAGTTGACGGCTACTGTTTTGTTAATTTTGTACACTTCATTGTTGGTGAGACCCTCCCTGCAGTCCTGCATCCAGCTCTGGAGTCCTCACTGCAGGAAAGACATGGAGCTGTTGGAGAGGGACCAGAGGAGGGCAACAAAAATGATCAGAGGGATGGAGCACCTCTGCCGTGAGAACAGGCTGAGAAAGTTGGGCTTGTTCAGCTTGGAGAAAACTCCAAGGAGACCTTATTGCAGCCTTTCAGTACTTAAAAGGGGCCCATAAGAAAGATGGGCAGAGATTTTTCAGCAGAGCCTGTTCTGATAGGATGCAGGGTGATGGGTTTAAACTAAAAGAGGGAGATTCAGGCTGGATGTGAGGAAGAAATTTTGTACAATGAGGGTGCTGAGACACTGGCACAGGGTGCCCAGAGAAGCTGTGGCTGCCCCATCCCTGGCAGTGTTCAAGGCCAGGTTGGACACAGGAGCTTGGAGCAAGCTGCTCCAGTGGAAGGTGTTCCTGCCTGTGGCAGGAGTTGGTGCTGGACAAGCTTTAAGCTCCCTTCCACCACAAACCAATGTGAGTGCCAGTTCATGATGGTGCCAGCCAGCAACGAATGGAATAGGACAGCTTGGTGCTGACAAATACTAGCCCTCAGCAGACTTGATTTCTTCTCTAACTATGATTTCTAAGAAAGAAAATTAATTTGTTTCAAAATTTAAAGAAAAAAAAAAGTTTGGAAACATCTGGAAATTCCTTGCTTTTGAGAGAAGCAGAATGCACAGCTTTAACCTTTGCTGTAAATCATCTAACCCCTCTGGGGTTTGAACTTTTATCAATTTCTGAAAATGAGCTTCCACTCTGTTCTGTATTGATCATCTACCTCATGTCAATAATAGCCGTTGTGAAGGTGAGCCCTGCTTGAAATTCACGTTAATACTATTCATGTGGGAAGGAGAGGGTGAATGTGTGAAAGTAGTTAGAGATTTATTTCAAATTCTGAAACTGAGGTCTCTACAGAATAGTAGGTTGAACAATCTGGGCATGGAGCTCGCAGTGCAGCTCCTTCTCTGCTCCCCGACATCCTTTAGTTTACTGACAGCCCCCCGCAGCTCAGCCCCTGCTGCAGGACCCCCACCAGGGCGCACCGAGTGCAACTCTGCCCATTGCACACCCTCGCCTCAAGGGACCAGTGCAGGCACTCTCTACAGCCCGGCCTCTGCGCTGCAGCCTCCTCTCTCATCGGCTCTGCCTGGTGCCACTGCTGTCATCACGGGGAAAGCGTTCACCATCCCCCTACCTGCATGCTCAGCCCTGCAGGTACCAACTGTCGCGATATGCCGTGTTTTACCCGCCCAGGGCGGTGCCGTCCCTCCTGACACCGCCCCTGTAAGTCAGCGGCTCCTGGGCAAGCGCTGTCGAGCACTCGAGGTTTCCGTAGTGGCGGTTCCTGTTCAGAGCCGAGACTCATGGGCGCCGCGTTTCCCTTCGTTCCGGTGCTGAAGCATCCTCTCTGGAGCCGCTCACCGCAGCAAGGGACTGTCCTTGCGGTAGGATTTAAGCTCCTGCGATGGAGGGGCTGCAATACTGGGTTGAGGCGCTCTTGGGCATAGGAGAGGTGAGAATAAACCCACGTGGTAATGGGAGGTGTAAGGGTCCATGTGTCTCTGCCATAGGGTGCACATGTATGTGTGTGCCTGTTGTTCTTTTGAACAATTTTGCAGTTGTTTTTCCCCCTATCTTCTGGAAGCCCCAAATGCTTCTTGTTTCACATGTGTTTTAGATCTCCATTCCCATGGAAGAGGAGCTGCCTTATTCAATTACTGTTCTAATGGAGAGACAAGAGTGCCAGTTTCCTTTCTGTGCCTGAGCATACCCATTGAAGTGGTGGTCAGGGCAGTGGGGAGCAATGCCTAGTGACAAATGCCAGGGTATTGGTTTATATCAACTTCTGGTGAGGAGGAGATGGGTGGGTTAGGGTTTGTCCTCAAGTGTTGGGAGTTTGCTGAGTTCTCCCATAGAAGCACTGGGCTGATGGCAGAAAATTGTGTGTACTTACAGCAGTGCAATTACAGGGCTATGAACACATACATTATATATATAGTTTATTTATATATATTATAGATAATGCGCTCTATGTTTGCGTGTGTATACATGTATATAAAAGTTTGGAATTAATGTTTTTATATGTACATGATATTTGTTTATAGACACATATATTGATGGGTTTGCATTTTACAAACAAAATGAACGTTACCAGGAAGGGGGGTTGAGCCCAAGTTAGATTTCAGATAATCTGTGAAAGGAGTTAATTAATTGTGAATCGTTGCTCCTGGAAGTCCAAGAAGGAGAGCCCTGTGGTAACAGACGTCACCCCAGCAGATCAATGTTTCATTAGCATGTCTATGGGAGATGTCTGTTCTGTTTTGCACATAAAATGAAACAGGAGCTTTCATCTCCCTCTCTGTATCACTCTGCCTTTGAGAGGGAATAAGTGTCTTTGTTCATTAAACTCCAGACTTCCACTGGTGTACATCCCCCTGTGTTGTTTTTTTTTTTTTTTTTTTCTTTTACTCTAAAGCTCTCAGTCAGTTTAAAAAGAGAGAACCTCCTCTAAGGACAACTGCCAAGTAAATGTTGGTTTTCGTAATGCATTTATTAAGGTGTAAAAGAGAGGGAAACACTGCTGCAAGGACTGGAATGTACTTTCATATCTGTGTCCATGAACTTCTGCATAGAAGCTTTTGCAGAAAATTCAGATTATTTGCAGTACTGGTTTTCATCATTAAGGAGGCTACTGAAGGCACAATTATTTGCATCTTTTAGTCTGAAGTCTGAATTTTGGCAGTGCTGTTTCCTACACTTTCCAAGTTTAATTGCTGAATCACAACCTGGTTTGCGTTGGAAGGGACCTTAAAGCTCCTCCAGTCCCAACCCCAGTGCCACAGGCATGGACACCTTCCATTAGAGCAGCTTGCTCCAAGCCCCTGTGTCCAACCTGGCCTTGAGCACTGCCAGGGATGGGGCAGCCACAGCTTCTCTGGACACCCTGTGCCAGCGCCTCAGCACCCTCACAGGGGTTCTTCACAGGGAGGAATTTCCTCACTTAATTGATGAGGTTGGAAAAGACCCTTTAAACTCATCAATGTTTCCCATCACTGCCAAGGTCCCCACTGACCCATGGCACTGAGGGCCTTGTCTATGCTGTGTGTGAATACTTCCAGGGACGGTGACTCCAGCCCTGCCCTGGGCAGCCTATTCCAATGCCTGAGCATCCGCTGGGGAAAGAATTGTCCCTAATCTCCAGTCTAAACCTCCCCTGGTGCAGCTGGAGCTCTAACACCACTAAGATCTTGTAAATGATGAAACTGTAATTATCAGTAGCATTATTTAGAATTATCCTAATAAACAATTAAAGGTGTTAAGGTTTACAATCTTAAGGCCAAATCATACTTTCCTTATCTACAGAACTATTCTGTTCTGGCTTCTTTTTCCCTGGTTATATAGATGCAAATCAATGTATATCACCAAGCATTTGCTACTTTAAAAGAACTGCTTGTGACATTAGAATTAGTCGCAGCCTACCATCACTTAAGGAAGCAATGTAATTCTGAGTAACTTGGTATAATTCTTAGCAGCCATGTTATAAAAGAAACATTTCTTCTGATCTCTTTCTTTTTTTTCCATTATTGTTGTCTGCTTCAGCTCATTAACCAATAATCATTCTGGGTCCATTAGCTAGATATTGATATTGTATGCCCTGTTACCAATTGTCATGACTTTAAATTTAGCATTACCTGTATATTTTCTTTAAAACCTAGTTCCTGCATTCATGTTATTAATGAGATTCTTAGCTGCATCTTAAATAAATAAATTCCTAGCCCGCAGGCTCTCAAATGTAGAAATGTAACTCAAAAGCACCCTGGAAGATTAAAATATAGAAAGCAAAGAGAGGGAGTCCCAAATCTCATGCTTTCCAAGGCACAACTCTGTTATTGTTGAAGCTATTGGTTTGGCAATATTTTTCTTCTAACTGAACAAACATTAAATACCTGATTTTGTGTCTTGCATTGCTTTCTTTGTGTAGCACGTGTTTTCTGTGCTGATAAGGAAGATGAGTGCTGTGAAAAGCCAAGAAACTTTGTTTGTTTGGGTTTTTTTTCTCCCTTTTCTATATTTTGTTTTTGGGAAATAACCAAAACTCTCATCTCGAGCTGGAAATTTGGCCAATAAACCAGTTTTTTCATAGTTAGTTTTCAGAATCAAATGCTGCCAAAAACAATTGCAAAAGGGCTTTACTCTTCCAAGGCTCCTTCAGCCTTTCCCTAGAAGTTTTATTTTAGCTTCTCTCAGCTGGGCCCAAGTAAACCTTAGGGACAGCATGGAAAGGTGATGTTACTGGTTGCAGAGGCGCATTTTATAAGCAGCTAGCTGAAATGACCTGGCTTTGTTTCTTCAGAGAGTGAGGAACCTCAGACGCTTTCACATTTAGAGGTCTCCTTTGCCTTGAAATTTTTGCAGCAACAGATAGGGAAAATACCCTGTTACAATGCTGTCTTTGGAAATGCCCTCTTCTTCTCCTGTTAGAGCACTTCTGTTAAAAGAATGTGGACCAGATACTCACTAAATCTAGATATCTACCTAGGTTTAAATTGAGTAATAGGGATTTCAATTCACTTGGTGGTGTTTGTCTTCTATTTACATGTAGGAATTTCATAGACTGGTTTCTTGACTGCCTTTTATCACTGGTTTTACATCAGTGTAACCATGGTTTTGAGTAGCTGGTCCTGATTTTGCATGTATGAGTTGACTCCAAGGACATCTTGAAGTTGATCCTGTCTGTGATCCAAGAGCAATTTTGCAGGGGATTTTCCAGGCTGGGAAGTACAAGTTTCTTCCCATCCTCAACAGGCACCAGAGACCTGATGATGAGATAGAGAACTGAAGATCTTTGACAAGGCTGTTAATCAAAATCTCAGTGCCAGGATCTCCTCCTCCAAAAAAAGGACATGTGCTTATTGACTCAGCTTGATCGTAACCATGTAAGTTCAGAAACAAGTGCTATAATTAACTGTGACTGTATTATTGGACCTGTGCATGTGTAATTAACAAAGCAGGTATTTTTGTGTTTGTGGCTTTACTTGTTTGTTCAGGAAAACTCCCTGCCATTTCCATCAGCATATTAAGGTTAATTAAAATTAATTCTGTTTGTATTGACTGCCTTTTCACGTATGCAGAGTTTGTGCAAATCAAGTGTGTGGCCAGGGCGTTCTTCCCTATAAAATCCATAATGTTTGCCTTCAGAGCTGGAGGAAAAAGGAATCAAAATTGCAGGCTGTTTGAAATTTAAATCAGAGCAATGCTGGTCAATAGTATCAAGGTTATGGTGCCCTGGAAGGTTTTGATTGGGTGCTACCAGGCCCATCCTGGGTGACAATGATATTGAAGGTCAGTTAAATGAAGTTTTAGGATTTCTTTTTGGTTAATGCAGGGATTCGTGGCTGAAAAAAAACCATGGAAAGCCATGATCTCTTTTCATGCAATAAAACTGTACAGGTTTGAGGATGATGTTCAGCCTGTGCAGAGGGAGAGCACAAGACCAGTATTTGCATTCTGCTAAGGTAAGGATCACCTGGCTAAGAGCTTTCTTCTGCTAAGCCCTGAACAAATACATAACAAGACACAAATGTTGTCCTGGAGAGTTTGAAACTGTAATGAATGGGACTGACACATATGTGAGGAGGGAATGTGGGGGGAACCCCCCTGCTGGCTGCCCAGCCCCAGCCGTATCAGAGGAACATCGGGTAGAGCCAGCAATGATTACAGACAACACCGACACTGCCCATCACACCGACATTTAGCTTGTCAGGTTTTAAGCCTCATGGTTAGCCCATGGAGAGGCTGTGGCTAATCACAGTTCTTGCAGCTATTATGGACTATCTGCAGGCTCAGAATATACTTCTACATGGCCTTACTCTGGATTTATGCTCATCTGGTTTATTCCCCAGGGAGGGAAACCTCTACAGGGTGTTAATCCAATTTTTTTTCCCTTCCTTTTTTTTCTTTCAGAGACTGGCTCATGATTCTTTCAAATGTAAATCTGAACATAATTCTGCAATGACAATAGATTCTATGGCTAATCATGTGGCTTCAGGCTCAGGCTTTATATCTCTGTAAAGCTTCAGGCTATTTCTGTTGAAATACACAGAACATCTTCCAAAGAATAAAATAGTGATGTCCTATACTAACCAATTGCTTTTCCATAAGCCCTTGTAAAGGTGAATGTGTTCTGCTTTGTTTGTAGAACAGTTTTATCATCTAAAAAGTAGCAAGGCAAAATGTGGGGAGAATTTTTTCCCATTAAAGCTGCCTTTTAATCTGCTTCCTTGACAAATGTACTTGATGCTGATGGTATTTTTCCATTCCTATCTACTCCCAGTAAGACTGACAGTATGCTTCTGTCTCTCTCTTGGCTCTGATAATGTTTTTGTACTAACATAACATAATGCCATACAATTAGAAATTATATGTTAGCTGTTAGTCATAGCCCAGTGAGTTTACATTAGACAAAAGAAATTAAATGGGAACCAGAGGAGACCTAGTAAGTGCAGTTTATGGGTTTTTTATATTCAGAAATATCACATTTCTATTGATGAGCATCATTTATGCTTGTATGGGGGAAACTAACTGTGCTACAGGCAAAAGAATTCCTGGTCATTTCTTCTCATCCAAATTATGCATAGTTTGTAAATGCAAAGTTAAGAGAGTTTTTCGCGTCTTGGAATTGACTGGCTGCTTTGAGATTTTTATCCACTCTGTGAAAGCAAATAGAATTATTCTTAGTCTTGATTCTCTGTAACACTAAATGATGCCTTGTAAATGGTTTTCTTGTAGGGAGTGAGAATTCAGACCCTACCGAGGCACTCGAGCCCCTGTGTGGTTATCCCTGTAGGTGCCTCTCTTTAACAGGCTTTGCTCAGCTGGACCGTTGCTGGACCACTGCTTGTCTGCATCATGTGTAGACACCGTGGAGACACTGTGTGTCTGGTGGTGATGGTACCTTGTACTTCAGAGGAGTTTGAGGGAACCTGTCTTCTGGAAGGTTTTCCTTTATCTCATCACAGACTGTCTTAGGCATTCACAATTCCAGATGGGGATGTTTGCAGTTCTTTTGGTACCTTTCTTGTTCCTGCCTTTAATATTTGCTTCTAAATTCTTCCTTCATCCATCTGATGCTCTGACATGAAAATACTTGTAATCTGCAGAGCTGCTTGTGCTACTGTTTTGCTTCATGTCTCAGTAACAGTTCCAGGTTACACTTCTTGATGCTTTCTTTGCAGCTTCCCTGCTATTCCAGGCTTGGCCTGTCTTATGGCTCATTTACTTTAGCCTCTTTGAAACAGAAAGCACTAACTCAAGTGTTTCAAAGGCCATCTTAAAGCTTTTGTACTCATCTCAGCCACAGCACCTGGCAGGAGCAGTGCTACTGTTCCACTGCTGAGATGAAGGAATCAAACTGGACTGGTTCTGATGAGATGGGTAAGTCCCTGTGGAGATGAAACTGAAGCCACTGAGCTCACTTCAAAGCCATGTCGCTCAGGTTCAAGTGTGAGCAGTAACACTTCAGCTATCCTCTCTGCTTTTGCTGCTTCATGCTGCAGGTTGGTTCAGACCAGCCTATTGTGATATGTTTCTCCTATATTTCTGTGCAGAACAGAGAAATGAGACATTTTAGGTAAAAACAGGGTGCAGCAACTTATTGTAGGATAAACTACTAATTCTTGCAGAACTAGACCAGGTGGCAGTTTCCCCACAAGTATTTGACTAACATGAGTCAGGCCTCCTGTTCTATTTTTTTCTGAGTTTTCAAGCCAATTTCTCCCAGTGAATCCACAGGACTGCAGGATCTCTCTGTTATGCCCGATACTCATTCCTCATCATGAGCTGGAGGGTATTCTCACTTTCAGAGGTAGCACTAGGATCTGTCTCACTGCTATGAGAATTTTATGGCTCAGCCCCTTTATGGCATGACTCTTTGGCCTGCAGTTAGTTGAATTACTCTGTTTTATAAATGTATAAATGTCTGCCTTCCTTCTTCCTGGATGTCTTCATAATATACTTGTCTCTATAAGGCTTGGAAGATTAGATTTCATTGATCATTAAATATATTAATGATGGCTTAAAGTAAAATAAATTGTGCTATCTTTCTGGCTGAGGTTTGCAAAGTTACCACAGAGACTTAGATTGGATTCACCTGTTACAACAGGGCACGAAAACTATCCTAGTGGTTTGGAGACTCTTTGCCCTGGTGTTTATCTTGTCTTTCATCCCTCAGTGATATTTGTGTAATACTAATTTGGATTCCTAGTGATTGCTGGTGGAGCTTTCTTAGACTGAGATTGCAAAAGTAAGTGAGAAATCTGCCTTTTTCCTTCTCTTGACTTACTCCTGCCTTTATTTTTTTTCTGGTGTGCTTGGAATTTGAATTGAACTGATTTCTGAGTGGGTTTTCTGCAGGTGTACATGGTCATTTACATCTGTGATTGTCCAAGTGTGTATATGGGCTTTTGTGCAAAAATCATTTTTTCTTTGAAGAAATGGAGCAAGGAAGATGTTTGGTTATTGATTGGTACTTGCCTGCTTTTGTTTCTGATTCTTGTATATGTGCAGCAGTGTGTGCCTAAAATGCAGAAAATCCTCACAAGAAAAAGCCACTTATCTAGGGAAGGAGGGATGGAGGGAACTGGGAAAAAGTAAAAAGTTTTAGGGGAAAGACTGAACTTTTTCCAGGTCCCCCAGAGGACTCCAGAAATGGAGTTAGCTACAGAAACTGATGGGTTTGTCCCAGAAAAGATTCACCTTGAGGAAGAAAACCTGAGAAAGAGGGAGCAGGAGAAGCTCCAAACCTGGGTGTAACTGGAAGAAATGTTTCACATTTTGACCTCACATACAGGAATGTATTAGTTATTTCCATTTTCTTTCCTTATAACGTCTTTCAAAGATAAACATTTTTGGATGCTGCAAATAAATATCCATAAATAGTACAGATCTTTATCCTAATGTGGCTTTAGTTCAGGATGGTTTTGAGGTGGTGTGAACAGCAAATCATTTCTCACTCAACAGAAAGGCAGATCTACAAAATGGGATATTGGGACCCTTTAACAATGCTCCAACTGACTGGATGTACTTTAAAAATATCCCAAGAAGATAGGGATGTGCCTCTGCAGCAGTAACCACAGGGATGAGTACTCATCTTTCAGGAGTCAGCAAAAGAATCAGGTTTTCTCTCGGGCAGGTGATAACCGAGTCTTTTCCATATGGGACACACCAGGATCTATAGGTCTCAAGAGCCACACTGCCAGAAGTCTGAAATCTTGAAAAGGATTTTCAGCCTGTCTGATGGTGAGATTCTTTATTCTGATAGAAGGAGAGTGCAGTGAATTGATGGACTAAATTACTTGGACATTGTCATTAAGAGATGTCCTGAGAACTTCTCATGAATAGAAAATCAGTAGGGCTTCAGAGCTAATGAACGGCAGCTCTGCTGCATGGTCTTCAAGGGGGCTGATACTAATGAATGATCCCTGTGACATCCAGTGGAAGGATTTGAGCCAGGGGATAGCTTCAGAAGTTACTATTTGAATCCAGCAAAGAATATAGACCAAAGAAAATGCATCCTCTTGACCATAATTGTTCTTCTTAGGCTCTGAAGCTTATAGTCTGACTTGCAAACACTTGCTCTCTGTGTCTCAGTCCTCTGAGCTTATGACCACAAGTCAGCAAACAGCACCAGTTGGACAGTGAAGACCAATTAGCCCCAAAGCAAAATCACAGAACAGCCATTCAGAAACATCATGTAGTTTGAAAACCACTGTTGGAGTATCAAATGTAACTTGTTCTTGTAATAATTTAATGGGGTGGTAGGTTGTTATTTTTAGGTGTACAAAACTCCTCTATTTAAATGCTGGCTTAGGTTTTTTTTTCACAATCTGAAAAAAGGGAATATCAGATGACAGAGAAAATGGGGATTAAGTGTAAAATTGGGGTCATTAATAACATTAATTTACTTATTGTAAACTACTTTTGGAAACCCTTTGAAAGGTTGCCTTGAAAACTTGATTACTTTTTTTTTCCCTAAGAATTTGATTAAGATGGTTTTAATTTTGCCCATAAGTAAGTTTATTCACAAAATAGGCTTCACCAGATTTACCTGTGCATGTTTCTCATCTCCCTCTGATGTATTACAAAAGATCTTGTGACTGAGTTGGTGAAAAATGTGTACTTTGATCTTGCCTTTCAGTGTGCTCTGATGAGGCTCGCTCTTTTTGAGTCATGCTTACTGAAGGCAGTAATCACTGCTGGGTGTTGGGTTGCTACTTCCCAACTTTCTTTAGTCGCTTTGGTTCTCATGTTCCATGCAGGCAGCGGGAAAACTTGAAATTCCTTCATCAGAGAGTGGGGGTTTATGGTAGGTGAGTTTTGAATGGCTCAAATATTCTTATCTTGAACTTCTCTGATGTTCAGCCACTGGCCTGTTCCAAAACTGCTGTTCCTGTGTGGGTGTGATAGATCAGCACTCAGTTCCTTCTGCTAGTGCATAAGTGGAGGTTTAAAATGCAAAGAAAAGGGGTGTGTGGGAACCCTACATTTGCTGCCTTAGATTTTGGAGCATGTGTTAGTGCTCTAAACACTGAAGCTGTTCCATGGTGCTGGTGCAGACTCCACTGAACTCCACGGAACACGAAACAGTTTCAACTTAGAAAACAATTTTACCTCAGGAAAAAAGCCAACACAACAAGCAACCAACTTCTGCTTTTAGGGGTTATTGGTGTTACTCGCACAGCCTTAGTCCATTACTCACTAAGGCTGCCACCTGTAGCCACTGATTGCAAGGTAAAGAGGCTTTGTCTACTGATCTTCTCCCGAAGTTGTTTTCTGTTTGCAGCTTTCAGGTTGGTAGCTGAGAAAGAGGGTGTGGTGGTGTCATTTAAAATTGATTTTTGTATGGATCTTTTATCAAAAGATATGGATTTTTCTTAGCTATAAAAATCATATTTGAGAGCTGATTCCTGCAGAGATTCTGCTTACTTACTTGTTTCACTGGCCACATAAATGGAGGTGGCAGCTGCAGCCAGAGGTATGGAAAAGCATAGGTGTTACCTGGAGCTGCAAGAGGGCTGGCAGATAATAACCAAATCTCTCTTTCTAACGGTAAGTTCACTGATGCTCACTGTGGCTTCTTGCTTCTGATATTTGATGGTGCATGGATTGAATACCTCTAATTTCTAAGCTTTATTAAAGATTGATTTCAGGTTTGATTTCAGCTCCGGATGAAGGTTCAGATTTGTTTTTTCATCCAAAAATATGTTGTTGTCCATGTTTTAGAGTAAAAGTTTCCTGTTAAATCTGAACTCCAGTTTGACTCCTGACCTGAAGGAAATCCTTTGGGATCCACCACATCTTTCTTGCTTTTGTTTTCCATTTGTAAAACTCTTCCTAACTTTTTGCCTAGATTTCTGCTTGGTGGGGTAGGAACAAGCTGTTCCAGCATGCACTTGGAATGCCAAAAAGTATTCCTCTTGGAGAAGAATACTTACCTGAAACATTTCTCCTATATTTTTGCTCCAGAATCCTGTTATGCCCAATGTCTCTTGCAGTTTGCATTTAAATTTACAGGCATAAGAGTACTATCTTATTCTTTCAGATAAAGAATGACTCATATTTGATTTGGTATTGCAGCAAGTATTATTTTCTAGATACCTAAGGTTTTTATAGCTAAGAGGGAATCTAAGCCGTGAAACTTTCCTTGTCCCTGCATCCTAATCCTGTCAGTGTTCAGTGTAATTCTGGGGTGCCTGTTCAACTGAACTGGGGGTTCTTGCAGCATTCAAAGTTGCATTGCTGCACTGCTGTTTGGACACAACTTCCATGTTGTGCTAGATGCAAACCTTGTGGCAAGGCAGTTGAGACACACCTTTATTGATCTGTTTTTTTGCAAGTTTGAATCTTGGTCTGAACTTCAGTTAAAGGCTATGTTCACTTGACAGCAGTTATGGTGGCTTAGAAGTGCCATCTGTACCACACTTTTTGGGCTACAGAAGCTGTTGTTGCAGGCAAGGCTGATGTCTTTTGGTGTTCCTTACCAATATGCCATGCATGGCAGCCTTGGAAGAAAAGATTTTGCACTGATTTGTGCAACATTAATAGGTTGAAAACCAATGATTGGCAACTTGTGACTGGGGCGAGTGTTCTGGTGTTGTGTCTGTCTGAGGTCTATAGGAAATAGCACCGGAAGATTTTGTATTTTCTTTTAAATATCCCTATCCCTAAGTGTTTGTGCCTTCCAAATGGCTCCCCGGTAGTTCCCTGTATGGTTCCCAATCATCAGCACGTTTCACTGTTGTTTAACGTTTTTCTTTTGTAATATTTATCAGTTTTTCAGCTACCTGCAGGATCAGAAACCTCAGGAATAAGATCATTTGCATTCTTATTTCTATCATGTGTAAATGTGTGTCTTTATTTTGATGGGTTGATGAGATACTAAAATGTCAAGGTTGTCAATTTTGCACCAGTGTTCTGTCCCTGTACTTGCCACAGTTTTAGCACCCAGGTTGCCTAATGACAAGCTTTTAGTGGGTGGTGATTGCAGACTCACTTGCCTTCATACCAATGCATGTATTCTTTGACCCCAAATGCTCTCTGGTTCCTGGTGAAGCACTGGGGCATTAGGTACTGCTTTGCAAGTTTTGTGTCTTTGCTAGAACACCAAGCTGAATTCCAAGCCTCCTAGCTGGCAAATCAAAGCACGAACAAAACAATCCCTTCCCACACTTTCATGATGAATGGAAGGCTGCTGTGGATGTGCTTTTAAGAGGACTTATGAAAACAGAGCTCCTGATCTGCGTGTTTAAAAAGGGCTTTATGCTTGAAGTGGCAAATGCCACTCTGACAAAGCATTAGTCAAACTTTGAAGGTCAAAGTGCTGTCTGAAGATCCTTTTTCAATCTTGGAAAAGGGGCTTTCAAAGGCGAATTTCAATACTTGACATGCAGCTTTTCCCCCTCTGTTCCAGCCTTGCAAACAACAAAACAACCAATGACAACAGAGTGAAGGAAGGAAAGCAAAGCCTTTAAACCAGCTTACAATCCTTCCACCCAGTGCTGGGCTGCTCCTCAGGGGTGGGGCTTTCTTCTATTGATTGTTGTTTTATTTCTTTTGCATAGGTTTTGTTTTCTGCTAGGTAAATATTGGTGTTTTCTACAGAGAGAAGCTTGAAAGGGAGAAATCTGATATGAGATCCTCAGGAACCTGTGTATGTTAACAACTGAGAGACAGGTTTTGGAAGTGTTCTGTACTGAGCAAGCTGAATTCCCTCCCTACCCACCCAGCTGCCACACAGAAATAACTGAACCAGACTGGTGTAGTTTCTCTTTCCATAAGAGCAACATGAGAAGGAACCAGGAATGGGTGGAGTGAAGTTGCCTAGTTATTTAGAAATCTTTTCTGGCTCTGATCTCTTTGCAGGTTGAGTATTTCTGGACACGCGGCCAATGCTGCTCTGCTGCTGGCCAAGAACATGTCAGATTTCACTAGCTAAGCAATGTGGGGTATGGTCAGTGCTGGGTTGGGAGACTTCCAAGGAAAACTCAGGTGCTGTAGGATGTGGTAATTACTAATTCAGTAAATAGACTTCTCAGAGTCAGTGCAGCATCTGTGTCCGATCTAGGAGGATGTTGGAGAACTGCTAGCAAAAAGCACCGGGTAGAAGTTGGCAGGGCAAGTTATGACCCCATAAAACATTACAGAATTATAAAGAAATATATAGTCATAGAATCCTAGAGCTGTTTGGGATGGAAGGGACCTTAAAGCTCCTCCAGTTCCAACCCCTGCCATGGACAGGGACACCTTCCACTGGAGCAGCTTGCTCCAAGCCCCTGTGTCCAACCTGGCCTTGAACACTGCCAGGGATGGGGCAGCCACAGCTTCTCTGGGCACCCTGTGCCAGTGCCTCAGCACCCTCCCAGGGAAGAGCTTCTGCCTAAGAGCTCATCTCAGTCTCTCCTGTTCTGGCAGGTTCAAGCCATTCCCCTTGTCCTGTCCCTACAGGCCCTTGTCCCAAGCCCCTCTCCATCCAGGTTTCCTGCAGCCCCTTTAGGCACTGGAGCTGCTCTAAGGCTTCCCTTTAAGGAGCCTTCTCTTTTGCAGGCTGAACAAGTGTATCATATGTGTATTATAGGGGTGTCAAGACCTTGTAGTAATGAGATACACTTCTTGCCTTTGAGAGATCCAAATTCACATAGCACCCCTGGCATTATTCCCTGTCCAAAATGCATGTTCTGCCTGCCACAGTGCATGCCACTGTGGCACAGGGCTGTTTCTGTCTTTCTTTGACCAGTGATTTTGAGACAAGACTTGGCACACGGGAATGTCAAAAGCCATTTTACCAGCATTGTCAGCTGTAGCTGAACCATTCTGGGACTTTGTCTGGGTTTCAATTTTCAGACTTCCTTGGCTTTCAGTATGCAAAACCTTAACTTCTGACAAGGTAACACTCCCTGTCCTGCCTTTAACCACGCAGGGTTTCTCTGTAAAATATGTGAGTTTTGTCTGCCCAGGCCTCCCCTGCTCCTGCGGATAGTTGGTGAAGTAGATCAGGCTTCTTGAGGATGAAAGTTCTGTCTGATAGATAGTAAATAGTTTTTTTCTTTGCAATGGTAAAAAATTGTGTCCTTACCTTGGGGAAATTGTTTCTGATGTGTCTGAATACCTGCTTAAACAGCTCTGTAATCAAGAGGGCCTTAATAAGAGATATGACATCTTTTAAACTTTGGAATAATCAACTTGCACAGGTACTATGATGTAAAATCTAATGGTTTCAACAGGAGAGAGTTTCAGACTTAGTTCTCACCTTGTCGACCTAAATCAGGATAAACTTGATCTTCAGCTGGACTTTCCCCCCTCCCTGTGAGCCAGCTTGTAAGTTGTAAAATGTACTTTTTTTTTTGCAGTAAAGGTACAGAAAAAGTGATGACAAGTCCTGAAAAGCAGGGAAGTTAAATGTCTGCATTAACTTAGTCCATTTGTGTAACTTTCTTATAGTGTTAGTACTGCAGCTTGGCCTAAAAAAACAAACCATACAAAGCAGTATTTTTTAACAGATAATCTTTGCTGGATGTAGTCTTCAATATCACTCCCTGAATCAAAGCCATAGGCTGAAATAGCCCCCTCTTCTGACCAGCTTTTAACAGGTTTTCAGCTGCTTTGTGTCTGAAGACAAAGCAGAGCTTTTCTCGTCATGAATGGGAAAAATCCTTCAATTGCTTATAGATGTTTAAGTCCTGACTTAACACCGGGCTGTATAAGGAGGAGATATTTCCTTAACTATTGTTAGGGAAAATGTAAATTTTCCTGCTGATTTCCAAATCATGTAGTATCTCAGCAACCTGTTGAGGCCAAGTAGGTGGGAATTACCCTTCTTGTCACAGTTTTTATTTTTTTTTTCTTTCATTGAAGGTGCTCAGGAAGTTACGTGAGTTGGAAATAGGCTGGGATATGCTGAAATCAGTTTCTGGCTATGACCATTTACCTGTTTCATCCTTGAACTACATGTATCCAAGACTGTTTTTATTTTAAACTAAAAGCATGTAAGAATGCAGCTTCTGTGAGTACAAAAGTTCATATTCAGAGTAAAGCAAGCTCTTCCTTTTTGGAATGTATGTATTGCCACGTAGGCTGAGAGAACATCTGGGTTTCTGCTATATAAGATGGTCTTCAGTAGATTCATGTTCTTTCCACAAATGCAGTTGCCTCTTAGAGTATGTGAAAGAGCATGGAAGAGCTTGATCCATATTCCCTTTACAACCCAAAACTGCACTTTCAGACAGGTTTGGGGAGGGAGTCAGAATAAAATCTTTGCTAATTCCTTCCTCATCTGTGTATTTAGGCAAAGTCCCCATCCCCTACCTTTGGGTAGTATCTAGCTGAGGGAGACGGAGTTGGGTGGGAGTAGGATGAGGAAAAGAGATGAGGTTCAAGAAAGAATGGGGAGTAGAAGTATCAGACGCTTTTCAGGAATCTCATTCATTCAGGGGGGCTCTATAGTGGCATTAATTTATTGGTGAGGGATGAGTGAGTGAGAGGATGATGGGGTTTTATTCAGGCCACTTAAAGTAATGCTTGTGTCCAACTCAAAGACACATATGAGTGACTGAGCTGATGCCACTCACATCCATTTTCAGGTACATAAACCACTACTGATTCTAATGAAAAATCTTTGTTCAGGATTTTCATACTTTTGGCTTTTCCACCCAATGTCTCTTTTATGTATTTAGTTCTGGTGTTTGGCTTTTCTTTGGATGTGGTACAGCAATGGCTGCGTAAGTTGCATGTTACTGTTTCTGCTTTCCACTAAGATGTTTGGCCTGTATATTTTCCTTTCTGTCTTGAAATTCCCCTTCTCTTTTCTATAAATGTGTGATAGTTTGGCTTCTAGGGACATTGTGTTGGAGGCTTTTTGCTTTGCGTGGCTCACACAAAGAAGAGAAAGTATTATGAATGCTAGCAGAATCTTTTTGGGAAGTAGTTGAAATAAACTTATGTTTGTAGTTAAAAGCCACTTTTGTTTCTTCCAAGGCCTGTTCTTGGAGATTCCTAGCGCTAAGACTTAAGGATTTTAGTAATGGAACTGGTTTGCATGAGGAAATTTAGGAATCATTTCCATATTTTGTATATTCTACCAGTGAAATGGGCAAACTCCCTCAGTTTCTAAAGCCCTCTGTGGTATTCCAGCATGTTGTGCCTCCAAGATGTGTTTCTGCAGTCTTCTCTTGGTCCCTTATATATCTTCTGTGCATGAATAAAATAAGTCCCTAATGGTATAGGTTGCCTTCTTGGCTCAGTTCTTCAGGAGCTTTGACTGGGATTTCAATCCCTGTAGTCACTTCATAGGAACACAGCAGGATCTTTCTGGGATGGCCTCCAAGATGTTCCTTTGAAAGATGAAATATAGCCACTAATAAGCCATTCCATTTCTTTCTGCCTCCTGCATTGGGCAGGATGCTCTTTGCCGTCATATTTGCACGCCTGTAAAACAGAGATGTACTGTCTCTTTTATTAGAAATTAATAAATAAAACCATGTAATGGAAAGGACTTGACCTGTGAAGATCCTTCCTCCCTTCCTCCCTTCCTCCCTTCCTCCCTTCCTCCCTTCCTCCCTTCCTCCCTTCCTCCCTTCCTCCCTTCCTCCCTTCCTCCCTTCCTCCCTTCCTCCCTTCCTCCCTTCCTCCCTTCCTCCCTTCCTCCCTTCCTCCCTTCCTCCCTTCCTCCCTTCCTCCCTTCCTCCCTTCCTCCCTTCCTCCCTTCCTCCCTTCCTCCCTTCCTCCCTTCCTCCCTTCCTCCCTTCCTCCCTTCCTCCCTTCCTCCCTTCCTCCCTTCCTCCCTTCCTCCCTTCCTCCCTTCCTCCCTTCCTCCCTTCCTCCCTTCCTCCCTTCCTCCCTTCCTCCCTTCCTCCCTTCCTCCCTTCCTCCCTTCCTCCCTTCCTCCCTTCCTCCCTTCCTCCCTTCCTCCCTTCCTCCCTTCCTCCCTTCCTCCCTTCCTCCCTTCCTCCCTTCCTCCCTTCCTCCCTTCCTCCCTTCCTCCCTTCCTCCCTTCCTCCCTTCCTCCCTTCCTCCCTTCCTCCCTTCCTCCCTTCCTCCCTTCCTCCCTTCCTCCCTTCCTCCCTTCCTCCCTTCCTCCCTTCCTCCCTTCCTCCCTTCCTCCCTTCCTCCCTTCCTCCCTTCCTCCCTTCCTCCCTTCCTCCCTTCCTCCCTTCCTCCCTTCCTCCCTTCCTCCCTTCCTCCCTTCCTCCCTTCCTCCCTTCCTCCCTTCCTCCCTTCCTCCCTTCCTCCCTTCCTCCCTTCCTCCCTTCCTCCCTTCCTCCCTTCCTCCCTTCCTCCCTTCCTCCCTTCCTCCCTTCCTCCCTTCCTCCCTTCCTCCCTTCCTCCCTTCCTCCCTTCCTCCCTTCCTCCCTTCCTCCCTTCCTCCCTTCCTCCCTTCCTCCCCTCCCTTCCTCCCTTCCTCCCTTCCTCCCTTCCTCCCTTCCTCCCTTCCTCCCTTCCTCCCTTCCTCCCTTCCTCCCTTCCTCCCTTCCTCCCTTCCTCCCTTCCTCCCTTCCTCCCTTCCTCCCTTCCTCCCTTCCTCCCTTCCTCCCTTCCTCCCTTCCTCCCTTCCTCCCTTCCTCCCTTCCTCCCTTCCTCCCTTCCTCCCTTCCTCCCTTCCTCCCTTCCTCCCTTCCTCCCTTCCTCCCTTCCTCCCTTCCTCCCTTCCTCCCTTCCTCCCTTCCTCCCTTCCTCCCTTCCTCCCTTCCTCCCTTCCTCCCTTCCTCCCTTCCTCCCTTCCTCCCTTCCTCCCATCTCATGTAACTTCAGGCTCTAAAAATGGTGACCAGAAAAGAGGAAGAAAATGGGGGGACTTTTTTGGTGTTTTTTTCTTCCTTGCCTAACACCTGGACCTCCCCAGGGGGATTTCCCATCAGCTGCAGCCTTTGAGGTTGTCCGTGGTTGCTGGCTGGGTTTCCTTTGTCTTGGATCAGAGCCGCACCATTTGGACATGTAGTTCACGTGTCCCAGGAGCTCTTCACCTTCACCGCTCCCTCCTTCTCTCCTCCCAATGTCTTGATGTGTGCTAAAACAAATCTTTGTGCAGCCCAGCTGGGGAGATGTTTGAGGTGGGCAGCTGTAAGTCTTCCTGAGTGAAGGGATGGGAATGCCAGGCATTCCTCTCTGGGCTTCCATGTGAGTTCCATCCTGGCCCTAAGAGGAGCCCAGAGAGACTGCCTCTAGCTCAGTCCTGTCCCTGCATCGCTCCCATCACCGAGCCCCTGCTGCTGCCTCTGCTGGAAGTGCAACAACAAAGCTCGTAAGAATACCCGGGCAGCCAAAAATAACAGCAATAAAAATAAAGACATTATTAAAGCCAGATATGACTGATCTGAAGTCACAGCGAGTGTAACATGACTCAGTCAAATCCCCAGGACAGTTGGAGACAGAATGGGAAGGAGAGGGGAAAATCTCTATCTGCTTCAAGTTCTGGGCCCCAAACTCCTTACAAGTCAGCTTTGATAATTCATCAGACAACCACAAAAAAGAATGCCTCCCCCGCTCCAGATGCACCCGTGTCTTCTCCCAGCCTCTTTTTCCACAGCCTGTGAATCTCACCACATCAAGGGGGAGAGAAAATACAGTTAAAAGTTCTCCTTACTTAGGTTGGGTAGGTTTGAAATATTCTCTGAAGGCAAATGTGTGTGTGTGACTGAAGGCAAACGTGTGTGAGTGTATACACATGTAGAGCTGTACTTGGGAAAAGGGGAAAATTACTATAAAAGCAGCATTTGCTGTTCATACCCAATGCAATTAGAGAGGCAGCTGGAAGGCTCTTTATTGTGGCATGGTTAAGCTAAATAGAGAAAAAAATATCCCTAAAAGCCTACATGAAGAATAGAGTGGCCCAGTGCCTGACTCCAGCCTGGGGTGGGTAACTGCACCCTCACCCCATCAGCTCCAAGAAGGAAATAACTCTGAGCCCAGACAGTGCTGCACAGAACAGTCGGCTCTCACAATGCATTCATTTGGTTGCTGGTGGGATGCTTGCTAGAGAAGCAGGTTGATGTACCAGGGTACAACAGGAAGGGAAGAGAAACATGGGCGTGAGCACTGCTTGCGATGGCTCTCTGCTGTCAAGATGAGAGGTGAATTTTAATGCCTGTTGCCATTTTAGAAGTCTGAAGCAGTTGCCTTGCAAGAGGATCTCCCCCCATCACCTGTGGAGAGGGGCTTTGACTAATGGACCCAAAGCAAATGGTAGAGAAGAAGCCAACCAAGAAGACTTGGATCTGTTTTCAGTATCACACAGTGTGTGTGTTTTGTTCTCAGGTTTTAGCTGAGGCCAACTCTGGTATAAACAGATGGACTTCAAAGTAGTTGGTCTGAATAAAAGCTTACATGATATTTTAATGATTCAAGTCTTCTGGGACTGTAAAGCTAGATTGGAAATCTCATAGGGTATTTATTTTTGCTTTTGGGCCAGGCTGAAATACAAGAAATAGATGTGGTGCCATTTTTTGTTGATGTTTTGTTTTTCAGCACTCTGTGACTCTGCGATGCTTTTGTACATCTTATAAGGGAAAATAACCTTTCTTTGACTGTAGTTGTTACCCAATGTTTCCTCGGTTTCTTACAGTTTTTTTTCAAAATGTGAAACTTTTCAGTCTTTTGGGGCTTGAGATCTAGTGGCTCAATGTCCAACTGGAGATGGGTAACAAGAGTGGTGTCTCTCAGGGGTCAGTGTTGGGACTGATCCTGTTCAACATCTGTGTTGGTGACATGGCCAGTGGGATCAAGCACCCTTGGCAAGGTTGCTGATGACACCAAGCTGTGTGGTTCAGTTGATACACTGGAGGGAAGGGATGAGATGCGGAGGGACCTTGACACGCTTGAGAGGTGGCCAGTGTCAACCTCATGAAGATCAACCAAGCCAAGTGCAAGGCCTTACGCCTGGGTCAGGGCAATCCCAGGCACAGCTGCAGATTGGGTAGAGCAACCTGAGAAGGACTTGGGGGTGCTTGTTGATGAGAAACTGAACATGAGCCGGCTTCACTGTGCTCTCACAGCCCAGAAAGCCAACTGTGTGCTTTTAGGAAAAGTTAATGAGACTTTCCCTAGGCCAGTTCTGAGTGCAAGACTTTAACTTGTGGTAACTCTGCAGCTCTGCTTCTGACTGGAATCAGGCAGTGCCAAATGTGAATGGGGCATTGAGATTTCATTGCCCTTCTCCAAGCCTGAAAAGCCTTGAATAATCTTGTGAGGGATGAGTGGATCTGCTACTGAATATTTAGACCTCAATTTTGGTTATTTCATGTTGTCTTAGTCCTCCAGCTATGCAGAAAACCTGTTCCTAATGTGCAAGTCCCAAGGGATTTCAGTGCCAGCACAGACGGAGTGGTTCAACATTGTCCTGGGTTTTCAAGAGTGAACTGCAAAGCCAGAGTTTGCAATTTGTGTTCTGATAAACAGCAAACTGTGTGATTTGCCCAAGCTCTGCCCTCAAGACACAAGCTGGGGCCTAGTCTGAAGGATTTCCTCTGTTTGGGAATCTAACCCAGGAAGACTTGACTTGAAGATGTGACACAACTGGAGCACTTTATTTCCTAGTGCTTGTTACACAAGTTCCAGACAGGCAATATGTTACTTGACTAATACCACAAACACTATAACCACAGTCTTTCAAAATGTATTTGATGTCCCCAACAGAGGCTTGTAAGCTCTGCACTGTATGCCCAGGCTATATACAGAAGTTTTAATTTAGAAATGCTACTACTTGCACTTGTGTCAATATTACTTTCAAGTGCTTGGGTGGAGGTGGTTGGGAGATGAGAGAACAGTTTTGGACCAGATTTCTGGGAGCCAGTATGTCAATACATAAAGTAAAATTTTGTATCAAGGATTATATACAAAATGAAAAATGAATGGTCTGAAGATATCTGTGTGAAACATCAGCTGGCACAGAAATACCCTGTTTTCTGTGGCCCTCATTGCTGTCACACCTGATAACTGATATGACTTGCATCTGTCCCACACATTTAATAGAGTCATAGAATAGTTTCGGCTGGAAGGGACCGTTAAAGCTCATTTAGTCTGACCCCCTGCAATGAGCAGGTACACATCCAGCTAGATCAGGACATCCAGCCTCGCCTGGAATGTCTCCATCACGTCTCTTTTCTGTTCCTCCAGTGGAGCACTATGTTGATTTTTAAATGCATACATTTGGGCCGTGTTGGTCTGCTGTTGGTGTGAAAAGCAGGCAGGCTGCAACGGTCCATAACTGTTGCATTTATTCCCTGGATGCTGGGAAAGGTGAGTCCAGCACTAAGCCAAATGCATCCTCTTGAGAGAGGAATAGTCATCAGCAACTCGTCTTATATTTGAGGTAACCTGATCTAGGTGGCTGTATTTAAAAGATGTATAGTCTTAAATGCTTTTAATTAAAGCTTGTTTTTTGTTTGTTTTGTTTTTACATTAGAGCTGTGTTTTTTTTAGGGAGTGAAAGGACTTACACACCCAATTTCTATGTTATGTAGCATATATGGATGTGCAACTGCGTCAGGTTATTCCAATCATTCCCACCTATCTGTTAATTACTGCTAAAAAAAACCCCCAAAAAAACAACAAACCCAGAAAGTGTTGATTAAAATACTTAAAGCATTTCCAGAATGTGGTGTCTTGTTGCAGTGCTGCTGTGTCCAGTGGGCTATTGAAATATCTCACACTTAGAATCTGCAGAGGGGCAGTTTGGTGCGTGTGCATGCCTGGTCCCTGCTTTGGTCTCCATCTGGGATAAATTGGTTTAGTCTCAGATATGCCTGGAACTTGAGATTGATTTCCACGAGGTGTCTCACTTCTATAAAGCTGTTTATAGCTCAAGATTTAACATTGAACTGAACTTCCTGATTTCTGAAATATGTTAATGAATCTGATAATAATGGGTGTCTTGTCCATGTGCTCAGTAATTTAAGTATGTATTCGGAACTGTATCCAAACATAGAATCATAGAATAGTTAGGGTTGGAAAGGACCTTAAGATCATCTAGTTCCAACCCCGCTGCCATGGGCAGGGACACCTCACACTAAACCATATCACCTAAGGCTTCACCCAACATAGAGCCATACCTCTGACCTTGGAGCTATTTTTTGTGCTATTGTTCCTTTCCCAAAGGTCATTTTCAGCTGTGATCTGTTAGGTACAAGTGCCCACTGTGCCTGGACATGGGTGTTCATAGAATAAGTGGCTCTTGGGATGTATTTCAGTGGTTTTCCTGGACACCTGGATTGCTTTGAGAGCTGTTTGTCCTCCTGTATTTTTATAAGCGCAATTCTGGCTGTGTCCTCCCCATCCCTCAAATGGCAACAGAAGTGGTGGTGAGGTCTCATTTTTGAATCTGAGCATGAGCCTGTAACCAAACAGGAGACACATATGAGGGCAAAAAAATGGTGTTTGACTGAACCTACCAAAGTTTAAGATTTAATTGGAAGGATATTGTTGGATTGTTGCAACATATTGCTTTTCCATATTTCCATATGTGATCCTAGCTTGGGGTCATTTGAGAGCAGTCCAAGTGATGACTTCAGCAAGTATCTTAAATAAATTAGGATCAGGCAGTGACGGAAGAATTCTGGTTGTGGTTGCTCTGTCTTTTGGAAACTAGAGCATATTAGCAGAAACCAACAACAATTTTAGTAGCATGAATCTACTGGGAAAGGAGAAAAACTTCCACGTTGCAGCATCTCCTACCTCAAAGCCAAGGATGTGAAATATCTCAGTTGGCCACCACATCATGAAGGACAATTTATTGTGTCTGTTTAACAACAGTTCTGTATTCTCTGGGGGCTCTGTCCTTTACCAGCAGGGTTTCAGACTCAATGATCTAATAGATCTTTTTCCATCCCTAACTTTTGTGGCTTGCCATATGTAGAGATAAAAATCTTTCTTTCCGATCAGCATTGATGGACAGACTTTCAGGCATGGAAACATTATTGTGTGTGTGGGATGGGGGAAGGGAGTTAAGGCCATTTGCTGAGTGTTACTGTCTCCAGGGCATAGGATTATTGGAAAATGATAAATAGCTGGGCAGGCAAAAAAAATATGAAAACCCTGTTGCGGAACAGAGCTGCCCAAGGTTTCTGCTCATATTGCAGTGACCAAAAGAAATTTACATTGGAAAAACCCTCTTGCCTTCAGGGCTGAATGTTATGAACCTTCAAAGTGATTCTTGAGAAGAAAAGGGGCTGGGAATGAAAGGAGTAGGAGGGATTGCCTTGCTGTGTCTGTGGATCAGGGGGTCACTGCAGAATAACATTCATCATCTTGTTGGTGCCGTTCCGAGAATGGGAACAAGGTGGGAGAGATAAAAGCAACGTTGTGCTGCAATCTGGCTTTTGCTGCTTGTTCTCTAGTCCCATGGGAGCTGTGAATGGACTAAATCCAAACTTTTTTCTTCTGGATTTTATCCAAGGGTCGTTCAGCTAGCCTGTGGACTGGGTGCCTCTACAGTAATAACTTGTTTTTCCCTCAGCTTACTTGGACTTCAGCAGTCTGTTCAAGTGTATTAGTCACAGGTGTATGTATAACAGATGAATCTTCTGCCAGCATAGGTCAGCATGGATCTGTGAGTTTATAGCAGTTGAAGATAAAACACTGGCCATAATTTGTGCCTCAAGAACGTAAGGACAGAGATGAGTCCATCACTGACAAGAGAATTATTTCAATTTGGGGAATCTCCCATTCTAAAAACATCGCCAGATTTGTTCTTGTTTATTTCAACTCCTCCCCATCTTGTCCGCCCAACCTAAAACCAAACTCCTGTCAAACAACAGAACACCTATGACTGGGTAGGACAAAGTGTTAATGAGGCCAAACTGAGACTGTCTCTTCTTCTTCTGAAACTGGCCATGGTAGATGATTCTCTGTGTTCTTTATACATGTTATAGGGCAAAAGGGGTAAGTAATGGGGTGCTTCGTATGCAAAATGACCATCAGAGGAACCTGAAAAACACGGTATTTTTCAACAACAGTTGGTGTAAAATCAAAATAAATTTTTTTGATTGGCAAGCTTAATTTGCAGTTGGAAAACAGGAAACTGCATCTTTGGTTTAGTTATTGACAAAGTAATTGAATGCAAACTGGGGGCCTAATTTTCAGAGTAATCAAGCACTCTGTCATTGCATGTGAAGTTTCCAAATGGGGAAAAAGAGGTATTACATTTCATCATGTCCTCTGCCTTCACTATCCCTGAGAACTGCTCCCATGAATTACATTGTTTTTTGCCATAGGGGTGATGGGAGCAGTGCATCAAGATTAGAAGCACAGATTAAGCTGCTGTATTTAAGTGTGCAATGTTTGCTTTTTTATATATATAGACTCAGGAGCCATCTGAGGCATTGGCTCAGCATCCCTGTGGCTCTTTTGCCAGGCTGGAAGGCCATCACTGCTGTGCAGCACTTACCAGCTTTTTGTGCCTGGCAAAACACTGATTTAAATTATCCCATTTGGTAGATCTGTCAAGGAGAGATGAGCACACTTCTTTTGTGTCTTCTAATCCTTCTTCAACTGTTTTATGTTGCTGGTGGAGAGATGGATTATCACTTGAGAGGGTGAGGCTCAGTGGTTGTGCTGGGTGATCTCAAGGGCTGGTTTGAACTTAACGTGTGCCACTATGCCCCTACATGGTGCATTCCCTTTTCCTTTGTTGTGATCCAGCCTGGTTTCAGACTATCTTTAAAGGGTATTCAGTGCCACTGCTGTCTTCAGGAAATCCCTGACCATGTTATCAACCCAGTGCTTGTTTTGTAGCAATGCCTCAAAGGCTGGTGAGAGATCAGTTTTACACACCTCCAACACCAGTTGCTATGGCAAAGCTTCATATACTTCTGAGTGTGCTGAATGCATGAGCAGAGTTTGGCTGTTGAAAGGGCTGTGTAGATGCTTCCAGAGAATGCAGTGGTAATGTAAAGTATGTAGCTGGGCAGTGAACTGGATTGGGAGCCTGGTTCTGAAGAAGGTAAGACACTGCAGAGTTGACTCATCCCTGGAGACGAATGTGGCTGGATGTGGTTCTGGGCAACCTGATCTAGGTGAAGATGCTCATTGGAGGAGGGTTGGATTAGATGAACTTTGAAGGTCCCTTCCAACCTAAGCTGTTCTATGATTCTATGATTATCAACAAAGCCTTTTTCCAAAAGATGCTGAAGTATTTAAAAATGGATAGAGCATTTGTGTCTTTAAAATAATCCTGAAATACAGTTCTAAGTGAGAAAAAGAAACAAGGTGGATGGCTATTGTGTGTACTTGCTGGCCAGGCCATTATTCAAAAGTCACAGTGGCATGCTGCATGATTTTTTGAAGTTGATTTTTCATTCCCAACATATGGCTTGCACTTGAATGGGGAAGTGCCTTGCTCCAAGTGGTATCTCTGCTGGGCACTTGTCACCAGCTCAGGCTGATGGTTCATTCAGCCCAGTGTCTTGTTCAAGCCAGTGGCCAAAACCAGATGCTACTTCAGCAGGAAGTGTAAGTGTTCTTGGAAAGGACAGTTACCAGATAACTTAGTGTTATCTTAGTTGATCTTGAGGTCCTTTCCAATCCTAACTATTCTATGATTCTATGATTAAGGGAGAATTCTTTATTTTCCAATGCAAACTGGCTTATGCCTTGCAGCGCTACATCCTATGCTGGGATTTGGATATCATACAAAGCAGTTTTTCTAGGATCTGTAGGGAATCTGTTTTAACCTGTGCAGCTGAACGCTTAAAGAAGATTGGGGACCTGTGGATTTTGTACTGTGGTACAGAGGGCTCATCTCTTGGGACTATTTTGTTTCTTCAGTACTTCTCAACCCATGTTTTCCATTTGACAGCTGATCTGTGTGCTGGCTGCATATTTAAACCAAATAAACAAACAAACCCCACAGTTTCTTCTTTCCCTATAATTTCTGACCTGAGATGACATGAGCTTTGCCCGGATCAGGTTACACAGCATCCTACTGCACATAATGCCACAGTTTTCCCAAAGATGCTGTTTAAATGCCAACAGACTGAGCTCATGTAACCGTGCTGGCTGTGGGCTCTGGCACACTGGCATGCTGTAGGGTGCATCATAGAGTCATCATCATAGAATAGTTTGGGTTGGAAGGGACCTTCAAAGCTCATCTAGTCCAACCCCCTGCAATGAGCAGGGGGCAATGAGGAATCTTCAACTAGACCATGTTGCTCAAAGTCCTGTCCAACCTGGCATTGAAATTAGAATTGCCCAGAACCACGTCTGACCGGACCTGGAATGTCTTCAGGGGTGGTGCATCCACCACCTCTTTGGACAACCTGTGCCAGGGTTTTACCACCCTCATTATAATATTTTTCCCTCAGATCCAGCCTGAATCTTCCTCTGTTAGCTTAAAACCATCACCCCTCATCCTGTCACAACAGGCCCTGCTAAAAAGTCTCTCCCCACCTGTCTTAAAGATCCCTTGTAAGAACTGGAAGGCCACAATAAGGTCTCCCTGGAGTCATCTCTTCTCCAGGCTGAACAACCCCAACCCTCTCAGCCTTTCCTCATAGGAGAGTGTTCCAGCCCTCTGATCATTGTTGATGATGGTTTTGGTCATGGCTCTGGCAGCGTGGCAACAGTGGTTCCTCTGCTCCACTGAGGCTGGAGGCTAAGCAGGACGAGCCCTTTTCTTTTTGCTTTGTATGCCCTGGTTATTCTTTCACGAGAGCTCTCCCAGTAATTGCGTCTCTCCGGACAGTCTCCTTGAACTTGCAAAGTGTATTTCTGATCTGCCAGCAAAAAACACAGGGGTCTGATGAAAAGGGTAGGGCACGTTGAAATGATAGAGGCTGGACCAGTCAGGTCACGGTCTTAACTGTTGCCAGCTCATCTGCTTCTGATGTTGCATAAACACATGCTTCTCATACAACTAGAATGATTTACAGTGTTTTGCTTACCTTTATTTTGCCCCCTTATCCATAATTTCTTAATACATTTCTCCCCAGTTGAACTGTCTCTCAGCCCCTGAATCCTGGTTGTCCCAGACATGGAGGCATGCAAGCATTGTCATATCAGATTCAAACCTCACTGACCACAAAAATCTTGGAAACTGTACCTCCTGGTTCCCTATTCTTTTTTAGAATATGTAGAAACTTCATCAGCATTTCAGTTATTAATGAATTATTTTGTGTTTCTCAATATCTAAGGCCTTGTATGACCCTACTAATAATTTACAAGAATTTTTGTATGTCTGTGTTTTAATTCCACTGCTTTCTGTGTCAGCTGATGTGCTTTGGTTGGTTAGGTTTACCTAATATATACCCAAACAGAGACAGTAACTGCATGTGGTTTACTCAGATATGTAGTTTCTTTCTAGGCATATGATTCATCGTCTGTGAGAGGGACTGCAGCTGGACAGCAGGAACTGCAGGAATGGGGATGAAGGACTCTCTCTTTTTATATATTCTCCTTGATACTTCTCCCTAACTTTAGCCTTTTCAAAAGTGTTCGTAAAATTTAGAATATCAAGCTTGTCAGGATCACAAACCCCTATAAAAACCTATATGACCTATAAGAAAACCAAGAAAAATTCCTGTTGACAATAAGTTGACTGAAGAGTCTCTAATCAAGACATATCACAGCCTATATGTAAACTTGTACATACGCATACATTTAACTGTTATAAGCAGTGGCCAGACTTCTAAAAGTTATAATGTAAAATATGCAGCAATAACGGATGAATGACACATATGTATGTAATTCTGTGCTTAAAAATGTAGAGAATATATTCACCTTTTGTAACTCCTCATTTTCTAAGGGAAATCCAAGTGTTGGCTGTCAATTTGCTTTTGTTTAAATGTCCCCTGCCTTAAGAAGCCTGACTTTGAGTATTGAACTGGAATCTTTCGTCATGCAGTTAGATATCAGTCTAGCAGCAGTTCTGCATTAAAATCCAGTGTCTGGAGATGATACACCTTTGCATCTCTAGAAAAAGAACCCGTCTTTAGGAATTAAAGTGGGATTATGTTAAACAAGTATGCATGTGGGTGCACGTACACAAACACATGCATATAGATACACGCTGTAGGAAAGATATTATGAGGCCTTCAGCAGGTATTTTTAAACTGGAAATGAGATGTGACTTAAATAGTAAGGATAATTAACTATAGGACTGGTTTACCCAGGGAAGTGATAAATCCATCATCACTTGGGTTTCAACTTGGGATTCAGCCTTTTTAGAAAAAGGCTGTAGGTCAGCCTCAAGGTACAAAAATGGTATTAGTTGTGTAGGAGGAACACACAACCTTCCTGCACTGGGGATGAACTCTAACCTATTATGTGGTGGTTGTAATAGGTGTTCTTAGTGCTCCTTTGGTCTTGAAACTTATTTCCCCCCCAGTTCCAGTTTTAAAGAGTTCACGTTGTTAGCAAAATGGAAAAAGGAGAGAAATACTCCGTGCGTGAGGACTGATTTCTGTGTACATGCTGCACTAGGCACCTACATGGTTTTGCCTTTAGACGCGCCACACCAGTCAGGTGTGCATGCTGATGTTAGCACTGACCAATATTTGTTATTTTAGAGGGAAGTGAAAGCCTTCTTGTCATGGTTTAAACCAAGTCCCCCAACTCCTGGAGAGTTAGGAAGGAAAATCCAAAGAATGTAGCCCCCACAGATTGAGATAAGAACGGTTGAATTGCTAAACCACTGCCATTACCACTACAAATAATAATGATAAAGCCAATAACAAGCAAAAAGAATACAACACCCCACCAGCCACCGACCCATAACTCACTCCACCCTGCCCGGCCGAGCACCGCGTGCTCCCCCCTCCATTTCCCTCCAGAGCTCCACGCCTCCAGCTCTCTCTCCCAGTTGCATCCTGGGCATCACGTGCTATGGTATGGAATACCTCATTGGCTAGCCTGGGTCAGGTGTCCTGTCTCTCCTTCCTCCCGGACTCCCCTCCTCCCTGGCAGAGCATGTGCTCAGAAAAAACCTTGAACAAAAACACCCTCAAAACATGCTCACTATCAAGCAACTGTTCCCAGCCCAGAAGTCAAAACACAGCACTGCACCAGCTACAAGAAGGATTAAAAAATGACTGCTACTGCTCAACCCATGACACTTCTGTATGGGAAGTTTCCTCAGGGTGATTTCCCATAACACTAAACGTGGGAGAGGGGCCCTCCATTGATTACTTTGTGTATGGTGAAATCCAGTCAGCTTTAACTTCTATAGATACACATCCTATTACTGCTCACAGCATTAGGTTGATTTTCTGACAGTTCAGCTACAATATTTAACTCAGAATTTGTACAGCCATGAGTGGAAGAGCTTGGCTGCACATGGGGTGAAGACAGTTCTTCCTTGTGTTTCATTTCCTCACAGTGATCTTTTGGTCTGGGCCATTGAGAGACATTTCTGACACCATCTTATAAGTTTTAGTTACTATTCTGCACCATTTTTGCAGTCCCAGTTGAACTGAGCATGGACTTTGATGTTTCCTGTACAATTTCAGCCATTCTTGCAAAAATCCATCGCTACTTCTGACCTTCTGTATTGGGCTGCAAAACTAAATACCTGGTTAAGTCTATTTGGTACCATTGAACTGATAGTGAAGGACCATCTTAAAGAGACGTTTCAGATTCCTTAGGCAAAGCTAGGAGCTCAAATTAATACTTAAGCTTAATGGCATCTGAGTATCTTCTTGTGAGCCTGAATTTGGTGATCTTTGGTGAAATAGACATGGGCCTGTTGTTTGTGTTGAGGACAGCATGGGGTTGGAACCTTTCCTTGGTCCATAGGGGATGTAAGGTGCTTTGCTTCCCTCCCCAACCTCCCTTTACTCTTACCCTACCCTACAAAAGGCAGGCTTAAACTTTTATTTCAAAGCCTGATGGTTTCAAAGCATTGGGTCAGGAATATGAGATAGTAATTTATAAAGTAGGATTATATTGTTTGCTTTCAGGATTTCTAAGAAAGATCTGAAGTTGATCGTTCTCATCATCGTGCTGAACATTCTCCCTTCTCTGCCTCCTTGTTTTGGTAATAGAGCTTTACACCCCTTTTAAGGTAAAATAATGTTAATAAGTCATTGTGCCAAGTAAAGCTTTCTGGAATGCTTTTGCTGACAGATACTATTGTATCACAACTGAATCATTTTTGAGAAGTCTGTTTCTGCAGATCTCTAGTTTTGTGAGATGATTTTACAACAAAGCATTCATTTTGTTTCTAGAACTACAAGATACTAAGTCAAGACAGTTACTGCAGTCAAACCCAACCTGAAAGATGAACCACGTTACATTTTTTCAGTGAGAGGCATGCATATATAGGAAAGAAGATAAGTTTTCTCACTTGGGAAGTAGTAGCCAGCATTTGCTGTATCTCCACTCTTTAGAACCACTAATTATAGTCACATATGTTTGGTCTGTGGAGAAAGCATGTGTTTGTTTCACATCAAAGTTCTTTGTTTTCACTGACAATAGAAACTTGCAGAAGTAATAGGTTGCCCAGAGAAGCTGTGGCTGCCCCATCCCTGGCAGTGTTCAAGGCCAGGTTGAACAGGGCTTGGAGCAGCCTTCTCTAGTGGAAGGTGTCCCTCCCTGTGGCAGGGGGTTTGGAACTGCATGAGCTTTTCCAGCCTAAACTGTTCTGCGATTCATTCTGTAGTGTACTGTAGGAGTAAAGAGCTTTCTTCAGCATGGAAGAGTAGTGATATGTCTTATCCTTCTGGCCTAAGACCCTCAGAGAAGTGTCGTGCTTAAGCACCTTGGTCCTGGGTTGTTCTAATTAATGCTTTCAAGTAATCAGATTTCTGGAGAGCAGGAGCACTGTAATTTCAGAGTAGTGTTCCTTCAAGTCCAGTGAAGAGCAGGGAATTGGACTCTGTGATCCTTATGAGTCTCTTCCAGCTTGAGATATTCTGTCATTCTAAGATGTCTCAAGTCAGGTTCCCAAATAACTTGAAAGAGAGAGATCCCTGTTTATTTGGCAGTGACATGTCTCTCTTGTGTTTTACTGAAGGAAAAAGCATTTACTTAGTGAGGAAGATACAGGCTGTTTTCTGCTTGGGAAAGGGCAAGCATGTGGAATACTTTTGCTGGCTTCAGTATTTTATACTTGTGTTGAAGAGCTTTGTCTGTTTTGCTTTTACTGCATTTTCAGCTTTGCAAATATGTGATTGAGAAGGGTATTTTTTTAAATGTTTGTCTTTGAATTAATAAAATTAATTTGAATTAGTAAAACTTGACACGTGGGAATGCATTGTCCCTTTTAAAAGACAACAGGACAAATGTTGGTGCCTTTGAGTCAACCTCCTCCTTGTGTTCTTCATCATCCCCTTCAATACCTTGACACTTCTGCTTAATACAGCTCAATTCCTCGGCTTGGATTGCTCCTTTATTTGGGCTGGAAACATGCTTTAGGCCTGATCATTTACTGCAAGTCTGTAATTAAGGTCTTGTATATGTTCAAATAGATCACAGGCAACAGGGGCTGGAGAAGTCACCATCATAATTTCCATAACCTAAAGATTTTTTTGTTTGTTTTTTGGTTATACCATAAATTCTTTTTCTTATTGTTTTGTGACTTGACCAAAATAGCCTTTTAAAGGTAGGCCACCATGTCCTTTCCTGTGGTCATCATAAGTGGGCTGCTAGGAAAGCCCCAGACTGCCAAGGCCTCTATTTTTGGTTTCCTTTTGCAGTATGAGGACAGAGTTTCCTTCAGACACAGCTCTAGCCAGGGAAGTAATCTGATGGACAGCACCATATAATTTTACTAAAACAGAGAGGAAAAAAGATCATCTGTAATCTATAGTGCCCCTCTTCACTATGTGTATTGCTGAAGGTCCGTGTAATAGAGCAGGTGCCAGGAGCAACCACTCTGCAGTTAAGGTTGAAAACATCTTCCATTACGACACTGTTTTCAGTGCTTGGGGCCTCTGGGGAGGAATTACCTGTTAGGCTGAAAGGTTTGTTTCTTGGTGACGGTCAAAACTTATGCTCTCTTCAAAATAGTGTGCAAAGTCAATCCAGTAATTTATTTTGTGTTACTGAAGAGAAAAAAAGCTCCAAACCCCCAACTTGTAGAATGAAAACCCTACACACAGACAATCCGGTGCTTTCCAAGTGGCAAGAAAACGTTTCTAGCATTTCAAACATTAATGATTTCAAAGCTTGACTCTGAAATTCTGCCCAGCTCTGGTTCACACTGAGCATTGCAGCTTCTGCTTGGGAATAAAGGCTGGCTAATATTTTGTGATTTCTTTAAAGATACGAATACATTGATGATTCTTGAGATGGGATTTGTATTGAAGTTATGCCCCATTTATGCCCTTAATGATATCTCCTTACACAGTTTGTGCTACTTAGGGGATTACTTCTTCCAAGTTGATGCTGGAAGATATTTCCAAAGGAGCTGCTAATTGCAGACCTGTGTTTGCCATGTTTTTTGGTATATTTTTTGGTATATTTGCTGTATTTTGCATTATGTTCTAAGTATGAAGCTTTACTTTTGAAAGGGAAAAAGTATTGCTTTTGTGAAGATAGTTACCAGAATACAAGCAGATATACTCTTGTGCTGTCAGTCCAGTGTTCAAGCTCAGAATTGTTCCTGATCTAGAGGAAGGTGTCTCTGCCTGTGGGAACTATATATAATATAACAGAATCCCAGCCTGGTTTGTGTTGAAGGGACCTTAAAGCTCAGCCAGCTCCAACCCCTGCCACGGACAGGGACACCTTCCACTGGAGCAGCTTGCTCCAAGCCCCTGTGTCCAACCTGGCCTTGAACACTGCCACAGATGGGGCAGCTACAGCTTCTCTGGGCACCCTGTGCCAGCGCCTCAGCACCCTCACAGGGAAGAGCTTCTGCCTAAGAGCTCATCTCAATCTCCCCTGTTCTGGCAGGTTCAAGCCATTCCCCTTGGCCTGTCCCTCCAGGCCCAGTTTGTGAAAAGCAGACTGAAAATGCTTGGTGTCAGCTCTGATCCCTGTTGGAGATTCAGAAACCCCATGGATATTCTCTGAGGTGCTGCAGCAGAGGGGTGAGTTATGAGCTGTCCCTGGGCAAGCAGGCACTGAGTGATGCCCTAATGCCATTGCCTCTCATGTGAATTAGGTTCATGGCTCCAATGGGTGCAAATCAGCCTTCAAAATAGGGTAGTGGTTCTCCTTTTTTCCCCTCAGTCCCTAATGATTTTATGAATTCAGAGCTGAGCAGAGCTGCTATTGCATGGGTTTGTTGCATAAATGCATATGCAACCCTGGGGCTGCGGTGCACCTGGACTTCATACCCTGATTAAGTTCATAACCCTGGCGTCAGGCTCACTCTGCTGTGAGGGAGCTCACTGACTGGCTGTCTTTGCCTGCTTCCCACATAGTATGGCTTTTGTTGAGGCTTTTTCATGGCTTTGTTACAATTCAAATGTTTTTATACCAGCAAAAGGTATTATTACACAGCATCTTTGATAATGTCCCAAATTGAGGTAATAGCTGGGTTTCCATAAAGACCACACGTGATGTGGTGATCTGGAAGCCTTATTTGGCTCTTGAATGACATTGGTTTCCTCACTTTTTCAGTGTAGTAACTGGAGCCCAAATGCAGGAGATTCTACTGCCTGTGCTGGAGTGAACAGTTCTCTTGTGATCACAAGAAATGAGTCTGTTTCTAGTTCCAAATATTATTAACAATTTGATTCTTTTAGTGTCCTGATTGGTACATGGTGAAGCAGAAAAGCTCATTATGTTATTGATTTGTTCAGTTTTCGGTGCATATTTTCAGCAGTTTTGCAACTGTGTTTCACTGTCATCTGGTTGTGCTGCCATCATGTGTGTTTGCACAATTTAATATATTTATCTAGTTAACAGCAGGACACTTGAAGTTGTATGTTAGACTTACGTTTGACGATTCTGCTATAAAATTTGAGTGCCATGTGTAATTGCCTGTGTTCTGAATTCACCAGAAAGACTACTGGTGTCATAGACATTGGGAATGAAGCTCTTCTCTGTGAAGATGCTGAGGCGCTGGCACAGGGTGCCCAGAGAAGCTGTGGCTGCCCCATCCCTGTCAGTGTTCAAGGCCAGGTTGGACACAGGGACTTGGAGCACCCTGCTCCAGTGGAAGGTGTCCCTGCCCGTGGCAGGGGTTGGAGCTGGATGAGCTTTAAGGTCTCTTCCAACCGAAACCATTCCATAATTCTGTAATTATAGTCCTGTAATTCACACAAGTCGCATGTGCCCACACTAGGTGGGTAGTTTATAAGGGGTGTAAATTTGCTTACAATTACCTGCTAAACCAGTAATTTCTTTTGCTTTCATTTGAGAGAGAGAAAGCTCTGGGTAGCAGAGATCTGTCCCTAGCAGCAACCCACCAGGCAGGCAGCATGCACTGCACGTAACTCAAACAGTAGTGACCTTGGGGTGCAGCATAAAGAGGTTTATCTTTTTCTACCGTAATGAATATACAGTGTTAGGGGCTAATTAGAATCACACTGTGTTTATCAGAGTTAGGATATGTTTGAAAATGGCTTTCTACTGGTTTACAAGTGAAGATGGGGAGGGGGGGAGCAGAGAGGGTGATCCCACCTTTCTTCCCTGTGCACATTTCTCCTTCCAGTGTCTTACAGCAGTACAAGGACTTGTGTTGGAGCTGGCCAGGAGTTCAGGCTCCATCCGCACGCCAGGCACATTCCATGGTGATATCTCTGGAGTTACTCAGCTGAGGTTGTCCCAGCCAGGGGAAGGAGCAGCTGGAGGGGGGAGAGGTTTCCTGGGTAGCTGAAAGGGGGTCATTGAACAGCAGCTCACTCAGGAGGAGTTGTCAATTCAGTGCTCAGCAAGCAGCAGGGCAGGAGTTGGTTCATGCAGGTTCTGGCACTGGTGGTGTCTCTATAAATTAATGCAGGTTATAAGCAGGGCCAACTTTTTTGTAGAGAAGCAGTAGCCAACCCACAGAAGAGCTGCCTTTGGATTTTGGACAGTGAACAAAGTTTTAATCTCCAGCAGGGCTCGTAGTTTTCTCTTTAAACACCTTCCTTTATTTATTTCTTTTTTCTTTTCATTTGCTTCTGTCTCATTCTTAGATCTCTAGCTCAAACATGACTGGGCTTCAGTCCAGGCTTCTGGCTTGAGATGCCAGGCTTCACCAGCCTCAAGCTGACTGCCGCAGGCCATGGCTGTTGTTCTGATCAACCCATAGTGAGGAGAATCACATCTTTCTCCAAATCAGAGGATGATGTATCCCCCTACAAGAGCTGCATGTAAGAGGCCCTTTGGGTTTAAAAAAGGATGACCAAAAAATAGTGGGTTTTTTTTTCCACTAAGCAGTCTGGCAACCTGTTCTGTATAAACAAGTATGTTAATAAAACAGGTTGTAGTAACAAATGAT